>NC_136408.1:195664426-196336093 GCF_051521515.1 Lactuca serriola | reverse complement strand
GGATGTGGTGAAGGATTACGATTGTGAGATCCTTTACCACCCGGGGAAGGCCAACGTTATGGTCGATGCGCTTAGTCACAAGGCAGACCCGATCAGAGATATTTGCTTGAGGATGACGCTCGTGAATCCACTTTTGGAGCAGATCCGAGAGGCGCAGGTTGAGGGTATGCAGGAGGAGCGCCAAAAGCGCGAGTGGATCATAGGCCAGGTGGCCTCGTTCGACTATGATAGTCGTGGGCTGTTGACCCTGCACGGGAGGGTTTGGGTTCTGTACTGGGGAGGAGTATGTCAGGTTTTGATGGATGCGGCACACAAATCCTGGTTTTCTATCCATCCTGGGGCGATGAAGATGTACAAAGATCTTCGTCCTGATTATTGGTGACCTTGCATGAAGCAAGATGTAGCCTGGTACGTTGAGAGATGTCTGATCCACAGGAAGGTCAAGACCGAGCACCAGAGGCCTCACAGCAGGTTACAACCATTGGATATCCCCATGTGGAAATGGGGAGATATTACTATGGATTTCATCACAAAGCTTCCTAGGACCGCATGGGGAGTAGATTCGATTTGGGTCATCGTGGATCGATTGGCCAAGAGTGCCCATTTCATTCCGATCCATGAGAGCATTTTAGATGAAAAGTTAGCTGACATCTACATTAGATAGGTAGTAGCACGACACGGAGTGCCAGTCTCCGTAATTTCTGACAGAGACGTGCAGTTCACTTCTAGATTCTGGAAGAAGTTTCACGACGAGTTGGGTACTCGTCTACACTTTAGCACTACTTTTCAATCGGAGAAGGATGGTCAAAGTGAGCAGGGCATCCATACCTTGGAGAATATGGTTTCAGCATGAATTTTAGACTTTGGTGGTAGCTAGGATACCTACCTTCCCGTAGCAGAGTTTTCCTACAATAATAGCTACCACGTGAGTATTGACCGTCCTCCCTTCGAGATGTTATATGGGAGGAAGTGCAGAACCCCAATATGTTGAGTTGAGGTTGGGAAGAGGATCATGGGGAGTACCGAAGTGGTACTCAAGATGACGGAGAGGATCCAGCAGCTTCAGAGCAGGCTTCATACTGCTTAGAGTCGGCAGAAAAGCTATGCCGATAAGCGTCGTTCGGACCTAGAGTTCCAGGTCGGGGATATGGTCCTCCTGAAGGTGTCACCTTGGAAAGGTGTCATCCAGTTTAGGAAGCAGGGAAAATTGTACCCCAGGTACATCGGTCCCTTTAGGGTTGCAGCCTGGGTGGGCAAGGTGGCGTATAGGCTGGTTCTGCCAACCGAACTTAGCAAGATTCACAGTACCTTTCATCTCTCCCAGCTACGGAAATGCTTGGTAGACGAATCAGCAATGGTGCCTCTAGAGGATATTCAGGTGGATGATAGCCTGAACTAAATTGAGCAACCAGTAGCTATCCTTGACAGGAAGTCGAAGGATCTAAGGAACAAGAGGGTTGAGCTGGTGAAGGTGCAATGACAGCACCGCAAGGGCTCGAAATGGGCTAGGGAGCCAGAGGATGAGATGAGAGAGCACTAGCCCGATTTCTAGATACAACAGCAGACTTCGAGGACGAAGTATAAAATAAGTGGGGGAGAGTTGTAATGCCAAGTTCCCGATATGTATTTTTTTTCAATATAAACTCTTTCATTTTGTCTCTGGGACTCGACAAGTGGGAGGCCCCAACTCGTCGAGTAGATGCGAATTTTGGGACGCGGGTGGAAGAATCTACTCGCCGAGTCGGAAGCCCTGACTCGACGAGTAGACCTGTCTGGATGAAACCCTAAGTTTAAGGGTTTGTACCCTATTTAAAAAACTTATAGGGTCTCCACTCCAATGTCCATTACCCTCAGATTCTCTTCATGAAACCCTAATTGATTTTTGAGCGCTCTTGAGCTTTTGTGCCGTTTATGTGTGTGTTTGAAGATTGAGAAGAAAGAGGAGGCTTTGGAGATCAAGAGAAAGCAAGTAGATCTAGAGGTTTTGGCACATTTCCAACTTAGTTGAGGTATAAAGCTGATACGTTGACTATTTGTCACACCCCTAAACCAGAACAATGGAAACATTCGGGGGTGGAGGACTTCATGTATAGTATCAAAACAAAGCATAATAGTAATCAAAGTACAACAACAACCATTGTATTTGCAAAGTTATAAGTTTTACAACTGTGATCCAAATACATATTATATATGAACTCAAAACTATAAGTTTAAAAGACACGAGTTTATACATCTCCATCTTCTCAAAAAGTTGTGGTTGTACCTGTATCACTGTTTCCCTAAGAATACAAGTAGATTTTGAAAAAGTGTCAACAATTAAGTTGGTGAGTTCATAAGTATGTTTTTAATTAAAATCTATTTTCTTGTTCATTGATAAAGTAAACATGTCTTTCCCAAAAAATCCTATATTTTCTGAAATGTTATTATGTAGGCAAAATGTGTGATACTTTCTGTACTGAGAGTTTGTAAGATGTAACTTAGTTTTCATAAAACCATGAAAATATGTTTTCCCTATATTGAAATAGTAATCTGTGTTCATACTTGTAAAATGTTGTATTATAGTTTTAATATTAAACAAAACTACGTGAAGTGTTACTTATTCATACACTAATCATTTTGTTCAATACCAAATTGTGAGTTATTATAACCATACTATATGACCTAGGATCGCCTGAACACAACGTTCTTCAGGCATCGTAATATGTAAGACATTTGTCACCCCAAGCATGTCTGCCTAACTGTAGCGAGCAGTTCGGGTGTGAGATTGTATGTCCCATATAGATCTATATACAAGTGTCACACTCTCCCTCCAGTAGACTTTGGTTATAATTTTAGGACTTGATCGGTACTTAGAAAAGTAAATAAAGGTAGTCTCACAAGTGCTATATTGATAATTATGCGTAGAGCATTGAAAAGTTACTATGTAATAAATACACTATAATTAAGTTTCATAAACTGTATAAAATGTAGTTTATAGGTTTGTCTTCTATAAAAAAATCTGTTTGTTTTCTAACATTTATACTCTATTTGTTTTCCATTATGTACTTTGAAACTTGAAATCAATGAATGAGTCCTATAAACTCTATTTATTATAGTTTAGTTGTTTGTTTTACTGTAAGAGTCTGTAATACTGTTATTCTAAGATATTTTCTTTCTATACCCATGTATTATCTAATAGTTTGAAAACTATTATTTTATATTTATATAAATGTAATATTTATCTAATTTTGATTAAGTAGATCTTTGATTAAATAATTTTACCCCAGGCCCACAACCAAACAAGGAACAAGACAAGAGCTCAAATTACATATTGTAAAATCTTCTAAATCTAAATTATATAATTTACACAGATATAAATAATAATTATAACAATTTGAAATATATTTAAACATTTAAAAATATTTTAAGATATTAACAAAATTTAATTATGTGTCACTTGTATTTTCTCCCCCTAAACTAGCTAAAAATCATAAAATGTAGGGGTATGAACTCACGTGATAGGTGGCGATTCGAGCAGCGTTTTGTTTCTTAGAAAGGAGTTTTCTCGATGTAACGAAGAGTTTTTGATGAAAAGTAGGCTTTACTCGGGTAGAGTTTCTGCTAAAACATTGAGAATTTCGGGGCTTCGGGGCTTGCTTCAGGTGTTAGATATGTCACCGGGGCTTTAGGATAGTTTAGAGAGGTTTAAAAGTGAAGAAAAGTAGGATAGAGGTTGAAAATTTGTAACATAATCCGGAGTCCTCGCATCCTATTTATAGGGGGGATTCTGACCTTAGTACGTTGGGCGTAACTTCACGTACATCGGGTGTACTACTAAAAACCCCAGTACGCTAGGCATAATTCTTGTACGCGGGGCGTACTGGTTTGGGTCTTATCCGATCTTCGGATGTGGCGAAGCTACAAGGTATGTGTCGAGGCTAGTCCCAGTAGGCTGGGTGTACTAGTGAAAATAGCAGTACGTTGGGCGTACATCCTCTTACATGGAGCTTACTCCCTTTTGATCATATCCGAAGTCTCGAACGTGTCCGACACGTGTTGCATAAGGCGACGTTGGCAATTTGAGGCCAAGTCTTTGAGTATGTTGGGCGTACTCCTTATACGCGGGGTGTAGTCCTCTTTTTCAAACTTCAAAACTTCATATCTTTTGCATACGAGCTCCGTTTTTTACGTTCTTTATATTCAAGCATAGGTGAGACCATGCTCTACAACATTCGTTTAGACTCCGTCGGCTAATTTTGATTTTATTTTTAAATTTATATTTTTAACAGGTCGGAATTGGAAAAGTCCGTTAAAAACTCATAACTTCTTCATCCGACGTCCGTTTTCGTCTGTCTTTTTACCATTGGATTTCTTTTGATAAGATCTCCGATTCTCGTTTAGGTTGTTTTGGCCAAAATTTGATCAAACTAAATTTCTAGTTTCATGCTGTGTACTGTTGTGTCGAACCTTAAAAAAATCATAACTTCTTCATGTGAAGTCAGATTTAGATGTTCTTTTTATGGATACTCTCATATTAACGTATACTATAAAAGCATTTTATTGAAAATTCACTTTTTATGTTAAACAGTGTTTTGTCAGTTTTGTCGTAGATTTTCGATAGGTCATTACTTCTTCGTTATAACTCGGATTTGGGTGTTCTTTATATTTTTGAAACCCTTGACACGATTTCTACCACTATATTCATCCCAAACAAGTTTATTTAACATTTCATTTTTGAGGGTTGATTATGTAAATGCACATAGTATATGAAAATTTTTCTTTATTATTTTTAAAAACAACCACAAATTGATCTATACTATTACATAAATTTGAAATAACGGGTTGTTACACTATTTATTTCTTAGATCTCTAATTAGGGCTAGTTTCTACCTTTTCTATATCTTAGTGAAGCTACTTTTAGGTTTGTGTGTATCAATGGGGTTGTCCCATGGGAGTCCCATGCACCTTGTAGACTTCATTTTGGGAGTCCCATGCACCATTGCATAAAGGTGCAAACTTTATGGCCATGGGAGTCCCATGCACCTTGTAGACTTCATTTTGGGTCCTTATGAGCTAGTTAACCCATGCATGCACGTAAAGTTTGTAACTTTACGTGCTATATCGATATTTGGAGGTAAGATCTATGTTCTGGATGCATTACGCCTGATTGAAATCGACTGGATAAACATAGAATTTGGGGGACTCGATGAGTCGTTCATGGGACTCGGCGAGTCTAGTTATGGTTCCCCAACCTTTTCTGTTTCTGATTGATCTGGTTGAGTCTAGAAAAGGACTCAACAAGATGGACGTGAATATGGACTTGAAGATCAAAGAACTCGGCGAGTTCAAGGATGAACTCGACGAGTTCAAGGAAATGTCCCAACTTATATGAAGAAGAAATCGACGAGGCCAAGGAAGAACTTGGCGAGTTAAGGGCTAAACATTCCAACTTGTATGCAGCAGGACTCGACAAGTTCAAGGATGAACTCGGCGAGTCATGAGCAAAAGGTCTTGATTTTGTATGAAGAAGAACTCGACAAGTTCTTGAAAGACTCGACGAGTAGGATCATAGTTCCAAAATTTTGTGGATTGTGGAACTCAACGTGTTGGTGGACCAACTCAGCGAGTTAAGTCAACCGGATGTTGACTTTAACCAGGGTGTTGACCTTGAGTTTGACGTTGACCTGAGTTGACCCATGAAAGGGTTACAAGTATGAAATGGTAATTAAGGATGGTTATTATGGGTAGGAGTTTGAGAGGAGTTGATCCTGGCATCGAGGACAGTTCAGACACTTCACGACATTGAGGTGAGTTACCTTCCAGTAGAAGTGGGTCTAAAGCTACATTGTCGGCCCACTAAGTAGGAGTTGTAGTTAGATGATTGTTTTTTTTGATAATTGTCTGGTATGCCACTATCTATTACGCTTTGTGTACTAGGATGCTATATGTCTTAGTAGTAGTAGGATTGAAATAGTCCTCGGTTACCGGTTGAAAGATACCGAATGGGTAGACAGTACCCATGCATGACTAGCTATATGTTCATGATATGTTATTATGTGGTAGTTGTAGGGGTGAAATAGTCCCCGGTTACTGGTTGAAAGATACCGAAGGGGAGGTTAGCTCCTGGTTACCGGTTGAAAGATACCGAAGGGGAGTTCAGCTCCAGGTTACCGGTCCAAAGATACCGAACGGGAGGTCAGCTCCCGACTACTGGTTGAAAGATATAGAAGGGAAGCCTAGCTTCCGGTTATGCATGTCAGATACCGGTTGAAAGATACCTAGGGATAGGCATTATATGTTCAGGGTGTGTCGTATGATGGGGGAACTGACTAAGCTTTGTGCTTACAGTTTTCAGTTTTGTTTTTAGGTACCTCTTCATCGAAGGGGAAGGAGCTAGCATGGTAGCAGTGTATCACACACAGGATTTCCGCATTATGAGATTTTTGGGATTGTACTCTAAAATTATTACTATTCTGATGATATGCTTTTGAGACATGTTGTGGTTTTATGAAATGATATGACTGGTGATGTTTTCTTATAAATGTTTTCCTAAACATTATATCAAAAATGAAATTTTTGGTCTTGAAAATTGGGATGTTACATGACACTTCTCATAAATACCACTACCAAGTCGACTTCTCACAACACATATAAATCTAACATTCTCCCCCTTTGTGAGAAAAGAAAAATAATCCAACTTTAGGTAGAATCTTTACTGTTTATAGAAAAATTTCTCGTACCCTCATATACATGTGAATGATCTTTCTTATCTTCACTCTGTCTTCATTCTCGTTTTTACGAGAGTTGTTGATGCGAAGTAGAATACTGGTAAGATGTGAATTTGAATACCTTTCAACATTATCAATATGAAACAAGAACTTTTTCTTCTATCGTTCTTCCCTTTCCCAATGAAGACAACACCAAGACGATCATGAACAATCTCTCTATATTCATAATCTCTTATTATTATTTTTCCTTTTAGCAACGCTTTAGAAGCTCTCTATCTTCTTCTGAAGTGAGTAGAGAGATCAATATCTGTAAGAGCCATATGAGCAAAATAAGCATCAAGAAAAGTCTTGAGATGCCCATATCCAAGAACATATGTAGCTTTGTCTGGAATATCATTCTTCTTAAGATCACCCATCAATAAAGCAATCAAAACAAGATCATTTACGTTCATAAGTGGAAAATATGCACTTATGAATTCAAAAGGCACGTTGTTTGCATAAACCAACTTGTAATGAAAATTTTGAAACAATCCTCTGAATAACACACCAAGAGTGATCGAAACAAACTTTGCGATTTTCACCAAAGACCATTACTCCTCCTTACTTTTCCCAGGTACAACATGAAATCAAATCTCTAGCTTTTTGAATTCTTCCTTGTCCTAGTAATTTTTTTGCAAGTTTAAATTGCAAGAACACAAACAAAGAGTAATTAACTAGATAGTCCAGTTGATTAAACTTTGTATTCTCAGTAGCATAACTTTTACTTGGCTTGACCATGTCGTCTTCGTCATCATTGAAAGTCGTGCTTTCAATCAATTCAAAATTCCAGAATTCGTTTGGATCACCTTTATTAAGACAATGTGGATCATCTTTTCCTTGCCTCATTTTGCTATTCAACTACCTCATCTTCTCCATTTCAATCTCTTGCATCATTTTCCTTTATTTAGGTGAGGGCTCAACACGAACAACCTTCCCTTTATCTTTAGCATCAACTATTGATATAGATTTAACAACAACAGAACTCGAACCTCCTTCTCCAAAACTTATCCCTGTATTTTTCAATTTGGATAAGTCAACATTTCCAATTGGAACATTCTTATTGTTGTTGTAGAAGTTGTCATCAATGGTTTCATTGGTAGCGAAGTGGGAATTTGAGTAGCCAAAACGCTTCCCACAACTAAACCTTTATCTTCATCCGTTCCCTTAGACGAACCAAGCCCCCTTCTCCCCCCCTTGCGACACATTCACAGAGCATGGAGTATTGGTTGGTAGAAAAAGTACCAAATCTAGTATTGGAGCCAATTCAGTCTTAAAATTGGACTCAACAGATGAAACCATAGCAGAGGTATATTCTTGAGAAATCGAAGATTGTGAAGAAAGATTAAATTTCGACAATGTCTCTTAAAAACCAGAAAGAGACTTCTCAACTTTATCAAACACTTTCCCATGTGCTTTTGTATTTAACTTTAAGTTACCAGAATAGTATTTATTGAAGGCAGTAAGATCCTCCACTAATCAGCTCCCATTAACACATTAGCCTTTTGAGTAACTGAATCATAAAACAAGTCAAGCTTTTGAACCTCCTTGGAAAATAATTCATTGAATTGCTTGATCTTCAACTCAATAGATTCCTTGGAATTAGTCACCATCCTCTCAAATATCACATGACGCTTATGAGTAGCATCTTGTTATTTCTTAAGTTTTGAATCAAAACTACGAGAATGAGTATCCAACCTCTTGTCAATCCACTTATCAATGTCTTTAATAAGAGTTCGTGTGTGAGACTCTTAAGCTTTTAATAGATATTCGACCTCAACACCACTAACAGATGACTTCCCAACGCTATCATTCAAAAAATTTAGAATCAAATTCAAATCAGTATTGAGAATTTTGAAATGTTTACCCGACATAATCGCATTATCAGGCACATCATCTGCTTCTGGAATGAACTCCAAGTATGCAAAGGCAACTATCACATCATCATCTTCTTCTTCTTCATTAATCCCAGCTTATGTGGATTGAGATGAAAATAAATTTGTAATAGGTTGTTGTATGAAATCTTGAAAAGTTGGAGAAACCCTAGGAACAGAAGTAGGAATGATTGTAGAAATAGCAGGTGGTGATGAAGGTGGTAGTAGTGGAGCTGCTATAGTAGCAATGGTTGATGTTGAACTCCCATCACAGGTAGTGAAGTGATTGTTTGTTTACTAGAACTGATGTTTGCATCCATATCAAATATATTCTCATTGACATCAGGAGTACTTGTCTCCTCGAAATTCAATTTGACAGAGGTATCCTTCTTGAGTGGAACATGAAACGAACCATCTAATGCATCCTTTGTATCTTCGCTATCATAATTTTTTTCAACGGTAACATTCGTCTTCTATTTTTCATCAGAAGAAGGCTTAAACTTCTTCAACTTTTGAACAACCTCTAATGCGTTTCTTTTCATTGAAGCTGGAGAATTAGGAGTTAAAGCTCCTCTGATAATAACACCTCGATTTGTCACCTTCAGTTGTATCTTTTTAGACTTCTGAGGAATAACCTTTTGAGCGGTAGCTGCCCCCTATTGAGTAGTATTTTCATCTACTAGAGTAGGAACCTCCTTAGTAATGCTTCTCAGATTATTTCTCTTGGTTGTTTATCTGGTTTCTACTCAGGTTGCTTCTCGGGAACAAATTTCTTTATCTTTTTAAGAACCCCCTTTCCTGAACACAGGCACAGTTTGGTAAGATACTTCCACCTTAACTACTTTAGGTTTTTTAGTTTGCTTCTTCGTTTTCTTATCCTTAACTACTTTAGAAGATCCCTTTGTAGCTTCAAAAGAAACCTTCTTATGAAGAATACCAATAGGAGTTGGATTCATAGAAGATTTATAGCTAATCAAAAGCTTATTTTTAGGAGACACCAAAATTAGCAGTGCGTTTGGAATTCGATCAACCACAGGAAAGATAACCCGCACATCAATGGCAGACTTGCGAATAGTCATTTGAGCAAATGTGGCAACATCATCATTAGTAGGTAGTGGAATACCTTCTTCACCATAAACTTCATGTAACACCAAACTTCAAAAACGAGCACTAGACACTTCAAATAGTCATCTTCTAATGAGAAATCGAATTACCAAACTCATTCTAGAGCAATGAAGCATAATCCACATTAAGATCATTATATAACCTAGCCATAATCGTGTAAAACTTGAGTTTCACCTTATCTAATTCAAAACTCCTACCTATTTAACATCGGAAAGTAATCTTAAAGAAAAAACTCCATATCCCAAGAAGATTCGACTTCTTGAAATGGCTAACAACAGAAAGTGGTAGCTGATGCCCCATTTCATTGAACATGTGCATCACTTGTTCACTCGTAACTTCATAGAACTCTCCATCATATGGAAACTTCAAAATTTGGGCAAATTGCTTCTTAGTCAAGCATTTTCTCTTATTCGCGGTCAACTAAAATGTAACAATCCCTACAATTCCCTTGTATACAATAGTTGATGTAGCCAAAGATAACCATTTCATAGGAATAGAAAAAGAAGCAATTAAAGCATGAGTGAGAATTGAATCATTCAACACCTAAATAAGGATCTTCAATTCGTCTGGATAATGCTTGATCAACGGGTTGAACTAAAGATTATTTCATTGAATCTTCATAGTTGGCTGAGAAATTTCTTCGTCATTTGTGTTGAAATCATCAACAATAGTGTTTCTAGCAGACATCATGAACAATCGAGAGAAAAATTGAGACTTAATTGTAAAGAAATTTTAGGGTTTTTGATAGAATGATGGGAATGTGAGAAAGGAAACTATATGGTCATGTCGTCCTAAAATAACCGGCGTCAAATTCAAATTCAAACGTCATGCGAGTTAGACGATGCCATGTGTAAAGTGAGTTATTGAACTGTCAATGCCCTTAATAGCCAAGTGTAAAATTGATGATCACTTTTCTTGAGCCACGATAAGTCACATAGAACGTCCCATCGAACAAACACTTCTTCCTACCCAGAAAAATTGGACTGTCACATACTTTGTTGCAAACCACGAACCATTCGTCGTTATTGAGGTAAGGCTCATTCACTTATGGGAATTGTAAACGAAATCATTTCCCATACTTTGTGAAATCTAGGTCAGAGTTGGTAATACCCATAACATAGAGGATTTTAGTGCTTATGTGTGCCAAAATAAAAGATAAAAGCATATGAAGAAAATTTTGGACATAGTGATATCAAAGAATCTTTGATATAAAAGGAGATGGATCCCCGACAAAGATACTCTTCATTCGTCATCAAGAGAGATGTCGAATTGCTTGTGTGGTTTCCTATGAATTACAATCTTATACTCATTGAGAAGTAATGAAGGGCCTCTTTTAATACGATTTATAGGTGGTTTCATTTTCATACAAATTTGTAACTTGACATAAGTGCAAAGTGTTGTACAAAAATACATGTATGACCAGTGTAGCCAATAATAGGTAAGATTTGGAAAATGTTTTAAGTAACGAAGAAATTAGAAAAATGCTCGTATGGAAATATCATTTCAAAAATACTAAATACATGGATCTAATTGGGAAGAAATGACTTGGGGTTAGTACATTTAATCAAGATCAAACAAAAGAAATGAAAATGATCTTTTGAACATCGAAAATGGTACAGTAAAACATAAGGTTTCATTAAAATCTTGAACATTAAAGGCTCACTGTTAATTCTTTAAGTTGTAGTTTGCTTGGTGTCATCCTCATCATGGAAATATGACTAACGATCATAACCATAGAATATTGACATACTTACATCCTAGTTGTTTTTGACCAGAAATGTCTTGGGTATGCGTGATTATGTGTGGTTTGTAAGAAATTTAAGATGAAAAAGATTGGATATGAAGATTCATTATAAATCTGCAAATGATAGGACCATGTAGTTATCTCTTTTCTCAAAATGAGGAGAGAAAGGTAGCTTTTTGAAACATCCCAAAAATACAGTCCAAAAATTTCGTTTTTAAACCATAAATAAAACTAGAAATGTCATCACCATAGTATAAAAATAGAAACCATGTATCTCAAAATATCATAATATCTATGAACATATCAAAAATCTCATATCAAATATCAGAGTAATCTCCCGTGCTAGGAAACTGTGGTGTGTGCCATGCGATGTGCCCGAGCCCTTCCCTTTGCTAGATGAAGTACCTAAAACCAAATTGAAAACTGTAAGTATGAAGCTTAGTTAGCTCCCCCAAACTACCACATACCATACACATATATCATAACATATAACACAACTATGGGACACCGCCCAACTACATCGGGACAAACCCGACATCGGCTTACCAGCATATCATACATCATAAACACATAACATATGCATGTAACATACATCAGGCTTACCCTGACATTGGACTGAAGCCCGAAACACATAACACGTAACATATAAACTAACATGCATCAGGTAAGCCCGACATCAGGCCTAGGCTTTAAACACATAACACATAGCATGCATGAATCATAAAGACATCAAGCATACATATACTCTTCTCAGGTCCGCCTTGACATCGAACCGAAGTCCGGAACATACAATCTACATCGGGCTAACCCCGACATCGGAACGAAGTCCGACATACTCTAACATACATAAACGAGCCGACATTGGTGCCTTTGACCCGTTCCTATTGGAGGAAAACTCACCTCTCAAATTGGATGTTGAACTCATGCATGAAGAATCTCTGTTGGCTGCTCCCACGACTTCCCGGCTAACTCTATACAATAAATACTTAGTCAGCAAACTGAAATTATGTCTAAGGGTAAAATGACCATTTTACCCCTAGCCAAAGTTAATGCTCTGCTCAAAGTCAACATTCTAAGTTGACCAATTCTCCGAGTCAACCTTTCAACTCGTCGAGTTCTAAAACTCTGAAATCCTGAAATCGCGACTCAACTCGCCGAGACATTCCTCCGATTCGTCGAGTCCTATCGAGCTGCTCATGGTTGCGACTTGGTGAGTGTACCCCTCGAGTCCCTATACAGACTCGTCGAGTTCTACTATAAACTGAAACGGGACAACACAACTCGAATCATCGAGTTCCCCTACGGACTCGACGAGTCCTTCTGTCTGTTTGGCCATCTTAACAAAGTAAGCCCTTTCTATTTAGATCTAAAGCCCATACTTCGACTGTTCACTGAAATGTCGATTCTAAGGGTAAAGTTTCCAACTTTACTCGTTGATAACCCTTTTTGAAGGGTTTAGCTAAAACCCTAATTCCTTTAGGACATAGATCTTGTCCAAATAGCCTTAGCTTTCCAAACCAAATCATGAAAACCCAGATCTAAGGCCTAGATATCAGTTGACCACGTAAAGTCTCGAGCTTGCTTCCATGCATGGCCCTTTGGGGCTAAAAAGGCCATAACAACATCCTTAGGGTTTTCATGAGACTCAAATGGCATAAAGTTTGCACATTTATGCCTTCACAACCCTTAATGACTCGAGATCTAAAAGTATAATCAAATTGGGACATCCATGTCTCATAAATCATGCTACTTGCACAAAAACCCCATAAAAGTGATCACAAAGAGATCTAATGAACTATAAGGCAAGTTAAGAGCTTGATTACCAGAAAGTGATGAGGATGGAACGAAATCCCTGGATCTATAACCTTCTTCATGAATCTTCAAGCTCCTTCTTCTTCTTCTAGGCTTCAAGAACACATAAAACACTCAAAGATAGCTCACACACTCAAGAGAAGCTTTAGGTTTTCTTAGACTAGGGTTTGGGACATGGAGGCTGTGAATGAGGCCAAGGGGTGGGGGTTTTGATGCTTAAATAGGGTGCAAAACCTCGAAATTAGGTTTCACTCTGGATGGGCTACTCATCGAGTCGGGGGTACCGACTCGCCGAGTAGGTAACTTAAACCCTGTGCATAAACTTCCCTCTACTCGATGAGTTAGGGCCACCAACTCGTCGAGTCCTTCTTCCAAAATGAATAAATAAATAGGTTAAATGCGTACTAGGAACTGGGTGTTACACTTTTCAACTATTTTGAATACAACCTATTGGGAAGAAATTTTCGTAAGAAGAATTTCATTAAGGCTTCGTACACAACGAGTCTATTAGGAAATTGGAAAAGATGCTGCAACATGCTTGTAGGGACACTTAACTAGAACAACCGATTCGAATCATACCAGTTCCCTGTTGAGCTTTGCTTTGGGCATAAAAAAGAGCAACACATTGTTACAATGAAATTCACACTCTCAAAGAAAATAAGGAAACATTTTTGTATTTTTGTATTTTTGAAAATGCAATTCAAACATAGCAAAAATATTTTTGGATTTTTGTTTTTGATATAGACAAGACAAAAATAATAAAATCTTTTTTATTAGAATTTTATAAAGAAAAGACAAAAATAAAGAATTTTTTTTGGATTTTTGAATTTTATAAAGACTAAAAAAATAAGGATAAAACCAACGTTGGTCATTCGTTAATGATAACGAATATTTAACCAGGGAACCAACACTTCCCATTTTTCTTCTCACTTCTCATTTCTCTCTTCACTTCCCAAAAACGATTGCTTCCCACAAACATGAGCTTCCCATAAAGAATTGCTTCCAAGGAGTATGTGCTTCCCACAAGCGATTCCTAGAAATATAAGCTTTCCAGAACTAAGAGCTTCCGATTTCTGAGATGTTTCCCATTAGTGATACGCTTCCTAGTGAGAGATACTTCCCATTTGATAGATGTTAACATGTGTTAAAGGAGTCAGAGACAATGTCGAAAGTGAAGTGGGTCGAAGCATTGAATGTGAACAATAACTTTTGAATAATTTTTTTTATCAAGCAATGAAAATTAGTCCAAAGGTTTCGTATATCACTTTCAAGAAAAATAATTAGAATTAGGAACATAACAAGCTTCTATCATTCCAAATCCATTCAAAATTCTTAGAAATGATTTTTCATCCAAAGGTTTTGTAAAAATATCATCCATTTGGTCTGTTGTTTTAATAAAATGAACTTCAATATTCCCATCTTCAACATGATCTTTGATGAAGTGGTATCAAAGTGCAATATGATTAGTTTTTGAATGTTGAACGGGATTATGACATATGTAAATTTCCCTTTGAGAATCATAATATAATGGAATTTTCTTCATGTTAATCACATAGTTATTTAATTGACTTTGGATCCAGATCACTTGAGATGTACATGTCGCAACAGCAATGTATTCAGTATCAACTATTGAAATCGATACATATGTTTACTTTTTCGACTGCCAACTCACAAGCTTCCCATCTAAGAATTGAAATCCGCCTATAGTGATTTTTCGATCTATTTGACAACCTCCTAGGTCACCATACGAGAAAGCCTGAATAAAAAATCCATTGTTTGAGGGATACCATAAGCCAAGAGTCGAAGTTCCATGAAGATAACAACAAATATAATTCACCATTGTAAGATGGGGTTCTTTAGGATTCACTTGATGCCTGGCACAATTACACACAAAAAACATAATATCTGGTCGACTTGCAGTTAAGTATAATAATAAACCAATCATGATTCTATTTGTCTTGATATCAACAGCTAGCTTATCCAACAAAGGACATAAGCGACTGCCAACTGCCATGGGAACCATCAGGTTTTAGAAATCTTGGACCATCAGGTTTGAATGGTAAATTTTTATTTACAACATTTGTCATTTTCGTAAAATTCATTTGAAATGATGGATTTAGTGGTTGTTGTTGAAAATGATTTTGGTATCGATGTTGATAACCAAAATGATAACCCTTTTGAAACACTTTCTGATTTTATGAGAAATGCCTTTGTCTATTACTCAAAAAGTGATTTTTTTGGTTTCATTTTATCATGTTGAGAACCATTATCATTTGAACATTTTTCTGAACATGATTCATACCTTGAACATTCCTTTTCTCATACGAATTTTGAGTAACATTCGCATTATGTGAAATACCAATTTTGTTGACAACATTCGTTTTATCATCGTTTGAAACATCTTTAGAAGACTCT
The DNA here is from genome assembly GCF_051521515.1 of Lactuca serriola. Lineage (NCBI taxonomy): Eukaryota > Viridiplantae > Streptophyta > Magnoliopsida > Asterales > Asteraceae > Lactuca > Lactuca serriola. Next base: position 196,320,380 of record NC_136408.1, on the reverse strand, counting down.
TTTGAAGTATGAGTTTTTGATGCTTGAGAAAACTTCTTTTCAGGATTTTGTGAAAAGTTTCACTTTAAAATATTTACCTCTTGAGAATCTTTTTGTTTTCTTCCAATAAGCCTTCTTTCGTGCTTTTGTTGTGGAAATTTCTTCTTTCAAATTAGATTTCTCAACTTCTTTGTCATTTTTGAAAGTTACTTCTTCTGAAACTGATTTTTTTTTTTTCATTTTGAAAGATTGAACCTTCGCCTTTTGAATACTTAAATCATTAGGTAAAGGTTTCTCATTATTTTCCTCAGTTTTGACTTCAACATTTGGTTTATCTTTTTCAACCCAAAATTATTTGATTTCTTTTCATTTTATTTTAAAAAGATTTTTGACTCTTGTGTCGTTGAAAAACCTTTGATCTTTTATTCAAATCATTACCCACAATATTTTGATTCGAGTAAACTCCTTCATTAGTTACATTTGCATTATCTTCTTTTACTAACTTATTTACTTTTGGATCAACATCGTCCCCATTCCCTTTTGTTACACAAACTTGATTGGGAAGACATTTAATGCAAGATGGATAAAGAATTGTATTCCTTTCCAAATAATGTTCTCCTTTCTTTTAAATTTTTTGTGAATTCCTTTGTATCCTCATACACTTAAGCTTCAACAACTCATGGAATATCCTTTTCACAAGAATCATTTTCACTATCACTTTCGTTGTTTGTTATGTCCTCGAAAATAAATGACTCCTTTTGAGAAACACAAGTCTTTGTTATCGAAGAGAAATCACTGTTTAACTTTGTTGTTGAGTCAACATTTTCTTTGCCTTTAACTAACAAAGTGACATTAACGACAGAAAATTTTGAGCAATCGATGCATTCCTCTTCCTTAATTTCACTGATATTATCATAATCATCATCGATAACAGCAAAATTTTGTTGAGTACTTTGTGTCAAATTTTCAGTCTTGTTCAAAATTTTGATTTGTTCGTTTTTGTTCAAAGTCTCATTCATAATATCATCAAGTTCATTAGCATTCAAACATTCATTTATATTAACTACACTATATGCATACGAGTCATTTGGAATTGTGTCATAGTTGGCTACTTTACTTTCGCAGTCAAAGGTTGTTTGGAAAACTAATTATCTTTTGAAAGTAATGAAGGGAAATAACTTCCTATGTTGCTCAACCAAAATATCAGATGAATGGTATAAGTTTGTCCATTTCCCATACAATTGCTTGGCTGTATTCTAGTATATGTTTCTTTCTTTAACTAGCATACAGTTATCCATATGACTACCATTCCTATCACACATAATATTTGTCATTTTAACTCAAGATCTTTTATCTTACTATTCTTCTCCTCCAACTTATTCTTGGCTTTGTATAGTAAGGCCTTAGTTTTTCTGCTTTGCTACTCATAGAAATCAACATGTCACTAAGATAAGAGAAAGTTTTATCAAAGTCAGATAAAATAGCATGATATGAATTTAAAGGAACATTAAGAGAAATAAGAAGATCACACAACTTTACCAACAATGGATATTTTGGTGCGGTTGTAACGAAGCACTTCCCAGTATGCTCCTCATCTTCTTCATCACTCTCTTCTTCCTTCTCATACTTTATCCTTCCATCATCACTATTTCCCTCATCACCCACAAACCAACTCTTTCCTCCAGATCCATATTCTTCATGGTTAGCAAACAACACTCCATGTGCAGGATGACACATTTCCTCGTCATCTGATTCAGAAGACCAAATCTGATATGCTTCATCGCTATCTTCAGCAACTTTCACCATCAAAGAAAGATTCTTTATTTGAGCAAGAACTTTTTCAAGCCTCTTCGTATAATAGGCTTCATCTTTCACTTTATCCTTCTTCTCCTCCTTCTTCCTCAACGTGTAATCTTTCGCAAGATGATTGTGACCATTGCAATAGCTGTATATGTACCCTGAATCACCCTTCAATTGTATGTCAAACTTCTTCCCTTATTCTTTTTTCTCCACTTTCTCAACTCCTTTCTAACTTGCGCCAAGACTCGTCATCGGCTTCTTCTCCAAGTTGTTCTTCAAATTCCCACTCATTGTTTTCATGTATAACTTTTTCACCCTATTATTCAAATGATAGGCAACAACTTCATCATCAGAATTAAGAAGAAAATATTCTTCACCTTCATTCATTTCTTTTTCAAACTAGCCTTATTTTCTCCATTCTCTTGGAGAGTAATGCCATCGGACCTCCAAAATTCTATTTTCTTTCTTCAGCAATCGCCATCATCTCTAAAATATGCGCTTTAAGGATGTTATAGATATTCGACAATGAGCATGTGCTGAAATTCTCTTGCTTCTTTATTATCAAACAGATGTTTCTTCATTCCTTTCTTTGTCCGAAAAAAAAAGTGAAATTAAACTCCAAAGTTGTACAAACCACTCCATATTGGTTGCATTTAAAAATCAAATCATTCATCCTGTCATAGTATGCCTCGATATTCTCATTCTCCTTTTGCTTAAACTTTGTCAATTCAGACAAACACTTCGTTACAAAACCCTTCTTTTTTCTTTCATAGCTATGATACTTTTCCTTTAATTTATCCAAGATCTCCTTTGTTGTAATGCAACTTTGAATGTAATTATAGACAACAGGTGGAAGAGCTCCTCGCAGTTCACGAAGACTTATTTTTTCGTTCATTTTCTTCTTAGTTTGTTGTGCAATCATGTCTTCAAATGCAGCAACATTCCCAATAACTTGAACCAAATATGCATAATATAGACCAAATTTAAAAGATATCTAAAGGTCCTTGTCAATACCGTTGAGAGAATCATCCATACGATCCGCCCATTGATAGTAGTACTCAAGGATCAACATCAGGACCTTACTTGCAGATCTAAATAGGTTCGTGAAATTCACCATCATGTTGACGTTGATATTTTCCATCAGATTTAATGAAAAGAGAAATTTCTTGAAGAGAAATGGATTAGATGCTAGATCAACTAACAAAAACTGATGTTGTATCGATTAATCACACTCGATTAAACAAAGAATTGCGTTTCTATCTTGCGGAGGTATTGAATAGGAAAGATTGCCTTAAAAGGATGAAAAACGTGAAATGATTCTTCAATCGATGTAAATATTCCAGCTCTGATACCAATTAAAGAGTTGTCTAAATGTGTTTAAGTTAAGCGATTAAGAAACAGAGTAAGAAAACGTAGATCTAAATAATATCTGGTTTCAGAACTTGAATTCCAGATGAGCACTAATTGTTTGAGTACAAGAAAGGATAATAAGAATGATGCAAAAGTTACTCTACCCTCTAAGTACCTACCTTATTTATAGGGTACTCATCGAATCAAAAAAAATACTAGGACTATACATGATAGTACAAAACAACTGATGCCTTTTAAATACATTAAGATAACAATGTCCTGTGAATATTCACTATTACAAATACTTCTCATAAAGGCCACTATAAATTTGAATTATCAAAACACATATAAACCTAACCGATAGGCCCTTGTGGAAGTTTTGTAAGACTACAATTTGTCCCGTAGCATTCACTAGGTTCAGATGGGTGGTTGCAGGAGTGGTTGTAAGACTATGAGAGGGCCACAACACTCATAGGATTGAGCTAGATCGTAAGCCAATTTGGGGATGAGTGTTATGTAAGACTATGATGTGGCTCGTGGCATCCACTTAGGGTGAAATGGACTTGTTGTTTTTTATATCTTGGTAGGTTTAGTCATCCTTTGTGTAGAATGGAGGGTTTTGGAGTCTTGTTGACAGACATTCTAGGATAGACTTTGTCAGTTTGACTATTTGTTGGAGTCTCGTTACGCAACCGTGTGGGGGGTTGTCGGTTGCAACAGTTGACCATGGATTTTGTATTCCAGTTTATTATTAGGATGCCATGAGACAGGGAAAATCTTAGAAAGATTGAATTTATGAATTTTTGGTGAGCAGGATGTGATGTATATATTGATGTAACACTAATAGTTAGGGATTATGTTGGGATTCACCTTTGCATTCGAGTGCAAGGTTGCCGACATCGGCAAATGGTCTTGGAGTCTGTTTTCCATTTATCAGTAACATGATGTAGGCCCAGAGAGGTTTTGGTCGGCTCAAGTTGTGGATTAAGGTCATCATGGATGCTTTTGAGTGGTTTTGTATGTCTAAAAGTCTGACATAACATAGGGTTTTCATATTTCGGGCAAAGTCCTTAAACCTTCTCTTTGTTGGCTAAGTGTGTCATATTAATGTTCGTTTCTTCATTAGGACGCGTAATTTCTACTAACGTTTGGTTTAGTAGTAGTATTGGAAGGTGGTCATCTATGTGAGATGATATTTTTCAATACTGTATTGGATTCTGGTAGTTCAAGCGGAGTCGACTCATATAGTAGAGTAAGTTTTAAGGATGGATTTCAAGGATGAAATCTAATTTAAGTGGAGGAGAGTTGTAACACTCGTTTCTCAGAATAGTTTAACTAAAGACTTAACGGGGTCAAAAGGGAGTTTTTGGGAAAAACTCTATGCCATGACAAGGTGCAAGGATGCCCAGGACATGGCATGACTTAAATGATTGCGTTCCCTTGATGAGTCACACGACGTGGCGAGAGAAGGGTCACGCCATGCCGACTATTTTTGCCCAAGCCTATAATTTTAGGGTTTCTTTCATATTTAAGTCTTTAACCATAGATTTAGGGCATCATTTCCTGCCTTCATTACCCTCAAGAACCATGAAAGAAACCTCAATACCCTCTTCTTAAATGTTAAGCTTACTTTTGGTGATTTGGTGCATTTTTGAGGAAGAAGAAGGCCCTTGTGATATAAAGAACCTTTTGGAAAGCTTAGAGATTTCATTTGACCAATTTTAGGACCATTGTAAGTGTTCAAGATCAAAGCTTTTTGTTGCATGCTTATATATCTAGGCTCATTGTCCCTTTTTCTTCATGATATGGAAGTTTGGTGGAATAGATTCCATAAAGTTGACAACTTTATGGAATCTTCAGGTCCTTTATCGGATATATGCTCTAGATCTGTAGTTCTATGGTTTACTTGGTCTCATGGTCAATTTTGAGTTCATTTCTTCCATGTTTTTGACCTGGTTTGAAAGAGACATGCATTTCCATACATGTCTATAAAGCACCAACTTGTATTATGATTTATGTGTAAGAAATCCTATCGGAAGTTTTGGACTTTTGGCTTTGGTGATTAATTGCTTAATTGTTGATTCCATGCCTTAAATTTTAATTAAGGAGCTTGGTTTATAGATCTTGGCTTATTGGGACATCTTAATGGATAAAGTTGGAAACTATATACATCAAAACCTTGGTAAGGGCTAGATCTAAGCTTTGGAGCTTTTAGAATGGGAGGAAAACAACTTAATTCATTAAATTGTTGAGACCCAGTTTCCACGATGTGGCGACTGTGGGGAGGCTCATCTATTTTTTCATTATTAAGACACGACATGGCCAATAGGAGGCCATGACATGGAGACTCACTGAAGTCGACTTTGATCGTTGACTTTTAACATTTGTTGACTTTTGGTTAAATGGCTAGTTTTTGATGGTGGATTAGGGGTTTACCTTGTGTGGTTTATTAGTGGTGTATGGAACCCTCTCATTGGCTGTGAGAGCTATTAGTTGTTGATGATGTCTACGAGGTGAGTCTTCTTACTATATTATGTAGGATGCTAGTTGTTTTTGTGATACTTGCATGGAAGACCAAGGTGTGGCCCTTGGCATATGTACTAAAGAACAGGATGTGGCTCCTAGTAATTGTATGTAAGAACAGTGTCTTTCCCCCGCAGTTATATGTAGGATGCTAGTTGTCTTTGTGATGCTTGCATGGAAGACCAGGATGTAGCTCCTGGCACTTGTACGTAAGACTAGGGTTTGACTCCTAGCATTACAAGGAAAGACCATGATTTGTTTCATAGCTGATAGTGATAGTAAGACTATGGTTTTTCCCGTAGCATTCCTTATGGTATGTATGCTATGTGGTATTTTAGAGAACTCACTAAGCTTTGTTCTTACAATTTCATGGTTTAAATATTTTCAAGTACTTGTAGTTGCAAGGGGAAGGGCATGACTTGACTGCACAACATCCCCTGATGGCTTTGTTCATGCTCATATTTTTTACTTTGATTTTTGAAAGATACATTTTACTATGCATGGTTTTTGGAACTAATGTTTGTATGGATTTGGCGGTCTAAAAATTAAAAATTTTAGTGGTATATTTGGGATGTTACAGGTGGAGTATGAAAAGAAAGATAGAATGAAAGTAGAGTATGATGACATGAAAACATAATATGAAATAGCTCACCAGACTACAACTGTGGTATGATGTAGATTTTTCATGTATTATAGGTTCAGGTAGTAGCCTTTGTACGAGAGGAGATAAGAGCACGAAGTACTTGGACTAGAAGTAGATGTTTAAATTGATATTTCCTTGTTGCTTTAAATTATAGATATGATATATTTTAAACCATAAAATATCCTAGGATGTATGTGTTTTCAAAGTTTTAGAATTCCAATTTTTTTTGTAGAAACTCTAGTATCTGTCCAAATCTAGACTTAAACTGTAAGAGATGAAAAGAACCAAAGTGGATAGGACCACCAGTGGTGATGAAAACTTAGGTCCGGTATGTTTATTGTCGGTGTTATTGTACACGACTAAGAGATAGAGTATGAACTAGTGTCTTATGTTATGAGATTCAGGTTCTAGACAAAAGTTATGTGTAGATGATGAACCAAAGAGTTTGGTTTAGTGGGTGGACCAATTACGAGGGTTTGGGTTAATTACGTTAATACGAAAGAATGAATGCTCATTTTAGAAAATGATAGAAGAGATGGATCTCTATGTAAAGAGATGATATATGTGTAAAGAGAATGATGTCATGATTTTCATGTTAAAGAGATGTGTTAAAGATCATGAGCTCTAGTAAGTGGACCATAGATAGGGTGTGTGTACCTAATAGCAAGAGATATTAAAAATAAAAGCGATAGTGGTACACAAAGAGATAGAGGCACATAAAGAGGTAGAGGTACAAAAAGAGATAGAGATGTAGGGATAGAGATAGAAAGAGTAGAAATAGTATAAATAGTAGAAATAGTGGAGAAAAAAATAGAAAGAAAGGGACAATACAAGTATGAGAGTTGGTATGCACAAGGAAGGAGAAAAAAAAGAAAGTGAAAGAAATAAAAGAGTAGAGAAGTGAAAGGGAGATATAGAATGAACATGAGCATAAAAGAAAAGAGTGACAGAAGATGGATAATGAGATAAAGAGAAAACGGGTCAAAGCTTCTGTATAGATAAGATATAGTGCATAAAGTGTGAGAGGAGATATTTTAGTAAGGTGTTCATGAAAAAAGAATTTGAACAAGTGAAAAGAGAAATAAATAGATATGAAACTCCAAGAGTGAGAAAATTTGGACCATGCGATTATGTTGATGTGTGTCTGTTATGTAACAGTTTATTTGTGAGGAACTGTAAGAAGATGAAGAAGAAGAGGATTGAAACTTATGTTTAATAAGGGATACGTAGAGAAAGATTATGAAGTTGCATAAATTATTGAGAAACTAATGGACTCAGATAAGAGTCTAAGGTTGGGTATAGAGTTGGACTCGTGATAAGAATCTAAGGCTGGGTATAGAGCCTCGAAAGAGAATTTGATGACTGAGTCTTGTATAGAGATGTAAATTAAGAAACATTGGGAGTGGGTGATTTCCTGATGTGAAAGATAATCATGCTTGTTAAAATACACCTTTTGATTTATCAAGCATAGATTTTGTAAGTAGAAGAGTGAAAGTGTCACACCCCCGAACCAGGACGGAGGAAACATCCGGGGGCGAATTACGTCATTGTATAGTATCATAACAGTTGAATATAAATTATGATTTTAAGGTATAACTTGGTCATGTAACACCTTACAAATTATGATTTTAAGGTATAGATATATGGTGATTTCAACATTTTATGCACATATAGTTGGATTAACAAGTGGATGCATACAAATATCCATTGGGTAAACGAAATTTGACTTGTATTCCCCCCCCCCCCCTTAAAAGCATGAAAAACTCGAAAAATTGGGGATATGAAGCTGACCTTGATGATTTTCGTGTGTGGTAGGAAGGAAAATGAAGAAGATGTCAAGCCTAGCCTTGTACAAGCTTGAAGAGCTTCTCGAAAATGCAAGTGTTCTACACGAAAATTGGGTGTGTAAACATGATGAAACTAGGATAAAAAGTTCTTAGAATCTCCTAGGCATTTCGAAAATACTTACCAACTTTGATGATTTTCTTGAAACAAACATCACCTTTGAAGATGCCACACATTTTTAGAGAGGAAGGATGAGAGAAACCTGAGAGTAAAATGAGTGCAGAAGTTTTGGTGTGTGTGTGTTACCTTCGGCCGATCTTAAAAAGAAGGGGAGAAGATGGGCTTGGTTTCATGGAAAATAGTTAGGTGTATAGTGTGGATGTTTGGTATCTAAATGCATGTATGATGTGGTTGTTTGGTAGACAAAATGAAGTAAAGTAATGAGGTGTCACAAGGAAAAATCATTCCTCTTTGTCTTATGGTCCAACCGAAATCTTGGGCTTGGAGGAGGGTTTTCGGTTTTAGGGTGGCCAAAAACACCCTTCATCCTCAAGGGTTTTCAGTTTTTGAGTAGTTATGAGTTTTCGGTTCTTGTTGGCGTAATTCCAAGGGTTTTTCGGTCATGGTTTATTTGGGCTGAGAATTCCTAAGCAAAGGCCCAAAATTTGGTTTTAGTTTAGCTGTTAGATCAAACTTGAGCTTATAAGAGGCTATTACAACTCGATTCTTAGTGTAATCATATATGTACTCATATCACATTGCCATTTTGAATTACCATGATTTATTTCAACCAAGTTACATAGAGAGATTGTTTGTGCATGAATAAAATCTTGACCCCAATTTTTACTAGTTGTGACATCATCCCCCCGTTAGAGGGAATTCCATCTTGAAATTATTTCTAGAGCGGGCCCTCAAGAACTAGGAAAGAGATGTGGATACTTTTGTTTCATCTGGTCTTCGCGTTCCCAGGTGAATTCAGGTCCTCACTTGGCACTCCATCGGACCTTCAGAATGTGGATGCAACTTGGTTTCGTTCGTTTCAACTCCTTATCCATTATTTTTACGGGTTCCTCGTTAAAATGAAGGTTTTCATTTACCTCAATCTCATCAAGTGGGACAAAGAGAGTTTCGTCATATAGGCGTTTCTTTATATTAGACACATGGAAACCAGGGTGTACATTGCTGAGTTCAGGTGGTTGTTGGAGTTTATAAGCCACCGGACCAATCCTAGCAAGGATTTCGAATGATCCGATTTATCTTGGGTTCAATTTCCCACACTTCCCAAAGCGTATCATCCCTTTCGAAGGAGAGACCTTGAGCATTAAACGATCACCGACTTGAAATTTCAAGGGTTTCCTTCGCTTATCCGCGTAGCTCTTTTGTCGGTCTCTGGACGCCTTTAGTTGTTCCCTAATCTGAAGGTACTAGTGCCTTTGCCAGTTGTGTGTCTCCCACCTCAACCCAACAGAGAGGTGATTTGCATTTACGTCCATATAGAGCCTCAAAGGGAGCAACCTTGATGCTTGCGTGATAACTATTGTTGTATGACAAAGTCTATCACACATGCTCTTCGCATGTCTTCCAATGTTTGGATGGTCCTCTCACTCTGTCTATTTGTTTGGGGATGGTAACCAGTACTTATATCGAGTTGAGTTCCCAATGACCTCTGAAGTGATTGCCAAAACCGAGAGGTAAATCTACTATCCCTGTCAGAGATAATAGATACTATCACACCGTGTAATCTCACAATCTCTTTTATATAGGTCCTGGTTAACTTCTCCATTTTATCAGTTTTCTTTATTGGCAAGAAGTGGACGGATTTGGTCAACTGGTCGGCGATTACCCAAATAGTGTCGATTCTGCCCGTTGTCTTGGGAAAATTGGTTATGAAATTCATTGCTATCCGTTCCCACTTCCACTCAGGTATTTCTGGTCGCTGTTGTAGTAGACCCGAGGGCTTCTAATACTCTACCTTAACTTTGGAGCAAGTCAGAAACTTGCTCACATAGGTAGCAATTTCTGCTTTCATATTTGGCCACCAAGAATGTTGTTTGAGATCCAGGTACATTTTATCTGAACCTGGATGGATGGTGTACTTTGTTTTATGGGCTTCATTCATGACCACGTCTCTAAACCCACCAAAATTTTGAGTCTAGATTCGGTCCATGAGGTAGTAGGCTCCATTCTTTTGATCGTAAGATTCTTGTCCATCCTACGCAAGCCTTCGTTTGCAATGTTTTTCAGATTCAAGGCTTCCAGTTGAGCCTCTTTAATTTGCAAAGACAAGTGGAAATGGATGGTCATTGTTAGCGACTTATCTCGGTGACCCGAGTATTCTTTTCATCTTAGGGCATCTACCACCATATTAGCTTTGCCTGGATGGTAATGGATCTCATACTCATAATCGTTCGGCAACTCAACTCATCGTTGCTGCCTCATATTTAACTCTTTCTGGTTGAGGATATGTTGGAGGCTCTTGAGATCCGTATAAATGGTGCATTTCGTTCCATAGAGGTAGTGCCTCCAGATTTTTAGGGTGAACACCACTGCTCCTAGCTCAAGGTCGTGTGTGGTGTAGCTCACCTCATGGTTCTTAATTGTCTTGACGCATAAGCTATGACTTTTCCTCGCTGCATACACTACAAATTCCCAGATGAAGGGTACACCTTTCTGAGTTAAGGCGGTGAGCGGCTTGGCGATTTTAGAGAAATTATGTATGAACTTCCTATAGTAACCAGCGAGGCCTACAAATTGCCTGATCTCTGTTGGGGTTCTTGGGGTTGCCCAACCTCCAATTGCTTTGACCTTGGAGAGATCCACATATATTCCCTGTTCACTAACCACATGACCCAGAAAATCCACTCTATGGATCCATAACTCGCATTTAGAGAAATTTGCGTACAACTTCTTCGCCTTTAGTGTTTCCAGAACCTGCCACAGATGTTGACTGTGTTCTTCCTTGCTTTGTGAATAGACGAGTATATCATCAATAAAAATTATCATGAAGTTGTCGAGTTAGGGTCGGCAGACTCGGTTCATCAGGTCTATAACTGCGGCAGGCGCATTTGTTAGACCAAAGGGCATTACTACAAATTCATAATGACCATAGCGAGTTCGGAAGGATGTGTTGGGTATTTCTTCTTATTGGACCCATAGTTGGTGCTACACAGACCTTAAATCTATCTTTGAAAAGTAACTTGCTCCTTGAAGCTGGTCAAATAGATCATCGATCCGGGGAAGAGGGTATTAATTTTTAACGATGATCTTGTTGAGTTTGCGGTAATCGATACACATGCGAAACGACCCATCTTTCTTCTTTACAAGTAAGACCGGAGCTCCCCAAGGTGAGAAGCTTGGCCTTATAAACCCCTTGTCCAGTAATTCACTCAATTGACTGGAAAGATCTTGCATCTCCGTAATAGCTAATCCATACGGTGACTTGGCGATTGGTGTGACTCCAGGTATCAAGTTGATCCGAAATTCGACTTTTCGTTCAGGAGGTATTCCCGGAAGGTCTTTGGAAAAAATGTCAGGAAGATTGCACACATTCGGGATGTCTTTAGTGTTCTTTTCATATTTCTTTTTATCAACCATATGGGCTAAAAATGCATAGTTCTTCTTATGTAAACACTTTTGTACCTTGATACATAAAATGAGGAGAAGTTTTGTATTGGTTTTGTCGCCATATATAACCAGGGTTTCATTGTTGGGTAGGTGAAGGCGAACGACCTTCTTGTAGCACATAATATCGGCACGGTGGGGGCTTAATCAGTCCGTGCCGATGACCACATCAAAACTCCTTATGGTAACCGGCATTAATTCGATTTGAAAGGAGTGGTTATTTAAAGTTAGTATGCACCCCATGAATACGTCGTTTGTTGTTTCTATTTTCCTCTTAGCCATTTCCACAGTAAATGTTTTGTTTAATGTTTGAGGATTTTAGTTGAGCAGGTGTTTAAAATTATGACTCACAAAGATTCTTTATGCCCTACTATCAAATAAAATGCATGCATAAATGTTGTTGAGGAGGAACCTACCAGTGACCACTACAGGATCCTTCACTGCATCATCATGTCCTATTGCTAGTATTCTTCTTGTTCTCTCTGTGTTCCTATTTTTTTCCTTTGGATAGTTTCTTTTGTAGTGGCCCGTTTCTCCACACCCATAACATGCTTGACTCACCCCCGTATTGGTAGGTTGGTTGGTCTGTTGTGTTGGTGTTCTACAGTATCGGCTGGTGTGCCCTTTCATGTTGCAGTTTGGGCACTGCATCTCCTTTCAGGCTCCATGGTGGTGGAATGCGCATTTGTCACACTTTGGCAGATTAACGACATATTGTTTTTTGGTCGCTGATGTGGCAGTAGAAGTAGCAGCGTGAACCGCCACTATCTGTTGCTTTTTGGAGGGTTCCTAGGTTGGTTGTCCTTTCTTCTTGTTTCCAAACTTCCTCTTGTTCCCATTTCCCTTTTTTTGTTCCGTTGCAAGAGTCATTGTGCCCTTCTATACCCCATGGTCAATAAGATTTTGAGCATGATGCTTGGTGCTGTCGAACGTTGTGGGGTTTGCAGCAATCACATTCCCTTGAATCAAGGGAGATAGCCCCCAAATGAAACGTTCTACTTTCTTGCTTTGAAATGTGATCATTCCGGGGCACAGGATCGGCAGGTCGCTAAATCTGGCGGTGTATGCTTCGATGTCGGAGCCTTCCTTCGTGAGATTCCAAAGCTCCTACTCTAACTTCTGGACCTCACCCCTTAGGTAGTACTCATCGAGCATTAAAATCTTAAGGTCCTCCCAACTCATTGAGTTTTCCACTGGAAGTGTTAGAGCTTTGACATGGCCATTCCACCATGTAAGGGACCTATCTGCAAAAGTGCAGGCTGAAAATTTTACCTTGCTCTCCTCGGGGCAAGCACATATTTCAAACACCGATTCAATCTTCTCAAACCACCACGTTATAGTGATAACACCCCCACTTCCGTTGAAGGTATTGGGCTTGTAGTTGGTAAAATATTTGTAAGTGCATTCTTTTGGGTGACCTTGGTTGTCCCCTTGGTTGGAGCTGCCTGTACCATTCCCGCTTCCATTTCTGTTGGCGCCTTTGTTGCTTATTTTCGCCATAGCAAAAGTCACTGCGGCTGTTACAGCCGCTTGAAACATAGCCGAATCCACTTATGGTGGAGGAGGTTGTGGTGGTGGTGCTGAGGTAGTGCTATTGCGCTTGTTGTACTTTTGGGGAGGCATTTTACTGCCACAGATGGAATTGACGATAAGTCTTTGATAAGAGTTATGTTTTGTACACTATCATAATGAAACATTACATTTATATATTTCAAGGCTAGTGGTTATTGAGTGTTACTTTATACATATAACTGAAATCTTGTTATACAAAATAAAGATGAACAGATAAGACATAGCAGATAACAACATCCATAAATAAAACACATGTTTGTTTCACTAATTATAAAGTAGTGGTACATAACTTTTGGAAAAAATGACCTTTATAAGGTCTACAATACATCAAGATAACAATCCGGCGGCATAACCACCCTCTGAATAGTGTAATTACTTAGACATAGGGTCGGTTCTACATAAAATGGAAAAAAGGTAGCACCAACGCCTCTACTAATATTCCCTTACCTCCGCTCGCGCAGTAGTAAGGTCCTCGATGAGTCGTTCCATGGGGTAGTAATCCCTCTCGAGATCTCGAGTGCGCTTCGGTGACCTCCATGGCAGTTCTCATCTCCATGACTCGGTTCGCCGTCGTCTGAGCCTGATCATCAATGTCTGAGATCCAACGGATCATAACAGGAAGGGCACGATCAACGGGTCCTCCATGACGAAGGTCGTAAAATCCTCACTCCATCCCAAAAGGTGGGCATTGCCTCTAGTGTCGGCTCCATCTCTCAAGGTCATATGCCCAGGGGGTAGGGCCATTATAGCCCCAATGGTGTGCATGTACTCAAGCAATGTAGGGTGGATCGATGACTTCGGACTCCGCATCTGACTCATCCTCCTCCTCCTCCTCTTCCTCTACTTCCTCCTCAAGCTCATCCTCTTGCTCTTCCTTTAGGATCTCCTCAGGATCCTCCTCAGGATCCTCCTTGAACCATCCTCCGTTCCCCTGGTTGGGGAAGTAAGGATCTCCTGGATGGTGGAAACCTGCCATGGTGTTTGTACGAGAATATAAGCACAAGAAAATAGATAAAATGCCAAAATACCCCTATAGTATTTTATTTCCTTTTGTTTTGTTCATAGATCCTTTTGGTTCAAAGTTGGTATTTTTTAGATTTGTTGTTCACCTCGACCACTCTTAAACACATGTTGGCTATATCTCGAATAAATATAGTTGATTAGGCTATATTTACCCAAGATATTATTCCATAACTGTCTAAGTTTGGCCGCAATGTCCAACTTCTCTAAAGACTTTTTATTTGTTTCTTATTAGGACTCTACTATTAATATGCACACATGTAGGTATACTTTTATAAAAATACATATATTATGTCAGTATACTTTTAGTCAGAGTGTTTTAGTCCCATTGTATTTATAGTTTTATATCTTGTGTGGTTAGATATTCTAGTTCACTATAAACAATGTTCTGATACCCATCTGTCATACCCCCGAACCAGGACGACGGAAACATCCGAGGGCAGATGACGTCATTTTATAGTATCATAACAGTTGAGTATAAATGAAACATAGCAACCAAAAATCATACATTAAGAATACAAACTTACATAGTTTACATACGGTATTTGTTCATAAGTTACACAAAAGTGACAAAAAGTAAAATTCCATAGTGCAGCATCCCTTAATCTCAAATGAGTTGATTAACTGTTACTGGTTCCCTGAGAATACAAGTGATTTTAAAAAGCATCAACATTGAATGTTGGTGATTTCATAAGCATATTTGTCTGAAAAGGTTTGTATCTGCTTTGTTTAAAAATGGTTTTATGTCTCCAGAAAATCCGATATATTCTATAAAAATGAGTTGTAACTCTTGCACCAAGGATTTAAAAATGTATGTATCCATGCACTTTGTTTCTTTTTCTTGTAATTGAAAAATGTAAGTTCCCAAAAAATCCAATATTTTCTGATGTATGAAAACGGTAGTCTTAATCCCTAAGACCAGAATGTAAACCATAGTGTACTGAAAGGCAGTATGTAGTTTTAAGTTTTAAATAAAACTAATGAAGTGTAAGCTCCCCGTAAATCAGGATAGTATTGTTAATCCCTATGTGAGTTATTATAACTATGCTTGATATGACTGTTATGCCTGCACGACGTTCTTCAGGAATCAGAATAGGTAAGATATTTGTCACCCTAGACTGGCCCGTCTACCTGTAGCGAACAGCTCGGGTGTGGGGTTGTCAATCCCCATATAGATCTATACACAACTATCTCACTCTCCCTCCAGGAGACTCTTGTTATAATGCAGTACTTAAAGTGTACACTAAGTAGGTGAAGTGAAGAGAATGTCTCACTAGAGCATTAATGGATTTACGTAAACTATGACTCCCTTTTTCTTGTATCATGAAGTAGTTACACTATTGAAAATTTATGACACGTATTTTTACGACACACGTTTTATGAGTTTCATGATATATGTTTTATGACACGTGTTTTGTAAATCTCTTGACATACGTTTTACGACACATATTTTATGACATACAAACTATGCCAATAATAGTTTGCTTTTTATGTTTTCATGTAAACTGTTTATATAATCTGTTATATAACTAAGGTTGTTAAAACATAATACTCTTGGGTTTATCCCACCATAATGGCGACGACTAAAATATGATTATTTTACTAGAAAACCTATTTTTAATAAAAATCTCCAAAAATTTATAGCTTGCACTTTTTATATTTTACTGTTTGGAAATTAGTAATGTAAAATGGTTTATGTATGTAAATTTTTGCAATTCAAATACAACGATCACGATTTTTATAACAAAATGAAATGATATCCTTAACAAATATTTGTGCAATTTTCGATTTAACAAAAGGGAGACATGCAAGTGTCCAAGAGTCAAACATATTTTGGACTAAAATGAAAATATGTTGTTGTAATTGTGTGCATCATCCTATAGACCCCATTTTTATGCAATAAAAATGTTGGTAACCACAAACATCCCGATTTTTATGTACTAAGCAAGTATTATTTACTTTGTATACAAGAAATTTCGTCCTTATTCAACAACAAAGATAGAGCATGCTTTTGTCTAAGGGACAAACACAACTTGGTCATGTAACACCTTACAAATTATGATTTTAAGGTATAGATATATGGGGATTTCAACATTTTATGCACATATAGTTGGATTAACAAGTTGATGCATACAAATATCCATTGGGTAAACGAAATTTAACTTGTATCTCCCCCGCCTAAAAGCATGAAAAACACGAAAACTTGGGGGTATGAAGCTCACCTTGATGATTTTTGTATGTGGTAAGAAGTAAAATGAAGAAGATGTCGCGCCTAGCCTTGCACAGTCTTGAATAGCTTCTCGAAAATGCAAGTGTTCGACACAAAAAATGGGTGTGTAAACATGATGAAACTAGGCTAAAAATGCATAGAACCTCCTAGGCATTTCTAAAATACTTACCAACTTTGATGATTTTCTTGAAGCAAAGATCACCCTTGAAGATGCCACACGTTTTTGGAGAGGAAGTATGAGAGAAAGTTAAGAGTAAAATGAGTGGAGAAGTTTTTGTGGGTGTGTGTGTGTGTGTGTTACCTTCGGTCGATCTTAAAAGGAATGGGAAAAGATGAGCTTGGTTGCACGGAAAAGAATTGGGTGTATAGTGTGGATGTATGGTATCTAAAGGCATGCATGATGTAGTTGTTTGGTGGAAAAAATGAATTAAAGTAATGAGGTGTCACAAGGAAAAATCATTCCTCCTTGTCTTATGTTGCAACCGAAATCCTTGGCTTGGATGAGGGTTTTTGGTTTTTAGGGTGGCCAAAAACACCCTTCATCCTCAAGGGTTTTTGGTTTTTGAGTGATTATGAGTTTTCGGTTCTTGTTGGGCTAATTCCAAGGGGTTTTCGGTCATGGGTTATTTGGGCTGAGAATTCTTAATCAAAGGCCCAAAATTTGTTTTAGTTTAGCTGTTAGATCAAACTTGAGCTTATAAGAGGCTATTACAACGCGATTCTTAGTGTAAGCATATATGTACTCATATAACATTTTCATTTTGAATTACCATGATTCTTTTCAACAAGGTTACATAGAGAGATTGTTTGTATATGAATAAAATCTCGACCCCAATTGTTGCTAGTTGTGACAGAAAGTGATAGAAGCTGGATGATGAGCAACTAAGACTTAAAGAAAATAAACCCCCAAGAATTTCCATGTAGAGAAATTGGGATTTAAAAAAGGAGATAGAAAACTTGTGAATCATGGAATGGAATGGTGAGATTGAAACTATATAAGTACAGTGTATATGCAATGTATGGGTGCTACAAACACATGGTACTTATTATGATTCAATGGAATTATAAAACTACCTAAGGATTTAGGGATTGAGATGAGAAAGTATATCATGGTAATTAGGAAGAAATTTTCACGTATGGATTAAGACATTAGGTCTCATAAATAGTACAAGATTATGTGTAGATAGATGATTCATCTGGGAACAAGATTATGTGTTGTTAGAAAACGCTAAGAAAGGGTTCCATGAGTGAAATAAGATAAGAGGTTTCCTTAGAGAACCTTGATATAATCTATGAGTGATTAAGTGTAGAGGATCCATAAGGTATCATTGTAATCCACGAGGGATTATACAGGAGATAAAAGTTCCAAAGGATCTGCAAGGGATCAAAGGAAGGGGCTAAGTTCGGATGATTATACATTGATAATGTCAAGGTATGTGGTTCCCGATATGATAGGTGAAGCTATCATATATGATTAGATCGTTTGGGTGTAAGTAGGAATATAAGTACATGACATGATGAGATGAGAGTAGAGATATAGGAGGTGAGAAGAAAGAAGAAAGCATAAGATGATATAGAGTAAGAGTATGAGAAATGATGAGTAATAGAGCATAAGGAGAGATGATAACATGTGTAGATAGTGTAAGAGGAAATCATGAGATAAAATGAAGATAGAGTAAGAGCATGATAAGAGGTAAAGATAGAATGGGAGAAAGTATGAGTTGAGAAGAGTATGTGAATAATAGAGTAAATGAGATGAGAAGACATAAGATGTGTATGAGAATAGATGAAAAAGAATAGATTATATGAGAATAAGATATTAGAGTTAAAGAATATGAGACAAGAAGAGATGGAGAATGGTAGAGTATGAAAAGAAATATAGAATGGACGTAGAGTATGATGACATGTTGACATAGTGTGATATATTTCACCCGCCATGTGGTATGATGTAGATTTTTTCATGTATTGCAAGTTCAGGTAGTAACCATTATACAAGACGAGATAGAAGCATTAAGGACATAAACTAGAATTACATTTTTATATGATATTACTTGTTGCTTTAAACTATGGTTATGATGTGTTGTAAACACGATAATAGCTTGGGATGTATGTGTTTTTGAAGTTTTAAAATTTTGTATTTTTGTAGAAACTCTAATATAGACCTAGAATATTTAGATGGAAATATGCAGGTCGTTACATAAGAACCATAATCTCTCTCGGAGGTTATCTTTTCGACACCCATTTTTGCCTCTCTCTCTATTGACGATAACATGAATGAAGCCTAAAAGAAGATATTAATCATAACATACTCTAAAATTGATCAATAATAGCTAATCCTTAATATTTGATAACCGGTCTCCTTTGTGAGATAACCATGCCTTCTAAACTCATTACCTGATCCGAATGGTCCAATTGCTTTCTCCTAAACACATCTAACGCTCCTAAGGCAACTACTTGTCACTATAAATTCCTTGTCAAGCAGCTCCCTGAGGTGAGGACAACTCATGCCTTCCTGAGGGCATGATTCTGATAGCTGCTCATGTTGCATCTACGACACAGAAATAATGGACCCTGTCTTGAATAATGGATTCCGTCCTGAATAATGGACCCCGTCTTGAATAATGGCTCCTGCCTTGAATATTTGGACCCCACCCTAAATAATTAGGCTCCACGTGGAATATTGGGACAAATCAATGAATAATTGGGCCTCATCCATAAAATATATAAACATACAAGCAAGAGTTATAGAAGACAAGAAGTATGCACCAACTTCTCGTGTCCAACAAAGTATAGTGAGAAGACTTACCTGAGAGAAAATCCGAAAATCACAACATCCCATGCAAACTAGTGAGGTTGGTCTCACGAACCACCTAAACATGAGATAAAGGTCAAAACCTTAATCTACTAGTCAACCATTAAGTTTAACCGAAGGTCAACCTTAGTCAAAAAGTCAACTTTTAGTAAACGGGCACCCCACACCCTCTAATTGGCACCCTACACCCACTACATGCCAAAGTAGTCGGGATCCAGACTAAATCATATGCATTTATGAATAACTAAGAAGAAGGATTGTGCCCCAAACATGTGTATCCCATCCAAGTCAACATTCCAAGGTCTTTTGACTTTATCCATTAAGTGAAGGCTTCCAATTCTCATATCGGCTCCTTAGTAGTATATTAATGGATATAGTTTCCAACTTTATCCATTAAGATGCTTCAATAAAACAAGATCTACAATTTTAGCCTCCAAAAAGTACACAAATGCATTTTTAGACATAATCAATTAAGTCCAAGTCTACAACTTTAAGATCTAAATCAATTTGATGTCTATATGGACAAAATTTCTAACCTTATTCATAATAATTCCATAAACTTTCAAAATCCAAACCTAAGCCAATAAAATGTACCAAAACCCATTTTCTTCGTATATGGGGTAAAGAGAGGTCGTTCATGCACTCTCTACTCCACCAAATGAGCATATCATACCTCAAACATGAATAAAAAGCTCAAGAGTTCTTCAAGCTCTATGTAGCAAGCTGCAAAGGGGCCAAAACTCAATAAAATGCAGCAAAACACTAAATACTTATATGTTTAAAGAAGAAACACAATAAAGCTTCAAACTTCGTTATTTACAAAGGTCCAAAAGGTGAATGAAGGTTGAATACTTCAAATATAAAGCTCTTTTAATCAATCTTTCTCATTTACTTCACTTTAGAGCACCAAAAATCACAAAATTAGCACCAAAATGAATTTTAGGAGAGAGGTTGAGCTCAAAATCTTTCAATTGAGGCTAGGGTTTCATAAGGGTCATTTAGAGGTGATAGAGGCTGAGAATGATCCAACCATATGTGTAAATGGCCTCTAAATATCCCCCAAAACCCTAAATAAAATATTCAACCCATGGTCTTGGGCGCCCCGCGTCCATATATGACGAATTAGTCACTCTTAAATAAACATAGGCGTCCCGTACCCTCAATGCATATTAGCAAATTTTTAGTTTTTCAGCAATTACTATAAATGTATTCCTGCTTTGTTCCATCCTTATATTTTCTTAGGAACTCTAAAACCCCCAATTGAAGAATGAGAAAAACATAATCCGAACTCAGATGTTACATTAACGCATTCTTATGAATTTAAATATAAAACAATTTGGGTTTTGACGTGTAAAAGCAAAGACAAACATTTTTTTAAAAAGGAACTTATGGACTTTTCGAAACTTCGTTTAGTTTTTAAAACTTTTTGTTCATTTTATATGTAAAAGGAATGGAAAACATTTTTAAAAAAACTTATTGATTTATTGACTTTTATCTTTTTTTTAAAAACTAATTTTGTCACCACCATAAGCCAATAAATATTTTTCCCCCAAAACACTTTGACTTTAAAAAACAATCCCAAAAACCCTTTTTTCACTACAACTAGAGATTTTTTTTTTGTGTAGCTATATTAATAGTATATAAGTAAGCTCTACTCACTAAAAATAATTAATGTATTTAAAGAAATTTGTTACTCAAATACGAAGATTTGAAAAAATGAGTTTTTCCATATTAATGGTCATTGCAACATGAATTTTTTCTTGGGATAATCGTATATTTAATGTATGTTCTTTCTATATATTCTTTTTTATATCATTTATAATTGTTTAATATGTTTTTATATATGCAAATGTTGTAGTGTTTTTATATTATTAAATGTTGTAGTATTTATTTCTTTTCATACTATTTGTTATTCATTATATACAACATAAACAATGATTTAAACTATGGCTCTTAGTAAAACTAATCGGTATGATTGTTTTGTTGTTGTCATTGGTTTTCACATATAAATATTAATCTTTATTATAACGGTGTTGGGAATGATGTTCCCAACATGCCACTCATATAATTCATATGGGGAGGTGTTCATGTCTCGGGAATCCTATTTCCCACAAATGTTTTCTTCTTCATACTTTATGTCCATCCCTAATCAAAACAGAAATGTCACCGTAACTTCTTTTTGACCATTACCAAGTAGGTGAGGTGGTGTTCCCACAAGTATTGTAGTACCACATCAACCCCATGTCGGACTCCCCACTGCCCAGGCCGAGCCTATTCCCACCACCCTAAGAAGATAAACCTTGATAACATGACTCAACTTTGTGATGATGTGGACTATAATCAACTTTAAATGGAATGTTAACTTTACAATTTTCTTAACTTGTACCCAAAGGTCAGTTTTTTTTAATGGTGTGAAAATGTTTAATCATTAAAAAGTGAACATTATTTAGTACGATATCACATGTTGCAATTAAATTTTCATTAATGTTAAACAAATGGCTTACCTATCTTAATAACAGTTATTGTAAAAGAATGGTAAATTGTTCTATTGCATGAGACCTAAATTTCCATACGTCAACCATCAAAAGAATGCAACGTTTGGGCTCATTTGAAAGGTAGGCTCTATGTGGTCGTCGAGAATGATTTAACCAAAGAATTTGGAATTATGTAATTATTTTTCTTATGCATCTAATGGTAACAGGGTGTAAAGGTTTCTTTTAGTATACCATTACAACACCAACAATAGAAAGAGACTAATATAAAGATTAAAAGAAAAATCTGATAAGAATGAAATCGTGATCTCATTCCAAGAAATATTTTGGTAGTTTAGTATTAATTTTTGTATGGTTTGACAACCCTTTAGTTTGATTTTTAACACATGTGTTGTATTAGCCTACTCTACATATCAAGTCAATAACTCAATATATAATAGTGGAAACAAAAAAATTCTTCTTGGGAGGCACCGACGATCAACTATTTGATCTAGTCGAGTCTAGATGGACAAAATAATTGAGTCGGGTCAAAATGATGAACTTTTCTTTAATTTATAGAATCGCGGGAGGCACCGACGATCAACTATTTGATCTAGTCGAGTCTAGATGGACAAAATAATTGAGTCGGGTCAAAATGATGAATTTTTCTTTAATTTATAGAAAAATCCCAAGTAATCACTTGTTTCGGTAGTTATTAGTAGTAGTGTTTGTTACCAAGTGTTGGTTAATGTTATGTGAGTGTTCTTTTGAATAGAAGGATATATTATTACACTTATTTTGGTTAGGCTACACCGAATGGTTTAAAACACTATTAACATGAAGGTGTGTAATCACCCAAAAAAATCAAGTTAATTGCATCTCATTAGCTATAGGAAATGTCGTTCATTGGTGAAGTTGCTATCGAGTTTAAGGAAGAAGGAGAGAGATATAGGGGAGAAGAAGAGTGAGATAGAGAGAGGGAGGAAGGAGAGAAATTGTGAAGGTTCGTAGCTAGAGTCATGAGAACTCACACAACCACCATGCATGGGTGGTGTTGCATCTCCAACTCATGCGTCAGCCCACTCCTATGTCATCATACACATAAAAAATCCCCCCCCCCCCCCTCCAATTTTGTTTAGCCTTAAATGTAAGTGTTGAAATATTCACTTGTTGTCTTTAAACTTAACACTTTTTGGATCTTGTGAGGCTATTGTATAAATATATTTGAAGTTGTTTTTTTTCTTTGCAGTGTATTTTCTGTAAAAATGTTGGTTCTTGTGGACTGAGGATTCAATTGGTGTGCTATAGTCGGGTCAACGCACGGATCTTGCTAGTCGGGTCTACCCGATGTATATATTCCTTGCATTTGGTTTGTGGATCATGTAAGATGGCTCATTTTTCACACACACACACACACACACTAGTTTTGAGAGTTGTTTTCTCTCTTGAGGAATACGGGTTTCCTCCAATTTTTTTAGGATTTTAGATATATTGTTATGTTAAGAGATTTTCTCTCTAATTTTCTGTATAGTTCATCCTTCTTGAGTGTAGTTTAGGTTGAGAGTAGTATAGGATTTATGTAGTGAGGTTCTTTTAGTAAGTTCATGAAAACAATCTTGTTCTTATCATTCAGTAAAAGAACTGATTATGTTGGGATGTGTTATCTACATTTTAAGATGGTATCAGAGCCTTTGTGTAAGAGTTCCTCATCGATGTTCTTGGTTATGCTCATTAGGATCTTCGCAACGAAGGGTAAGATTTTCCTTTTTCGTTAGTTTCTTTCTGATCTTCTTAGATCTGTTGTTATACAGTTCATTTTCTGAATTGGTTTGTTTCTTCTCTTGTAGTTCTGATTTCATTGAAGTCAGATCTAGGGTATTTATTTTAGTTAGTCACCTATGGTGCTAATCTTTTATTTTGATTTTTATCACTCTTTGTTTTTAGAAATCAGTTAATGCGGATGTTGTTTTGATTGTAGGTCCACTTCCGATGTTTGGAGAAGCACTGCGAGTTGGAGAAGTTTGCAGTTCGATCGGTTAATCCTCAAGAGTGATCTGATTAACCTCTCTAGAAAACGGATTTAATCACCGAAATAATTCTAGTGAGGATCGAAACCAGGGATACGGTCTTTCCAAAAGTGTCGATTAGGACCATTGTGAGCCGTTTCTTGTTTCTTTTTTTGTTCTTCTTCTTGATAACTTTTTGGGAGAGCCTGGTTGTCTCGAGTACACTAGTTTTTTTTGTTCTATTTTCCGACTGGTATAGACTTGTTTTGGGACTCGACAAACTGTGGTAACCATATGGACTTTAAGGTCTACACCTGGTTTGTGTTTTCTATTTTCCTTGCTTGTGTGCTTTTTGGTTCTTGAGTGCTTTTAATTTTTCTGATTCGTTATGTATGGGCCTTTAGATGATCCTGGGGGTAGTGGTAGTAAAAACGACTCAGTTGATTTTGATGATCCTCTCTATATACATCCATCTGATAATACTGCTAATACTATCATTTCTATTAAACTCACTGGTAATGAAAATTTTAAATTGTGGCATAGTTCTATGCTTAGAGTTCTTAAGGCTAGAAACAAAGTAGGGTTTGTTGATTGTTCATTAAGAAAGATTATTTTTTTAGGGTAAGACACTTAAATGGGAACGTACTAATTCGGTTGTCTATTCTTGGATTGTTGGGTCTATATTAGAGTCAATTTATTCGGGTCATGCTTAGTCTGAAATTGTTGACGACATTTGGAATGAACCTTTTAAAACATATAACAAAGCTGATGGATCTATTGTGTTGAATATTCATCAACACATAAATACACTTAAACAAAATGGAACTTCCTTGTCTGATTATTATAGCAATCATGACTCTCTTTGGAAAGAATTTTATGGTTTAACTGACTTAGTTGATTGTACTTGTGAGGCTTCAACTAAATTCAATAATCATGCTAAGCTTATGAAACTCATTAAGTTCTTAAGTGATCTTGATGACTCTTATAACTAAGTAAAGAGTCACAATTTACTAATGGAACCTTTACCTAATGTCAAGACTGCATTATGTATTCTTTCTCGTGAGGAATCTCATCAACGAAATGGTTCTTTTCCTCTACTAATCTGTCTAAATCTCAGTCTTCTACTTTTAATAGAAAGTTTAACAAGACTATAAACCCTAGATCTAGCATATGATAATCAAGATAACATATAAATAAGGGTTTAGATCATACCTTGATTGTTATATAGCAATAACAATCCCAAATCCTTCTTGTATTGACTTTAGAAAGCTTAGAGTCACAAATGTCACTCCTCTAATGGTTCACAAACAGCAAGAGCAAGAGGATGAAGAGGAGAGAGGATGGAGGCTGCCCAAAAACGTGTGAAACCCTAGAAGGATGCTTGTCCACGTTTTTGGGTCATAAGGGATGTATATATAGTTAGGCTATTAGGGTTATCTAACAAGGAAACCCTAATTTGGATGCTTAAGCCCTAAGCAACCCATGTGTCACACCCCCAAACCTGAACGGCGGAAACGTTCGGGGGCGGATGACTTCATGTGGTAACGTAACAAATGAATACATAGTAAAGAAAGCAATACAACCATCATATATATAATTGAAAGTTTACATTTGTCAAAAGTTACATGTTCAAAACCAATTACAATATGATGTCAAAATATGAGATTTAGCTGGCACGGCAGCATCCCTTCTTCAAAAGCATATTAATACCTGAAATTACTGAATCCCTGGGACATACAAGAAATTTTGAAAGAGTAGATCAGCATTTAAGCTGGTGAGTTTCATAAGTATTAAATGACAATGTTTGTATGAAATGAAATGTTTTGTCCTTGTTTGTTTGTTTCTAGAAAATCCTATATTTTCTACTAGTATAAAAGTAGCCTTCTCTCAAGACCAATGTTTGTTTCTAAAAATGTATGTAAGTGTAAAATAACCAATATGTTTGAAAACCTCGTAAATCAATGCATTTTTAATACCCCATGTAAGTTTTATAACCATACTATTGACTCGGAATGCCTATACACAACGTTCTTCAGGCATTGGAATGTTATGACGTTTGTCACCCCAAATGATGGACTGTAGCTAACAGTCAAGACGCGGGTTGTCAAGCCCGTATAGATCTATACATAAACACCATGCTCCCCCTCCAAGGGATTCTGGTATATAATACAGGACTTGAAATGTGTACTCGAACGAACGTGAAGTTAATGTCTCACAAACCGTGGTATAAAAACAGATTTACGTGTTAAAATGTTCGTTTGTTCTTGTATATGAAAGTGACTTCTTGGAAATCATGTTTCTAGTATGTAAAAGTTAGCAATATCCTCATAAAACTATACCTATTATAGCTTTCTAAAAGTGTGTCTCGTTTGTTTAGAAATATCTAGAAAAGGAATCACTTGTTATGAAAGTATAGATTTTTGTAGAGCCTAAGATAGACAAGTATACATATAATCTAAGAAAATGTTTAGTTTATACATGCATTACAACAATTTATATTTCAAAAGATGGAATGCTATTGTAACATGTTTTATATACGAGAGTTCCCTATAAAGTTTATAAATCACATATGATTTGGTTAAATAAAAGCATATAATAATTCTTTATATAACACACAATGATACTCGTGTGTTTTACTTGTATCCCCCCCCTTGAAAGCATATAAAAGCATTTATAGAACATTTAAAAGGTTAATTAAGGGGTATGAACTCACTTGAAAGTTTGAAGAAAGCGAGATGGAAACCGGACAGAGTTTCGTCTCGGGATTCTCAGGAATCTCGGGAGTAAAAACGACCTTCGGGACTTGAGCAAAATGACCGGGGCTTCGGGTTAGAACGGGCACGGAAAACGAGGCAAGAACGCACAAGAAAGGATAGAAATGGAGCCCTTTCTTCGGAACCCTCGCATCCCTTTTATAGGGGCTGGAACCGCCTCGGTATGCAGGGCGTACGAGGGTACGCGGGGCGTACGCGTACGTCATGCATGACCGAGTCCTCGACTGCCTCGGACTTCGGATGGGACAAGGCTACTTCGCATAGACCGGGACGTGGACGATCCGAGGCCTAGGCCTTGAGTACGCGGGGCGTACCTCGGCCCTATCTGCTGACTCTCTTCGGATAATACCAAACATTTATAATTAAATTTATATTTAATTTAATTAATAAACTTCTAAAATTCATATATTCTTCATACGAATTCCGTTTTCGATGGTCTTTATATCCACACGTAGGTGAGACTACGCTCTACAACTTTCGTTTAGACTCCGTAGGCAAATTTTGAAATTATTTTTATTATTTATTTTTAAAAGGGTCGTGGTTAAGGAATTTCTTTAGAAATTCGTAACTTCTTTACCTGACGTCGGTTTTTGCCAGACTTTTTACCGCTGAATTACCATTGTTGAGATCTTCGATTCTCGTTTATGTCATTCCGGCCAAAAGTCGCTCGATATCCGATTCGAGTTTTTAGCTGTCTGTCGCTATGCCGAACTTGGAAAAGTCATAACTTCAACATACAAAGTTGGATTTGGGCGTTCTTTTTACGTACGATCACGGTTTAAT
The DNA here is from genome assembly GCF_051521515.1 of Lactuca serriola. Taxonomy (NCBI): domain Eukaryota; kingdom Viridiplantae; phylum Streptophyta; class Magnoliopsida; order Asterales; family Asteraceae; genus Lactuca; species Lactuca serriola. Next base: position 196,293,011 of record NC_136408.1, on the reverse strand, counting down.
GACATTAAACATAGTAGGAATTTAAATAGAAACTTTTTGGAAATTTTATTATCAAAGTTAATTTCATTAACTCAAAGGTGGTTACAATACTTGACTTTTAAGGTCATTACAATGAGTTGAAATATCGGGTTGTCACACCATGGACCCCTTTCCTTAAGGCCTTGGACGATTTCCTCATGGGTTTCCCCATAGAACTTGTCCACTCCTTAATATAAGGCAATCCATGGCCCAAATTGCAATTATCTTATAATTACAATTCCAGTCCCTTAAGTTTAATTAATCTCTTTTAGTCACAAAACTAATTACCAATTAATTATTGACTAATATTAATCAAACAATATGATTTCTCCTTTAATATATTATTCTCATAGTATATTAATAAATCATATTTAATCCTTTCTCTCCATAATTCATCCTATCAAGTTGCTTTGGTGAAGGCAACCCAAAAGGACCATGCACCATCGGGTCAAGTACATACCAAAATAGTTATGGACTTAGACACTAATCCAACAGTCTCCCACTTGGATAAGTCTAATAACGATTATGCGTATGACTTCAGATCCTGATCTGCAATCGTAGCTTTCCAAAGCCGCTGTCAACTCTGATCCAATCAGATACGCATGTCCTTTAGATAAGGGATCATATATTCCTCCATTCTAGATATCGTGAGACATGATTTCTAATCATTCTCTTTGTAGTATTTCTTGACTTACGATTTATGACGACTGACTAATTAAACAAATCAAATTAGCCCTAGCCCGGCCGAGGATTTACGTTTGTCATCACTAATTGAACAAGAGTCTCATCGGACAGACACTTTTTCAAGTTCGAGACATGGAAGGTTGGATGTATGTTACTAAGTTCACGCGGTAGGTTAAGTTTGTAAGCCATAGGGCCGATTCTAGCAAGAATCTCGAAAGGCCCTATGTATCTTGGATTTAGTTTCCCACGCTTCCCAAAGCATATTAAACCTTTCCACGGTGAGACCTTCAATAAAACATGGTCTCCTACCTGGAATTCCAAAGGTTTCCTCCTTTGGTCAGCGTAGCTTTTCTGTCGGTCTCTGGAGGCTTTTAACCGTTCACGAATTTGAACGATCTTCTCTGTCGTTTCTCGTATGATTTCTGGACCGGTGATAGTGCTTTCAGGAACTCGTCCTCTAGCTAACTGGGTATCGCCAACTTCAGTCCAGCATAGAGGGGATCTGCACTTTCGACCATAGAGGGCTTCAAACGGAGCAACCTTTATGCTTGTATGATAACTATTGTTGTATGAAAATTCGACAAGGGGTAAACGGATATCCCATGCCTTTCCAAAGTCAATCACACAGGCTCTCAGCATATCTTCCAATGTTTGTATCATTCTCTCACTTTGCCCGTCTGTTTGTGGGTGGTAGGCTGTACTCATATCTAGCCTAGTTCCCAGGGAACTTTGTAGTGACTGCCAGAATCTCGAAGTGAATCTACTATCTCTATCGGAGATAATGGATATCGGAACACCGTGCAGTCGCACTACTTCCCTTATGTAAGTTCTTGTAAGCTTTTCCATTTTGTCAGTCTCTTTGATTGGTAGGAAATGCGCGGATTTGGTCAATCTGTCGACGATGATCCATATGGTATCAAGTCCACTCGTCGTCTTGGGCAACTTGCTTATGAAGTCCATAGTAATCCATTCCCATTTCCATTCTGGTATCTCCGGTTGTTGTAGTAGTCTTGACGGTTTTTGATACTCGACCTTAACCTTTGCGCAAGTAAGGCATTTACTTACGAAGGCAGCAATTTCTGCTTTCATGTTAGGCCACCAGTACAGTTTCTTAAGATCCAGATACATTTTATCTGAACCTGGGTGAATAGAATATCTTGTGTTGTGTGCTTCGGTCATGACTACGTCTCTGAAACCACCATGTTTCGGTGTCCAGATTCGGTCCATGAGATAATATGCTCCGCCACCCTTGATTTCTAAATTCTTTTCCATTCCTCGCAGGGATTCACCCGCCACATTTTCAGGTTGCAAAGCTTCCATTTGTGCCCCCTTAATTTGTGTGGATAAGTGGGAATGGATAGTCATAGTCAGAGATTTTACCCTCCGACCAGTGTATTCCTTTCGACTGAGGGCGTCAGCCACCACGTTGGCCTTGCCAGGATGATAACGAATTTCACATTCGTAGTCATTGAGTAACTCAACCCATCGTCGTTGTCGCATGTTGAGTTCCTTCTGATTAAAAATGTGTTGAAGGCTCTTGTGATCGGTGAAAATAGTACTCTTTGTTCCGTATAAGTAGTGTCTCCAGATCTTCAGAGCAAATACTACTGCTCCTAACTCAAGATCATGGGTCGTATAGTTCACTTCGTGTGTCTTAAGCTGTCGGGAGGCATAAGCGATAACCTTCCCTCTCTGCATAAGAACACAACCAAGTCCTTGGTTTGATGCATCGCAATACACTACGAAATCTTCTATCCCTTCGGGGAGGGATAGTATCGGTGCGGTGCACAAGGCTTGTTTCAGCGTTTGGAACGCCTTCTCTTGTTTCGCTTCCCATTCAAAGGACACGCCTTTCTGGGTTAATGTAGTAAGAGGTTTCGCAATGCTAGAGAAGTTCTTTATGAATCTGCGATAGTAGCCGGCGAGACCTAGAAATTGACGAATCTCTGTAGGTGTCTTTGGTGCCGACCAGTTCTCAATGGCCTTAATTTTGGAGGGGTCCACGTGAATCCCTTTCTCGCTAACAACGTGGCCCAAAAATTCGACTCTTTGAATCCAAAATTCGCATTTAGAGAACTTCGCATAGAGTTTCTCCGATTGCAGTGTTTCTAGGACTTTTCATAGGTGCTGACTATGCTCTTCCTTACTTCGGGAGTAGATAACTATATCATCGATAAAGACGATGACGTACTGATCCAAGTCAGGATGGCATACCCTATTCATTAGGTCCATAAATACTGCTGGTGCGTTGGTTAATCCGAACGGCATCACTACAAATTCCTAGTGTCCATAACGAGTTCGGAAAGCTGTCTTGGGAATATCCCCTGCTAGCTCTCGTAATTGGTGATATCCAGATCGTAGATCTATCTTTGAGAAGTAGTTTGCTCCTTGAAGTTGATCAAATAGGTCGTCAATACGGGGTAGAGGATAACGGTTTTTGATAGTAAGTTTGTTCAGTTCTCTGTAGTCAATGCACATACGGAACGATCCGTCTTTCTTGTTTACGAACAAGACCGGTGCTCCCCAAGGTGAGAAACTTGGTTTTATGAATCCTTTTTGAAGGAGTTCATTAAGTTGACTTGAAAGTTCCTGCATCTCTGCTGGTGCTAGAAGATAAGGCGATTTTGCTACTGGGGTAGCCCCTGGAACTAAGTCGATTCTGAACTCGACTTGGCGTTGTGGTGGTAATCCCGGTAGTTCTTCTGGAAAGATATCGGGAAAGTCGCGTACTTCTGGAATGTTCTTGATGTCCTTCAGTTCCTGACTTGTATCGACGACGTGTGCTAGGAATGCTCGACAATACTTCCGCAAACACTTTCGAGCTTGGATGCATGAAATGATGCGAAGGTTTGTACTTGATTTGTCGCCGTAAATCACTAATGTTTCGTTGTTAGGGAGATAAAGACGAACTGCTTTCTCAAAGCACATGATGTCGGCGCGAAGAAGACTCAACCAATCCATGCCGACTATGACGTCGAAACTTTTAATTTGGACCGACATGAGATTGATTGGGAAAGAATGACCGTCTAAAGTAAACGTACAGCCTATGTAAATGTAGTTAGTGTTTTCGGTTTTTCCATTGGCCATCTCTACAGTGAATGATTTTTCTAACTTGCTAGGTTTAGGTTTAAGTAAGTGAATAAAGTTTTGACTCACGAAGCTTCTCTCCGCTCCACTATCGAATAATATGCATGCATATGAATTATCTAAAAGGAACGTACCAGCAACCACAGTCAGATCAGCTACGGCTTCATCGTGGCCTATAGCTAAAACTCGTCCCACCCTGCCGGTATTTGCTGCCTTTGGGCAGTTCCTCCTGTAGTGGCCCACCTCACCACAACCGTAGCAAGTTTGCCTATACCTGCGCTGGGAACTTGAGTGATCGGCTTTGCAGGATCCTTGCAGAAACGGACAGTGTGTCCCTTTCTGTTGCAGTTGGAGCACTGCATTTCCCGACAGGGTCCATGTTGGTGGTAAGTGCATTTAGTGCACTTTGGAAGATTACCCCCATAAGTCTTTGTTGGGTAGGGATTCGTAGGGACTATAGTAGGTACAGTGGCAGGATTCACTGAAACCAGTTGTTTCTTTGCTGATTCTTAGGAAGACCCACCCTTCCCTTTATTCCATACCCTCTTGTTGTTGTTGTTGTTGTTGTTGTTGTTGTTGTTGTTGTTGTTGTTGTTGTTGCTGTTGTTGTTGTTGTTGTTGCTGTTGTTGTTTTTGTTTCCCTTTTGTGGTTCTGGTGTAGCAACCGTTGAGTTCTGATGACCTCCATAATCAACAAGAGATTGTGCCAGTTCCTTGGCACTTTCAAAAGTGTTAGGTTTTGAAGCTAACACGCTGGACCTAATTTGGGGCGACAGTCCCCAAATGTATCTCTCTATTTTCTTGCTCTCAGGAGCAGTCATATCTGGGCAAAGGATTGCCAGATCGCAGAACCTATTGGTATAAGTTGCGATGCCGTCACCAACCATTCCAAGAGTCCAAAGTTCGTGCTCGAGTTTTTGAATATCTCCTCGTGGACAGTATTCTCTCATCAGCATGACCTTTATGCTCTCCCAGCTTATGGAGTTTGCCACTATCAGGGTAAGTACCTTAACGTGGCCATTCCACCAAGTTAAAGCTCTATCAATAAGGGTGAAAGTTGCAAACTTGACTTTGCTGTGCTGGGGGCAGGAGCAAATTTTAAAGACTGATTCCGTCCTTTCAATCCACTGCCTCAGAGCTATCACACCACCAGTTCCATAAAACATTTGGGGTTTGGCATTAGTAAAGTCCTCATAGGTGCATTCTCGGGGTTGCCCATGACTATCGCCATGGTTGGATAGGTGTGTGCCAATTCCCGAGCCAGTAGTACTCGAGTTATTGATCTGTGACATGGCAGCTGCTACCGCTGCAATGACTGCTGCTTGGAACATCACAGCATCAAATTGAGGTGGTGGAGGTGGTGGTGGTGGTATAGGTGCTTCCCCACCGTTGTTTCGCCTTGGGTTCCTACACGGAGGCATCCTTCAACTATAGGTTGAAAAGATAACGATAAGAATTACTTAGTATAGAAACTGAATGTGTCTTATGAACCAAATTGCTATAGTTCGACAACAGATGATAGTATGAGTCTTAAAATAGAAGCATGAAAGTTATTTGTAAGACTGACAATATGAATCAAGCATTTGGTTTCTCGATAACTTTTCAAGGATTTAAAGAAATACTCAACGTAGTAATAATAGTGCCACTTATGTTAATATAATAGTTGATACAATGATCACGAAAATTTGACCCCTATAAGGGTCTCCGGTTACAAAGTTTGAGAAATTTAAAGACTTTTAGCCGAGGTCCTAACTTATAACAAAATTTGAGATTTTTGCAAGCACTACTTGCGACGTAGGTTGCGCTTGGAGCTTGACCCCGCATCCGATTGCTTTGACTCCATTAGACGCCTATCAAAAGCGGCTTGTTGTTCCCTTAATTCGGCGAGGGCTGCAATCATTTGTGCTTGGAATGCCTCGGTTTGGAGTTGAGCATTGTCTTGCATTCTGTCCAGCCTACGGATGTCGGAAGTGTGAACCTGTACTTCTACGTTGACATCCCGAAGTCGGCTAGCTTGAACTCCGGATTGATAGGACAGATTGGCTAGCTTACCCACCATTACTAGGAGTGCCCGATCAGCCGAACCTCCGCCTCGGACATCGTAGAAGTCCCGCACATGCCGTAGGGAGGGCGTAGGTTTTGTTGTTGGCTCCAATGGTGGAGGTGACTTCCCCAGACGGGAGTCGGTCCTTGAAAGTTCCTTACGAAGACGGGAGGTTGTATGGGTGGTGGGTTGATCACCTCCGGCTCTGAGTCGGTACCAGAGTCATCATCCACCTCTATGGGTTCCTCGTCCTCTTCGGGATCATCTTCGACCCATCCTCCATTGCCTTGGTTGGGAAAGTAGGGGTCGCTAGGGTGGTGAAATCCAGCCATTTTACTGTACGAGAAATAGGGTTATAAGAATTGAATAAAGTTGAAACATGCAAAACATGTAAGTTAAACTAGTTTATGTAGCAAATACTCCTATAGTATTTAAATTTTTGTGTTTGATTCTTGTGACGGTTTGGTAAGTTTTGACTTGTTGCTTACTACGAGCAATCCTCGATATATATATTGGTCCGATCTCAGGAAAATATAGTTGATCACACTATATTTGTCCCAAATCTGATTATATATATCGAGTTTTAATCGTAGTGTCAACTTGTCTAAATACTTGTTGTATAGTTAAAATCATGAAAATAATTTGTTGTATGCATATATTTGTACTTAAATGAACTAACAATTTAAGTTAAACGTAACGCTGCTCAAGCGTAAAAACAAAAGAAAATGTTTTGTCAGAGAGTATTAGTCCTTTAAGAATTTATAGTTTGTATATCTTATGTGGTTCGATATACTTAGTTCACTATAAACATTGCTTTGATACCAATCTGTCACACCCCCAAACCTGAACGGCGGAAATGTTCGGGGGCGGATGACTTCATGTGGTAACGTAACAAATGAATACATAGTAAAGAAAGCAATACAACCATCATATATATAATTGAAAGTTTACATTTGTCAAAAGTTACATGTTCAAAACCAATTACAATATGATGTCAAAATATGAGATTTAGCTGGCGCCGCAGCATCCCTTCTTCAAAAGCATATTAATACCTGAAATTACTGAATCCCTGGGACATACAAGAAATTTTGAAAGAGTAGATCAGCATTTAAGCTGGTGAGTTTCATAAGTATTAAATGACAATGTTTGTATGAAATGAAATGTTTTGTCCTTGTTTGTTTGTTTCTAGAAAATCCTATATTTTCTACTAGTATAAAAGTAGCCTTCTCTCAAGACCAATGTTTGTTTCTAAAAATGTATGTAAGTGTAAAATAACCAATATGTTTGAAAACCTCGTAAATCAATGCATTTTTAATACCCTATGTGAGTTTTATAACCATACTATTGACTCGGAATGCCTATATACAACGTTCTTCAGGCGTTGGAATGTTATGACGTTTGTCACCCCAAATGATGGACTGTAGCTAACAGTCAAGGCGCGGGTTGTCAAGCCCATATAGATCTATACACAAACACCATGCTCCCCCTCCAAGGGATTCTGGTATATAATACAGGACTTGAAATGTGTACTCGAACGTACGTGAAGTTAATGTCTCACAAACCGTGGTATAAAAACAGATTTACGTGTTAAAATGTTCGTTTGTTCTTGTATATGAAAGTGACTTCATGGAAATCGTGTTTCTAGTATGTAAAAGTTAGCAATATCCTCATAAAACTATACCTATTATAGCTTTCTAAAAGTGTGTCTCGTTTGTTTAGAAATATCTAGAAAAGGAATCACTTGTTATGAAAGTATAGATTTTTGTAGAGCCTAAGATAGACAAGTATACATATAATCTAAGAAAATGTTTAGTTTATACATGCATTACAACAATTTATATTTCAAAAGATGGAATGCTATTGTAACATGTTTTATATACGAGAGTTCCCTATAAAGTTTATAAATCACATATGATTTGGTTAAATAAAAGCATATAATAATTCTTTATATAACACACAATGATACTCGTGTGTTTTACTTGTATCCCCCCCCCCTTGAAAGCATATAAAAGCATTTATAGAACATTTAAAAGGTTAATTAAGGGGTATGAACTCACTTGAAAGTTTGAAGAAAGCGAGATGGAAACCGGACAGAGTTTCGTCTCGGGAAACGGATTTTTCTCGGGATTCTCAGGAATCTCGGGAGTAAAAACGACCTTCGGGACTTGAGCAAAATGACCGGGGTTTCGGGTTAGAACGGGCACAGAAAACAAGGCAAGAACGCACAAGAAAGGATAGAAATGGAGCCCTTTCTTCGGAACCCTCGCATCCCTTTTATAGGGGCTGGAACCGCCTCGGTACGCAGGGCGTACGAGGGTACGCGGGGCGTACGCGTACGTCATGCATGACCGAGTCCTCGACTGCCTCGGACTTCGGATGGGACAAGGCTACTTCGCATAGACCGGGATGTGGATGATCCGAGGCCTAGGCCTTGAGTACGCGGGGCGTACGAGGGTACGCAGGGCATACCTCGGCCCTATCTGCTGACTTACCATTGTTGAGATCTTCGATTCTCGGTTAGGTCATTCCGGCCAAAAGTCGCTCGATCTCCGATTCGAGTTTTTAGCTGTTTGTCGCTATGCCGAACTTGGAAAAGTCATAACTTCAACATACAAAGTCGGATTTGGGCGTTCTTTTTACGTACGATCACGGTTTAATGACATTAAACATAGTAGGAATTTAAATAGAAACTTTTTGGACATTTTATTATCAAAGTTAATTTCATTAACTCAAAGGTGGTTACAATACTTGACTTTTTAGGTCATTACAAAGAGTTGAAATATCGGGTTGTCACACCATGGACCCCTTTCCTTAAGGCCTTGGACGATTTCCTCATGGGTTTCCCCATAGAACTCGTCCACTACTTAATATAAGGCAATCCATGGCCCAAATTGCAATTATCTTATAATTACAATTCCAGTCCCTTAAGTTTAATTAATCTCTTTTAGTCACAAAACTAATTACCAATTAATTATTGACTAATATTAATCAAACAATATGATTTCTCCTTTAATATACTATTCTCATAATATATTAATAAATCATATTTAATCCTTTCTCTCCATAATTCATCCTATCAAGTTGCTTTGGTGAAGGCAACCCAAAAGGACCATGCACCATCGGGTCAAGTACATACCAAAATAGTTATGGACTTAGACACTAATCCAACAGTCTCCCACATGGATAAGTCTAATAACTATTATGCGTATGACTTCAGATCCTGATCTGCAATCGTAGCTTTCCAAAGCCGCTGTCAACTCTGATCCAATCAGATACGCGTGTCCTTTAGATAAGGTATCATATATTCCTCCATTCTAGATATCATGAGACATGATTTCTAATCATTCTCCTTGTAGTATTTCTCGACTTCCGATTTATGACGACTGACTAATTGAACAAATCAAATTAGCCCTAGCCCGGCCGAGCATTTACGTTTGTCATCACTAAATCATTGAGGGGCCCAAAGATATCGCTTTTATCCTACTTTGGATAAAAGGAACGGATAAACTTTGATTCAATGCTCGCTTTCACTCACGCACCGAATTACACACAACAATATGTTTTATAACACCAAGTTACTAGTGCGTTTACATATTATCAATGTGCAACTGATTTGCAAGATACAACTCACACATCTCGGTTTCAAGAATATAAGATGTTATCGTCTCACCAATCACTCGTGATACAATTTATGGAGTGATCCAAGTGAGCGTGGGGTTAATCCAATGCTCAAATTCATATTCATAAGCACTCATGAACGTTGCAGTAAGCATTTGCTTATGTCTAATACTCTTTTAGACAATTAACGACAGTCTTCATTCATACCTACTTCCAACATATGAACAACTGTGGCCCGTTCGAATAATTTTACTGTTCTAAACTAATTAAAATATCCAGGAAGTCAAAACATGCAAAGTGAAACACAAGAATAATACTAATCCCATATGGCCTCAACCCTTTGAGCATAAATAAAACACCTTTTATTTATCACCGTATCGATTACTCATTATTTGTCGTTTCGGGTAATCAACTTCTTACTTGAATTATTACACTTGTCCCATGGTCTTAGCATGCACACAATGTTTACCTATGGTTCTTACTTTGTGAAATAGATCAAATTGAACACACTTCCAATCATTCTCATTTCACAACTCCAAATTCTTTTTCATAAGTGAAAGAATATAAAATTCTTGCTACTTATAGAATATGCTAGATTCTAACATTTTATGCAATGATCATTTCATAATGTCACTGCACCAAAGTCACAAAGACTATTTCCCATGATATTACAAAGTCCTCTATCGGAAAGTGTTACAATACAATTTCTTAGATATGATGTCTCTCACTCAAAGTACATTCCTTTGAACATCCTTTTGCATAAAAGTTTCTAATCTAGACATAGATTTTCAATATTCAATTCCCAATATGGACATGTTTCCATATTTTCCATATGACAACTCATTCTTAATAGAATTTTGTCTATTCATAATAATGTCGATATGGTCCATCCAATACGGAAACATTTCCATATTTTCCAATACTATACTTCCAACTACTCACAAGAGACCAATCCTCGTCGAACTTTGGATTGTCCTTTGATAGTTGTTTAATTATTTTAGTCAAAACCGATTCTAGTCCTTTTTCCCTCTCAATGCGCTAGACATTTGGAAAATTTTAGAATGGTCAAATATTATAGCATTTGCAATCGATCCTATACCCGAAGCGTATGGGACACGATGCATAATGTCTTACATAAAGATTTGATACTATATCAATCTTCTGTCATAATATTTTATTTGCTATGTTCTCAAAATTCGAATTGTGAAGAGGAATGTCGTAATCATAATCGAAATTTTAAGAACACACTATGTTTCTTTGACTAAGTTATTAACATTCCACAACCTAAGCCTTTAGATTTGAAATGAAGCATAATAGTCTCTCCCTTAATTATAGCAAAACAACTTTACAACTCTTACGACTTTGCAAGGTGCAACTCTTGTTTTTCTATAATTAATATTGCCAACTTGCAATACGTTCCTTAATAATCATACAATCATAACTTTTATGCTCCCACTATCATGATGATTATTATAAACATAACACTTATGCTCCCACTAGCTTTGACTTGTATTCAGAAACAGCTTAACTTTCAGAAAAACAATGCTTATTGAATTTCTTAAGTTCATGTTTCTAATACTTAGTGCTTTGATAATCTTTTATCAAGACTTCTTGAACTTATACACCTTTGCCTTAGATAGTTCATATGTGTGTCCAAACAATTAAGACTAATTGCCAAACCTCACAATTCAAATTATGGAAAGGGATACCGTAACCATAATCGAATTCGAGAATGCAATTTTATAATCACTATCTTCTTAAAATCTTTCTTAGTGAAAGCGTTTCCTCACAATCATTTTCATGAAGGAGGAAATCTTATGAGACTTAGATTTAAATGGTGTATGTGTTCCTATCCAAGTGAATTTGTCAAAACCAAAGTTTACGACAAACTCATTTGGACCGAACTTTCTTAATCTTGATTTCTTGCCTTATGGTAGCACAGCTGCCCACCATGTCTTCCAAGTAGTTAAGCAACTCACTTTTTCCTATCAATGTACTTTTCATTGATCAAGGTCCTTGCCTTCTATACATTCAAATGAGAACTCATAGGACTCACATGCATAATTAACTCGATTGGATTGGCACAGAAACAAAATAGTGTCAACACGATAGGTTGCAAACCTCAACCCGTGTGCTAGTGATGATCGATAAGGTTTATTTTGATTTGTTCTTGAACCTTTTCAAGACCATTAAGACTCCCACTGACTTCTTGACATATAAGATTCTCTTTTCAATAAACATTTCTTGACAAACAAATATTCAAGAGTTAGTGTAGCTTTTATCAAAACACTTCATAAATTGGTCCTAGTTGGTCTTTGTCTTATCCAAGATATCACAGCTTACCAATTTCAAATGTGCGAGAATAAAAAAACCTTTTTATATTCTACATTTGACGAATGTTATAAACCTTCTTAATTCTTGTCTCTCAATATCACAATCTTAACTTTAAGACATGTTTTGGAACAAAGTATGATTGACCTCTTGATTTAACCATTTCTTCATTCCTTGATTCCTCTTCTTATACATACAATTATACTAAGACTCACTTAGAGGATCAATTGAGATATGGTTCTTAATCATTAAGACCTATCATAAAGCATAAAAGCTACTCCCCCTTCTTCTTAGAATGGAGAAACTTTTATCTTTCTGCCTACTTGATTCTTCTTATTCGTTTTGCTATTGATTTAAACCTTTTTTAATCAATTCGAATTACACTTAATCTTATAAGTATAATCATATTTATTAAAATTTGAGTAATCATGACGAATATCTTGTTACTCTTATGGTGGACTTGATCAACACACAACTGTGTGTACTCGATCTCCTAGTCCTTCACTTGACACTTTGTCAATGAATTAGTCCAATTTCCAAATATGAAATTTCTCATTCATCATGCAACCAAGTTGCATGATTCCAAGTTTCTGTACAATTGAACCTTGGGTGATGAGAAACTCTCCCTATTTGGTAAAATCTTGACTTTTCCATAAACACCATAAATAAGAATCATATCCATTTTGTTGTAGAAATATGCAAACATCAATTTTCATAACGATTTCATTGCAAGGAAATAAAAAAATAAATAAATAAGTCAAACCAAAATTTATTTTATTTATAAAAGCAGCGGAAAACATTTGTCCTTACAATGCAAAATCCATTGAAAACTATGTATATCAAAAAGAAAAATTTCTAACAACTCTATCATAACTATCTAAACTCAAAATCTAATCTTCAAGTCCATGCGATCAAGATCCATTTCTTGTGATTAGATTCATCTTGCTCTTTCATCAAGCTTCCTTTCTTTTCACCGATCCTGCAAAACATTCAAATGCAATCTTATCACATCATGTATTAAGAATCAATGAATAGGAAATTAACGAAGTTAGATAGTGGATTTTACCTGAAGCGCAACCATACTCTTTGACTCTCCCATCTTCTGGACTCTTTAGGCTCCTTGGGCAGACTTGTATCCAACGCCCTTTCTTTTGGCAGCAAACGCAGGTCGGTTCTCCTAGAACGTCCTCGGAAGCATGGTCGGTTGACTTTCCCAACAAATACGCTCCATTGCTTCACCAAATCATTTCTGATTCAGCAACAATGAGCATGTAAGTTAGGTCAATGAGGTTGTCGTCATGATCCATCATATAATACTTTCTTTTGAACTCATTATACGATTCAGGAAGTGACTGCAAAACCCAATTCACAGCCAACTCATCCGGGAATGACACACCCAACATTAATAACCTATCAATGTGTGATTTCATTCCTAGAACGTGGGCACACACGGGTTTACCATCTTCATGTTTCATTTCCAATAGGGCTTTAGTGATATTGAACCTTTCAATTCTTCAATCTTGTGGGTTAGGGAGAACAGTTGGAGGAGGTGGAGGAAGTGAAGCATGATTTCTTGTTCCTCGATCGAATCATGGAATACCATCTTCATGTGGAATGCTTGTTCCACGGGATTTGGGAAGACCATAGTTGTCGAACTTTGACATCTACAAAATGGGAGAAAACGAATTCAAGTTAGTTGATTGATTGAGTCCTTAGAAAATCACCCAAATGAGATACTAAGGCTAGGACCCAACACAATATTCTACAACTTGGGAGAGGGATGTCGTAACCCAAATTGCAGAACATTTGAAGGTAAGTGAATGACGATTCACTAATTTCCACCATGAAAAACGAAAAAGAAATTTAAGTTTTAAATCTATGAAAACTCCTAGATCCTATGAGATTCATTGAACATTTCAATGGCATGTTTAAATCTCGATATGCCCCTCTTGTTTGTGACTGGGATGCCGAGGATCACAAAGCGGGTGTGAATAACCATGCAAACTACATGGTGCCCTCACATGTTACAGTCACCTATTCGATGTGCAGGTAAACCACACATGATCCACCGAACTATGACAAACATTGAGTCACCCTTTGCTACCTTTGCTTAGAACCATTTAGTGTGCCGGTAAACCACACACGCTCCACTAACGTCCTCGCAAGGGCACAAAGTGTAATTTCATGGAATTGCATCAATTCACTTTGCCTAAGTAACTAAGATTGGGAATTTGTAAAACATTTAGTTACTTTTGTAATTCATTATACTTCTAATGAAAGGTTTCGTCCTATCCTACCCGTTCGGCTAACGACCCTCCACTAGTCAAGATTGCGGTGGGTAAGAGTGGATACCCATTCAATCACCATTTTATAGGTAATTTCCTTAAACACCCCTTATAGACCAGCTTTGTGAATGAGGCCTACTAATGGTACGACTGACTTTTACTCATACATATATATAATGTTAGACTTTTAATGTTATATATAGTATAGGGTATATTTTACACTTTTAAAATACTAGGTGGTCAAATTTAATAATTATACTTTTAATTCAATTAAATTGTAAACCAAAATTTTATGGATTTATTAAACCTCTTTTAATTATAGACCTTAATTAATTAATAAAACCATAAGGGTGTGATTTGAATCTTTTTCAAAACAATACTAGCGTTTTAGAATTTAACATTCCTAATTAAACTTTTAATCAACTTTTAAATTCCAAAACTTGAGGGCAAGTTTTGAAACATTTCACAATATTAGGGTTTAGAATTTAAATATACATCAAAATTAAACTATTAATCAAAATTTAAATTCCAAAACTTGAGGGCAAGTTTTGAACCATTTCAAAACATTAGGGTTTCAACTATTTAAATTTCAAAACAACAAAACTTTTGAGGTCAAATTTAAACTATAAAACCTAAAGGGAAAAATGTGAAACTTTTCATAACACAAGGATCAAATAACAAATAATCTTAATTAATCACATAATTATCCATATTTGATTTATTTAATGATTTCTTGCAAAACAATTTACCAATTTAATCAAAATAATTAATCAATTATCATACAAGGAAACAAATATTTTATTAATTGATAAATATCTTCAATTAGATCAAGAATATAGTCATATATATCAAAAAATCGGATTTATATTGATCTAATATGATAAGGTAAGTATCCTCAAGCAAAAACAGCAAGAAATCCCGGTTTTCCCTCATTCTGACCAGCCGACTCGTCGAGTCAGGCATGGACTCGGCGAGTTCATATATGGACCCGGCGATTTCATATATGGACTCGGCGAGTTCAACCCCCAGAATCCCAAAATTTCGATTTTCAGTTACATCAAGCATCAATACAATAGAAACCAATCAAGGCTCTGATACCACTGATGGGTTTTGGTCATAAGAACATCCTATGTGCTCATACAAACCCTAATGCTTGGATCTAGGTTTCTCTATTGTACATGCAAGTTATCCAAGACTATAAACCCTAGATCTAGCATATGATAATCAAGGTAACATATAAAATAAGGGTTTAGATCATACCTTGATTGTTATATAGCAATAACAATCCCAAATCCTTCTTGTATTGACTTTAGAAAGCTTAGAGTCACAAATGTCACTCCTCTAATGGTTCACAAACACCAAGAGCAAGAGGATGAAGAGGAGAGAGGATGGAGGCTGCCCAAAAACGTTTGAAACCCTAGAAGGATGCTTGTCCACGTTTTTGGGTCATAAGGGATGTATATATAGTTAGGGTATTAGGGTTATCTAACAAGGAAACCCTAATTTGGATGCTTAAGCCCTAAGCAACCCATGGACCCCTTTCCTTAAGGCCTTGGACGATTTCCTCATGGGTTTCCCCATAGAATTCTTCCACTCCTTAATATAAGGCAATCCATGGCCCAAATTGCAATTATCTTATAATTACAATTCCAGTCCCTTAAGTTTAATTAATCTCTTTCAGTCACAAAACTAATTACCAATTAATTATTGACTAATATTAATTAAACAATATGATTTCTCCTTTAATATATTATTCTCATAATATATTAATAAATCATATTTAATCCTTTCTCTCCATAATTCATCCTATTAAGTTGCTTTGGTGAAGGCAACCCAAAAGGACCATGCACCATCGGGTCAAGTACATACCAAAATAGTTATGGGCTTAGACACTAATCCAACAAAAAGTTCATTTGACTGAAAAGTGCTATAAGTTGATTGCTTAGCATAAGGATTTAAATCAAAGTCTGATTTTAATAATCAAAATAATAGGTCTTATTCTTTATTAATTCTTCCGTTAATTCTAATAATGCTCCTGTTGGTTCTTCTGATCCTTTTGGAGCTAATAACTCTCATTATCTTACAAGTGAGCAGTATAAAAAATTCCTTCATCTTATTAGTGAAAATGTTGTTGTTGATGAATCGCCTGCTAGTGCAAATATGGAAGGTACTTTCTTGTTTAACTCTTTTGATTCCACTTTAAATTTTCAGAGTGGGTTGTTGATTCAGGAGCTAATCAACACATGATTGCTAATGTATCTCTCCTCCATGATATTATTGATGTCACAAAGCTCAATCTTTCAATGGATCATCCCAATGGTTCCTCTGCTAAGATTGAGAAAATTAGGAATCTTCAATAGTTAAATACATTAACCTTGTTTGATGTCTTTGTTGTTCATGAATTTAATGTTAATCTCTTATCTGTTCATAAACATTGTAAAGACACTAAGTGTGAGGTTGTATTTAATGAACATGTGTGTAAAATTCAAGATTTACAAACAAAGTCGATGGTGGAGAATGGTAGGGAGTTTGGGGGTCTGTACTATCTTAGTTGTTTTCCCTTGTGTAATGACTAAATGTTTTATTTCAAAATTAGCATGGCATAATAGGTTAGGTCATCCTACTAACCAGGCTTTAAATTCTTTAAATGGTTTATTAAATTTTGATAGTGAACCATTACCTCCATGTGAAAATTGTCATAAGGCAAAGCAAACACATGACTCTTTTCCTTCTAGAGATCATATTACTAATAATCTTGGCGAATTGATTCATCTTGATCTCTGAGGACCTTATAGAGTGCCTACTATTGATGGGTTTCGATATTTTCTGACTATTGTGGAAGATTTCACTAGGGCTATGTGGTTTTTTTTGTTAAAACTCTAAAGATGAAGTTTTTGGTTGTTTTTTGTCTTTTCATAATATTCTTGTAAATCAATTTGAAAGTAAAATTAAAGTTGTACATTCTGATAATGGAACTGAGTTTACTAATAATCATATGAATTTTTTTTGATAATATTGGTATTTTTCATCAAACCTCATGTGTTTATACTCCACAAGAAAATGGTGTTGTTGAGAGAAAACACACACATATTCTTAATGTTGCCAGGTCTTTACTGTTTCCTTGAAGTTTTGGGGGGTGCCATTCTTACATCTATATTTTTAATTAATACCATGCCCACATTTGTTCTTAATGAGATGTCTCCATATGATTTTTTTTAAAAAGAGTCTAAATGTTGAAAATCTTAGAGTATTTGGTAGTCTTTGTTTTGCTACTAGTTTTAGTAGTTCTGATAAATTTTCTGAAAGAGCTGAAAAATGTATCTTACTTGGTTATTCTTCTGATAAGAAAGGCTATAAGCTTCTGAGTCTTGATACAAACTCTATTTTTTGTTCTTGGGGACATAAAGTTTTACGAGTCTATTTTTCCTTTCAAGTTAAGATCAACTAACCCAATTGATCCTTCTTCTGTTGATTTCCTGTGATGATATTGTCTTAAATGAGTATATTAGTGACTTAATTGATGTAGATGATTTGAGTGTAGTTTCTCAGTCTAATGGTGTTGGTGCAACTTTTCCTTTAGATGAGACCGATACTAGTCACGTCCACAACCATACTGGAGAGGCGCAGGTACCTCGTTCTGATGAGACTGTGTCGAGTTCATATATTTCTCATATGTCTAAGGAAATTAGTCAGTCAACGTCCTTACCTTATTTAGATCACTTATTAGGTTCCTCTAGATCTCGAAGAGAGCCACGTTTGCCAGCTAAATTCAATGATTATATAATTGAAGGTAAACACAAGTATGGAATTAAACATTATGTTAACTATTCTTTACTTAATACTGAAACTAGATGCTTTGTGTCTAATATGAATAAAATTGTTGAGCCTAAAAATTACTTTGAAGCTTCTACTGACCCAAATTGGAGAAAGGCTATGAATGATGAGAAGGAAGCCTTGTATCGTAATAATACTTGGATTATATCTGATCTTCCTAAACAAAGAAAGCCTATAGGTTGTAAGTGGGTGTAACATCCATAACATTTATGAAAATTTTAAACTTTTTAAAACCAATCCACAATCATCATTATTTACAATTTAGTTATCAAACATGTTTAATATCAGAGTTTTCCTAAAATCACAAACCAAAATATGAGGAGGTGCACGATCACGCATTCGCCTTCCCCCGATCATCTGAGGTACATGAAACATAACCCAAAACTGTAAGCCCAAAGGTTGGTGAGTTTACCCCTAAAATACCAACACACAAACAATCTACAATAACAACATACTATGTGTCCAGTCAACCATCGGGTTAGAATACCCCAGGCCCTCAACCATCGAGTTGGAATGCCAAAATACTATGGGTCTAATCAACAATCGGGTTGGAATACCATAGGTCCTCAACCATCGAGTTGGAATACCAACATACTATGGGTCCAATCATCTTGGGTATGGAATACCCTCGGGCCCATTCAACCATCGGGTTGGTATGTCGTGGCCTGTTGGCTTACGCATAAAGCAGTGAAGCCTCAACCACCGACCAAACATGTGCACATATAACAGATAAACATATAGCAGTCTACAGCCAGTCAAATAGATCTATAGATTACTAACCATAAAATCATCATATATACCAGGATATGGATCTAACAGATCACTATAGTGCAATAGCATGCATAACAGGATGCCAATCTAATGGGCCGATATTGGTGCCTTCGACCCGCAAGTACAATGAGGAAAACTTACCTCACAAACTAAAGAGAACTGATGAGGCCCGAATCTGAATCTCATCTCTCTAAATGATACCTATTTCCACCAAATTACCAATTCCATTAAAATCCCATAATACCAAAAATGCCCTCAAGGTCAAACTAGGTCAAAGTCAACTGGTCAAACCCACTAAGTCGACCGAGTCAACCTAATCGATTCAAATCAACATTAGTCAACTCAACAAGGATTACCCATGTGAGTACATGGGGCATACTTTGAACGTATTCTTAGCGTACACGATGCCTCCCAGAAGACAACCGTCAGGGTGGTTGATCGAGTGCGCGGGGTGTACTCCCACTTACGCAGGGTGTAACCTTGCAAACCCCAAAACTTCATTAAGTGCTTAATAAATTAAGCACTTATGTCCATACTTCATATCTACAGTCCAAATGCTCCCTAGAGTCATAAAGTTTCCAGCTTTATGACTTTACAGGTCAACAAAGTGCTTAACATAAGGTCTTAATCCATTAAGACCTTCTACAAGATGCATGGAACATTTCTAGTATATGGGACCTCATTCTTATGGCTTAGGATCCCTTTTAGGGTCTAGAAGGACAGACCAAATGACAATAACCAACCATGCATAACATGGGACCTTTGGGACAAGAAAAACAACATAAAACACCCAAAATTGGGATCTAACAAACAAGACATCAAGGTATAAACTTTATACCATCTGGAGCTTCTCCAGAAGGAAAAGATCCCATATCTACAAGCTTGCTTCCACTTTAAGTCTCCTTGATGCAACTTTTTCTTCTTTAACACACCAAAAACACACTCTTGAGCTTAAAACACACTAAGGGGGCTAGGGTTTGCAAAAACGCCTTAAAGGATGTGGAGGCTGAAAAGGTGGGGAAAAATGAACCATAATGTTACTTAAATACAGCCCAAACCCAAAAAATTAGGGTTTCCTCCTGAAATTAGTACGCCCCGCGTATATA
Organism: Lactuca serriola; assembly: GCF_051521515.1. Classification (NCBI taxonomy): domain Eukaryota; kingdom Viridiplantae; phylum Streptophyta; class Magnoliopsida; order Asterales; family Asteraceae; genus Lactuca; species Lactuca serriola. The sequence goes on along the minus strand of NC_136408.1, from coordinate 196,273,233 downwards.
AATGTACGCCCATCGTACAAACATGTACGCTTGGCGTACTCCTCCTACCCAATTTACGAAATTGCCACTAGGGCTTCAAAGCATAATCCTTGGACTTAGGGACCAATTCGACATGAAATAGATATATAGGGATGAATTTAGAAGTACCTAAACATCAAGATATTATAGTGGGTATATAAGATTATGTACAAACCTAACGGGGAGGTTGAAAGGTATAAGGCTAGACTGGTTGTTAAATTCTATAATCAGAGGGAATGTATAGATTATCAGGAGACTTTTTCTCCTGTGGCTAAGATCGTTATTGTTTGTATTGTTATTTTCTTGTTTATTAATAGGTCTTGATCATTATTTCAATTGGATCCTAATAATTCTTTACTATATGTCGACTTAACTAAAGATGTGCATATATATATTTGCCTCAAGAGTATCATACAAAGGTTGATACTCATGTGTGTAAGCTTAATAAGTCTCTTTACATGTTGAAATAGGCTCTTGGGCTGTGGAATGAAAAGTTATGTTGTGCTCTCTTTTCTTATGGTTTTAGTCAAAGTATGAATAATTATTCTTTATTTGTTAAGTTTGAAAGCAATGTTATTATTGTTTTACTTGTTTACGTGGATGATATAATGTTAACTGGGAACAATAATGATGAACTGGAAAAGGTGAAATTGTTTCTTAAAACTAAATTTTAACTAAGGATTTAGGAAAATTGAAATAATTTCTAGGAATAAAAATGGTTGACATTGATCATGGAGTTTGTCTTAATCAAAGAAAATATTGTCTTGAATTGTTACTTGAGTTTGGAATGCTTGGTTGTAAACCAACTAAAACTCCTCTTGAAATTAATTTTTGTTCCTTCTCGTATCTTTGATAATCAAAAAGATGATGTGTTAGAATTACAAAATTTCAAAAGTTAGTAGGTAAGTTGATCTATCTTACTGTTACTCGTCCTGTCTTACTATGTTCAAATCCTTAGTCAGTTTATGCACAAACCTCGTAAGTCACATTTAGACATTGCTTTTAGAGTTCTATGGTATCTGAAAAGTAATCATGGCAAAGGAATTTCAATAACAAATTCGTCTAATTTTAGTCTTGTTGGGTATGTGGATGCTGGTCGGGCTAAATGCCTAGTCTCTAGAAGCTCTGTTACTGGATATTTTGTGAGTCTGGGTAATTGTTTGGTTTCTTGGAAGAGCAAAAAGCAATCCACTGCGTCTCGGTCCTCGGCCGAGTCTGAATATCGTGCTCTTGTGTCAATAACATGTGAGATTATGTGGATTTTAAAATTTTGTTTGATTTAAAGTTAAAAAAATTTCTTCCAGTTAATGTTTTTTGTGTTAATGATTTTGCAATCAAATTAGCTTAAAATACTATATTTCATGAAAAAAAACAAAACATTTTGAGGTCGATTTACATTTTGTTAGAGAAAAGGTTTCGAGTGGTATATTGAGAATTGTGAAAATTGACTCTTCAAACCAAAATGCATATATTTTGACTAAATCCTTGGTTAGTTAACCACATGATTTTTTTGGTTAATAAAATTGGCTTAATTGATCCTTTCTCAACTTAATTTTTGAAGTGTTAAGTTTGTGGGGGTAGGGGGTGTGTTGAAATATTCACTTGTTGTCTTCAAACTTAACACTTTTTGGATCTTGTGGGGTTGTTGTGTAAATATATTTGGAGTTGTTTTGTTGTTTTTTTTTTATCTTTGCAGGGTATTTTCTGTAACAATGTTGGTTCTTATGGATTGCAGATTAAATTGGTGTGCTATAGTCGGGTCAACGCGTGGATCTTGCTAGTCGAGTCTACCTGATGTATGTATTCCTTGCATCTGGTTTGTGGAGCGTGTAAGATAGCTCATTTTTCATACACATTAGTTTTGAGAGTTGTTTTCTTTCTCGAGGAATAAGGGTTTTCTCCATTTTTTTAGGGTTTTAGATAGATTGTTATGTTCAGAGCTTTTCTTTCTAATTTTCTGTATTGTTCATCCATATTGTTCTCCATTTTTTAGGGTTTCAGATAGATTGTAGAAATTGTTGGTGTGACCTCAACTCGAAAAACATTCTCTGTAGGTTTTGCCTTTATACATAGAGAAAAGGAGGCCAACTATACTTGGGTGTTAAACTGTGTAAAGTCAATACTCGATAAGTGTTTGCATCCACGTGTAATAATCACAGATAGAGAGTTGGCACTCATCAATGCATGTGAAATAGTGTTTCTAGATGCGACACGACAACTTTGTAGATGGCATATCGAGCAAAACATTTTAAGGATTTCCAGAAAAATTATCACGTTGGATGACGACCGTGACTGTTTTAGAATACTATGGAATTTACTAGTTGGGTCTCCGACATTGATGGCATACACGGAAAACTACCAACGACTTCAATCAATGTTGATAAAATATCCACGTAAGCTTGTTTATTAACTATATTTCTAAATCATAACTTTCATATTATTGTTTATGTACTTATTTGTCAATTTATTTCACTTCACAGGTGTTATGAGATACATAGATGATACATGGTTAAACAAGTATAGGGAAATGTTTGTATCTGTCTGGGTTGATCAACATCTCAATTTTGGAAACCACGCCACCAATAGAGCCGAGAGTCAACATTCAAAGTTAAAAAAAATTTTGAACTCTGCAAATTCTAATCTCGATAAGTTCATGCAACGAATGAATCAAGTCGTTCAATCACAACTAACTTCGATCAAAGAAAGCTTTGAAAATAGCTTGACTGTTCGCTACAATCACCACAACTTGTTGTGTTTCCAATTGTTACGGGGACATGTTTCAAACGAAGCTTTAGATATAATATTAGGAGAGATCCAAAGGTTGGGTGATTTAATGTTAGACTCCTCAAATTGTGGTTGCAAACTACGTAACAGTTGTGGGTTACCATGTGCTTGCATGCTTTCTTTCTACTCGATTTCAGGTTAGTATGCTCAACTAAAACATACATATAGATTTTTACATGTTAGATAAATAATTAATTTATATTTCAATGCAGGTGAAAATATACATTTGAATTCAATATATATCTTTTGGAGGAAGCTTGATATTTCAGATACGACGTCTGTAGCAGACGACGATATTAATTACGATGATGTAGTGAATAAATTTAAAGAAAACTTCAACAAACAATCAAAAGCCGGGAAAATGTTTTATAGGAGAAAGCTAGAAGAGATATATGACCCGCAAAAAACTGATGTTGGAGAACCTACGGTTCAAAAAAACATGCGTGGACGACCAAGTGTGAAGAAGCAACAGAAAAAGAAAGTTAATCCTCTAAATCATGCTCCCCGTAGATGCAGCTTCTCAACCACATCAGAGTTTAATGGGGTGAATTTAAATACAGAACCTGAAAGACATAGCTTTTCGTGTGGGATTAACTTAAATGATGAACCCCAAAGGCATAGCTTTTCGTGTGGGATTAACTTAAATGAAGAACCCCAAAGGCATTATCCATTCCAAATGAATGCTATTCCAGGTATATTTCATGATTACATCGACGATATACGTGATGTAGAAGGTGATGGAAATTGTGGGTTTCGAGCAATAGCTCTTTGTTTGGGGTATAATGAAGACCAGTGGCTTTATATTTGAAAACAATTGCTTGAAGAGTTAGAGAGTCAATAGTACGCATACCAAAGAGTTTTTACTGACGGGTTCAATGAGGTATACCAGTCATTGCGTTGGTTTCAGTCACCGGCACCTTTCCAGGAACATTGGTTGCATATGCCTTTGAGTGGTTACTTGATTGACAACAAGTTTGGCGTGATTGTTCATTGTTTAAGCCACGAACAAAATACGACATGCTTCCCTCTTTGGAGAGGTCCTGAAGAGTTCCAACCCCACCGCGCCATTACGTTGGCACTTGTAAACGGTATCCATTATATGTCGGTGTTTTTGAAAGGAAATTACCCAATGCCTCCCACCACAGGGTATTGGAACGCCCATAAAAGTGCGTCTGCATCTACATGGCAAACTATGTATTGGCCACGTTTTGATTTATTCAATCAACTTAGGTGTCGTGCTTCTGAAACACCTTAGATACATATTGAAGATTAAGTGCGAATGTATTTGATTTTTTTTATTATTTGTTGCATCAAAATATTGTTTTATTATTCATTCTTAAATTTTATGAAGACATCGAACAATTTAATGCATTAAATTAGACTATTGAAAATATAAAACAAAAAATATATGTTGGTTTTTAACATAATAAATTAATTAAAATTTGTTCAAATGCTATTGAAAATGGACCGTTAACAATCCAATTAATTTTACTAATGAGACTATTCACAATAATTACATTTTACTTTCTCATTTTAAAACAAGAAATACATGTACGTTTTTATGTGATTAATATTTATATTATTTTTTAAGCTAACTATTATTTTGGGTGACGGATTGCAATGAGTTTATATGTTAAAAATTTACAAAATTTATTTACAAAATGATTTTAATATATGAAAACCGTAAATGATTATCAATCCAATTAATTTTCCATAACTACCTATTATAACTTTGTAACTACATTTAATTCATCTTTTAATAACATAAAAAAAATATAAATAGCAATTAATATTAGATTTTAAAAAACATTAATCATTACACACTTATAATTATAAATGCAATCATAAGCTAATTATTAAAAACAATGATTAAAGGGTATGGTTAACCAAGAAAAGGGTATGGATAAATGAAGCCTTTCCAGATCACAAAATGAATCATTAATTACTTGTCAAATTGTCATTAAGAAACAATCCACAAGATAAGGATTGAATTCTTCAACGTAATTAGACCATCCGTTATACCCACCACATACCACATATGTGATGGGTGCCACATCAGCACCACATTCTCCTACCACTGATATGGGATACTTACCACTAACACACCACTCCACCTCATTTTTTTAATTAAATTTAATTCAAAAATTCATATAATTGTTTTTTTAAATACTAATTTTCATTAATTTAAAACACTAAATTACATTAATTAAAAACTACATTAATTAAAACGAAAAGAAAACACAACGTTAAAACTAAAAATTACATTAAGTAAAATAAAAAAAATAAAAATAACATTAATAATTAAAAAGCTAAAAATACCAAACTTCTAATTTGTGTTTTTTTAAGAAAGGTTATTCCATTTTTGGGGAACTCTTCAATTTTTGCCAAGCTTTAACATGTCTAAAACGTTGATGATTTGTGTTTTCATATTGTTCCATGACCACATTAACCGGATCGATATCGGCTTCATGAACGTTGTTTATAACAAAGTTGTAAATTCCATTGAACTCAGAACATTTGACCTTCATATCGCGCCACTTCAAGCATATTTCATCAACATTTCGAATTGCACAACCCATTAAACGATGGAAAACACTTTCAACATTTCTCCAAAAAGAACCGGAAGTTTGACCAATGTCTTCTTCCGAAACTGTCACCCATGCTTGTGTTAATTTCTCTTCTTCCTCTTCTGACCATTTCTTATTTTTAGGATGCATGGTTTTTAAAGGATCAAATAACAAAAATATATCTAAAGGGAGAAGAATTGGATGAAAAATAAGAAGATGAGTGGTAATATTTATAGGTAAATATTGAAGAATTGCAAAATAGCCGTTAGAAGGGGAAGAAAGGTAAAAGGAGATTTAATGCAAGAAATGAAGGCTATTGGGCGTTTAGGATCGTTGTCCAGAGCACGGAAGGCCACGACCACGAGCCACCACGAACCACCAGGGTGGTGTGCACGGTCGTGGTTCGTGGCCACCTAGACCATCTCGTGCAATGTATACCAGTCGGTCTTAATGATAAGCAACCCACAAGATACGGATTGATTTCCTAATAACATAAAACAAACAACCTAATTTAATCCGAACTACTCTTCTACGCCAATGTTCTTTCGGTATACAATTGTATAATCATAAATCTTCTGTGGATCCGGAAGACTCTTGGAAACACTCTCCCTTTTCATGCATCTTGTAGCCCAAGCAAACAACTTTGGACTGTTGATCTTAAGACTGAAGCCCCCAAGAGTCTCATATGTAAAGAAATGGTTGTAGTAAGACATCAGTGCAATATCAACATAACCAAAGGCATCACCCATAAAATATGGTTTCTCCCCAAGCTCCCCTTCTAACACATTGAGGTACCCCAAGCATTCATGCCTTGCTTTTTGCATCTCTTCGCCTTTTGGGCCCGAATTGAATTTCATCGCAACGGTATATATAACCTATCAAATATTAATGTTCACAAAGTATGTATAAGCTTTATGCTTTAGAAAATCTCAACCTATAACATATTTTTCACATCAAAAACAATAAAATAGATAATGCAAAGAAATGATTAATTCATCTATGATCTGTTACATCGTTTGTACACCAAAAATATATTTCAACTATATTCTCTTTTCTTAACTTATATAGTTCTTTCAAAACGATCCTTCTATTACCTTTTTAGAAATGTGTTATATTTATTTTTTAGTTACTATAAGTCTATGACTTTATAAATTAATATTGCATCATTATAACAAAACAAATTATTTGTGTATAATTAATTTGGGGAATGTATATACTTTTTGCTGTAAAAAAATAATAATCATTAAAAAAAAAAAAATTGTCTAATGGTCGGAGATAACATGCTCATGGAATATATGTACTTTTTAGAGTAAAAATGATCTTGACAAATAGTCGGTTAGTGTAAAAATGGTGTAAGGTATACTGAATATAGTGCACAAACATAGCCATATATCCATAATGAGTTGGACATACCATGTTCACTCAGAAAATGGTTTTATGGTCGGAGATTATCTTAGTAAGATTTTCTATACAATCACATATAATGATAATGGTGTGGAATACCAATTTAATGATGTTTTACAAGAGTTAACGAGCATATATATGTTTTTTCTTTCTTTGTTTGTGGCAACTGGCAAGATATTGAAGAATGCAAATATACATACATACCTTATCAATATAATCAGCCCAAAACTTGGCTTGAGATCTTAGATAAGGATCTGAAGGCAACAATGGTGATTCACCCTTCCACGACTCATCAATATACTCGACAATGATTTTTGATTCGCATACAGGTCTTCCCTTGTGAATCAAAACTGGAACTTTTTTATGAATCGGGTTGAACTTGAGAAGAAGAGGGCTTTTCTGGTGTAGGAAGACTTCTTCTTTGTACTCGTACTTGACACCCTTTTCAGCCAAAGCAACTTTAACCCTTGCACCAAACATGCTTAGTGGCCACCCCAACAACACTACCTCAGATTCTCCCATCGATCTCATTGATTTCTTCACATTCAAATTAGAAAAGAGACCTGTATAACCAAAATCAAGATATGGAAAAAGGATATATAGGCATTAGTTAAGTGTCATTGCTGCACAAATGCCAAAAGCCCCCTCTAATTAAAAACAACCTGATTTTGTCCACTTTATAAAGTTTTATATTTATTAAAAAAGCTATAGATTTTGGAAGGACTTGGGTATGATGCAAGTTCACCTTAAACTAAATTTTAGGATGACCTGGACATGATAAGTTCACAATTTAATAAATTATTTGATAAAAACGATTATATCTATATCTCTATTATAAAATAAGAAAGTTAAACAAACCCACGTGAATCTCGCTGTTGGGGAGTTATTTAATTCTACAAGAGCCATCAAAGTGAATTCATCAAACATCTAGAGAGAGAATTGATCTTTGGGAAGAAGAAGATATGGGCTATTCACTACTATAAAACCGTGATTTAACGACAGAAGAACCCATGCCTTTCCCGACAGATTTCCGACAGAATTCAAGCCGTACCTTCTTTTACTCGTGGGTAATTTTCACCAACTGATTTCTAACGACACTTTTAGTGACGACATACCAACATAATTGCTACAGATTAACGATGGAAGTATGTTTGACTTTTTTTTGTCCAAAATATTGAAAAAACACATTACATTAAACTAGACCTGACAATTTCAGACACGAATCTGTGAGAGACACGACACGACACGAATACATCTTAAAAATTGAGATAAAACTTATTTCTCATCGAGTAATGGTATTGTGTCAAATTCGTGGCTGACACGTTTTCATGACACGAATACACGAATTGGCAGATCTACATTAAACCTATAATAATATTGAATTCAACCAAAAAACTAATAGCATTACAATAAAACTGTCTCTCATACGATTAAAAAAGTATCATATACATTACTAATGAACATTGTCTAATAATACATTAAAAGAGTCTAATAATATACATTAAAAATGTCAACTACAAATGTTTAATCAAGTGCTTAAAAACATAAAACAAAAAATTATTTGGTGGATTACTCGGCAATAGGGATGTCCACGAGGGCAAATGAGACAGAGAGTGCATTCCTCGCCCCCGCCTCCGAAATTTCCTCGTTCCCCCGTTCACGCCTCCGCCTCTAAAATGTTCAGTCTTCCTACCCGTGCTTCCGCCCCCGAATCCCCTTTATTACCCAGCCCCTGCCCCCGTTCCCCGCCCCCGATTGATTTTGGGTTGTCTTTTTTGGACTAAAATAAGTTGTTATTTAGGCTAAAAGAAACTATTTTTTAGGTAACAAATAATTATTTATAGTAGATTTTTACATTTTAAAAATAAAAAAATTATGACATCTTAAAAACATTATACTAACAACTTAAAAACATGTTTTTTGATGAATTTTGGAAGCTCAAAATCATATAATTGTTTATTATATTTATGTAATTAATATATGTAAATATATGTGTAATTTTTAACGAGGTCCCCATGGGGGTTTCAAGACGGGATTGCCTACCCCCGCCCCCGAAATTAAAACGGGGGTTAACCTTGCCTCTACACCCGTCTCCGCCCCTCGATTTTTTCAAAAAAATTCCCCCAAACATGAAGGGGCCCCTACGGGAATGGGGTCCCACGAGACTTTTTGACATCCCTACTTGGGAAATTACTGGGTAAGTTGAATCAATAAACGCCAACAACTGTTCTTCAATTTGAGTTCTGACTTAAAGGCCACCAATTGTTCTTGTCAAGACACCACAATATCACAAAAAAAAAAAAATACAAATATAACAATGTACTTTCATTTATTTGTTTATTATAGTCTGAGAACATTTTTTAAAGAACAACACTATAAGTAAAGATGAAATGAATATAGGATGTTATGATATACATGTATATGAAAAACTTATTGTATCTTGCATTTAACCCAAAAAAGTATGTAGCAAAATAACAAATGAGAATCCAAGTTGAACTATATACTTTCCCATTATCGGTTAACATGGTGTTTGATGTGTGTTTTCAAAATGATTATAGAAGCACAATTAATCACAACCAAATAAGTGAATAACAAATGAGAATCCAAAGTATTTATGATCAAGAAGTTAAACCCATGATTCTAAACATCGGGTCTACACTTAGGTGTCGTTTGTTTTTTTGAAGCGAAAATGCTTGAAGTATGTGGACCACCTCTGTGACCCTCTGTAACAGAAGAGATAGACTAAACAGCTGCAGCATATCTACTATAATAAATGAAGGTTTTTTTTGCCACATGTCCTCTTCTCATTCATTTGGACACATGACATTTTCTAGAATTTTTAAATTTTCTATTTTCCACTTGTCATTTTATTGTATTTTTCATTTTATTAAATTAAAATTCCACATTTAATATTTAAGGTAATATATATGTAAAGTATTTATTAGAAATGGTTTATATATGTAATGTATTCAATACATTAAAGTCTCATTAGCTTTAATAATTCAAAATTTTTCTTATTTTTCTTATAAATTCAAACTATTCAAATTATTAAAATTTCATATTAATTTTTTTTAATTAAACCCATGTAATACATGGGTCTCACACCTAGTATATATATATATATATATATATATATATATATATATATATATATATATATATATATATATATATATATATAAAATTATGATGTACATAATTTTTAAGACCAAAGTCTTAAAAACAAGAAGAACTTAACCATCTAATTATGTTTGGATGGTATAAATTAAAAACTTGGTGATCCATGTGAATAGGTATTCACCAATCAAATATTATGGTTGAAAAAACCCTAAAATATTACATACACATACACGAGTATAAAATATCGTTCTCATGTTTTTGCCGCATTTAAAATATCTTTCTCAGCCTCTTTTCTCCGTTCTCTCTAAACAATGAAAACCCTATATTTACTACTATATGTTATTACCGTTGTCACCTCCCTGCACTGCCACATCTCCGACGACAAACTCCACAAACATCATCTTCCTTCTCCCCCATCCTATTTCCACCACCAATGCACCACCATTTAGTAGTTACAACTTACCTCCAAATTCCTGACCAAGCGTCAACATATTTCATCACTAATCGTCTTTTCCACCACAATGAACTTCCTAAGATAAACAAACGCACCCACACAAATGTCTTTGGTAATATTATTTATCCTCATCCCACTCACTCTGGTTTTAGATGACAGATCTGTATCTACCATCATCTCTTTGGTAATATCAGTCTGCCACAAATGTCTTTGCAGCTTCATCTTCACCGTCACATATCAGATTTAACACCATATATTTCTTATAATTTTCTAGGAAACTACCCACTCCCCACTAAAGCACTAATCTCTTAGTAAGTACGAAAGTTAATGACATCTTTCAGTTTTTTTTCTATAGATATATCAGCTAGATAAGAGATTGTATTTTTTGTTTGGTAGAAAAAATAAGGACCAAGAATCATATTATTTGTTTTGGGTTGAATTGTTCATACATGAGATCTTATAGTTTTAGATTTTTTTCTAGATCTTGAAATGGAAAGATGGAGACAGATTTTACAATGTTACTATACGTTTGCTATAAAATTCAAAGCTTATTACTTTAATGTTTTTGTAAGTGTTTAGATATTGAAATGCACATTGTGACTTCTAAAAGTTTATTTACTCTATTTTTATGTATGAGTTATCAGATCTAGAAATGTTATTTGGGAGTTAATATTATTGCACGCTTTTTTTTGAAGATAATAGTGTCGTGATGAATAATGTATCATTTTGTGTGTGATATGTACTGATGTTTGTCATTGTTGTTGTTTTGGCTTATAAATGTTTGAATGGTGTTGTTATGAAAATATGGGACTTGAATATCCATCTATTTACACCATTGAATAAATGTGGTTGGCTGTTAACTAAAAGATAGTGAAAAAATATGGTTCATATATATTTAAAAATGATAGAAAGAAAGAATGAACATGAGTTGATTATATTTTATTAACTTAAACAACAACAACAACAACAACAACAATAATAATAATAATAATAATAATAATATAAGGCTTGAATATGTAGATAGATGAAAAGAAAATGACTTATATGGGTAACTATGTTTCAAAATCATTCAAAAAATATCATTCAAGTTTGGTGTGTCCAAGAAACACCATCCAAGTAAAGCATTTGTATAAAAAACACCAACAAAGTATATTCTTTGTTCAAATTTGACATTGTGATAACCGACAATTACCAGTAAAAAATAAGTAAAAGAAAAAAAAAACAAGAGGAAATAACTCAATGAGGTAACTATGTTTCAAACTCATTCAAAAAACACCATCCAAGTTTGGTGTGTTCAAAAAATACCATCTATGTTTGGTATGTTCAAAAAACACCAACAAACTATATGTTTTGTTCAAATATTACCCACCGACTACTAGAAAAACAGCCTTTTACGACGCTTATTGCGCGTCGTAAAAGGCTCAGACGACACGCAAATGCGCGTCAAGGAAGGCCCTGTCATAAAGAGAGACGACGCGCATTTACGACGCTCATTTACGACACGCAATTACGATGCGCGTTTACGACACGCAATGCGTATCAAGGAAGGCCCTGTCATAAAGGAAGACGACACGCATTCGTGTGTCATAACCTTACGACGCGCGTGTTAATGACACGCAATGCGTTTCAAGAAAGCCCCTGTCAAGAAAGGTCATGTCATAAATGAAGACGACACACATTTTTGCGTATCATAATTTAAAATGTTTAAAAAAAATATTATTTATAGATTTACTAATTTTCAAATTAAATAGTACATTAAAAATCTCATAATACAAAATAAAATACCATAAATAACAAAGATAATTAATTTCACTAATATGTCAAATACAAATAATTATTCCAAAAGTGAGTAAATGTTATAAAAAAATGAACTCATTTATATACAATTGCATCATCTAGCTTACTATGTGCCAACAACTCTCTATACTTTTTCTTGAGTCTCGTTTCCTCCAAAGTTTATAGCCATGCCAAAATATGATATCTTGAGTCTCGTTTCAAGAACCAAAATCACCTTTAATCACCCAATTAAACTCTAATGTTGGTAGACTGAGAGTTCCAGAATCAAGTTTACACCCATCACCTTGAATCACCGAATTAAACTCTAGATGTTCTATTGTTTGAAAGAAATTGGTGTTTGTAATCTATGAACAAAAAACGCAAAGACCAAGGTTAACATTTGGTATATAGAAAGCACAACTAGAAACATTTTTGTTGGAAATAACTAAACAAAAACCTAAATACTAAGCAAAAAAATTATAGTAATCACCATTTAGAGCAGGATGAGGAATCCGATCAGGCCATATGAGACCATTTAAGCAGAAATTTAAGTCATTTGGTGTAACTCCAAAGTCACCTCCATATGCCCAGTATTTGCTACCATTTGCATTTTCCTTGAGTACGTAACCCCTGAAACCAGATGCAAATATTTAGAACTACCCTTGCACCACATTTACAATTTTATAAAACTTAAGAGATGAGTTTCAACCTGGTCAACCCAATCCCAAATAAACCCTCCTTGCAGACCAAATGTGCTATCGATTGCTTCCCAATATTCATAGTGTACAACTCTTGATGGATCCTTTCCACGAATCCACCCTGCATTCAGATTTTAAAAATATAAGTGAAATTTTAAATACATTTACTTGAAAATAATACAAACCTAAACTTAATCATGTCTTATCCCCCTTATCGCCACTCTGCTACCCCTTATGGTCAACAACTTGTCGGTTGACGGCACTGGAATGGGTGATTGCCAATGAAAAATCATGTCTTCTTTATTGCTTATTCATCCAACATAAAATGAAGATTCTTAAACCCAGTAAAGAAAGGAGATGAAATCAATTTTTAGGTGTCAAGCCCGAAACGGAAGTCTGAAGATGAAGCCAAAAAATGAGGTTTTAACCTGGAAAAAGGCGATGAAATCAATTTTCTTATCATCCAAACCAATTGTTAAAGTTTTGAAGATGGATTGAGGCTTCAACCAAGAACTCAAAAAAGGAAGATCAAATCGAATGGCAAATCAAATAACAAAATCCATCTTATCCTTTTCTCCGTTAACATATGACCTGCATCCACTCTAGAACGACTCTGTGCACGCTAAAAACTAATGAGAAACCAGCATATAAACCCAATGCAAAATTTAAAAATAATTTTAGACTTCAATGTAAACCTAAAAATAAAACACAAACTATTCATTTCCTTAACATAAACAAAATAATTCCCCAGCTTCCAAAACCATCCTGTTTATGCACCCTTCAAAAAACCTACATCATATTTATTTTTTTTCCATATTTTGGCAGAAACCAAAACCCGTTGTGTGGTTTCATCATCAAAAACATAGCATTATATAAAATAATATGCTCTACAACAATATACTTCCCTCTATTAACCAGGAAAAAGAATGATCTATTGGCCCACTCAACAAGAAAACCCAGTGGTTGCTGCTCGAGCTTCTGCAGTCTCCATAAGAGCTTGAGCTTCTTGTCATTTAATAATGGCTGTCATTTCTGACCTCCTTACATCTTCTTGCGTTTCATGCACTTTCATATACGCCTTTGCAGCCTCTTCCATTGTTTTTTGTTCATTCATCATCAGCATCGCTGTTCAGATATCAAAATCAAGCATTTAACAATTTGTACAAAGGCATCTATTGGATTATAAATGAATGCTTCTTTTTTACTTAAAGGATGTCTGAAGAAGATACTCACCTTTCAAGAAACCAACATGTTTTCCTGCATGAAGTTTGCTCTTCCGTCTTCTAAGTGACCGTTTTTTGCGAAGAACAATATTTGTAGCATGTTTTCTAACTCTTTTACACGGGTAACACTGCCATCAAAGTCCTCATGTTAAAACATCCTAAAATTTATATTTTATACATACACATGTTTTTTCAAAATGGTTAATTGCATAAAAGACACATTTTTTACCATTTTTCAGATAAGTCCTAAGAGAAGTTTTACAATCTATAAACCAAAAGACTAACCTAACTTTTCGTTTTTCCCTTTTTACCCAATTTACAAGTTTACATCCAGTAAAAAGAAAGATATTAGGTTTTTCTTCCGAAAAAAATGGTCAAATATTGTCTTTTATGCAAACAACCATAAAAACACAACATTTTGATCACTTTTTAGGGGATGGAAATTAGTAAACCAGGTAAAAAGGCAAAACCGAAAAGTTACGGACACTTTGATTCATCCAAACATAACAATAGAAACACAGAAAACAGAATTACAGATAAATTTACTAAAATAAATGAGTGTATAGAGAATTATTACATCAAGAAAGCATAGCAAGGAGCCAGCTAATGAGCCTGCAACAGCCAAAAGTGCACAAAACCGGAAGTCAAATATCACCCGTTCAGTAGTAGACATGGAAACAAATGGATGTATTACAAGACTACAAGAGAATCCATGGTCATTCATGTTCGAAATCTTGTTACATTTAATATCAATAATCATAAATCTTCTCATCATAAAAACAATCAAAACAAATACTATCAAGAATATTAAATAAACATGTATCTCTCTCACCATTGGATCATTCCCACAAACATCGCTAGTGAAAACTCCTCCTGTGTACTGATGAAACCCATTAATCACCTGAAACGCCACACTCACTGAACGAACAACACCCATTGCATGCTTTAATTCATCCTCAGCTCCTTATATACAAACAATCATTTAGTAATCTACACATTCATAAATTCATAACTAAT
Source organism: Lactuca serriola (assembly GCF_051521515.1). NCBI lineage: Eukaryota > Viridiplantae > Streptophyta > Magnoliopsida > Asterales > Asteraceae > Lactuca > Lactuca serriola. Next base: position 196,258,172 of record NC_136408.1, on the reverse strand, counting down.
TGTTGTTATCATTATTGGTATTAATATTACCATGGTGATGTTGACTGAATCAAGAGCTCCAGTAGTACTGCATACATCATCAAATCATGAACCAAGAACCCATTTCTGTTTTTTTTTTTTATCTTATGGAGATTTTTTGATGATGATGATGATAATTACCTGAATGTCCAACAATATCCACAGGATCCTTGGTTCTTGACTGGGCTTACAATTCCTATTTTCCTCCAATCTTGCTGCAATATATATATATATATATATATATATATATATATATATATATATATATATATATATATATATATATATATATGATAATGAAAATGAATCTTGTTTGTGAAATGAAACATGAAAGATTAGGTAAGATCATACTATGAGAGGAAGGACAACATCAGTGAGTTTGTGGTTGCCCTTTTGGGTAGCAGAACTGTTTTGTGCAGCTCCGGGTTTCTGTTTGCTGAATTCTTCAAATGTTATATCAGAAAACTCTGTTTCAAACAACACAAAGTATCAGCTGATATGATCACCATTGACACTGGGGCTTTTATAAATTACCTGGAGAGGAAGTGCAGGCCGGGTCAACCCAAGTTTTAGAAAATTGACAAAAGGCACTTAAAATTAACAAATCAAAGTATATAAATTACCTAGAGAGGAAGTGCAGGCATACGAGTAAGGAGTAGCAGGAGATGCACATTCTGAATAACCATTGACACTGGGGATTTTATCAGTCAAACTAGAAGGACTAGTAAGCAAAGGTTCAGAGCCAGTGACACCATCAACCATACCATTTCTAGCTGCAGCCTCTTTATCAAGAATATCTTCAGGGTCAAACTTCTTTTTCTCATACTTGGCAAGGCCTTCCCCCCATCCAAGGCGCTGCTTCTTGGGTGGAAGAAATAAGCTGTAATGGATAAAAGAAACAAAAAAAAGTGAACTGCTAACAGCTTACTAAATCTCATGATAAAATTTCAACGTTGGAGCACATACAGAATAGAAACGGACACACATAGCAACATCAACGAGATATACCTAGTTCTGGATTCCTCTTCATTTGCAATTGCAAAATCATCAAGATTTCAAATATGACTAATGTACTCTGATAAAGAGTCAACAGATATAACCTCCTCAAGTCCTGAAGTTGACCACAGAGAGTCACATTCTGCTAAAAGAACATACAGCCCCTCTAAATTTACAACATTTAACAGTATACATAGTTTGTAAAACTTGACTGTTGCTCCTAATATCACCACCACTCTATAAATCTCTCCAATGGCATTCACAAACTGTTTACCTGAAACAAAAAGATTAAATTTGAGATTGTGTTATAACTTATAACTTACAACAATTAACACAATCATAAATTTCATCATAGCAAAAAGCAAAAAGAAAAAAGTACCTTGTTATTGAGTGAGTACTTGATGATTGATGTTCTTTTGTAATGATTGATTCCAAATCCATGTGGCATGTTTGAGTTCTTGAGAGCATACTTGAATCACCTTAAACCATTGAGTGACATAATTACATGCATTGACCTTTGGAGCTAGTTTTATAATTTTTAGCACTGTTTTAATGTGGTTGATGAGGTTAATGGTTGTTTGCAAATCTGATTCTGCCTAATCACAAGATAGAAGTTAGACGTTATGCTAATAATCCTTCAATCACAAATAATAATAATAATAATAACAACAACAACAACAACAACAACAACAACAACAATAATAATAATAATAATAATAATAATAATAATAATAATAATAATAATAATAATAATAATAATAATAATAATAATAATAATAATAATAAGTTTGTTTCAAAAGATAGTTATAAATAAGTTCCAGTAGCACTAAGCCACTAACATATTCCAATTAGCAAAACCATCAAAATAAAGAGGATTGCAATTACAGAAATATAAACATGGAATAAAATATACTTGATTAGAATCACCACCTCGACGAAAAGCAAAAAAAGCCTGTAGACGAGTCCAAATATATTTCCCACCAAATGTAGAGAGTCCATGTCCCTCCAAATGAGAAACTCAAGGAAAGCATCAAGCTTAGCTTCGTATTGAAATAGCAATCCTGGCTAATCCCAAAATGATAAGTTTTGATAAGAAATTAAAGATGGAAACAAAAAGAAACAACTAGATTATTTCATAATATACCTTCATTACAGAGAAATCTTCAGTTTGTGGAGGAAGGCAAATGGGTTAAAGAGACAGAAATCATCAAGTTGAAGGTATCTAACTTCTATAATTTCATTAATTCATTCTTTCCTGATTCCAATTTTGTTTTGGAAATTTTAACTGTTGGAATTTGTGATTGCAGAGTCAATTTGGTGAAGCACAAGCCAGAGAGTTCATTTTCCTTTCTAAGTTGTTCTTTAAACTTTTCATTATATTATACAAAGCTTCCAACCAGTTGAAGATCCAAGGTACTCAGTAAGCCTCTCAACCCACCTAAACCCAACACATCTGCTTCTGGTTTAGAATTCGTCTGTACAGGTCCCCCATCCCCTTCATAATGCACCACATGCTGACTGTAATCAAAATTATAAAAAAATAAATAAAATCAGAGTTTTATAAATTTGTTACACAGATAAGATAGTATATAAAGTTACTCATTTGACTATCTGATTAAATAAGTGTATTCTTACAGGAAGTCTATAAGATCAGTTATATATGATGGTTCAACAGGAATTGATGGTTGCTGACTATTCTTCCCAAACACATCCACCATCATTAGCAAAAGCAGTTCCAAAATCTGGAAATTTAATTAAAAAACAAGGATATGTGTTTTCTCCAGCCATTTGTGTGGAAGATTACTGAAGAATGCATGAAGCAATGCCACGATACTTCCTATCATTTTTACACCGAAAAAAGACTAAATCACCCCATGAAGGATTCAAAAGAAACCAAAATTTTGTAAAACCAACCAAGGGCAATTGAGGTATTTTTTTGACCGGCCATAGCTCACTTTCTACTAGCACAAGTGCTTATGGCTTCCAATATTCAAGAAAATCATTCACAGCAGCAGGTGTGTCATCTGGAGCAAACTGAATTAAGGTTTAATAATCATGAATGGAACTGAATTCATCCAGAAAGTTAGCAAATGTAACCTGTATCATGAGATATAAACATATATATATATATATATATATATATATATATATATATATATATATATATACATGATATATGACATCACAAGGAAGCAAAGTCTTTAGTACTTCACTGTAACAACGATAGAAAGGAATCAAAAGATTTTTATATAAAACAAGTATTAGGATGTTGCTTGAGGGATATGAAAAGGAGATAGAATACGACTGATACTTACAATGCAAATGATTTCTAGAGAGATATGTAAAACTTAGGGAAACGGTGTGGAACCAAATAAGGGAGCCAGGGGTGAAGGGAGAGACTGTCGACCGAGGCGTTCCGGCCACCGGAGAGGATGCTTGAGGCCTCGGAACTTGCGCCACCGGAGATGAAGATTTATGGAAAAAGTTTTTATTTACCAGTCATCAGGTTGGAGGTTTATAACCAACTTCTTTGTCACTTATATTCATGGTGGAAATTCATCTATTAGGCAATAAGGAATGAGAACGAAGTCGCAAGAATAAAAAGAGACACTGGTGTTTGAAATTAGGGTTCAATCGTAATAGAGATATGTACAGGATAAAACAAACCCTAAATCACTTTGCAGTCTTTTAGGAGACTTCAAGAGCTTTCATGAACCCTAAGTTGAGAGAAATTGAAGAAGGGGATGGTGGAGTTTGCTTTGGAGCCATTTATGGATGACCTTGCGTCACTTGTTCCAGTGGTGTGGCAATAAGGCGAAGAAGAAGAAGGGGTTGCAGAAAATTGGTGATTCTAATACTTTTAAAGAAATTTGAGAGAATTGGAGGGTGGCAGTTGCTATAATATTTCTCTATTTTTCCGATTAGACAAATCGTAGTTGGGAGATGAAGAGTGGAGACAGAAGCAGCCGTAACATAGAGAAGGATGGAATGAACCCTAAATCGCTGGGGCAAGGTTTTCTAATTTTTTTGTGTTTGATTTCCCCCTTAGCTATTAAAAATGGAGAACGCGTGGCTTTGATGAAAATTTTATAAAACGACATGTTTAGACGACACGCCTTTTATGCTGAGTGCCCTCCGTGTTTTTTTTTTTTGACACTAATTTTAGGGGCACCCAAAAAAGCGTATCCTAAATCCTTTAAATTTTAGAAGAGATGACGTTATTTTAAGGATACACGCTTTTGCGTATCATAAATCATTGCGTGTCATGGTTCGCGCGTCATTAAAGGCCTATATTGATCATGGAGTTTGTCTTAATCAAAGCAAATATTGTCTTGAATTGTTACATGAGTTTGGAATGCTTGGGTGTAAACCAACTAAAACTCCACTTGAAGTTAATTTTGTTCCTTTTCGTATCTTTGATAATCATAAAGATGATTTGTTAGAATTACAAAATTTCAAAAGTTAATAGGTAAGTTGATTTGTCTTACTGTTACTCGTCATGTCTTACTCTGTTCAGATCCTTAGTCAGTTTATGCACAAACCTCGTAAGTCACATTTAGACATTGCTTTCAGAGTTATATGGTATCTGAAAAGTAATCCTGGTAAAGGAATTTCAATAACAAAGTCGTCTAATTTTAGTCTTGTTGGGTATGTGGATGCTAACCGGGCTAAATGCCTAGTCTCTAGAAGGTCTGTTATTGGATATTTTGTGAGTCTGGCTATTTGTTTAGTTTCTTGGAAGAGAAAAAAGCAATCCACTATGTCTCAGTCCTCGATCGAGTCTGAATATTGTGCTCTTGTGTCAATAACATGTGAGATTATGTCGATTTTAAAAATTTTGTTTGATTGAAAGTTAAAAAAATTTCTTCTAGTTAATGTTTTTTGTATTAATGATTCTGCAATCAAATTAGTCTAAAATCCTATATTTCATGAAAAAACAAAACATTTTAAGGTTGTTTTACATTTTGTTAAAGAAAATGATTGGAGTGGTATATTAAGAATTGTGAAAATTGACTCTTCAAACCAAAAAGTATATATTTTGACCAAATCCTTGGTTAGTTCACCACATGATTTTTTTGGTTAATAAAATTGGCTTAATTGATCCTTTCTCAACTTAATTTTTTAAGTGTTAACTTTGTTGGGGGGTGGGGGAGGTTGAAATATTCACTTGTCGTCTTTAAACTTAACACTTTTTGGATCTTGTGAGGGTTGTGTAGATATATTTGGAGTTGTTTTGTTGTTTTTTTATCTTTGCAGGGTATTTTCTGTAACAATGTTGGTTCTTGTGGACTGCGGATTAAATTGGTGTGCTATAGTCGGGTCAATGCGCAGATCTTGCTAGTCGGGTGTACCTGATGTATATATTCCTTGCATCTTGTTTGTGGAGCATGGAAGATAGCTCATTTTTCACACACATTAGTTTTGAGAGTTGTTTTCTCTCTCGAGGAATAAGGGTTTTCTCCATTTTTCAGGGTTTCAGATAGATTGTTATGTTTAGAACTTTTCTTTCTAATTTTCTGTATTGTTCATCCTTATTGAGTATAGTTTAGGTTGATAGTAGTATATGAATTATGTAGTGAGGTTTTTTTGTAAGTTCATGAAAACAATCTGGTTCTTATCATTCAGATTATGTTGGGATGTTTTTGTATACTTTCTAAGAGTAAGATTTACACCTCGTTTTTTCTTTGGTTTTTCGACAAAACAATTTTTTAATGCTAAAAAGGAGACAAATTCTACTAGTGTCTTTAAAATAAACCAATCTATGACTCTAAAACTATATCCATTAGATGATTAGTTCCAGTATATATCACAACAAAATTCTAATCTCAAAATTTGTAGTTGTATCCGCCCCTGCCATTCTTCCAATATGCATGTATTTCCCAATGAGAAAGATGTCATCATACTTAATTTCACAAGCAAGTATAAACTATTAAGTAAGATAAATCACATTACAAACAAAAATCATTCAAGTAAACCACCACAATACTGATGCAGATCAAATAGCCTTAAATTACATGAAGAAAGTTGAACATCCAAAGAATTTTCACATCTTTTAAGTTTTTGCGTTGCTGCCTATGTTGAGATAAAGTCTCAATTTATTGTTTTGGTATTTTTTTAGTAGTTGTCTCAAACTTGAGGGACCTTGGTTGTTATTTCTTTAATTTGGTGTTTGAGTTTTGCTTTTAAAACTCTCATTGACGTCTTTTGTACACAGATACTTGATTTTCTTTTGGTGAATAAAATTAGGGGTTGGTTTTTTCCCTAATATTTGTGAGTTATCGGCATTCAATTGAATCAAAGATAGTTTGTTCTTACTTATTCTTTCAATTAGTCACGTACGCTGCATCAGAGTGGTATCAGTTTCCAGATCGATCTTGTGTTATGCCGCCTCGCAGACCAAGGAACGGTAACGCTGCGACAACCATGGATGATGCTGATTTACGTAGGGTTAATGCAGATCTCCGACGACATGTCGAACTTCTGACTCAACGACTTGATGCACTAAACCAGGAGCAAGATGACGACACTGTTACAGCAGAAAATCCTTGGTTTCATCGAAACCCTTCCCCTGAACGACGTGATCGTCATTGGGAACGTGGCTTCTGGGTGGATATTCCTGATTTCGATGGTGGTCTCAAAGGTGATGAGTTCGTTGACTGGTTATCGTAGGTTGAAGAAATTATGGACTTTAAAGAAGTCCCGGATGACCGTCATGTCCCGTTAGTCACGACCCGTCTATGTGGCCGTGCGCAAGCTTGGTGGCAACAATTGAAACAGACTCACATGCGTTCTGGTAAGGACAAGATTTCAAGTTGGGAGAAATTCAAGAAACATATCCGTGCTGCGTTTTTACCTTATAATTTTGAGCGAGAATTGTATCAACGATTTCAAAACCTCCGTCAGGTCCCTCGCTCAGTTGATGATTACACCACTGACTTTTACCAATTGCTCGCTCGTACTGACCTTAACGAATCACCAGTTCAATTGGTTTCTCGTTATATTGGCGGCTTACGTCTACAATTACAAGATACTTTGAACATGTTTGACCCATTAACCGTTGCAGAAGCACATCAACGTGCTTCACAAGCAGAAAAACAGTTAGCAAGACGTGCAAATGTGAACTTTCGTCAACCCTCTAGTTCAACAGGTGCTACTACTGGTTCTTCCACTCTTGGTCGAAAATATATTGAACAAGCCCCACCCCCACCAGTTCAACATCCTTCACAAGGACGTCCAGGAAGTGGTATGCGTTGCTTTAGTTGTGGTGAGTCTGGTCACCGACAAGCCGACTGCCGCAAAGCACCCGTTGCTACACATGGACTCTTTACCAATGACACTGTTGCGGTTGATCCGGATCATCTTGATGATAAACCCATATATGATGATTACCCAGGTGATGAGGATGTCCATGAGGAATATGTTGCAGGCGATATCGGTCCGCTCTTGATGTTACGACGTATTTTCCTCACCCCACGTACACCCGATCAAACAGAGTGGTTACGCCACAATTTATTCCAGTCAACTTGTACTATTGGTGGGAAAGTCTGCACCTTTATAATTGATGCAGGTAGTTGTGAGAATGTGATTTCGGAGCTTGCGGTTTCAAAATTGGGGCTTACTTTGGAAACTCACCCCAAGCCGTATAAGCTTGCTTGGCTCAGTAAAGGTATTGATGTTACCGTTTCCAAACGTGTCATGGTGAGTTTTTCTATTCGTTCGACTTATAGTGATAATATCTATTGTGATGTCGTTTCGATGGATGCTTGTCATCTCCTACTGGGGGGCCCTTGGCAATATGACCGGTCTGTTATACATGACGGTCGTTCCAATACTTACTCATTCATGTGTCGTGGCAAGAAAATTGTGTTAGTTCTGACTAAACCTCGTGTGGGTTCTTCGGTAAGTGTTGCTCCACCAACTACTCTGTTGTCTCGAGTTCCTTTTCAAGCAGCCATGGAAGCATCTGGTATAGTCTTTGTTTTATTTTGTGCCCCAGTGACTACGGCTAGTTCTGTTGTCCCAACTCCAGAGATTCAGTCATTACTACATGAATTTTCTGATGTATTTCCTGAATTATTACCCTCGGTTTTACCACCATTGCGTGATATTCAACATCAAATTGATTTGGTGACGGGTGCTCCACTACCAAACCGTCCCCATTATCATATGAGCCAAATAGAACATGAAGAATTGCGTAGACAGGTAGAGGACTTGCTTGCTAAGGGTCATATTCGTGAAAGTCTTAGTCCTTGCGCTGTACCAGCCCTACTTACTCCAAAGAAAGATGGCACTTGGTGTATGTGTGTGGATAGTTGTGCTATTAACAAGATCACAATTCGTTATCGGTTTCCTATTCCTCGACTGGATGACTTGTTAGATCAATTAAGTGGTGCTTGTGTGTTTAGTAAACTGGATTTGAAGAGCGGATACCATCATATTCGTATCCGCATGGGAGATGAATGGAAAACTACATTTAAAACTCGTGAAGGCTTATACGAGTGGTTGGTAATGCCATTTCGTCTCTCTAATGCTCCTAGCACATTTATGCGCATCATGAATCAGGCGTTACGCCCTTTCATTGGAAAATTTGTTGTAGTTTATTTCGATGATATTTTGATTTATAGTATCAATCCTACTATACACCTTGAACACTTGAGAGATGTTTTGTTGGTCCTTCGTAAGGACAAATTCTATACTGCTGCTGCAAAATATGTTTTTCTAACTGAGTCGATTCAATTTTTAGGCTACGTGGTCTCCAGAGATGGACTTCGAGTTGACCCTAGTAAAGTTGTTGCCGTAAAAAACTGGCCACGCCCTAATTCTATCACGGAAGTGCACAGTTTCCATAGTTTAGCATCTTTTTATCGACGTTTTATTCCACACTTTAGTGGCATTATGGCCCCAATTACTGATTGCATGAAGGGCACTTTATTTCGCTGGTCTGATGAAGCTGAAGACGCTTTTAATGAAATTAAACATCGTTTGACCTCCGCCCCTATTCTCGTGCTTCCGGATTTTTCGCAACCATTTGAGCTTCATTGTGATGCCTCAAAAACTGGTATTGGTGTAGTTCTTAGCCAGTCGGGACGACCTGTTGCTTTTTTTAGTGAGAAGCTTTCGGGTGCTAAGCTTTATTTTAGCACATATGATATGGAATTTTACGCGGTTGTTCAAGCCGTGAAACATTGGCGTCATTACCTTTTTCAACGCGAGTTTGTTCTTTATACTGATCATGACTCACTCAAACACCTTGGAAGCCAAGATAAAGTCTCTCATCGACATGCTTCCTGGCTTTCTTATTTGCAACAATTCACTTTTGTTATCAAGCATAAGGCGGGCATTTCTAATCGTATCGCCGATGCTCTGAGTCGTCGTCACAGTTTACTCACAGAGATGCGTGTTCATGTGCCTGGATTTGATTCATTTGTGGACCTGTATGCGGATGATCCCTTTTTCTCTCATGTTATTATCAAACTTCAGCAAGGTAATACTACCGACTTCTTACTGGAGAATGGTTTTCTTTTTCGCGGGGTTCAACTGTGCATTCAAGATTGTAGTCTACGTGCGAAAATTATACAGGAGCTACATAATGAAGGTCATGTTGGGCGGGATCGTACATTTCAGTTGATTGCACGATCATATTATTGGCCTTCCATGCGTAACGAAGTTGGGAAAATTGTTGCTCGATGTCGTACTTGCCAGCTAGCAAAGGGTGTCGCGAGTAATGTTGGGTTGTATATGCCTCTTCCTATTCCTACACAACCCTGGTCTGATGTTAGTATGGATTTTGTTCTTGGTCTTCCTCGAACCCAACGTGGGAACGACTCTATTTATGTGGTGGTGGATCGTTTTTCCAAGATGGCTCACTTCATTCCATGTAAGCGTACGACTGATGTTGTTCTTGTCGCCCAACTTTATTTTCGTGATGTATATCGTCTTCATGGTCTTCCCGCCTCTATAGTTTCCGACCGTGATACTCGCTTTGTGAGTCACTTTTGGAGGAGTTTATGGCGCATGGTCAACACCCAATTAAATTTTAGTAGTGCTTATCACCCCCAAACGGACTGCCAAACTGAAGTTGTGAATCGCTCTCTAGGCAATCTGTTACGTAGTCTAGTGGGGGATCAACCTAAATCATGGGATTTGATGTTGCCACAGGCTGAGTTTGCCCATAATCATGCTGTTAATCGCAACACATGTTTTAGCCCTTTTCATGTGGTGTACGACTTAACACCACGGGGTCCTCTCGACTTGCTCGCTTTGCAAAGTAAAGTGCGACCACATACTACTGTCGTGGATTTTGTCGATCCACTGAACCAAATTCACCAACAAACGCACGCTAACCTTACTGCTAGCACTGTGAAATATAAGGCGCATGCTGACCAGAAACGTCGCGCTATCGAATTCGAGGTTGGTGATTTTGTTTGGGCGATTCTAACTAAGGATCGTTTTCCTGCTCATGAGTATAGTAAGCTTGCTGCTAAGAAGATCGGCCCTGTCAAAATTGTGGAAAAGATCAATCCTAATGCATATCGCCTTCAACTGCTGAGCCATGTTCATACTTCTGATGTGTTTAATGTGAAGCACCTCGTTCCTTTTGTCGGCAATTCCTCATCTGACGATGATGTGGCTTCGGATTCGGGGTCGAATCTTCCCTACCCTGGCGAGAATGATGCAGATCAAATAGCCTTAAATTACATGAAGAAAGTTGAACATTCAAAGAAGTTTCACACCTTTTAAGTTGTTGCGTTGCTGCCTTTGTTGAGATATAGTCTCAATTTATTGTTTTGGTATTTTTTTAGTAGTTGTCTCAAACTTGAGGGACCTTGGTTGTTATTTCTTTAATTTGGTGTTTGAGTTTTGCTTTTAAAACTCTGGTTGACTCTTTTGTACACAGATACTTGATTTTCTTTTTGTGAATAAAATTAGGGGTTGGTTTTTTCCCTGATATTTGTGAGTTATCGGCATTCAATTGAATCAACGATAGTTTGTTCTTACTTATTCTTTCAATTAGTCACGTACGCTGCATCAAATACTTTGGTAAAAAAAAAAATAACACGTCGTTCATGAAAATAGTTCTTGGAAAAATAACACACAAATATTAAAAAATTACACTTTCCAGATCACAAAATAAATCATTAATTACTTATCAAGTTGTCATTAAGAAACATTCCACGAGAAATGGATTGAATTCTTCAACGTAATTAATGAGAAGCATCCCACAAGATACGGATTGATTTCCTAATAACATAAAACAAACAACCTAATTTAATCCAAACTAGTCTTCTACGCCAATGTTCTTTCGGTATACAATTGTATAATCATAAATCTTCTGTGGATCCGGAAGACTCTTGGAAACACTCTCCCTTTTCATGCATCTTGTAGCCCAAGCAAACAACTTTGGATTGTCGATCTTAAGACTGAAGCCCCCAAGAGTCTCATATGTAAAGAAATGGTTGTAGTAAGACATCAGTGCAATATCAACATAACCAAAGGCATTACCCAAAAAATAAGGCTTATCCCCAAGCTCCCCTTCTAAAACATTGAGGTACCCCAAGCATTCATGCCTTGCTTTTTGCATCTCTTCGCCTTTTGGGCCCGAATTGAATTTCATCGCAACGGTATATATAACCTATCAAATATCAATGTTCACAAAGTATGTATAAGCGTTATGCTTTAGATAATCTCAACCTATGACGCATTTTTTACATTAAAAACAATAAAATAGATAATGCAAAGAAATGATTATTTCATCTATGATGTGTTGAATCGTTTTTACATCAAAAATATATTTCAACTATATTCTCTTTTCGTAACTTATATAGTTTTTTCATAACGATCCTTCTATTACCTTTTTAGATTAGAAATGTGTTATTTTTCTTTTTTAATTACTATACCTTTATAAATTAATATTACATCATTATAACAAAACAAATTATTTGTGGCAAGATATTAAAGAAGACAAATATATATATCATACCTTATCAATATAGTCAGCCCAAAACCTGGCTTGAGATCTGAGATAAGGATCTGAAGGCAACAATGGTGATTCACCCTTCCACGACTCATCAATGTACTCGACTATGATTTTGGATTCACATACAGATCTTCCCTTGTGAATCAAAACTGGGATTTTTTTATGAATCGGGTTGCACTTGAGAAGAAGAGGGCTTTTGTTGTGTAGGAAGACTTCTTCTTTGTACTCGTACTTGACACCCTTTTCAGCCAAAGCAATTTTAACCCTTGCACCAAACATGCTTAGTGGCCACCCCAACAACACTACCTCAGATTCTCCCATCGATCTCATTGATTTCTTCACATTCAAATTAGAAAAGAGAACCAATGTATAACAAAAATAAAGAAATGGAAAAAGGATATATAGGAAATTATTGAAGTGTGATTGCACAAAGGACAAAGCACAGTTTGTAGCCCCCTCTAATTAAAAACAACCTGATTTTGTCCCCTTTATAAAGTTTTATATCTATTAAAAAAACGAGATTTTGGAGGGACTTGGGTATGATGCAAGTTCACCTTAAACTAAATTTTAGGATGATCTGGATATGATAAGTTCACAATTTAATAAATTTATTTAATAAAAAAAGACAAAATTGCAAAAATGGTCCCTGTGGTTGGCAAAATTCTGTAGTTTTGGTCCAAAACGAAATATTGGTGTACCACTGGTCTAATTTTAGATACCTTGTGTGGTTTTGGTCCCTATGGTTGTATTTTCTTGTGTTTTTGGTCCACATCCCACCTAAAATGACTAATATGCCCCTTAAATAATTATATTAATTTCTTTTATTTATGTTCTTATTCTTATAATAAAATGAAAAACAAAATCAAAATAAACTTACCTCTCTCTCTCTCTCTACCATCTGCTTCCTTTCATCTTCATCAGATAGATCAAACGGGAATATGTGGCAAAAAGAGAACATTCATCCCTAAAGTATACAGTGAACACAAGAAGCCACCAACAATCAACCAGATTCGTTACCAATCGTGATTTGTAGGTTTGAGATTCAACAAAAATCGAGACCCGTCGTTGGGTCTCTTGGTATCGGCCTGTTTCTTCGTACTCTGTCATGAACCACTAGCTGTAGTGGAGCTTCGGTGAGCCATCGAGGCAACAGCCTCGCCTCTCGCACATCTCTTCTTCTCCCGTCAAAGCAAACGCCACCGAACCACTTGCAACGCCGTGCTTCTCGTCTGAACTTTTTTCTGGCCTCCTTGCCTTCGAAAACCCTAGCCACACCGAGCCCCCTTCCTTCGCATCCTTATTCCAAGATAGAAGAGCACAAGATCTGCTCAAGCAACCATTGCTGCCCTTGGTTCATCCTCCGCTATGGATGAGTAAAACACCGAGAGGCGGCGATTTCTCTTCCCGATGAGCGATAAGAGGCGACGGCCTCTTGTTATGCTTGCCCCTACTCGCGAATTTGACCACTGGACTATCGATCGACCATGGGGCTGTTCCAATTCATATTTCGTATTCTCCATCGAACGAGGATCTTCATAATTTTGTGCATTTTGTATGTGTGTGTTTAAGAGTTGAAGTTAAAGAACCCAGATGAAGATTTAGTTAGTTAGAGAGAGAGAGAGAGAGAGAGAGACGAGATGTCACAATCCGAAAACTTTCCGCCTCTGTAACCCGTTCCGTTAATGAAATTTGTCCTTTTTCGAATTGTTTTCGTTACGTTTTTAAATTAAGTCATTGAATTTGAGACTTCTATTATGACTCAATGGGTGTCCAAACACGTTAGAAACTCAAGAAAACACTTTCAATATTTAATCGGATAATTTTTAGTTTCGACCATGTCGGGTTATGGCTACTTAATCGGGTGCAACCAAAAGCCTCGTTTAATTTCAGTATCGAGTAGAATTCCACCGTGTCTTAAACTTAATCCATATTTAAGGTTCAAATGACCTCATTTTGAAGCTTTCCACCCTCTCTCACTACTCTCTCTCTACAAACTCAATTCTTGGTCTAAAATCATCTAATTCAAGCCTCAAATTGTTAAGGTAACTATCCTAGCTCATAGTATAACCTCTTTGGCTTTTAATTTCGTGTTCAAACTATGAAATAAGACCATCAACATGTGTTTACGGATCTAGAACAGTCCTAGGCCGTAAACACACATAAATGGGTTTTGGAGCCCAAAAACCCTCCCAAATCACTTATGGAGCTTAGAAATTATTTAAGGGCTTATTGGAATGGACTAGAAACACCATAAACTCATCATTTAAGGGGTAAATATGAGTTTAAGGCCCAAGATCAAGCTTGGACTGTAAACACCCTTTCATGGGCAGTAAACTCCTTTTAAAGTGTTAAGATGCCCCTTAAACACCTCCTAAGCCTGGAATTAAAGTCTACAGGCAGCCACAAACGATTTAGGGGCCTTAAAGTTAATAAAAACCACTCTATAAGGAGTTCACGGCCATAAACCCCCCAAGGATGGGTTCCTGGGTCGTAAACTCCTATAACTTGGTCAAATGGTGCCTTAAAACCATCCTATGACTTGTAAAATGAGTTGGAATCACATGTGATTAATCTAGGACCACCAAAACACATTAAGACATGGCACATAAGAGTTTACGGCCGTAAACTCATATTTTATTGCCGTAAACTCCTCAAATGGTCCCTATGATGTTCAAATCTCATTCCAATGCCTTGAAACCAAACCTAGCATCACCCCTCATGAATTATAAGACCATTAGGCAACCAAAAACACCCCCACCATGAGTTTACTGCCATAAACTCATGGGAAGTTGGTCATTGGGCCGAAAACTCCATTGGGAGTTTACTCTTGAAGAGTAAACTCCATATCCAAGCCATACACATCCATAGATGCCACCCGGGTCACTCTAAACACTTGAATTGAAGTGTTTTCGCGTCTAGAAGTGTTTACTCTTATCTAATTAGTGGTTCAAAGTCTAATTAGATACAATTATATATCTCTTCATATTACATAGGAACCACGCGCATTCTCAAGCCTCGAACTAACACATAGCATCCAAACCGACACGTTTCTTGACTGGTGAGTTCATACTCCTACGCCTTTTTCCGTGTTTTTCAATGTTTTCAGGGGGAATACAAGCAAACTATAAATGTTTTCGAAACTTAAAACTGATGAAATTCTATAAATATCTGGCAAACTATTAGATATCTTTACCCCTTATGTATTATGCAGAGCATAAGGGATGTTTTATCGAATATAACTACATGGATTTCAATTACGGTAAAGGAAACAATCAAATTATTATGGGAATAATTTGGGATCTTCAGTTCTTGTTTTACGGACACAAAAATTTCATGCAAAGTTAATGGATAAACTATGTCTGATTCAGTTTATCTCTGTTTAATTTAGAGTATTATGCCAGATAATTTCTCGTATTCAATCGTTTTTACTGTATGATGTTTGATAACGACTGAGTATACCGTGAATAATTTAATACTAGCTTGTGAGATTTATCTTAATTAAACCCTTCGAGTTATCAGTAAATCCTCCCTAGAAGTATAACCAGAGTCTCCTGGAGGGAGAGCGTGGAATTTTTGAATAGATCTATTCGGGACTGACAATCCCACACCTTAACTGCTAGCTACAGTTAGGCGGGCACGCCTGGGGTGACAATTTCAGGATATCGTCCGACGCCTGAAGAACGTCAAGGAGGTCTCGGGTCACATTAGCATGGTTATACGATTCACAATACGTATTAAAATATAGTTTATTCATGGATTTTATATCTACTGTGGTACGGGATGGTATTCCCATGGTTTTAAATCTATAGTGTTGTGTATTAAAACTACCTATTGTGATACGGGATGGTATTCCCATGGTTTTCAATCTATATTTTTATGTATTAAAAATACCTACTGTTGTACTGGATGGTATTCCCAGGGGTTTTCAATCTAGAGTTTTACGTATTAAACTATCTACTTTTGTACCAAACTGAAATTCAGATGTTCTAACTAAACTGGCTTTATAAGAAAATATGGGATTTTCTTGGATAACAACTTTTTCAGAAAACTAAAGGAAACAGGTTCATTTTTAGAAAACAAAACACTTATGAACTCACCAACTTTATGCTGATTTTCAAACTGCTTGTATTCTCAGGTCCACATTAGACAGGTACCCATGATCTTTTGGAGAAGACGGAGTATATAGAAGACTCGTCTTAGTTTTTGTTATATGATGCATATGTATAAACTTATAACACTTTACTTTCAATCAAATGTAAATTCTATTATAACATTGGTTATGATACTTAACATGAAGTCACCTCCGCCCCGGAACGTTTCCGCCCTGGGTTTCGGGGTGTGACAAATTGGTATCAGAGCCCTTCTTTATAGTGAACTAAGTATACCAAACCTTACATGGTATAAGACTATAAACACTAAGGGGCCTAAGTGCTCTGAACTAAAAGTATACTTTAAAATATAAGTGTTTTCAAAAGTATACAAGTATACCTAACAGTCGAAATCCGTAACTATGAGTAGGACAAAACATAAGTAATTGGGTGTTGTGTGCTGTGGTTAAACCTGGGCAGTTATTTAGTCGTGTCTAGGGTCAATATAGCCTGATCAACTATATTCATTCGAGACACGGCCAAGATATGCTTGGGAGTGACTGTGTTGTTCCGCATGCCTAAAACTTACCCAATACCCAAACAACGAGCCGTCATCGCAGCAAGTCATGAAATACTATGGGAGTATTTCTAGAGCCAGCTTCGTTATAGAAAATCGTCATTCCAGCGTTGCTCCTCAATCATTCCTCTAGCGATAATTTATCTGCTTTGATAACTATTTCATGCTTTATCGCTTAATAGAATTCTATATCTGTCATATCTCTTGATTCAATTCAGAGGACTTACCATCCTCTCTTTCCTGATCTTTTTAGATCAAGATGCCTCCAAGAAAGAGACCCAGCTCAAAGAACAACAATCCTCCTCCGCCCCCACCTCCACCTCAATTTGACCCTGTGATGTTCCAGGCAGATGTTACTGCCGCAGTAGCAGCCACCATGTCTTAAATGAACCCCGGTGGCTCCGGTGGTCCAGGAGGTGGTACCCAATCTCAAAACCAAGAAGGTAGCCAGGGACACCGGAAGGAGTGTTCCTATAAAGACTTTATGAACGTGAAATCCACATCCTTCGATGGCATTGGAGGTATCATTTCCCTAACCCGATGGTTCGAGAAAATCGAATCTATTTTCGAAATTTGTGCCTACTCTGAATCAGATAAAGTGAAGTTTGCTGCCTGCACCTTCACCGATAAAGCCTTGACTTGGTGGAACGGCCGAGTCAAATCCCTAACCCTACCTGTAGCGAATGTGTCACACCCCAAAACCAAGAATGGCGAAAAACGTTCTGTGGCGGAGGACGTCATGTAAAGTATCACAACACAGTATAACAGTAAATAAGCAAACAACATCATCCATTGCATTAAATATATAATTTTAATACAAGTGTGTTCTATACAGTTATAGACATCAAAAAGTAAATCAAAATAATAAGAGGAGTCTTGGATGTGCTCCATCTTCTCAAAAGCTGGCCTCGGTACCTGACTACTGTCGACCTGAGAATACACGTTATTTTGAAAGAGTTTATCAGCATTAAGCTGGTGAGTTCATAAGTACTTAGTGTCGGTGTTTGTTATCAAAATGTTTGAACATGCCTTAAGTGTAAGTTTGTAAAATGTATGTAAATGTTTGTAAAAGTTTGAATCTCTCAGAAAAACCTATATTTTCTATTAAAGTAGCCTTCTACCAAGGCTTAACTGTTTTGTATGTTCATTTGTTGTAAAAGTGTGTAATTTCCCAAGTGTAACTATCATTAACAAAATATAGTTTGTACATTAATGTTTAAGTGAAATAATCACTAAATATATGTAAGGGGTAAATTATTGTAGTACTATAGTGTTGTATTATAGGAACTACTTCTGTACTAACTACCTTAAACCGGATTTATATTAAGGTATCATGTGATTAATTGTACCATACTATCGACTGGGTAAACAACGACAAATGTGGGTCGTAAAAAGAATTGACGTTTGGCACCCACAGACCTGCAGGTCCGGCTGTAGCTAGCAGCAAGGTGTAGGATAGTCAATCCAGTATAGATCTATACGCAAACTCACGCTCTCCTTCAAGAGACTCTGGCTACAACTCGGGCCATGACAGTTAAGTCATGCTCCGACTCATATCACAATAATTAACGTATTCATGTATATGTAATGTAATGAACTGTTCTAGTATAGTTGTATATGTTCTTTCTCCAGTATGGTTGTATATGTTCTCCTTCTAGTATAGTTGTATATGTTCTCTATCTAGTATAGTTGTATATGTTATCTTTCTAGTATAGTTGTATATGTTCTCTTTCTAGTATAGTTGTATATGTTCTCTTTTTAGTATAGTTGTATATGTTCTCATAGTAATAGGTATTGACTTATGAATGAACTGACTCATTGATCTAGCAATAGTAAAAGTATGATCATGTGCTACCCCGATGGTAGCCTACTAATGATGTAACTAGTACGCATGAATATTGAAGTACTTTTATGTCTATATATGTACACACGATATATAATTAATATTTAAACGACCTTCGGATGAGTACCCGATATCCTATCAGACCACATCCAAATCGAGGAAAAGGAAACAAGGTGGATAACCTTCCTAAGTCTTTTAAACATTACTTATATAACTATACATATACGGCATGCAATTTATAATAAGTGTAACAAAGTTTAAGTAAAAGTATTTGATAAGTAAAAGAGTTTGTAAAACAGTTTGAAGTAAAACAGTTTGAACAGTAATAAAATCATTGGTTTTGTAGTTATTAATCATATGTGATTGATGTAATAACCATAACATTCAACTTGTATCCCCCCCCCCCCCCCCCGTAAAATCATTTAAAACATTTAGAAGTATTTCAAAGGTTAATTAAAGGGTTATGAACTCACTTGTGGTGAGTGGTTTGGATTGAAGTGTCGGATACTGCGCTAGGTGGAAAACGGAGACTTGTTCACACGCACGAGCCTAGTTATCATATAATGAGCATATATATAACTAATTAGCCAAATAACAACTAATAAAATTAAGTTGGGACACTCTAGAACATGAAAACACTTTGTATAAGTGTTATAAGTCCTAAGGGTTGCCTCTAAGTTGTTGTGGGACAAGGCTAAAGGGGCTTAGGGTTCCAAAGGGCCTTATATATGTGTTTACTCTTCAATAAACTCCACACAAGGAGTTTACGGTTGTAAACTCTTGAGTTTACGGCCGTAAACTCCAAGAATTAATGTCCTTGATTGTTTTGATGTAACATCCCGAAATAACAACAATAGAGTTGAAGGGCTAAAAGAGTAATTTGGGAAAGAGTGACTCGGCGAGTCCATGGATGGACTCGGCGAGTAGAGTCGCGATTTGGTCGCGTGTTAAGTAGCTGACTCGGCGAGTCAATGTGGTGGACTCGGTGAGTAGGCGCTGAGTGGAGAAAACCCTAATTCTCGGGGTTGAGCCCTATATAAAGATCATTATATTTCCTTCACAGCCTCCTTATCGTCCCTTGAGTTCCAGAGGCCGTGATTTCATGAGGAAACACCATTGTTGAGAGGATTGGAGCTTGGAGAAGCATTTGTTGAAGAAAGATTGGGAGTTTGAAGGTGTGGAGCAAGGGGCTTTGCTTGGATTCGAGTTTCCTTGTATATTGGGGCGTTCTTTTGAGGTAATATCTCGTTCTTAGGCTGTTGTTATCTTGTTTCTTCATTTTGGGGTTTGAGGGAAGATTATCTTGGGTTATATTGGAGTCCAGAGGTTAGATCTGAGGTTGCTACCTTAGATCTGGAATGGAGAAGAGTTGGGATGCAGGAAAGTCCCTGTATTGAGTGTTGGATGAAGCTATCTTGTCCCAAACCATAGCCTTAATGTGCAAAATGCATAGATCTCTTTGGATTCATGTAAAGTTTGCCACTTTACGTGATGGATGAGTTGTAGGAGGCTAGATCTATGTTTTGGATCAATTGCATGGCTTGGAGTGTTTCTAAATGGATTCAGACCGGTGGTACTCGGCGAGTCACATGAGTGGACTCGACGAGTTGCTTGAAGATGAGCTGGGACTCGACGAGTTGGAAGAACAACTCGGCGAGTTGGATGAAGATGGCCTGGAATTCAGCGAGTTGTATGAACAACTTGGCGAGTAGGTTGAAGATAGCCTTAGACTCGGCGAGTGTGTTCTTGGACTCGGCGAGTCTTGTCGAAGAGTCCCAATATTTTCTGGTTGAGTCGAGAATCGGCGAGTCAAGGGATGACCCGGTGAGTTGTGCGCGAGCAGACTCAGAGTTATGGGACTCGGCGAGTCTCGGGGTGACTCGGCGAGTTGAGTCGCGGATTGAGTGAAGTTCTGAGTAGGGGAACTCGGCGAGTCATAGGGTTGACTCGGCGAGTAGGGTCGGTCAGGGGTTGACTTTGACCTTGTCCTTGACCAAGAGTTGATCATTGACTTTAGAGTTTGGTCAGCAATGTGGCCTTTGGGCCAAGTGAGGGGTAAAATAGTCTTTTACCCTTAAGAGGGTGCCATGAGAGGGTTGATTCTAGTCTCGAGAGTTTTAGTCATGAGAGTATTCGCCTTACGTGTTAGGCGGTGGCGAGTTCGAGATTCAAGTGTGGAGATATCTGCTTTCTGCTTGCCAGGTGAGTCTTCTCACTATACTTTACCTTGAGTAGGTAACCACAGTTATGTGATCAGAGTATTTGTATGCTATATGTACATCATGTGTTGTACTCCATTATTTCTATGTGATTTATGTTGTGCATGTTTATAGAGTTGGAACCGGAAGGTTCCCAGAGTTAGAACCTGAGGGTTCACAGAGTTTGGGTGCATGGACCCATAGAGTTATAGCCTCGAGTGGCTAATATGTGTTATGTGTGGTATTTTGGGGAACTCACTAAGCTTCGTGCTTACAGTGTTTTGTGTTATGTTTATTTTTCAGGTTTCTTTCAGTATCACGGGACGGCACCGGCTTGATTGTACGCACCAGAGAAAGAGTCATGTTTTGGAGGATCCTGGTTTTCTATGCAAGTGAAAAAGGAGTTATGTTTTGTAATTCGTTTATAAATGAGATTTTAAACAAGTGTTTCTAAGAATTAAACGATTATTTGAAATGATAAATTGTTTTGAAATTTAAGGTGTTACAAGTTGGTATCAGAGCTTTGGTTTGAGGGATTCGGATGCGCCTTCGGGTAAATCTGGACTCAAGCTGAGGAAGTAAGAAAAGTTTTCAAAAAGAAATGAATTTCTAAAAGTGAATAAGAGTTCAAAGAGAAAGCAAGAAAGAGAAGTGTGTACAATCAGCCAGAGCCCGAACGGTGATTTCCCAAAATACCCTTACTTTTGTGTTATGAGATATTTATGATGCACTTTATGAGATATTATTGCATGCTAGAGACAAGCTAGGTATTTCATATCTTAGGACTAGAGTGGCCTGATTTGTGATGCCTTAGCCTAGGACTTGTTGTTATATGTGTTATGCTTTTGAGTATGTGATGAGTGAGAGTATCCAGTTAGAACCCATGAGGGGTAGAGTTATAGAGTCCAGTGGTACTTTTGAGGATGAGCCGAGAAGTGGAGTTATCATAGCGAGTGAGTTCTATGTATTCTTCGACGCTCGAATGCTGCTTGCTTTGTGCTTTGTGGAACTCTCGATGATGGGAGTCAGCTACCAAGTGAATATGACGATATTCAGGAGGTAGATGGCTGGCATCATTAGGAGCTCTTCAGCAGTTGATAGCAAAGAAGTGGGAGGACAAAGGAAGAGCCTAGGGAGTAACCCTAGCCAGATGAGTGCGCTGGTAGAGTAGAGAATTTTGCTGGGGAGCGAGGACGCGCGAGGGGATTGGTGAAAGATCAGGTCGAGCAGCTACTTAGGAGCTCTGGGATGGTCCGTGTGGAAAGTATGGGTAGGTGTGGCAGGTAGTATGGGCTCGTACTACTGAAAGCAGAGGACCCATACTTGATACAGGGAGCATTCTGAAGGTTCTAAGGAGCGGATTGAGGAGTGATGTTATGGTTCGAGTATCGTACATCGGAGCGGATTGAGGAGTGATGTTATGGTTCAAGTACCATACATCGGAGCGGATTGAGGAGTGATGTTATGGTTCGAGTACCATATATCGGAGCGGATTGAGGAGTGATGTTATGGTTCGAGTACCATACATCGGAGCGGATTGAGGAGTGATGTTATGGTTTGAGTACCATACATCGGAGCGGATTGAGGAGTGATGTTATGGTTCGAGTACCATACATCGGAGCGGATTAAGGAGTGATGTTATGGTTCAAATACCATACATCGGAGCGGATTGAGGAGTGATGTTATGGTTCGAGCACCATACGCCGGAGCATATTGAGAAGAGATGTCATGGAATGAATACCATGGTTGTAGGGAATGATGCTTGTGGTTCTCCGGCTATCCGGTTATGATTGAGTTCGAAGAGGCGTCCCCTGAGGGGGAGATCGAGAGCGTCTTAGAGTATTTTAGTAAGGAGTCAGTGAGAAGGGAAAATTCCAATCTGAGTTGAGCGATCAGTCGATAAAGGAGATGTCACCTTCAATGATCTGGGTGGTACTGATTTTGTTCGTGTGCAAAATATGAGAAGTATGATGTTTGAGTTCTGGGTTTGGGGGTAAACCCTGCAGGTCGTCATTGATGATGATTTCCCACTAGAGTATCAGGTAGCATGTGTGCCGCGAGGCAGTGATTTATCATGAGCAGACAGTCAGTTGGGACTGAGATAGTCGAGGACCACACTACACCTATTTGAGTATAGTAGGATGTATTGTAGTGGTATCAGTGGGGAGTTCAGTCGAGTTTAGCAGTGCAGAGAGTTTTTCTATCTATGTTGGGTGTTGAATATGGGAGTGGGTCCCTATTCTTGGGATGATCCCGGTGTAGGAGCGATGGTTGATGAGTTGAGGTGAGGGGTTCGATGATTTTGTGGTTCAGTCTATGAGCCAGGGATGTTATTGAGCAGTTGAGTTGTTGGTACTAGATTGGTACGAGATTTGGAACGACTAGAAGCAGTCGTGACGAGAAGTTCTTGAGGAGTTCATCAGAGGTTCAGAGTATATGAGGTCGATTGATTTCCTTAAGGGGGGGGGATTATCGGGCGTTGTGTAGCACTTTCCGGGGGCAGGTGCGTTTTCGCTGGTGAAAATAGTTGTGGGTTGGTTGTGTGTGATTTGGTGATGGTTCGAACCCTAAGTGGGGGAGAACCGGGTACAGTATGTAAGAAAGCAGAGATTTGTCAAGAGCAGTTATAAGTGGAGTATAGAGATCTGCGGTAAGAAATCATGAGACCAGAGATGTCGGTGATCGAGGAAAGGGGTCAGAGTGAGTTAATGCCGGAAGTACTTGTTGAGAAAGATGAATGTCTCCACGGCAGGTGTTTGGTGGTCAATGTTGTTGCAAGTAGATAGAGAATGATTGGGCAGGCAACTCCCGGGTCGGTATGTGTATCCTTGTTTGGATTTTGAGCGGTGGAAAAAGGGTTCGGAGAATTTTCAGCGTATTTAGTAGCGTTAGCGTTTTCTCGTATTCCAATTGAGAAATTAGATACACCGAAGATTCAATTTGGGAAAAATGCAGATCTAATTATGGGGTTCAGAGGAAATGTATTCTTGTATGTATATGATGATTGGGGCAGAAGATCAGTGGTTGTGGCAGGATCTTGTGATGTTCAGTTGGGGTCTTCCGAGGTATCCGGGTATGATATCTTTATTTCGGAGTTACTTGCGAATCTTGAGTTGAGATGACTTGTGGCATGTCAGGTAACTATGGATCTTGTGATGCCACCCTTTGAGCGGTTGTATGGGAGGAGGTGTCGGAACCTCATTTGCTGAGGAGAGGTAGCGCATGGACCCCGAGAGTCCTTGTGAGCAGATCCAGAGCATGTGCGATACATGGAGTAGTGGCAAGGTTGTCAAGTGGATTTCCCTGGGTAAGGGAAGAGAAAGGTATGTAACCCCGGGGGGGGGGGGGAAGTGTTGGTTCACGGAAGTGAAGGTAGTAGTGAGAATGGATGATTTGGAGTATGGGGTTGAACACTGTGTCTGTGACAGTGGTATGGAATGACATCATGATGGGATGTCTGTTGAGGACGCGGAAAGGATTCCGCGGGTGTAGAGCCAGGAGGCTCGGAAGGGATACGGGGAGAGAATCCTGGACTCTCAGTGTGATTCTGATCAGGGTATTGGGTATGTATCAGTGGTTCATCCTGGGGGGATGTTTGAGGATATCATCAGTGTATCGGGTTTTCCAACCTGAGGGTGTTGGAGCTAGTTCAGCATGTGTATGTGATTGCAAGAGGAGAATTCGTGGGAGTTGCTCTGAGATTGAGAATGGGTCTTTCCGTCGTCACGGAATGGGTAGAGTGGGATTCGGATTGGGGATCCGATGGTTCATGGTTTTCTAGCCCTTATGGTTCGAGTGATTGTTGAGATTTTGAGGCAGTGATGCATCATGGGTAATCCTCGGTTGTTGAGTGTGATTATCAGAGGGTACAGCCGGTGCCCGGCTCGAGACGGTGGTCAGGACACCGTAAGGAAAGAGAAAGTGTGTTCGAGTTTCGATGGGTATGCCTTGAGGGACCTGGTCTGGTTAAGGCCAGGTGGCATGTTGTGGGAGTAGCTACGGAGTTGAATTGCTGTAGGCTTCGAGGACGAAGCCTAATTTAAGTGGGGGAGAATTGTAACATCCCGAAACATCAAGAGTAGAGTTGAAGGGCTAAAAAAGTAATTTGGGAAAGAGTGACTCGGCGAGTCCATGGATGGGCTCGGCGAGTAGAGTCGCGATTTGGTCGCGTGTTAAGTAGCTGACTCGGCGAGTCAATGTGGTGGACTCGGCGAGTAGGCGCTGAGTGGAGAAAACCCTAATTCTCGGGGTTGAGCCCTATATAAAGATCATTATATTTCCTTCACAGCCTCCTTATCGTCCCTTGAGTTCCAGAGGCCGTGATTTCATGAGGAAACACTATTGTTGAGAGGATTGAAGCTTGGAGAAGCATTTGTTGAAGAAAGATTGGGAGTTTGAAGGTGTGGAGCAAGGGGCTTTGCTTGGATTCGAGTTTCCTTGCAGATTGGGGCGTTCTTTTGAGGTAATATCTCGTTCTTAGGCTGTTGTTATCTTGTTTCTTCATTTTGGGGTTTGAGGGAAGCTTATCTTGGGTTATATTGGAGTCTAGAGGTTAGATCTGAGGTTGCTACCTCAGATCTGGAATGGAGAAGAGTTGGGATGCAGGAAAGTCTCTGTATTGAGTGTTGGATGAAGCTATCTTGTCCCAAACCTTAGCCTTAATGTGCAAAATGCATAGATCTCTTTGGATTCACGTAAAGTTTGCCACTTTACGTGATGGATGAGTTGTAGGAGGCTAGATCTATGTTTTGGATCAATTGCATGGCCTGGAGTGTTTCTAAATGGATTCAGACCGGTGGTACTCGGCGAGTCACATGAGTGGACTCGACGAGTTGCTTGAAGATGAGCTGGGACTCGACGAGTTGGAAGAACAACTCGGCAAGTTGGATGAAGATGGCCTGGAACTCGGCGAGTTGTATGAACAACTCGGCGAGTAGGTTGAAGATAGCCTTAGACTCGGCGAGTCTGTTCTTGGACTCGGCGAGTCTTGTCGAAGAGTCCTAATATTTTCTGGTTGAGTCGAGAATCGGCGAGTCAAGGGATGACCCGTTGAGTTGTGCGCAAGTGGACTCAGAGTTTTGGGACTCAGCGAGTCTCAGGGTGACTCGACGAGTTGAGTCGCGGATTGAGTGAAGTTCTGAGTAGGGGAACTCGGCGAGTCATAGGGTTGACTCGGCGAGTAGGGTCCGTCAGGGGTTGACTTTGACCTTGTCCTTGACCAAGAGTTGACCGTTGACTTTAGAGTTTGGTCAGCAATGTGGCCTTTGGGCCAAGTGAGGGGTAAAATAGTCTTTTACCCTTAAGAGGGTGCCATGAGAGGGTTGATTCTAGTCTCGAGAGTTTTAGTCATGAGAGTATTTGCCTTATGTGTTAGGCGGTGGCAAGTTCGAGATTCAAGTGTGGAGATATCTGCTTTCTGCTTGCCAGGTGAGTCTTCTCACTATACTTTACCTTGAGTAGGTAACCAGAGTTATGTGATCAGAGTATTTGTATGCTATATGTACGTGATGTGTTGTACTGCATTATTTCTATGTGATTTATGTTGTGCATGTTTATAGAGTTGGAACCGGAAGGTTCCCAGAGTTAGAACCTGAGGGTTCACAGAGTTTGGGTGCACGGACCCATAGAGTTATAGCCTCGAGTGGCTAATATGTGTTATGTGTGGTATTTTGGGGAACTCACTAAGCTTCGTGCTTACAGTTTTTTGTGTTATGTTTGTTTTTCAGGTTTCTTTCAGTATCACGAGACGGTACCGGCTTGATTGTACACACCAGAGAAAGAGTCATGTTTTGGAGGATCCTGGTTTTCTATGCAAGTGAAAAAGGAGTTATGTTTTGTAATTCGTTTATAAATGAGATTTTAAACAAGTGTTTCTAAGAATTAAACGATTATTTTAAATGAGAAATTGTTTTGAAATTTACGGTGTTACATTTGAGGTGTTAAATGATCCCTAGAAGTATTCCAACTTGGTGGTTTAATTCTTGGAAGAGTTTAGGGCATAGAAACACTCCTTTGAGGAGTTTACAGCCCCAAGGCCAATTCCTTTGGAGTTTACTACCGTAAACTCCCTTGGGATGATGTTTTTGATGCTTTCAAGTCTCTTGCACATGTAGTATAGGTCTTAGACTTTTATCCCAACCATATGAAGGCCTTAGGCACACTTTGGTGCCTTTGTTTGATGTTCACGGCCCAAGAACCTTTTTAGGGTCGTGAACTCACTTTGAGGGGTATTTTTGATGTGTATTGGTCCTTCATTTAAGTGGACACAATTCCTAGTAAATGTCTAAGGCTTTAGGTGCCTTAAAAGCACCCTTTTGTCCATGATTTTGGAGTTCACGGTCCAAGAACTTCTTGGGCCGTGAACACCCTAATCTTGGTGTTCTTGTTTGTTTTCTAGTCTTAAACACACTTATATACAAGCCTAAGTTCATTATACCTAACATGGGGAAAAGACTAGGTAGCATTTAAGCCACATATAGGAGTTTACTCTCTAAGAACGTTCTTGGGCGGTAAACTCCCGAATCTCACAGATTTGCTATGTAATCTAATTTATTAAGCACATTATAAGCATTATAAGACAACTAGAGAAGTGTACTCACGACTTGGGATAAAAACCCGAAGATCCGTGAGAGAGAAAATGGCTTTTCTCTAGTTGGAAATGTGAATAATGAATGAATTTGGTTCAGAATTCTATTTATAGTCCTGAGATATTTTTGGCAGAAAATATTTTTATTCCTTATATGGACTCTAATATTATGAAGTTTTGAAATAATCGAGTTTTGCAAACCCATGTGCATCCACTCTCCTGATATCTCCTTAAATGTAAAACCCTGAAATACTAAAACTTATTCGGAAAAGTCTGAAATTCACTGTAATTGGTCTAGCTCCTATTGACTTGATAATGTTCGTACAAAATGGAAATTTCGGGTTGTCACACAATGCTATGGGTTGGGAAGCCATGAAGGAGCTTCTGCTTGCTGAGTACTGCCCACGGGGTGAGATGCAGAAATTGGAGCATGAACTTTGGAATCTCAAGATGAAGGGTTCCGACATCACCGCTTACACCTCTAGATTCGAAGACCTAGCGCTTCTCTGTCCGGGAATGGTTACCCCGAAAAGTAAAAAGATCGAAAGATTTATCTGGGGGCTGACCCAACCAACAAAAGGGAATGTTTTGGCTGCAAATCCATACACTTTCGACAGTGCTAAATGTCTGGCGCAAACCCTGATTGATCACGGAGACAACCCCGATGATGAGACCACCACTCCTGAGCCGGTTAAAAGTAGTGGTGGTAGTAAAAAGATATTCTAGAACAAACGGAAGGCTCAAGGTTCACAAGGATCCTCTAAGAAACAACAAACGGTAGCAGTCCATGCTGCTACTGCCCCTGCTGCTGTTCCTGCCGTCGGATCCACAGCTCAGACTCCTACCAGTGGATATACCGGTACCCTTCCTTGGTGCAGCAAGTGCAGCTACCATCATCGTACTCCCGGGCCATGTCGTGAAAGACTCTGCAACAACTGTGGCAAGAAGGGCCACCTTACTCGAAACTACAGAAAACCAGCCCAATCAACCAATCAATCTTCCGGAGCAGGAGTCAGTCAGGCCTGCTACGGTTGTGGCGAAGTAGGGCATTTCAAGTAAAATTGCCCCAAGGCAGCATCAACTGGCAATACGGGGAGAGTCCTAGCTATAGGACGAGAGGAGGCTATTGCCGACCCCACTGTTGTCTCGGGTACGTTCCTTCTCGACAACTCTTATGCTAGTATCCTTTTCGATTCTGGTGTTGAACGTAGTTTTGTTAGCCATTCATTCAAACGCCTTCTTAAACATAATCCCCAACCATTAACCGAAACATTTACCGTCAAGATAGCTAACGATGAGAAAGAAAATGTTAGCAATATATTCATAGGGTGTACCCTTACCTTGAACGACCATTCTTTTCCCATTGATCTTATGCCAGTCTCCATAAAGAGCTTTGATGTTGTCATTAGCATGGAATGGTTGAGTCCCAATCATGCTGATATCCTTTGTTACGAAAAATCCATCCGTCTCAACCTCCCCTCTGGCCAGACTCTCATGATCTATGCTGATAAGCTTAGCTCAAATCTTCATATCATTTCCTGCATCAAAGCTCAAAAGCTTCTACGGAAGGAGTGCCAAGCATTCCTAGCCCATGTCATCAACGAGAAGCAGGAAGTTAAAGACCTTGAGAGCATCCCTGAAGTCTGCAACTTTCCTGATGTCTTTCCTGAAGAGCTCCCAAGAATTCCTGCTGAACGTCAAGTTGACTTTCGCATCGACCTAATTCCTGGAGCTACCCCCGTAGCCAAATCTCCGTATCGTTTAGCTCCAGCAGAAATGCAGGAGTTATTCAGCCAACTCAACGAGCTACTCAGAAAAGGGTTCATCAGACTGAGTTCCTCACCCTGGGGAGCTCCGGTATTATTTGTAAAGAAGAAAGATGGATCCTTCCGGATGTGTATCGACTACCGTGAGCTAAATAAATTGACCTTCAAAAACCGATATCCTCTTCCTCGAATAGACGACCTCTTCGATCAACTTCAGGGAGCCAGTTACTTCTCGAAGATAGACCTCAGATCAGGGTACCATCAGCTTCGAGTCCAAGAGAATGATGTTTCCAAGAGAGCATTCAGGAATTGATATGGACACTACGAGTTCGTAGTGATGCCCTTCGGTCTAACCAATGCACCGGCAGTGTTCATGGACCTGATGAACCGGGTGTGTCGTCCCTTCCTGGACAAGTTCGTCATCGTATTCATTGATGACATTCTCCAAGTGTGAATTCTGGATTCGGAAGGTAACTTTCCTTGGTCACGTGGTTAGCAAGGAGGGTATACACGTGGACCCTTCCAAAATCAAAGCAATAGAGAATTGGTAGGCACCGAAGACACCCACAGAAATTCGTCAATTCTTAGGTCTCGCCGGCTATTATCGAAGATTTATCCAGAATTTTTCCAAATTCGCCAAACCCTTAACCACTCGGACACAGAAAGGTGTACCCTTTTGTTGGAGTGAAAAGCAAGAAACCGCATTCCAAACGTTAAAGCGAGCCTTATGCAGCGCACCTGTCCTATCCCTGCCCAAAAGGACGGAAGACTTTGTTGTTTATTGTGATGCGTCTAATCAGGGCTTAGGCTGTGTGCTTATGTAAAGGGGAAAAGTAATTGTTTATGTTTCGAGACAGCTAAAGGCACACGAGGTCAATTATACCACTTAGGACTTTGCATTGAAAATTTGGATACATTATCTCTATGGAACCAAGTGTATCATCTACATTGACCATAAGAGCCTACAACACATCTTCAATCAGAGGGACTTAAACATGACGCAACGACGATGGGTAGAGCTGCTCAACGATTATGAGTGTGAAATCTGCTACCATCCCGACAAGGCTAATGTGGTGGCAAATGCCCTTAGCCGAAAAGAATGTTCAAGCCACAAAGTGAAAACACTGATGATAACTATCCATTCTCACTTATCCATGCGAATCCGAGAAGCCCAGTTGAAAGCCCTCAAACAAGAGAATGTGTCAATCGAAGCCTTGAGGGGAATGGATAAGAAAATTGAGATCAGAGGTGACAGAGTCTATTGTTTCATGGACCGAATCTGGACCCCAAAGTTTGGAGGATTCAGGGAAGTTGTCATGGAGGAAGCACACAAGACCAGATACTGTGTTCACTCGGGTTCGGATAAGATGTACCTAGATCTCAAGAAACAATATTGGTGGCCAAACATGAAAGCCGAGATCGCTACCTTCGTGGGCAAGTGCCTGACTTGCGCCAAGGTAAAAGTCGAGTACCAGAAACCCTCGGGTCTGCTCCAGTAGCCCGAAATACCTGAATGGAAATGGGAGATGATTACCATGGATTTCATCACCAAGTTACCCAAATCTCCGAGTGGGTACGATACCATTTGGGTAATTGTCGATCGTTTGACAAAATCCGCTCACTTCATTCCGATCAAAGAATCATTCAAGATGGAAAGACTCACGCGAATCTACATCCAAGAGATAGTCCGACTGCACAGTGTGCCTGTGTCCATTATCTCCGATCGAGATAGCAGGTTTACCTCAAGGTTCTGGCAGTCCCTTCAGAAAGCTCTTGGAACTAGGCTGGACATGAGCATGGCTTATCATCCTCAGACAGATGGACAGAGCGAGAGAACTATCCAAACCCTGGAAGACATGCTTAGAGCATGCGTCATTGATTTCGAAAAGTTGTGGGACACACATTTTCCTTTGATAGAGTTCTCGTATAACAACAGTTACCACACCAACATGAAGGTTGCCCCGTTTGAAGCCCTCTACGGTCGTAAGTGCAGATCCCCTCTGTGCTGGGCCGAGGTAGGGGACACGCAGCTAGCCAAGAGTCGAGTCCCTGACAGTGCTCTCACTGGTCCTAAAATTATCCGCGAAACCACTGAGAAAATCATCCAAATCCGAGAACGACTGAAAGCCTCACGAGACAGACAGAAGAGTTACGCCGATACATGACGGAAACCTCTGGAGTTCCAGGTTGGAGACCGTGTCCTGTTGAAGGCCTCGCCCTGGAAAGGCACTCTATGCTTTGGAAAGGGCGGAAAACTTAACCCGAGATACATAGAAACCTTCGAGATCCTTGCCAGGATCGGACCCGTAGCCTATAAACTCCGATTACCCCAAGAACTTAGTAACATGTATCCTGTATTCCACGTCTCTAATCTTAAGAAGTGCTTATCCAATGAAACCCTAGTAATCCCTCTAGAAGAGATCGAAATCAACTAAAACCTAAACTTCGTGGAGGAATCAATCAAAATCATGGATCGAGAGATCAAACGTACGAAACAAAGTCGCATCCTGATAGTGAAGGTTCACTGGAATGCCAAGCGGGGACCTGAATTCACTTAGGAGCGC
Organism: Lactuca serriola; assembly: GCF_051521515.1. Classification (NCBI taxonomy): domain Eukaryota; kingdom Viridiplantae; phylum Streptophyta; class Magnoliopsida; order Asterales; family Asteraceae; genus Lactuca; species Lactuca serriola. The sequence goes on along the minus strand of NC_136408.1, from coordinate 196,226,558 downwards.
GAAGACTCAATGAAACAGAAGTATCCGCATCTCTTTTAAATTCCATGATTTGTATCTTAACTCTGAATTTCGGGACGAAATTCCCTCTAACGGGGGGATAATGTCACAATCCGAAAACTTTCTGCCTCTTCCGTTAATGAAATTCGTCCTTTTTCGGATTGTTTCCGTTACGTTTTTAAATTAATTCATTAAATTTGATACTTCTATTATGACTCAATGAGTGTCCAAACACGTTAGAAACTCAAGAAAACACTTTCAATATTCAATCGGATAATTTTTAGTTTCGACCAAGTCGGGTTACGACAACTTAATCGGGTGCAACCAAAAGCCTCGTTTAATGTCAGTATCGGGTAGAATTCCACCGTGTCTTAAACTTAATCCATATTTAAGGTTCAAGTGACCTCATTTTGAAGCTTTCCACCCTCTCTCACTACTCTCTCTCTACAAACTCAATTCTTGGTCCAAAATCATCCACTTCAAGCCTCAAATCGTTAAGGTAACTATCCTAGCTCATTGTATAACCTCTTTGGCTTTCAATTTCGTGTTCAAACTATGAAATAGGACCATCAACATGTGTCTATGGCCATAGAACAGTCCTAGGCCGTAAACACACATAAAATGGGTTTTGGAGCCCAAAAACCCTCCCAAATCACTTATGGAGCTTGGAAATGATTTAAGGGCTTATTGGAATGGACTAGAAACACCATAAACTCATCACTTAAGGGGTAAATATGAGTTTACGGCCCAAAATCATGCTTGGACCGTAAACACCCTTTCATGGGCAGTAAACTCCTTTTAAGGTGTTAAGATGACCCTTAAACACCTCCTAAGCCTGGAATTAAAGTCTAGAAGAAACCACAAACGAGTTAGGGGCCTTAAACTTAATAAAAACCACTCCATAAGGAGTTCATGGCCGTAAATCCCCCCCAAGGATGGGTTCCTGGGCCTTAAACTCCTATAACTTGGTCAAATGGTGCCTTAAATCCATCCTATGACTTGTAAAATGAGTTGGAATCACATGTGATTCTTCTAGGACCACCAAAACACATTAAGACATGGCACATAAGATTTTACAGCCGTACACTCATAGTTTACTGCCGTAAACTCCTCAAATGGTCCTTATGATGTTCAAATCTCATTCCAATGCCTTGAAACCAAGCCAAGCATCACCCCTCATGAGTTATAAGACCATTAGGCAACTAAAAACACCCCCAACATGAGTATACAGACGCAAACTCATGGGAAGTTGGTCATTGGGCCGAAAACTCCATTGGGAGTTTACTCTTGATGAGTAAACTCGATATCCAAGCCATACACATCCACAGATGCCATCCGGGTCACTCTAAACACTTGAATTGAAGTGTTTTCGCGTCTAGAAGTGTTTACTCTTATCTAATTAGTGGTTCAAAGTCTAATTAGATACAATTATATATCTCTTCATATTACATAGGAACCTCGCGCATTCTCAAGCCTCGAACTGACACATAGCGTCTAAACCGACACGTTTCTTGACTGGTGAGTTCATACCCCAACGCCTTTTTCCGTGTTTTTCAATGTCTTTAGGGGGGGGGGGGGATACAAGAAAACTATAAATGTTTTCGAAACTTAAAACTGATGAAATTCTATAAATATCTGGCAAACTTTTTGATATATTTACCCCTTATGTATTATGCGGAGCATAAGGGATGTTTTATCGAATATAGCTACATGGATTTCAATTAAGGTAAAGGAAACAATCAAAGTAATCAAATTATTATGGGAATAATTTGGGATCTTCAGTTCTTTTTTTACGGACACAAAAATTTCATGCAAAGTTAATAGATAAACTATGTCTGATTCAGTTTATCTCTGTTTAATTTAGAGTATTATGCCAGATAATTTCTCGTATTCAATCGTTTTTACCGTATGATGTTTGATAACGACCGAGTATACCGTAAATAATTTAATACTAGCTTGTGAGATTTATCTTCATTAAATCCTACGAGTTATCAGTAAATCCTCCCCGGAGGTATAACCAGAGTCTCCTGGAGGGAGAGCGTGGAATTTTTGAATAGATCTATTCGGGACTGACAATCCCACACCTTAACTGCTAGCTACAGTTAGGCGGGCACGCCTGGGGTGAAAAATTCTGGATATCGTCTGACGCCTGAAGAACGTCAAGGAGGTGTCGGGTCACATTAGCATGGTTATACGACTCACAATACGTATTAAAATATAGTTTATTCACGGATTTTATATCTACTTTGGTACGGGATGGTATTCCCATGGTTTTAAATCTATAATGTTGTGTATTAAAACTACCTATTGTGATACGGGATGGTATTCCCATGGTTTTCAATCTATATTTTTATGTATTAAAAATACCTACTGTTGTACTAGATGGTATTCCCAGGGTTTTCAATCTAGAGTTTTACGTATTAAACTATCTACTTTTGTACCAAACTGAAATTCAGATGTTCTAACTAAACTGTCTTTATAAGAAAATATGGGATTTTCTTGGATAACAACTTTTTCAGAAAACTAAAGGAAACAGGTTCATTTTTAGAAAACAAAACACTTATGAACTCACCAACTTTATGCTGATTTTCAAACTGCTTGTATTCTCAGGTCCACATTAGACAGGTACCCATGATCTTTTGGAGAAGACGGAGTATATAGAAGACTCGTCTTAGTTTTTGTTATATGATGCATACGTATAAACTTGTAACACTTTACTTTTAATCAAATGTAAATTCTATTATGTAATGTAATGGTTATGTTTACTTCGCTTACTATGTACATTATTTATGATACTTAACATGAAGTCACCTCCGCCCCAGAACGTTTCTGCCCTGGGTTTCGGGGTGTGATAGATTGGTATCAGAGCCCTTGTTTATAGTGAACTAAGTATACCAAACCTTACATGGTATAAGACTATAAACACTAAGGGGCCTAAGTGCTCTGAACTAAAATTATACTTTAAAATATAAGTATTTTCAAAAGTATACAAGTATACCTAACCGTCAAAATCCGTAACTACGAGTAGGACAAAACATAAGTAATTGGGTGTTGTGTGCTGTGGTTAAACCTGGGCAGTTATGTAGTCGTGTCTAGGGTCAATATAGCCTGATCAACTATATTCATTCGAGACACGGCCAACATGTGCTTAGGAGTGACTGTACTGTTCAGCATGCCTAAAACTTACCCAATACCCAAACAATGAGCCGTCATCGCAGCAAGTCATGAAATACTATGGGAGTATTTCTAGAGCCAACTTCGTTATAGAAAATTCGCATTCCAGCGTTGCTCCTCAATCATTCCTCTAGCGATAATTTATCTGCTTTGATAAATCTTTCCTGCTTTATCGCTTAATAGAATTATATATCTGTCATATCTCTTGATTCAATTCAGAGGACTTACCATCCTCTTTTTCCTGATCTTTTTAGATCAAGATGCCTCCAAGAAAGTGACCCAGCTCAAAAAACAACAATCCTCCTCCGCCACCACCTCCTCATCAATTTGACCCTGTGATGTTCCAGGCAGCTGTTACTGCCGCAGTAACAGCCACCATGTCTCAAATGAACCCCGGTGGCTCCGGTGGTCCAAGAGGTGGTACCCAATCTCAAAACCAAGAAGGTAGCCAGGGACACCGGAAGGAGTGTTCCTATAAAGACTTTATGAACGCGAAACCCACATCCTTCGATGGCACTGGAGGTGTCATTTCCCTAACCCGATGGTTCGAGAAAATCGAATCTATTTTTGAAATTTGTGCCTGCTCTGAATCGGATAAAGTGAAGTTTGCCGCCTGCACCTTCACCAATAAAGCCTTGACTTGGTGGAACAGCCGATTCAAATTCCTAACCCTACCTGTAGCCAATGCTATGGGTTGGGAAGCCATGAAGGAGCTTCTGCTTGCTGAGTACTTACCACGGGGCGAGATGCAAAAATTGGAGCATGAACTTTGGAATTTCAAGATGAAGGGTTCCGACATCGCCGCTTACACCTCCAGATTCGAAGACCTAGAACTTCTCTGTCCGGGAATGGTTACCCCGGAAAGTAAAAAGATCGAAAGATTTATCTGGGGGCTGACCCAGCCAACAAAAGGGAATGTCTTGGCTGCAAAGCCAGACACTTTCGACAGTGCTAAATGTCTGGCGCAAACCCTGATTGATCACGGAGACAACCCCGATGAGGAGACCACCACTCCTGAGCCGGTTAAAATTAGTGGTGGTAGTAAAAAGAAATTCTGGAACAAACGGAAGGCTCAAGGTTCACAAGGATCCTCTAAGAAACAACAAACAGTAGCAGTCCACGCTTTCTACTACCCCTGCTGCTATTCCTGCCGTCGGATCCATAGCTCAGACTTCTACCAGTGGATATACCGGTACCCTTCCTTCATGCAGCAAGTGCAGCTACCATCATCGTACTCCCAGGCCATGTCGTGAAAGACTTTGCAACAACTATGGCAAGAAGGGCCACCTTGCTCGAAACTGCAAAAAACCAGCCCAATCAACCAATCAATCTTCCGGAGCAGGTGTCGGTCAGGCTTACTATGGTTGTGGCGAAGTAGGGCATTTCAAGAGAAATTTCCCCAAGGCAGCATCAACTGGCAATACGGGCAGAGTCCTAGCTATAGGACGAGAGGAGGCTATTGCCGACCCCACTGTTGTCTCGGGTACGTTCCTTCTCGACAACTCTTACGGTAGTATCCTTTTTGATTCTGGTGCTGAACATAGTTTTGCTAGCCATTCATTCCAACGCCTTCTTAAACATAATCCCCAACCATTAACCGAAACATTTAACGTCAAGATGGCTAACGGTGAGAAAGAAAATGCTAGCGATATATTCATAGGCTGTACCCTTACCTTGAACGACCATTCTTTTCCCATTGATCTTATGCCAATCTCCATAAAAAGCTTTGATGTTATCATTGGCATGGATTGGTTGAGTCCCAATCATGCTGATATCCTTTGTTACGGAAAAGCCATCCGTCTCAACCTCCCATCTGGCCAGACTCTCATGATCTATGCTGATAAGCTTAGCTCAAATCTTCATATCATTTCCTGCATCAAAGCTCAAAAGCCTCTATGGAAGGAGTGCCAAGCATTCCTAGCCCATGTCATCAACGAGAAGCAGGAAGTTAAAGACCTTGAGAGCATCCCTGAAGTCTGCAACTTTCCTGATGTCTTTCCTGAAGAGCTCCCAAGAATTCCTCCTGAACGTCAAGTTGACTTTCGCATCCACCTAATTCCTGGAGCTACCCCCTTAGCCAAATCTCCATATCGTTTAGCTCTAGCAGAAATGCAGGAGTTATCCAGCCAACTCAACGAGCTACTCAGCAAAGGGTTCATCAGACCGAGTTCCTCACCCTGGGGAGCTCCGGTATTATTTGTAAAGAAGAAGGATGGATCCTTCCGGATGTGTATCGACTACTGTGAGCTAAATAAATTGACCTTCAAAAACCGATATCCTCTTCCTCGAATAGACGACCTCTTCGATCAACTTCAGGGAGCCAGTTACTTCTCGAAGATAGACCTTAGATCAGGGTACCATCAGCTTCGAGTCCACGAGAATGATGTTTCCAAGACAACATTCAGGACTTGATATGGACACTACGAGTTCGTAGTGATGCCCTTCGGTCTAACCAATGCACCGGCGGTGTTCATGGACCTGATGAACCGGGTGTGTCGTCCCTTCCTGGACAAGTTCGTGATCGTATTCATTGATGACATACCTGTCTACTCCAGAAGCGAAGAAGATCACAAACAACACTTGAGGTCAGTGTTGGAAACCCTTAATCCGAAAAGTTGTACGTGAAATTCTCCAAGTGCGAATTCTGGATTCGGAAGGTAACTTTCCTTGGTCACGTGATTAGCGAGGAGGGTATACACGTGGACCCTTCGAAAATCAAAGCAATAGAGAATTGGTCGGCACCGAAGACACCCACAGAAATCCGTCAATTCTTGGGTCTCGTTGGCTATTATCAGAGATTCATGCAGAATTTTTCCAAAATCGCCAAACCCTTAACCACTCGGACACAGAAAGGTGTACCCTTTTGTTGGAGTGAAAAGTAAGAAACCGCATTCCAAACATTAAAACGAGCCTTGTGCAGCGCACCTATCCTATCCCTGCCAGAAGGGACGGAAGACTTTGTTGTTTATTGTGATGCGTCTAATCAAGGCTTAGGCTGTGTGCTTATGCAAATGGGAAAAGTAATGGCTTATGCTTCGAGACACCTGAAGGCACACGAGGTCAATTATACCACTCATGACTTGGAGCTAGGAGCCGTAGTCTTTGCATTGAAAATTTTGAGACATTATCTCTATGGAACCAAGTGTACGATCTGTTGGATAAGGTGTCTAAGTCCATAATTATTTCTGGTTTGTACTTGACCTGACCCGGCATGGTCCATTTGGGTTGCATGGCATGATGCAATTGGATAAACTAAATGAGAGAAATAACACATATGGTTTATTAATATATTATAAGTTCTAATATATTAATAATATTATTTAATTAGTTTGATCAAGAATAAATTTAGAATTAATTAAGTGATCAAAAGATAACTAATTAAATATATGGGTTGATTATGTAAATCATCCATAACTTATATAGTGGGCTAAGAGGCTCCATGGATTATCAAGTTGGGTTCTACCCAGAGTCATGTTACATTAGGGTTTTACCTTATGCACCACACTATATAAGGACCATGTCCCTCCCAAAATCGGCTACACTACACAAGACAAGAAACAAGAGGGCTAGAGCCGATTTTAGTGTGTTACACTTTCTCTCCAAGTTTACTCCATAGCATTTGGTGTTGTGTGAAGCATTTGAGGCATCACACTTGGGGTGCTAGGCTCACAAGGTTTTAAGGAACAATTACAACAACAAGGTATGTAGTTCTATCTATTATTTAAGTTAAAATTGTTCCCCATGTATGCTAGACAGGATCATAGCCTTGGAAATCAACTTTGCATGATAATTAGACAAACATAGATCCAAGGTTATTAGGGTTGCATGTACACTTAGGAAGTGTTAGAATGCTCAAAACCCATCAGTGGTATCAGAGCCTAGGCTTGTTTGTTTGTTATTTGTGCTAAAAAGTTGAAAAAAGTCGATATTTTTGCAATCTGGCTGATGAACTTGCCGAGTCCATGGGGGGACTCGCCGAGTTCATGTGAATCTTCAACCTACTCGCCGAGTAGGTTCATGCACTCGGCGAGTAGAAGCCTCAGAATGCAGTTTTTCTACTTTAGTTGCTGGAAATGGATTAGAAGCATTACCCTAAACTGTTTTGGTACTTGAAAACCTATTTTAAATGGTGTAATGTCCTTGCTAATCCATTTACAACAACAAGTTATCAAAATTGCAAAGTTTTAAATGTAATTTTTTGATTCATGAAAGTGTTCATATTCATGTTCTTGATCTTATGATGTTTAGATGATCATAGGAATTATTTGTAACCTATGTTGTAGATTAATTCATGATTATTATGTGTTTTAATGGAGTCCATAACTTGTTCTCAAGTTATGGAAAACCAAAAGTCACTTTGCTTTAAAACCATTAAAAGAACACACGGGTTATAAAAATGAAGAGTCTACATTTTTAATACCCTAATAAACTCATAAGTTACAAGAAATGAAAAGTTTTGAAAGTTTACAAAACTTGCCCTCGAGTTTTGGAACAAGTAAAGTCTTGATTAAAAACTTTAGTTCCAACCCTTAGAATTTTAAAAGTTAAAATTCAACCCTTATACTTATAGTATTATGATTTAATAATTATATATATATATATATATATATATATATATATATATATGTATGTATGTATGTATAAGAACAAAGTCATCTTACTGCTATTACGCCTCATTCACGAAGCTGGTCTATAAGGTGGGTATAAGGTTGTTGCCTATAAAATGGCAACTTAATGGGTGTCCACTCTCACCCACCGCTTGCTTGACTGGTGGAGGGTCGTTAGCCGAACGGGTAAGACAAGGACTTATAAATTCTCATTAAAAGTATAATGATTATTATAAAGTAACTAAATGTTTTATAAATTCCCAATCTTAGTTACTTTAGGGAAAAATGTGAATAAGGTGCTAATCCATGAAATTACACTTTGGACCTTGTTTAAGTCGTTGGCGGAGCATGTGTGGTTTATCGGTACACTAACTTGGACTTAACAAGGAAGGCAAAGGGTGACTTAAGGTTTTTTCATGAGGTCGGAAGGAGTGCGTGTGGTTTACCGACACAGCGATTAAGTGAAAAAAAACACTAAGGGTACCATGTAATTTGCATGGTTACTTCACACCTTGTTTTGTGATCCTCGGTATCCCAGTCACAAAACATGAAGGGCACACTCGAGATTGAAACATGTCATTGAAAAGTTCAATGAATCTTAAAGAATCTAGGAATTTCTAAAAGCCAAATAAAATCTAATAACTTATATTTCGTTTTCATGGTGGAAATTGGTGAATCGTCATTCACCTACCTTTCAAATATGTTATAACTTGGATTACGGCATCCCTCTTCTAGGTTATAATATATTGTGATTGGATCCTATCCTTAATATTACATTTGGGTGTTTTATTAAGGACTATCTCTATATCTAAACTAAACTTACTTTCTTCTTTTCAGATGTCTTCCAACAATGTTACTCCTGGCTCAAACCGTACAGGATCCTTCTCTCTCATGAACCTTTATGGGAGAGTCATCTTTGATGTATCCAACTTTACTGACTGGATTGGAAACATCAGGATGGTCACTCATTACGAGAACAAGAAATATTTTCTTGACAAGGAGCTCAAGGTTCCTGAGCCAACTGCTACTCCTGAGGAGTTTGCTGAATATGAGGCACATGAAAGAGATGCAACCAAAGTGGCATGCATCATGATGGCCACCATGACAGCCGAGCTCCAAAAGTCCTATGAGGACTACTATCCTTTTGAGATGCACCAAGATTTGATGGACCACTACCATCAGAGTGCTCGTCAAGAGCGATATGAAATCATCTCCTCTATGATCACAACCCGGATGAAAGATGGAGAACCCATCACAAGCCACATATAGAAAATGCAAAGGTATGTGGATAGATTGATGAAGTTGAATGTGAATTTCCCTGAGGAGTTAGCACTAGATATTATTTTGCACTCCTTGCCTTCATGTTATGATCAATTCTGCATGACATACCACATGAATAAGGAGGAAGTTACACTTAGCAAACTTCAGGGACTCCTAAAGACCGCAGAATCAGGTCTTAAAGGTATGTCAATTGTGACCACTCCTGCTACTACTCCAAACTCAGCACCTGTCCTGGCAATCGGGAAAGGTAGAGGGAAGAAGAGAAAGAACCCTTCGAAGGGTACCAAGGGTAAGACCCTTGATGGCTCTTCTTCTAGCGGAACCAATAAAGGTTTCGTTACACCTTCTTCTGATCCCAAAGAGGCTGAATGCTTCTATTGCCATGAAAATGCACACTGGAAGCGTAACTGCCCAAAGTACCAGCAAGACTTGAAGGATGGGAAGGTTAAACCCAACCATGCAGGTATTTACACTATCTCATCTAATAATTCACTCTATTCTAACTCTTGGGTCCTTGATATCGGCTGTGGTATTCATATTTGTTCTGAATTGCAGGGACTATAAAGAAGTGAGAATGTGGAGCATGGAAAGATAAACTTGATCATGGCGAATAGGAAAGTTTCACCTGTCACCAAGATTGGAGTTTATACTTTGTTGCTTAGTAGTGGATTTACTTTAGATTTGAATAAAAGTTGTTATTCGCCAGAAATGGCAAGAAATGTTATATCCTTTCATGCTTTGTATAAACAAGGTTTTACCTTTTCTTTTGATAATGAAACTAGTGGAATAAATGCTTTCTTTAATAATGTGTTTTATTTTAAAGCATTACCTTGTGATGGTGTGTATGAAGCTGTGTCTGTTGTAGATAACTTAGGAAATAATGTATTGTGTATTGATTCTACTAATGATAATAACTTGGATAAAGCATCATTATGGGATTGTCGTCTTGGACACATAAGCAAGAAACGCATAGGCCAACTCCAAAAGGATGGAGTCTTGGAATCATTTGACCTAAAGTCAGATGATAGTTGCGAATCATGCTTACTTGGAAAAATGATAAAGTCACCCTTCACTGGTTCTTGTGAGAGGGGTGAACGTTTGTTGGATCTTATACACACGGATGTGTGTGGACCCTTCAAACATGCCACAAGGGATGCTAATCGTTATTATGTGACTTTTACGGATGATTATAGTAGATATGGATATGTCTGCTTAATCAAGCATAAGTCAGAGACTTTTGAAAGGTTTAAAGAGTTTAAACAGGAAGTCGAGAATCAATTGGGCAGTAACATTAAGATGCTTCGATCCGATCGTGGTGGTGAGTATCTTAGTACTGAGTTCCTCGACTATCTAAGGGAATGTGGGATTTTCTCACAATTGACACCTCCCAGGACACCACAGTTGAATGGTGTAGCTAAGAGGCGTAATCGAACCTTGTTGGATATGGTTCGTTCCATGATGATTTCACCTACGCTATCAATCTCATTTTGGGGGTATGCCTTAGAGACTGCCACCCATATCCTTAATTTGGTCCCTAGCCCACATCAAGGTTTGGGTTGCGAGGCTTTCGTGAGACGCGAGACTCATGACAAGCTCGAACCTCGAAGCGAGAAGTGTATTTTCATCGGCTACCCACAAAAATCCTTTGGTTACCTCTTCTACAGACCTAATGAGAATGTGGTTTTGTAGCAAGGAGGGTTGTCTTTCGAGAGAGAGAGTTCATAAGCCAAGGAGACAGTGGGAGGCTAATTGACCTTGAAGAACTTCAAGAGTCAAGTGGTGAAGGAACCTCAAACCCTAGCAGTGAACTTGAGGAGGAATCTCCTATTGATCCAATTATACCTCTAGTTGTTCCTCTGAGGCGTTCCACAAGGGTTAGGAATGTACCTGAGCATTACTATGGTTTCCATATTACTGCGGAAGGTGAGACACTTATTAGTGATGAGACACTAGTAGGTCTGGATGAACCTAACAGCTATGCGGAAGCCATGGCAGGCCCTGAGTCTGATAAATGGAAAGAGGCAATGGATAGCGAGATACAATCCATGTATGACAATCAAGTTTGGAACTTGGTTGACAATGTGCCAGGTCATAAGACTGTAGGGTGCAAATGGATCTTCAAGAAGAAGACCGACATGGATGGTAATGTACACACTTATAAGGCTCGACTGGTAGCAAAGGGCTTCTCTCAAACTCCTGGAGTGGATTGTACCCTAATAGAGTGTGTAAGCTTGAGAAATCCATCTATGGATTAAAGCAAGCACCTCGCAGACGGAATCTTTGCTTTGATGAGAAGGTCAAAGTGTTTGGCTTCTCTAGGAGTGAAGATGAATCTTGTGTATATTTCAAGGCTAGTGGGAGTATAGTTAGCTTTTTGGTACTGTATGAGGATGACATACTACTCATAGGAAATGACATCCCAACTCTGCAGAAAGTTAAGTCCTGGCTTGGGAGGTGTTTCGCTATGAAGGACCTAGGAGAAGCTACCTATATTCTAGGGATAAGGATCTTGAGAAACCGGAGTAAAAGACTAATTGGACTTAGTCAAAGTACCTACTTGGACAAGGTGTTGAAGAGATTCAGCATGCAAGATTCCAAGAAAGGAGAGTTACCCATCCAGAGTAACACTAGACTGAGCAAGACTCATAGCCCGAGTACTGAGGATGAGATAGCAGAAATGAATCGGGTACCTTATGCTTCAGCAGTAGGGTCGATCATGTATGCAATGACCTGTACTCGTCCTGATGTAGCCTTTGCTTTAAGCATGGTTAGCATGTATCAGGGGAATCGTGGTAAGTCTCACTGGACAGTGGTAAAGAACATTCTCAAGTACCTGCGGAGGACTAAGGACTGGGACCTTACCCTAGGTGGGAGTGATGACTTGAGAGTTGTAGGGTATAGTGATGCTAGCTTCCATACTGATAGGGATAATTTCGGCTCTCAGTCGGGCTGGGTCTTTACCTTAAATGGAGGAGCAATCTCTTAGAAAAGTTCCAAGCAGGAGACAGTGGTTGATTCAACTTGCCAATCAGAGTATATAGCGGCAAGCGAGGCGGCAAAAGAGGCTATGTGGCTAAAGAACTTCATTGGAGACCTTGGAGTTGTACCAGCTATATCTAGGCCTATAGAGATTTTCTGTGATAGTGAAAGTGCAGTTGCCTTAGAAAAGGATCCAAGGGATCATGGGAGATCCAGACACATCAACAGAAAATATCATCTCATCAGACTTCGTATAGAAGAAGGACTTGTCGTGGCAAAGAGGGTATCGTCGGATGAGAACCCGACAGATCCCCTCATGAAGGGACTGGGTAGGGTTAAGCATCTCCAACATGCTAGGAGCATAGGGCTAAAGGATGATATTAGTTTTAGCAGTTAGATAATTTTTGAAATTTGTAAAATGTAATTGACATTTGATGATGAATAAAAGTTGTGTTCATTTATGAGTAAAGTGTTGCTATCTCTTTTCAATCGTTTACTATTATTTCTTTTGCATGTTTTGACTTCCAGAATATTTATGTTGTTTTACATATTATTCAAATTATCCACAGTCGGTCATATGTTGGAAGTAGATATGAAGTAAGACTGTCATGAGTTGGTTGTAGAGGTCTAAGATGTTGGACATGGCCTCAACACTCATGAGTGCTCATAAGATCTGAGTATTGGATTCAACCCACGCTCGCTGGTATCACTTCATGGAATTTATCTCGAGTGATCGCGAGACGGTAGTATCATATAAGTCTTCAAACCTAGAGATATGACTTGTTAACTATGAGTTAGTTATGCATTGAACGTACGAAATCGCATTGGTAACTCGATGTTATAAAATGTGTGTTTGTGTGTAATTTAACAAGTAGTAGAAAAAGCATATGAATCGAAGTTTATCTGTTCCTTCTTGGATTAGAAGTTGATATCTGGGCCCCTCGATGATTTTATTTTGACCTATGTACCGGGCCTGGTCAGAACTAAGTTGATGTGTAACCTCGTTCACTGAGTCAAGCAACTTCTCCTTTTCTGTCATGAAGAGGAAGTGAGATGATGACAATGCGGCTGGGAAAAATCCATATCAATCCATTTCTTCTATAAAAGAATTGGATCAATTAAGTTCAATGTCAAACAAATCGGAAATCGGGAAACAAACTACTGGACAATAAGAAAGACTAATGTTCCATGTGGTTGTCCGGCTGATATCTAGAACAGAGGATTATATGATCCCTTATCTGAAATGGCGTACCATCATCTTCTCAGTTCCGAGAAACCTTGAAAAGAGCTACGATTTCCGATCGGTTCCTGAAGTCATACTTGCAGTTATAGTTATTAGACTTATCCAAGTGGGAGACTGTTGGATAAGGTGTCTAAGTCCATAACTATTTCTGGTATGTACTTGACCCGACCCGGCATGGTCCATTTGGGTTGCATGGCACCATGCAATTGGATAAACTAAATGAGAGAAATAACACATATGGTTTATTAATATACTATAAGTTCTAATATATTAATAATATTATTTAATTAGTTTGATCAAGAATTAATTTAGAATTAATTAAGTGATCAAAAGATAACTAATTAAATATATGGGTTTATTATGTAAATCATCCATAACTTATATAGTGGGCTAAGAGGCTCCATGGATTATCAAGTTGGGTTCTACCCATAGGATGCTCCATGGAGTTAACCCATGGATTGAGAAATGAAGAGTCATGTTACATTAGGGTTTTACCTAATGCACCACACTATATAAGGACCATGTCCCTCCCAAAATCGGCTACACTACACAAGACAAGAAACAAGAGGGCTAGAGCCGATTTTAGTGTGTTACACTTTCTCTCCAAGTTTACTCCATAGCATTTGGTGTTGTGTGAAGCATTTGAGGCATCACACTTGGGGTGCTAGGCTCACAAGGTTTCAAGGAACAATTACAACAACAAGGTATGTAGTTCTATCTATTATTTAAGTTAAAATTGTTACCCATGTATGCTAGATAGGATCATAGCCTTGGAAATCAACTTTGCATGATAATTAGACAAACATAGATCCAAGGTTATTAGGGTCGCATGTACACATAGGAAGTGTTAGAATGCTCAAAACCCATCACGATCTTTACTGACCATAAGAGCCTGCAATACATCTTCAATTAGAAGGACTTAAACATGAGGCAATGGCGATGGGTAGAGCTGCTCAGCGATTATGAGAGTGAAATCCGCTACCATCCCGACAAGGCTAATGTGGTGGCAGATGCCCTTAGCCGAAAAGAAAGTTCAAGCTGCAAAGTGAAAACACTGACGATGACTATCCATTCTCACTTATCCATGCAAATCCGAGAAGCCCAGTTGGAAGCCCTCAAACCAGAGAATGTGTCAAGCGAAGCCTTGAGGGGAATGGATAAGAAATTTGAGATCAGAGGTAATGGAGTCTACTGTTTCATGGACCGAATCTGGACCCCAAAGTTTGGAGGATTCAGGGAAGTTGTCATGGAGGAAGCACACAAGACCAGATACTGTGTTCACTCGGGTTCGGATAAGATGTACCTAGATATCAAGAAACAATATTGGTGGCCAAACATGAAAGCCGAGATCGCTACCTTCGTGGGCAAGTGCCTGACTTGTGCCAAGGTAAAAGTCGAGTACCAGAAACCCTCGGGTCTGCTCCAGCAGCCCGAAATACCTGAATGGAAATGGGAGATGATTACCATGGATTTCATCACCAAGTTACCCAAATCTCCGAGTGGGTACGATACCATTTGGGTAATTGTCGATCGTTTGACAAAATCCGCTCACTTCATTCCGATCAAAGAATCATTCAAGATGGAAAGACTCACGCGAATCTACATCCAAGAGATAGTCCGACTGCACAGTGTGCCTGTGTCCATTATCTCCGATCAAGATACCAGGTTTACCTCAAGGTTTTGGCAGTCCCTTCAGAAAGCTCTTGGAACTAGGCTGGACATGAGCACGGCTTATCATCCTCAGACAGATGGACAGAGCGATAGAACTATCCAAACCCTGGAAGACATGCTTAGAGCATGCGTCATTGATTTCGAAAAGTTGTGGGACACACATTTTCCTTTGATAGAGTTCTCGTATAACAACAGTTACCACACCAACATGAAGGTTGCCCCGTTTGAAGCCCTCTACGGTCGTAAGTGCAGATCCCCTCTGTGCTGGGTCGACGTAGGGGACACGCAGCTAGCCAAGAGTCGAGTCCCCGACAGTGCTCTCACTGGTCCTGAAATCATCCGCGAAACCACCGAGAAAATCATCCAAATACGAGAACGACTGAAAGCCTCACAAGACCGACAGAAGAGTTACGTCGATACATGACGGAAACCTCTGGAGTTCCAGGTTGGAGACCGTGTCCTGTTGAAGGTCTTGTCCTGGAAAGGCATGATACGCTTTGGAAAGCGCGGAAAACTTAACCCGAGATACATAGGACCCTTCGAGATCCTCGCTAGGATCGGACCCGTAGCCTATAAACTCCGATTACCCCAAGAACTTAGTAACATTTATCCTGTATTCCACGTCTCTAATCTTAAGAAGTGCTTATCTGATGAAACCCTAGTAATCCCTCTTGAAGAGATCGAAATCAACGAAAACCTAAACTTCGTGGAGGAACCAATCAAAATCATGGATCGAGAGATCAAACGTACGAAACAAAGTCGCATCCCGATAGTGAAGGTTCGCTGGAATGCCAAGCGGGGACCTGAATTCACTTGGGAGCGCGAACACTCAATGAAATAGAAGTATTCGCATCTCTTTTAAATTCCAAGATTTGTATCATAACTCTGAATTTCGGGACGAAATTCCCTCTAACGGGGGGATAATTTCACAATCCGAAAACTTTCCGCCTCTTCCGCTAACGAAATTCGTCCTTATTCGAATTGTTTCCGTTATGTTTTTAAATTAAGTCATTAAATTTGAGACTTCTATTATGACTCAATGGGTGTCCAAACATGTTAGAAACTCAAGAAAACACTTTCAATATTCAATCGGATAATTTTTAGTTTCGACCAAGTCGGGTTACGACAACTTAATCGGGTGCAACCAAAAGCCTTGTTTAATGTCAGTATCGGGTAGAATTCCACCGTGTCTTAAACTTAATCCATATTTAAGGTTCAAATGACCTCATTTTGAATCTTTCCATCCTCTCTCACTACTCTCTCTCTACAAACTCAATTCTTGGTCCAAAATCATCCAATTCAAGCCTCAAATCGTTAAGGTAACTATCCTAGCTCATAGTATAACCTCTTTGGCTTTCAACTTCGTGTTCAAACTATGAAATAGGACCATCAATGTGTTCAGGGGGGAATACAAGCCATACACATCCATTGGGAATTTACTCTTGAAGAGTAAACTCCATATCCAAGCCATACACATCCATAGATGCCACCCGGGTCACTCTAAACACTTGAATTGAAGTGTTTTCGCGTCTAGAAGTGTTTACTCTTATCTAATTAGTGGTTCAAAGACTAATTAGATACAATTATATATCTCTTCATATTACATAGGAACCTCGCGCATTCTCAAGCCTCGAACTGACACATAGCGTCCAAACCGACATGTTTCTTGACTGGTGAGTTCATACCCCTACACCTTTTTCCGTGTTTTTCAATGTGTTCAGGGGGGAGTACAAGCAAACTATAAATGTTTTCGAAACTTAAAACTAATGAAATCCTATAAATATCTGGCAAACTTTTAGATATCTTTACCCCTTATGTATTATGCGGAGCATAAGGGATGTTTTATCGAATATAACTACATGTATTTCAATTACGGTAAAGGAAACAATCAAACCAATCAAATTATTATGGGAATAATTTGGGATCTTCAGTTCTTGTTTTACGGACAAAAAAATTTCATGCAAAGTTAATGGATAAACTATGTCTTATTCAGTTTATCTCTGTTTAATTTAGAGTATTATGCTAGATAATTTCTCGTATTCAATCGTTTTTACTGTATGATGTTTGATAACGACCGAGTATACCGTGAATAATTTAATACTAGCTTGTGAGATTTATCTTCATTAAACCCTTCGAGTTATCAGTAAATCCTCCCCGGAAGTATAACCAGAGTCTCCTGGAAGGAGAGCGTGGAATTTTTTAATAGATTTATTCGGGATTGACAATCCCACACCTTAACTGCTAGCTACAGTTAGGCGGGCACGCCTGGGATGACAAATTATGGATATCGTCCGATGCCTGAAGAACGTCAAGGAGGTCTCGGGTCATATTAGCATGGTTATACGACTCACAATACGTATTAAAATATAGTTTAGTCACGGATTTTATATCTACTGTGGTACGGGATGATATTCCCATGGTTTTCAATCTATAGTTTTGTGTATTAAAACTACCTACTGTGATATGAGATGGTATTCAATCTATATTTTTATGTATTAAAAATACCTACTGTTGTACTGGATGGTATTCCCAGGGGTTTTCAATCTAGAGTTTTACGTATTAAACTATCTACTTTTGTACCAAACTAAAATTCAGATGTTCTAACTAAACTGTCTTTATAAGAAAATATGGGATTTTCTTGGATAACAACTTTTTCAGAAAACTAAAGGAAACAGGTTCATTTTCAGAAAACAAAACACTTATGAACTCACCAGCTTTATGCTGATTTTCAAACTGCTTGTATTCTCGGGTCCACATTAGACAGGTACCCATGATTCTTTGGAGAGGACGGAGTATATAGAAGACTAGTCTTAGTTTTTGTTATATGATGCATATGTATAAACTTGTAACACTTTATTTTCAATCAAATGTAAATTCTGTTATGTAATCTAATGGTTATGTTTACTTCGCTTACTATGTACATTGGTTATGATACTTAACATGAAGTTACCTCCGCCCCGGAACGTTTCCGCCCTGGGTTTCGGGGTGTCACATGAGTTGGTGCTGGTTTTTTATTTCAATTAAAACAGATAAATAAAAAAAATGGAAAAAAACAAATTATAAGGGCATAATGGTCTTTTAAAGTAGATAGCGACCAAAAACAATAGAAATGTCTAATTTTGGACCAGTGGTGCACCAACATTTTGTTTTGGACCAAAACTACAAAATTTTGCTAACCACAGGGACCATTTTTGCAATTTTGTCTAAAAAAAATTATATCTATATCTCTATTATATCGAAGAAAGTTCAACAAACCCACATGAAGCTCGCTGTTGGGAGTTATTTGATTCTTTAAGAGCCATCGAAGTGAACTCATCAAACATCTAGAGAGAGAAGTGATCTTTGGGAAGAAGAAGATATGGGCTATTCAGTACTCGAAAATCTTGATTTACCGACAGAAGAATCCGTAGGTAATGGCCTTTCCCGACAGATTTCTGACGGAATTCAGGCCGTACCTTTTTTTACTCATGGGAAATTTTTACCGATGTATTTCTAATGACACTTTTAGTGATGGCATAATGACAGAATTGCTACATATTAACGATGGAAGTATGTTTGACTTTTTTGTCCAAAATATTGAAAAAACCTATTACATTAAACATATAATAATATTGAAATTCAACCACAAAACTAATAACATTACAATAAAACTATCTCTTAAAAAAAACATGGTCTGATACGTTAAAAAGGTATCATATACATTACTAATGAACAATGTCTAATAATACATTAAAAGAGTCTATTAATACACATTAAAAATGTCAACTACAAATGTTTAACTAAATGCTTAAAAACATAAAACTAAGAATTATTTAGTGGATTACTTGGCAAATTACCAGCTAAGAAGAATCAATAAAAGCCAACAACTTTTCTTTAACTTGATTTTTGACTCAACGGCCGCCAATTGTTCTTGTCAAGACGCCATAATCAATGATCACAAAAAAATACAAATATAGCAATGTACTTTCATTTATTTGTTTATTAGAGCCATAATTAGGAACATTTTTTAAACCGCTCGGAGTGAGCAACGACACAACGCGTAATTCCGACGTGGCATACCAAAAACGGCGTTATAACGCCTGAAACACCGCGCCCCCCATGTGTTTTTACGCGTTATGTTACAACACGTTACTGTGGTAACGCTTGACAACGACCATTTTTTGACATAAATCGACTTCCAACGTATACATTTTGATTTTTGATTTCCAACGTATACATTTCGACGCAAATCCTCTTACACCTCTATATATATATATATATATATATATATATATATATATACACACACACATCAACCTTTAGTTTTTTTTATCTACAATCCTATATCAAAACACTCTCTCTCTCTCTCTCTCTCTCTCTGTTTGTGGGCATTCACGTAATTTTGTTGTTGTTGCTGATGTTGATTTGTACTTCAGATGGACGAGGCAATGATGATGTATGTAGCCTGAACAAAATTGGAGTTTGGAGACCTAATTTGTATCTTGGTTGGGCAATTTGGAAGGCATTTTTTTCTTTGGAGTTTTCTCTCTCTAAATTGACATGCATTGCAACTGCGATTGCAACCATGATGGATTTAGGTAAAACAAACTCCATTAAATGCAAAGTAAGGATAAAACTGTCATTTAATTGTATAAAGTTCGTGGTAGTTAAGGTTTCCTTAATCTGTGTGTTTTTTGGCCCCAATTTTTGTCTGTGTATCCACTAAACTGGCTAAAACAAATAAAGGGTCCTAAAAGGGCAGGTTGTCCACAACTTGGTTCCCTCGTAAAGCCACGAAAAAACTTAAGTGACTAAAAGTGTCAACCCTAAAAAAATCGTGGGATATATGTGTCATTTTCCCTTTTTTTTTGGGCATGTGGTAGGCTTTTGTTTTTCACTTTTTTTCTTTCATCTTTAATCTTTTGGAAACTTTAATGTATGCTTTAATATTGTTCATGCAGGAAATGAGATCATGATGTTTATAGGCTTTTACTTCATGGTGCTGCTTTCTATTGAGGTTATTATACTAAACATAAGAATTGAATTTTGCTATTTCTACATTCATTTATGAAATTAAGGTTGTTTGGTTAGGCTTCTTTTTAATGAATTTTGCTAAAATAATTTGATCATTATTGTTCTCTGATTATTTAATAAACAATTTGTAGCTTTTTAATTTCAAATCTTCAAGAAAGTTCTCTTTTCCTTACTATGGATCAAAACTTCAACACTCCTCCAAACAAAAATACACCTCCGCCTCTTGGTTTTGTACAATACGAAATGTACACAAACATCCTCAACACTCAACAAAACTTTTTCAATCTTTTAAGCTCTTACACCTGTATATATACATATACATCAACCTTTATTTTTTTTTATCTACAATCCTATATCAAACCTTTTTAATTTCAAATCTTCAAAAAAGTTCTCTTTTCCTTACTATGGATCAAAACCTCAACACTCCTCCTCCAAACAAAAATACACCTACGCCTCTTGTTTTTTCACAATACAAAATGTACGCGAACATCCTCAACACTCAAGGTAACTTTTTCAATCTCGCCTCACATCCACCACAATTCACTACAACCCTTCCACAAAAGCTTTTCAACCTATTTGCTACAATGCAACAAAATACCACACAACCACAACCCACCCAACAAACTATACCCGAGATGCAAGCGAGGGGAGCGGAAAAAAACAACCCAAAAAGGGAGAGCACGAAGGAAAAGGAAAGCAGTTGCAGTGGAGCATTCGGAAGATGAACCTCCAACATGGTGGACTGCGGTGGAGGAATACATGTTGGCGGTGGCTTGATGTGGGACATCAAAAAAATTGAACACAAGGAAACGATATGTGAAGAGTTCCTTTTTAGGAAGCCGTGCTCGGGAAATTTCGTACCATTTTGATCAAAGATGAAAAGTACCACAATCACGACATGTTGAGTAGCAAATGGAATCAAATAAGCAAGAAGTGCACCAAGTTCAATTCCGTCTACAACAAACTTTCCTCGTACAAGCAAAGTGGTGCGACCGATTTTGACGTTTATAGAGCGGCGAGGGAACAATATCATATCGAGACCGGTCACGTTTTATAGCACGAAAAAATTTAGGAGATTGTCAAGGAAGACCCAAAGTTGAATAAAACGGACACATTTATGGAACAACAATCGAAGAGGTCGCACAGCTCGGGTTTGTTCGATGTTTCGGACGCACGCACGAACATCAATCTCAATGCGGACAAGGATGAGTTACCAGATGACTTAAACGACCTTAAAGAGATCTCCCCGCCTCGAAGACCGATAGGCTGAGACAAAGCGAGGTGTGCTCCATGATACGCGGATGAAGCCGAAAGTAGACATCGAGAGCAAGCCGAAATGAAACAAAAATTTGACGTGCACAATGAAATCGCGTGTAAAAGATATGAGTTGCAACAGGATCATTTGGAGTTATTGCATTGTGAAGCCGAGGATGATCGTATTGCGAAAGATTTGACAATTCTGCAAACTAGCGAGGAGAATTTTTCACCGCGACGGTTGGAGACACTCCAAAAAACAAAAGTGAAGATTGAGCAGACATATTTAGATGAAGATTAGTGTTTTTTTTTTCGTTGTAATTTTTTTTGTCAATGTTTTTTTTTTCGGTCTATGTTTTTTTTTTCGTTGTAATTTCGTTTTATGTTTTTTTCGTTGTAATGTAGTTTTTAATTAGTATTTATTTTAATTATGTGTTATTTAATTTATATGTATTTTAAAAAATATTATGACATAAATTAAAAAAATAAAAGGAAATAGAAAAATAGAAATTACAAACATAAAAATAAAATAAAAAATTAAATAGAAAATGATAGGTGTTATTACATGTTATTTGGTGTTGCCATTTCCACCTTGTGTGTTATAACACCAAAAGTATGAGTATGTTGATGAGGTTGACATTTTGGGTGTGATAACATGTTGCCCACACCCAGCAACCTTAAAAAACAACACTATAAACAAAGACGAAATGAATATAGGATGTTATAAGAAGCATGTATATGAAAACCTTGTTGTATCTTGCATTTAACCAAAAAAATTATGCAGCAAAATAACAAATCAGAATCCAAATATTTATGATCAAACAAGATCGGGTCTACACTTACATCCTCAAAGCTATTTTCTAGTCCTTACAAAAAATCCTCCCCAAGGGCAATTTTAGATTCGGGTCTATCCATGTTGTTTTCAACAATTACTGTCAAAGAAACAGAAATAACAACAAGTATTTTCATTTGTCTACAAAGTTTCATAAAAGAGTAAGGATTGCCAGGTTTACGGTCAGGTTTATGGCCAACGGGGTGTTTACGGCCCATAATAACTTGATTCAATTCCTAAATTGTTGGGTAAATATTATGGTTTATACTTTGTTTTTCTAGGAAATTGTATTTTTATGTAATATCTTATGTGTTTACGGTCAGGTTTATGGTCAACGGGGTGTTTACGGCCCATATTCTCATATATATATATATATATATATATATATATATATATATATATATATATATATATATATATATATATATATATATATATATATATATATATATATATATATATATATAGGGGTGAGGGGTGTGAGGAAAAGATTGATGAACACTAGAGGAGCTTAAGTGTGTGCATTTGAAGGTGTTCTAGAGAGAGAAACTAGAGAGAAGTTTTGTTTGTGTGAATCTTTTGTATCTGGATCTTTATTCTAATCATATCATACATAGATTCATCATCATCTTCTTCTTCTCCTTCTCTTTTATTTGATCTGACATCATTTCATTTGATTGGGATTCCGCACCATCAAACGGATCTGATTGATACACAAGCAGATTAGGGACTTACAATTGGTATCAGAGCTTGGATTGTATCACTCATTTTTGTCAGATCTGGAGCCGATTTGATCATATTTTCAAGATATTTTTGCGTTTTCGGATAGATCTCGCAAAAATAAGGGGGGTTTGTTCTATGCGTTTTTCCTAAAAACAAGTTTTTGATCGAGTTTTGGAGCAAAAAGGGTAAAAAACGTTGTTTTCTCGTCAAGAACAACGATTTCTGAAAAGTTTACGGTCTTTGAAGGGTTTACGGTCTGGAGTTTATGGCCTGGATTTTACGACCGGAAACGTGTTCACGATCGCCGGAGTTTACGGCCGCCGGTTTACGGCCGCCAGAGTTTGCGGCCGACGGTTTACGGTGGCGGTTTGCGGCCTCAGCTCTGTGGACGGTGGGTTGCGGCTCGGTACGGCTCATTGATCGGCTTGAAGCACGACTCGACTCAGCAGTATCTCTTGTTCGTTCAGCAGCTTCAAATAAAAAGGGACGCAAAGTTGGGGGTGGCGAGGATCGAACCCACGACCTCTAGGTCATTGCCACACGCGTCTTACCAACTCTTCCAAGCTGCACCTTTGTTCATTCCTCCCGTTTTTAATTCTTAGACACTCCTTTTCGGATCCAACTTTCACAATTTTGAAAAATTCAGCACAAAAATCAGTTTTCTTTATCTTAAAAATTCCATTTTTAACCCAAAAATTTTGGTTTTTAATTTTTGACTTTATTTTTAATCTTTGAATTTTAAAATTTGACCTTTGACTTTAAACTTTGACTTTTTCGTGTGACTTTTAAATTTTCAAATTTAGATTTTCGGTTTGACTTTTCAAGTTTGACTTTTGAGTTTGACTTTTTAAATTTGACTTTTGAGGTTGACTTTTGAGTTTTTAGTCAAAGGGCATATTTAAAAAAATGAGTTCTTCAAACGTTCCAGTCAATAAAGTTTCATGTTCTCAATCTTGTGAAACTACGATAAAATTTCTTCGGGACCAAATTGATTTATTAAAAAGAGAAGTTGAGGACCTAAGATATGAAGGATATCAACTCAGGAAAGGACAGAAACCCCTGAATGCTGAATTAGAAACAAAAATAAAGGATTTTAGAAGAATTCAGGCAGAGTGCAATGAGAAATGTGAACTTTACAATTATGTTAAAAGGCAAAATGATGCGCTGATTGCCGAGCTTGATACATTGAAGAAAAGATTTGATTCTGCAAACTTTGCTTTTCAAAAATTTGATGGATCAAGCGAGGTAGTTGCTAACATGATCGATCATTGCGTGGATTTCAAACGAAATCAGTCAAAGGGTTTAGGATATGATAGTGTACCTCCTCCTTATAATCATACATATCTGTATCAACCCCTATCCAAGGAGGAGATTGTCAACGAACCATTTATGGTTTATGGCAAGCCATATGGTTTCGTTTCAGGTGGATTTATTAATGTTGAAAGTACTAACATTTCTACTTCCCCTGTAGATCAACCCTTAGACCAGGCAAAGCATGGAGTCGGAGGACCTGTTGATGTTTCTGTTTCCAATGAACAACCTACTGTTTCTGATCATAAAGTTGATGATACATCTTGTGATGTCTTTGATGCTTTTGCATCGAATCATGTTGAGTTAAATTTTTTGACATATTTGATTATTTGTTTGAAAATACTGATGTTCTTGTTTCTAGCACGTCTACTTCATATGCAGGTAAAGTAGCAGAAGATGAGAACAAGGAGAACACCACTAAACAAACCAACATCTCCTTGACCTCTGAATCTGTTGCTTCGAACTCATCTGCTTCTGATCAACCTGCTGTTGAGAATTACAGGCCACCAATTCCAGTGAAACAGAGTGCCTGTTACAAGTGTGCATGTGGGAGCAACAAGAGACAAGGCAAGGACACGCCACCAGGGGTAGGTAGAAACAATTTCCCAGTGAAGAAAAAGACTTGTTTTCACTGTGGAACACCTGGTCACATTGCCCGAAATTGTCCAAATGGCGCATACGTTCCTTACTACGTACAAGGCTGGCAGAACGTGCCAAGAGGGAGATACTCCAAAAGATACCCCTCGAGATCACGATCAGACATTGACGACTGGAATGCCAAGAAGGCCAAGAATGCAACTCCCAAGGCCAAGAATTCAACTCCCAAGGCCAAGAATCAAACTCCAAAGGACAAGAATCAGAATCCCAAGGCCAAGAATTCAACTCCAAAGGACAAGAATCAGAATCCCAAGGGCAAGAAGGGAATGTCGGCCAAGAAGTCCATCCAAGTGATGCTTCCATGAAGCCAAAATCAAAGTCATCTCAATGGCCGACATCAAGTTCCAAAGCAAGTACTGAGTCACCCATCAGATCGAAAAGGAAATGGGTTAAACCCAACTACAAATGGGTTCCGAAGGCTCACTCTCCCAAATCAACTAATGACTCGAATATTTCTTCATCTTCTGTTTGTGATCAACAGGATAGGTCATTGGAGAAAGTACCGTGCAAGGATGACAAAGGTTGACCCAGTTTCAAAATCGACTGGGTTCCAAAGACCAACTGATCCCACTCTGTGTCGGAGCAGCTATGGAGGCATGTCATCAAACTTCGGTTTGTTGGTAGTGGTTGTTCCTGGCACATGATAGGAGACATATCTCAACCGTACAACACTAGGAACATTTGTTTGAGAGTATGTGTCCTTTTGTGGGAAAGGAAGAAAGAAAGAGATCACTCATGGGGTTAATGCTTAATGGCATGAAGAATTTTCGTATCTGTTCTGAGATTATGCGTGCTGTTCTCAGACCTTCTGGATGCAAATTCAATCGGTGACTTACGGTTTGAGTTTTCTTCTCTATACTCCTGAGTTTTTCTTAAGCTGATTCGCTTTAAAGACTAATTTTTGTTTTAGGATAGTTTAAATTTGCGCATTTACTTTCGTTTCTCTCATATGCACAAATTTAGGGGGAGAAATAAAAACAAAACAAAAATTAGAAAATTTTCAAAAATCCAAAAACATTAGAAAATCAGAAAATCAAAAATATGTTGGTTATGAAATGTTCTTGAAGGAGATGTTTTGGGAAGTTATATTATCTAGTGATAACAGGCAATCTAAGTCTGCGTAACGTACCCAAAGTTGAAGGGTCTATGCTCTGGGATTGATGCGTCGGTAGGCACGAAAGATTCTAAATGGACATGACTAGGCAGAGTTGAACTTAGGAAATTTATAGACTTGACAAATCTTGACCTAGTTAGATCCTTTAGCCTGACAATACGACGCTTGGATAGATTGAGCATGGAGATATATATGGGAATCTACTCGTCACATTAAATGAACCCGTATCTGGAACCGTGGTTTAACTTTTCCTTGATGTGCGGATTTTGTCCTTAATTTCAGTATTGATGGGACGACTGGTGAATACCGATAAATTAGGTCTGTAGAAGGTTATATTCTTTCTTTCTATCTGTTAGTCATATGTTACCTCCTCTGCGTGACTCAAAATCCGACCTGGACTATAACATATGCAACTCTATTTCTCTGCATCTTCTATCTATGCAATTCTTTCTATCTGTTAGCCATATACTGTCTCCTTTGCATGAGTCACAATCCGACCTGGTACACAGTATATGCACCATTCTACTTCTCAGTCCTTCTAAAACATCAGTTAGTCATATGTTTCACCCTCTGCATGATTGGAAGAGATCTGACCTGGGTGTATAGCATATGCATTCTAAATCTATCTTCTCTCTTAATGATTGTCTGCTCACCCGATGTAAGGAGTATTCTGGAAGTCCTTGATTACTGGACCATATCAGGAAGCGGGAAACATGTTCCAGTACAATTAAAATTGAACATTCAAAGATTGTCTATCGATCTCGCTGCTCAATTTAGGTGGACAACAATATCCCTGGTCGTTGTCAGCTGAATGGTCCTTAAGAAATATTTTCTAGGAACTTAGGATCATTTTGTCTTATAACTAATAGTATGTCCTAATTTTGTCACAATTTTTCGTGTTTAAGTGGATAACAATACCGGCGATCGACTAGACAAAGACGTGAAGATAGAAGATACCGACAAGCGGATAAAGGCTGTCTAAAAACTTTGATCCCAAATCATTCTTAAAGTTAGATATCATTTTATTTTTGTAAATTTGTTCATAGTTTCTTCTAATTTAAATATTAGGGGAGAATTAATATATATATATATATATATATATATATATATATATATATATATATATATATATATATATATATATATATAGTGTTATTTATGTTTTATTTCTTGTTCAAGAAAATCGAAGAATTAAAAAAAATATATTTTTGTCTCTGTGCTAAATTTTCTTTTAGTTTTGTTTTGTCTTGAAAAGTGATTTCAGGTATAGATAAGACTCATGAAGTTTGTGTCGAAGATTTCTGAGCCAAGGCTTCATCTGTGAGCATTGAAGAATTCGCATTCGAAGGAGCAAGAAATGAAGATTATTCTTTCTGTTGGATTAGGTGTCTAAGCCCATAACTATAATTGGTATGCACTTGAATTGATAGCAGCACAGTCCTTTTGGGTTGCCCTCAAACCTAGCAACCGGACAAGGAAATTATGAAAGGAGAGACATTAATTTATTATAAGATTAATAAATTAATATAAATGAATTTATTAATATGTTAAAAGATTAATATATTAATAAGAAATCATTTTGTTTAATTAATTGTTAGCCAGAAATTAATTAGAATTAATTTTGGGGTTAAAGTAATTAATTATAAAGTGTAGGGACTAGTTTGCAATTATCAGATAGTTGAGTGGAAGGCTCCAGAACCTCCTTGGAAGGAGGTGGACGGAATCTATAGGGGAAACCCTAAGGATTTCGTCCAAGGGGGCTTGGATAAGGCCCCTGGGTCTACTTAGGCCCTAAGCAAGGAGCATTAGGGTTTTTCCTAAACCCTAGATCCCTCAACTATATAAGGAGCCTCCTGGTTCACATTTTGGTGACTCTTTCTTTGGAAGAAACCCTTAGGGCCAAAAATTGCATACTCCCTCTCTCTCCTTCTACTTTCCTTCTTGCTAGTTTGGATGTGATTCCATTAGAGGCATTACACTTGTGGTGCTAAGCTTCCAAGAAGATCAAGATCAAGATCAAGAGAATTATCAATTGTTTACTATAACAATTGAAAGGTATGTAATTACTAAACCCTAGTTTGTTAATTTTGAAATTAGCCTCTCTCCTCTAGGGTCCTTATTTTGTAATTCAAAGTTGTATGTTCAATAGCTAAAACATAGATCCAAAGTAGGTTGCATGTGAACTTAGGAATTGTTTTCTAGTTTATTTGTTTTACCTAAAACCCATCAATGGTATCAGAGCCTTTGTTTGTTTTAAATTGAATTGTTATAATTGTTGAATTGCAAATTAGGGTTTATAGCTATTAAACCCTAAAGGCCATTTTTTCGATTTTTAGGGTTGTGGATCAGAGGGTTTTTGAAAACCCTAGCCTCCAAAGAACCCTAAATCGAAATTAGGGTTAGGGTTTTGAAAACCCTAGCCTCCTCCCTTGAAAATTTCGAAATATGCTATAAAGATTAGGGTTTCTTTGTTTTGGATAATAGTTGCCTTATTGGATAATTGAGATAAATAAGGAAATTATCCTATCCCCATATTTTCGAAATCTAGAAGGGATATGGATTAGGATTAAATTAAGTGTTTAATTTAATTAGATAATCCTTACAAGATTTAATGAATTAATTAAAAGTTAATTAATAGATAAATATTAAATCTAATTAATTGTTTATTTAAATTTAAAAATTAATAGTTTAAATTTCGAAAATTTATATAAACCCTTGGAGTTTTAAAATGTTTTAAAACACACCTTATATATATCATAATTAAAAGTTAAATCTTATATATGTATAAGACTATGGTCAGTCAAATCGCTAGTATGCCTCATTCACGAAGCTAATCTATAAGGGGGGTATAAAGAAACTGCCTATAAAATGGTAGTTGAATGGGTGTCTACTCTCACCCACCGCTTCCTTGATTAGTGGAGGGTCGTTAGCAGAACGGATTTGATAGGACAACTACATCTCATTAAAAGTATAATGTTATTAAAGAAAGTACTAGAACATTATTTTACAAAATCCCAACTCTAGTTACTTTAGGAGAAATGTGAAAAGTATGCTAATCCATGAAATTGCACATTATGCTTTATTGGTCGTTAGTGGAGCGTGTGTGGTTAACTGGCACACTAATAGGCACTAATAAAGAGTAGTAATGGGTATCTCATAATTGTCATTTTGATGGAGCATGTGTGGTTTACCGGCACATCAATAGTTAATGATAAAGACAATGAGGTTACCAAGCACATTTGCATGGTTATTCACATCTTGTTTGTGATCCTCGGCATCCCAGTCACAAATAGAAGAGCATAATCTGAGATTAAAACATGCCATTGAATAGTTTCAATGTATCTCAAAGGATCTAGGAGTTTCTAGTACATTTAAAACTTAACTTTTTTTTTTGTTTTTCATGGTGGAAATTGGTAAATCGTCATTTACCTACCTTCAAATATTCTGCAAATTAGATTACGGCATCCCTCTTACAATTTGTGGAATGTTGTGTTGGATCCTAGCCTCGATGTTTCATTTGGGTGTTACATCAAGGATTCTTATCAACTAACTTGAATTTTCTCCCATTTTTGTAGATGTCTGAATCTAACCATGGTCTTCCCGACTCTAAACGAAAAAGTATTCCTGCTCAAAGTTTGTTCCACTATGAAGGTGAAAGATCAATCCCTACCATGTGGACTAACTTGATTCCACTTCCTCCACCTCCTCCCGTTGTTCTCCCAAACCCACAAGTTCGAAGGCTTGAAAAGTTCAAGCTCACTCAAGCCCTTTTGGCAAGTAAAAACGAAGATGGGAAACCTATGTGTGCACACGTCTTAGAGATGAAGTCACACATTGATAGGTTAAGCATGTTTGGTGTCGAGATTTCAAGTGAGTTGGCTGTTGACTGGGTTCTTCAGTCACTTCTTGAATCATATAGTGAGTTCGTTAGAGAGTACTATATGATGGATCACGACGTGACCCTCATTGATCTCACCTATTTGCTTATAGCTGTTGAATCAGCAATGATTTGGCGTGCTGATCAAACAAATTTGTCTGGTGAATCAAACTCCCAAGCTTCAAGGGACATTGAAAATGATGACATTGGAGATCCAGAAAAGGTAAACTCTGATATTGTTCCTTGTGTCATTCCAAAAGAGTCCATTTGCTTTTATTGCCAAGAGAAGGGGCATTAGAGACGAAGCTGCCCTATCTACCTGAGAGATCTAAGAGATGGGAGAGTCTAGTGTTATGACTCCTCCTTGGGTATAAAATCCACTATCAAACTCCATCAAGTTCCTATTCATTGATTCTTAATACATAATGTGATAAGATTACATTTGAATGTTTTGCAGGATCAGAGAAAAGAGAGGAAGCTTGATGGAAAAGCAAGATGAGTCTGATCACGAAGAAATGGATCACCGTCGCATGGATTCGAAGATCAGATTTTGAGCTTAGAAAGTTATGATAGATTTGTTAGGAATAAATACATAGTTTTTCAGTTGATTTTGCATTTTAAGGACAAGTTTTCCGCTGCTTTTATGAATAAAATAAAATTTTTTGTTTGAATAATTTTATATATCCTTGCAATGAAGTCGTTATGAAAAATTGATGTTTGTGTATTGTTATCAATAATAGATTTGATTCTTAATTATGTCATTTGTGGAAATGTCAAGAATTTTCCAAATGAGGAAAGATTATCATCGCCTAAGCTTCAATTGGACAGAAACTTGGAGTCATGCAACTTGATTGCGTGATGAATGAGAAACTTCATATTTGGAAATTAGACTAATTCTTTGACAAAGTGTCAAGAGAAGGACCAGGAGATCGAGTACACTAGGTTGTACATTGATCAAGTCCACCACGAGAGTGATAAAGATATTCGTCATGATTTACTAAAGTTTAGTGAATATGGTTATGGTTATAAGATTAAATATAATTCTGAGTTGATTGAAAGAGTTTCAATCAATGGCAGAACGAATAAGAAGAATCAAGTAGGAAGAAAGATAAAAGTTTCTCTATTCTAAGAAGAAGGGAGAGTAACTTTTATTGTGTTTTATGATAAGTCTTAATGATTAGGAACCATATCTCAATTGATCCTCTAAGTAAGTCTTAGTACATTTGCATGTCTAAGAAGAGGAATCGAGAATTGTGGAAATGGTTAAAATCAAGAAGTCAATCATACTTCGTTCCAACATCAAGTCTTAGAGTTATACTCCAAGATTGTGAATTGAGTGACAAGTCTCAAGAAGGTTTATAACACTCATCAAATGTGGAATTTAGAAAAGTTTTCTTATTCTTGCACATTTAAAATTTGTGAGTTGTGATGTCTTAGATAAGACAAAGACCAACTAGGACAAATTTTGTGAAGTGTTTTGTCTTGATAAGAACCACACTAACTCTTGAATATTTGTTTTGTCGAGGAAAGTTTCCTGACAAGAGAATCGTGTATGTCAAGAGGTCAGTGGGAGTTTTAATAATCTTGAAAAAGGTTTCAAGAAAAATAAAGAATAAACCTTATCGATCATCACTAGCACACGACTTGAGGTTTAAAGCCTATCGTGGATGACATACTCCTTTTCTATGCCATTCCAATTGAATTAATTATGCAAGTGAGTACTATGAGTTCTCATAGCACCTTGATCAATGGAAAGTACATTGATAAGTAAGGATAAGTTGATAAACCACTTGGAAGACATGGTGGGCACTCGTGTTACCATGAGGCAAGAAATCGAGATTGAGAAAGTTCAGTCCATATGAGTTTGGATTTGTCACAAACTTTTGTTTTGACAAATTCACATGGATAAGAACTTATACACCACAAAATCTAAGTGTCATAAGATTACCTCCTTCATGAAAATGACTGTGAGGAAATGCTTTCACTAAGAGAGATTTTAAGAAGATAGCAATTGTAGAAATTGTATTCTCAAATTCGATTATGGTTACGACATCCCTTTCCATAGTTCGAATTGTGAGATTTGGCAATTAGTCTGAACATTTGGGACTTAGTGACATAAGTTCTGAATTTGTCTAGACACACATATGAGCTTTCTAAGGCAAAGGTGTATGATTTTAAGAAGCTTTGATAAAGGCTTATCAAAGCATTAGGTATTAGAAATATGAACTTAAGGAATTCAATAAGCATTATTCTCTGGAAGTTTAATTGTTTTCTGAATACATGTCAAAGCTAGTGGGAGCATAAGTGTTATGATGGTAAGAAAATAATCATCATGTTAGTGGGAGCATGATCATTATGGTAAAGTATTGCGAGTTAGCAATATTAATTATAGAAAACAAAGATTCACTTTGCAAAGTTGCAATGGTTGAAAAGTTGTTTTGCTATAATTAAGGGAGAGAATATTATACTTTATTTCAAAATTTTAAAGCTTAGATCGAGAAATGTTAATAAACTTAGTCAAGGATATATAGTGCATTCTCAAATTCGATTATGATCACGACATCCCTCTTCATAGATCAAATTGTGGGAACAGGACACATAAAATATTATGGCAGAAGGATGATAAAGTATCACTTCTTTATGTGAGACATTATGCATCATGTCCAATACGCTTCGGGTATAGGATCGATTGCATATGCTGTAATACTTTACCATTCTAAAATTTTCCAAATGCCTAGGGCATTAAGAGGGAAAAAGGAACTAGAATCGGTTTTGACTAAAATAATTAAACAATTATCAAAGGAAAATCTGAGGTTCACTGAGGATTTGTCGCTTGTGAGTAGTTAGAAGTATAGTACTTAATGGGCTATATTGACATTATTATGAATAGATAAGATTCTATTAAGAATAAGCTGTCATATGGCAAATATGGAAATGTCTCCATATTGGGAGTTGGATGTTGAGAGTCTGTGTCTAGATTAGAAACTTTTATGCAAGAAGGATGTTCAAAGGAATGTACTTTGAATGTGAGACTTCACATCTATGGAATTATCTTGTAACAATTTCCGATAGAGTACTTTGTAATTTCATTGGCCAATTCTTGGTGACTTTTGTGCTATGACTTTGCGAAAGGATCGTTGCATAAAATGTTAGAGTCTAGCATATTCTAGTAGTTGCAAGAACCTTGTGTTCTAACACTAATAATAGGGATTGGGAATTGTGAAATGAGCATCATTGGAAAGGTTTTTCAATTGATTTATTTCACAAAGTATGGACCATAGGAAACCAAAGTGTGCATGCTTGGAGCATGGGACAATTGTGGTTATAATTCAAGTAAAAAGTTGATTTTCTGAAACTATAAGCAATGAATAATGAGTAATCAATATGGTGTTTAAATAAAAGTGTTTTTATTTACGCTCAAAAGCTTTGGGGCCATATAGGATTAATATTATTATTGCGTTTCACTTTGCATGTTTTGACTTCCCGAATAATAAGATTATTCAAACTCCACAGTCGCTCGTACTTTTGGAAGTAAGTAGTGAATCAAGACTATCATGAACTGGATTGTAGATTGTCTAAGGATAGACATGGCAATAGATTTGCTGCAACGTTCATGAGTACTCAGAAATTGAGATTTGAGTATTGGATAAACCCACGCTCAGAGTATTACTTCATGGAATTCATCACGAGTAATACTGAGATGATAATATTTATGATCTTGAAATAGAGATATATGAGTTGTAATTTGCAAGTCAGCTATACATTGGTGGTATGAAAACGCATCAGTAATTTGGTGTTATAAAACATATTGTCATGTATGGTTTGATGAGTAAAAGATACAAGCATATGAGTCAATGTTTATTCGTTCCTTTTGCCCTAACGGGAAAATCGATATATGTGGGCCCCTCGATGATTTGGTGTTGACTTATGCACTGGGGCCAGCCAGGACTGAATTGATGTGTTCGATTAGAAGTCCTATATCATCACAAATCAAAAATCGGGAAACATAGATTCTGGAAAAAGAGATTGATTGTATTCCATGTCTTATGTCTGGGGATATCTTGCAGAACGAAGGATTATATGATTACTTATCTTAGGACACGTAACTGACTGGGTCAGAGTTTGGCAGCAACTTTTTGGAAGCTACAATTTGCTGGTCAAATTTAGAAGGCATACTAGCAATTATAGTTACAGACTTATCCAAGTGGGAGACTATTGGATTAGGTGTCTAAGCCCATGACTATAATTGGTATGTACTTGAATTGATAGCAGCACAGTCCTTTTGGGTTGCTCTCAAACCTAGCAACCGGACAAGGAAATTATGAAAGGAGAGATATTAATTTATTATAAGATTAATAAATTAATATAAATGAATTTATTAATATGTTAAAAGATTAATATATTAATAAGAAATCATTTTGTTTAATTAATTGTTAGCCAGAAATTAATTAGAATTAATTTTGGGGTTAAAATAATTAATTATAAAGTGTAGGGACTAGTTTGCAATTATCAGATAGTTGAGTGGAAGGCTCCAGAACCTCCTTGGAAGGAGGCGGACGAAATCTATAGGGGAAACCCTAAGGATTTCGTCCAAGGGGGCTTGGATAAGGCCCTTGGGTCTGCTTAGGCCCTAAGCAAGGAGCATTATGGTTTTTCCTAAACCCTAGATCCCTCAACTATATAAGGAGCCTCCTGGTTCACATTTTGGTGACTCTTTCTTTGGAAGAAACCCTTAGGGCCGAAAATTGCATACTCCCTCTCTCTCCTTCTACTTTCCTTCTTGCTAGTTTGGGTGTGATTCCATTAGAGGCATTACAGTTGTGGTGCTAAGCTTCCAAGAAGATCAAGATCAAGATCAAGGGAATTATCAATTGTTTACTATAACAATTGAAAGATATGTAATCTCCTCTAGGGTCCTTATTTTGCAATTCAAAGTTGTATGTTCAATAGCTAAAACATAGATTCAAAGTAGGTTGCATGTGAACTTAGGAATTGTTTTCTAGTTTATTTGTTTTACCTAAAACCCATCACTTTCTACATTCAATCTTTCAACCCCAGAAGCAAGGTGAAGCAAAAATTGAAGATTATATGACGGATTGCATTAAAGCCTCCTTAATCAATCTGCCGTTATCTTTGTACCTGCTGAGGTGATCCAGAAGATTAGTTCTCTCTGATGTTCTCTCTAAAGATTCTCAAGCTGAAAGCGCTATCTTTCAAGAATAAGTACATCAAGCCTCCTCACCCGACGTGCGTTCAAAGCCAAATTCTGAAGAAAAGCCCAACCGCTCAATATGAAGTGATTCATTGAAGATTCATCAAGTTCATCTTGAAGCTGTGAAGAATTTGAAGATTAATGTTGAAGCCAAGTTCCCAATGAAAATTAACAAGAAAAGCCAGCTACTTTTTAGGGGGAGCTTGTTGGGTCATTTAACAAAATAAAAGAAAGCTATAAACCAAGGGGGAGATTGTTGGGTCAATATTATGGTTTATAATTTGTTTTTCTAGGAAATTGTATTTTTATGTAATATCTTATGTGTTTACGGTCAGGTTTATGGCCAAGGGGGTGTTTTCGGCCGTAAACAGGTTTACAGCCGTAAACCCTGTTTACGGCCCATATTCTCATGTATATATATAGGGGTGAGGGGTGTGAGGAAAAGATTGATGAACACTAAAGGAGCTTAAGTGTGTGCATTTGAAGGTGTTCTAGAGAGAGAAACTAGAGAGAAGTAGGATGCTAAATCGATAACGGTGATGGTGATGACGATGGCAGATGAGAATGAAAACCAAAGTGGGAGATGTGAAGACGAGAAGGTTGGAGGTGGGCGGCCAGAGACCGGAGGCGGCAGACAGGGCGCTTTTCGTTAATGGAGGGAAATAGCATCAACTGAATATTTAGGGGAATTTTTTTATATTATTGTTCATGGTGAGTTGGATAACTGCCTAAAAGATTTTGGCCTTTAAAACTCTTGCAACTTTTAATCCTCACCGTAAAAACTCTTATTTACGGTTAATCGCATTAGGCCGTCCCCCTATTCTTCCTCCTTCTTCCCCACATCCACAGCGGTTGTTTTCCAAAAGTTTTATGGCAGTTTACGATCCCTCTATTATGTCACGTTCTCATCTCTTGTCGATGGTTCTTCTCACGTTGGAGCAATCGGTTTTCAGTTTTCATCACAATACGTAAACTTTTTCCCCCACGTTTTACAACGGCAGATTAACCTTCAATTTTTACCTTCTTCTCCCCACGTTCTCTTCCATGGTTCTTTCGTATCCCCTTATCTCTCCAAACTCTGCATATAAATAGAGAGGATATTAAGGCGTAACGTTGTTTTTTGCTCAAGCGAATAACACCCTGACGAGGGTGATGAGGCTCTCTGATAGCAACTCCTCTTGCCATTTGATCCTTCGATCAAGTATGAGTCGACGATTTCGACACCGATTCACCACCAACTACTCTCTCTATCTATCTATCTATCTATCTATCTATCTATCTATCTATCTCTTTCTCTCTCTCAATAGATTTGATGGTGTTAGTTCGCTTCCATTCTTATATAAATTTTGAGTACCATACAACACAAATAATTTTTTTTAATCTAATCTAAGCTATAGAAAGTAAACTTATTCATTATACGAAATACATATCAAATAAAATGTAAGTATCACGTCTTGAAGATGTTTGTCAATTCCGTTTAAGAGTTGCTTCACATAATATGATTTTGTGTCATGTATAAAGATTAAGTTATTCTTTAAAACAAACTTGATTATATCCCGCGTTAAACGTGAGAAATGTATAAAAAAACATATAATCGTTTACAGATATTGCATAATGATTATAAAAAATATATGGTTATTGGCATTATTGAAATGTGTAAAAAATACATTGCAAACGATAAATATCTATAATCATTAAATGACCTCTTTGTAGACAACATTTTTCGTTTTATTAGTTGAACGACATTCCTCATCTCATATAGTTATGATATTGTTATATAATTATAAGCATTTTAATTAGACGTTCATTCCATAATAAAGTTACCTAATTTAAACATATATTGACAACCAATATACCGTTTTTTCTACTGCATTAAATATTGACAACTATTTCATTTATTCAAATAAAGTTATATAATATTATTTATAGAATGTTAAATGTTATATGGATGAATGTTAAATGTTATATGGATTTAATTTTAGTATATCATCAATGGAGATTATTTTCTAAATCATGATTGGTTTATTTTAAATTGATTATGAATATAAGTGCTAACTTTTATGTTTGTTCTTATTTATTTGGTATTTGCAAGAACTTTGCATTAGTTTTGGCACAACTTTGAATAATTTTAGTATAACATCAATGTAATTTGGTATATCTTTCAATTATATGAAATATCAAATATTGATATTTCATTACTATTGTGATAATTTAGTTTATATATTGTATTTTTACTAATCTTAGCGGTCTTATTTTTTCTAATAACCGTAAAACTTTTAATAATTGTACTTTTTACAAATCTCCTAATATCTTATAATTTTTGTCTTACTTTATAATTTTTCATAACTATGTTGTTTTTAAGATTGACTGCCTTAATAGTTTTTTTTTTTTTTTTTTTTTTTTTTCAGTTTATTCAATTTTATATTTCATTTACAACATCACTGTTTGTATGTATTATGAAATTTCACTTTAAAAATCTTTAATGTCTACACATTGATATTAATTTTTTTTAATAAACCATGTAATAATTATGGAATATATATCTCATTTTAATTAACATTTACTTCCTTTATTATATCAAATTCCTCATTAAATGGATATATTTTTGGAAAGTAATAATTATAATGGGTAGCATTATCTAAGACGTAAATGCTTGATATACTTATGGAGAAAAAAATCAGGATCATTAAAAAAAATTTATATAAAGAAAATACAAATTTAAATTTGGTGAAATTATGGAAGAAATTACTGACAAAAATTATTTTGGAGGGAGTGGTATTTTGTAAGGTATAATAATATTACAAAATTCGAAATATGTATATTTGTTGTGTAAATTTATAAATTTTATTGTTACTATATAAAAATAAAAAAAGTAGGTTGATATGATATACAAAAACATAATAATTTCAATGATATTTTAAAATCATGCCAAAATTAACCGGATTCCTATGAAATAAAAATTTAAAAAAAAAATCATAATCATCTCTAATATATAAAAGTAACATTTTCGTAATTAATGTCGGTTCCCAAGATAGTTAATTTATGTTTTGATAAAGGTACATAATATCTTTTCCTGTTTATTTGAAAAGTTTCAAAAAAGTAGTTAACTGATTTCATGTAATTTGTGATAAAGAAAATCGAAATATATGAATACATACATTTGATGAACAAAAGAATAATAAAAAATATATAAAAAACGAAAGAAGGTACTGACCTTCTAGTGCACAAGAGCGAATGTTTGAAGCAGAGAATGGTGATTAAAGTTATAAGCAATACTAATGATGTTGTAGGAGGAAGTTTGAAGAAAAGAAACGTTGAAAATAAATGTGAGCCGCGGATTCAAGAATGAATCGTATATGTATGTGATAATTTGAATATTATTTTTCGGTATTAATGATTTCCTAATAAAAATAGATTTTATATTAATGGTTTACTAATATAAGAGGATTTATATTAATGGTTGGTATTAATGTTTTGATTGAAATTGTTTGTTAGTAATATGCTTTTAAAATTGACTATATTAAAATCTTAATAACCGTAAATTCAAGATTTAAAATATGGATAGCTTTTATTTGAATTAAATACATTCCATTTCAATGTGTAAGTTATTCTTTAACGATTGGAAAACATTTATTGGAATTAAATACATTCCATATGGGGAAGATGATGTCAGCAATTTGATCTAACGGTAGAAAAAATAAGATTGAAATACAATCAATGGTCCAGATTATTTAAGATGATGTCATAAGGTTTCTCTTTTAATAATATTTACAGATAGTGAAATGCAATTATATTTAGTCTTGGACTTTGCCATCAATTTTATAGTGATGAAAATGAAGTAAACACATCTTGACGTTATGATTTAACTTTTTTTAAGATGATAAATCAAAACTATGATTGTTTATCATAACATCCAGACCATGTAAACAATATTAAAATGTTCTGATGTGTTTTTTTTTTCAAATTATCTATCAATTAAGAAACATTCATATAGATCCATATATTTAATGTAAACAAAAAAAATTATAATTTAGAATTTAAACAAAATTAATATTCAATTGGCTAAACTGCAAAAAGTAAATGGGATTAATATATTAGAGCACAACTACAGAAGTAATCAATTTGCCAAAGTTGTATAATTGAGTCAATGAGGTAATTCCACTCGTAGAAAGGTCGACTACATAAATGTATTGAATATATTAAATGTACCAATAACCACTTTTATACAATTTTTTTAGAAAGGCAAGCAAATATATTAAAAGAAAAAAAGAGTTAGCGGGAAGCTGGACAAAGTTACATAGAGTTCAAATTATAAGGAAAAAAACAACATGACCTAAAACATTCAAAGACATGAAAGTAAGAAAATCATCTTGAGAGGGCACCAATGCAGAAGGTATAAAATCTTCAACAACCGCATAATAGCAATGTCCTCTAAGGACTTCATCATAAATACCAACCAAGTTTTGTTTTATTTGTCCACAAAAGTCACCCATGTCAATGGGTTTTCACTAACATCCTTTAAATAGCCAAAAAAAGACTAGGGGTATAATGGTCATTGACAAAATTTTGTCATTCCAACAATATACGAGAACTATCGGATAAGTCACCACTTTTGTGTATCCCATGGAGGTATGCAAATCATGCCTATTATTAATAACCCCAAATCGTCAAAGGGCAAAAAAGTCATTCCTTCGACTTTGTCATTCAATCTGCTCTTCATTAATAGTTGTAATTTTAGTGACCTAAGTGGTGTCATGAGTAACCACACAGTTCTTTGCAACAATTAGAGTTTCTAGTCATCAAGGAATTAGCCCAACAACCTCTTACATTATATATATAAAGACAAATAATACGCTTCTGAAAATTCGCTTCCATATCTGGAACACAAAATTGTTAAATGCAAACAAAAACGAAAAGCAAGAAACTTCAAGTTCATATATAATAACATCTCACATAGTTCACATGATCCAGAAGCAAGTCGATTAGTCATCTCAAATTCACCATCTTATTTTTTATTTTAGCGTCAAGTGCAAGCTGTTTTTGTGTTTTTTTTTTCCAGAAAGCATTCTAACATCCTATTCAAATGACCTGATTTACAAATATTCCAGAAAAACATTATTTACCTAATTCATAAAGAAACAAAAATCATAAGTTCGCTTTCTCATGTTACGACATGTATGAATAACTTGACCCA
Source organism: Lactuca serriola (assembly GCF_051521515.1). Lineage (NCBI taxonomy): Eukaryota > Viridiplantae > Streptophyta > Magnoliopsida > Asterales > Asteraceae > Lactuca > Lactuca serriola. Next base: position 196,186,419 of record NC_136408.1, on the reverse strand, counting down.
CAAGTAATATTTGTGGTAAAACATGTCAGCTTCCAAATTTCAATAAGTAATCTCAACTTGAAGGTCTTTGCCAAAAGGTAATACAATTTGTTTTAGATATTATCTATTAAACTATTAGTATACAAATGGCTTCAAAACCTTATACATAGCACAAGTTCTACTTTTAGCAAATAAAAAATCCAAAACATCATCAGAATTTTGCACATCATGCATGTGATGGTATTGCATGGCTCAAAATGTATGTAAACTCTAAATAGTTGTAGTTTAACTAAAATTGAACACTTCACCCAGTTCCAATGCTCACCTCAAGTATCAAGTTGTTTTTATTCTTTTGTTTTAAGATAAAAGCCATATATAATGCTTAATTTGAAATGTTAAAGTCTGCAATCTTGGCTCTCAAGTCTTCAATTCCAAATTTACGAAGACATTAATATGAAAAGGAAATGAAAGTATATTACCATTTTGATCTTATTAAATCATTGTACTTTGAAATCTCTACCCTTTTACAAAGAAATTGAAAGTAAAATGATATTTTTTCTAAGATTACAACATAAAATATAAAAGTTGTTCATCCAACTTAGATGATCTGATAATGCAGTAAGAAATAGTTGTTCATCCATTGTAAAACAGAAATAATAAAATTAGAAACTAATTATAAAGGTAAAGAATGAAATATATAACTTTATCAAGAAGGTATCCATCCAACTCAGATAATCTGATGATGTAGTAACCATGGACTCTGTTTAAGAGACTTATGAATATTGCCAATACCATGGTAAGTTGATCAATTTACCTGCCAATTAACAAAAATATATTTGCTTATAAATTCATTGATAAAATACATTGAGATATAATGCTAGCTACACAAATTAGGCTAAGAAATCATACAAAGGTTGATACTCATGTGTGTAAGCTTAATAAGTCTCTTTACCGGTTGAAACAAGCTCCTAGACTGTGGAACGAAAAGTTATGTTCTGCTCTCTTTTCTTATGGTTTTCATCTATGTATGAATAATTATTCTTTATTTGTTACGTCTGAAAGTAATGTTATTCTTGTTTTACTTGTTTACGTGGATGATATAATTTTAACTAGGAACAATAATTATGAACTGGAAAAGGTGAAATTGTTTCTTAAAACTAAATTTTAATTAAGGATTTAGGAAAATTGAAATATTTTCTAGGAATAAAAATAGTTGACATTGATCATGGAGTTTGTCTTAATCAAAGCAAATATTGTCTTGAATTGTTACATGAGTTTGGAATGCTTGGGTGTAAACCAACTAAAACTCCTCTTGAACTTAATTTTGTTCCTTCTCGTATCTTTGATAATCATAAAGATGATTTGTTAGAATTACAAAATTTCAAAAGTTAATAGGTAAGTTGATTTATCTTACTGTTACTCGTCCTGTCTTACTCTGTTCAGATCCTTAGTCGGTTTATGCACAAACCTCGTAAGTCACATTTAGACCGTTCTTTCAGAGTTATATGGTATCTGAAAAGTAATCCTGGTAGAGGAATTTCAATAACAAAGTCGTCTAATTTAATCTTGTTGGGTATGTGGATGCTAACTGGGCTAAATGCCTAGTCTCTAGAAGGTCTGTTGTTGAATATTTTGTGAGTTTGGGTATTTGTTTAGTTTCTTGGAAGAGCAAAAAGCAATCCACTATGTCTCGGTCCTCGACCGAGTCTGAATATTGTGCTCTTGTGTTAATAACATGTGAGATTATGTCGATTTTAAAAAATTTTGTTTGATTTAAAGTTAAAAAAATTTCTTCTAGATACTGTTTTTTGTATTAATAATTCTGCAATCAAATTAGCCTACAATCCTGTATTTCATGAAAAAACAAAACATTTTGAGGTTGTTTTACATTTTGTTAGAGAAAATGTTTGGAGTGGTATATTAAGAATTGTGAAAATTGACTCTTCAAACCAAAATGCATATATTTTGACTAAATCCTTGGTTAGTTCACCACATGATTTTTTTGGTTAATAAAATCGGCTTAATTGATCCTTTCTCAAATTAATTTTTTAAGTGTTAAGTTTGTATTTTTTTTTTTTTTTTTTTTTTTTTTTGGGGGGGGGGGGGGGGGGTAGGGGGTGTGTTGAAATATTCACTTGTTGTCTTCAAACTTAACACTATTTGGATCTTGTGGGGTTGTTGTGTAAATATATTTGGAGTTGTTTTGTTGTTTTTTTTATCTTTGCATGGTATTTTTTGTAAAAATGTTGGTTCTTGTGGACTGAAACTAGTATAGATTTATACACACTTGTTTCGATCCCCGACTGGAGATTCTGGTTATAATATCATGACCTTAACTATGTTGTTTAAAGGAATAAACAACCTGAATGTATTGACTCATAAAAAGCATATAAACGTTATGTGTATAATAGTAATGAAAACCCAATCATTCTTAAATAAATGATTGATAGTATGCTCCTTGTTTAGTATACTTGAAATGTATCTGTAAGTTGTAAACCCTTGTTTAGTTTTGAATCAACTCTTGTTCTTGTATAATAGTGCAAACCCATGTTCTTGTAAAATGGTGTACTCTAGTATACTTGACTCGTGAATTAGTATTCTTGAATCATAAATTATACCTATTATAATTTATATGTACTTTCTATATTGATACTAACTGTTCATGACTGCAACCCCTTGCTCAACATGTGACAAAGGGTATTGAAACTGAATGAAATAACCTTTACTTTTATATACATATACATATATATATATATATATATATATATATATATATATATATATATATATATATAATATAAACGACATTCGGACAAATAACTGATACCCTAAGTTCAAATCCAAACAAGGAAAAGGAAATAAAGCGAGTTATCAGTCCTAAGCCCTTTAAATCTATATATATATATATATATATATATATATATATATATATATATATATATATATATATATATATATATATATATATAAGATTTTTAGGGAAAAATATAAGTTTATAAAATATTTTGAAGAGTTAACCATTTGGAAATACTTTTGGTGACTTGATGTCATTTTTAACATAATTTGAAACCATTTAAATTGAAAAACATTTTTGTAAGATATCTTGAAACCATTTGTTGGTACAACAAAATCATTGTGTTAAACTTGTATTCCCCCCCCCCCCCCCCCCCCCCCCTTAAAATTGTAAAAAATATGAAAATATAGGGGTATGAACTCACCTTTTAGAGGGTGATTCAAATGTTAATTTGATATAGGATGTTTACTTCCACAAGTGAAATCTCGTAGCACAAACAAGTCCTATATAGCAATTTGTATAGCATATATGGAACCAATTAGCTAATATAATGTAACGCTCGTAGATCCGGGCTAGTCAATTTAGAGACGATAGGCGTCAAAAATGACTTTTTCATGGAAGATTATTTAGAAGGATTAATCTTAACCAAGTTTTAGTATATGTCACAAGGTTTTCGTGCATACAAAGAACGCCAAAATCCGAGTTATAACAAAGAAGTTATGACCTGTCGAAGTTTCACGACAGAACCGGCACGACACAACGTGACGTAAATAGTGAATTTACGTTAGAGTGATATTTATCCAAAACAATCTAAATGAGAATTGAAGATCGCATAGATAGTAGTCTAACGATAAAAAGACAGACGAAAACGGAGTTCAGATGAAGGAGTTATGAGTTTATAACGGAGTTTTCCTGTCCCGGCCTACAAAAAATAATATATAAGTAATATAATTATAATATATTAAAAATAAAGTCAAAATTAGCCAATGGAGTCTAAACGAGAGTTGTAGGGCATAATCTCACCTTCGCGTCGATATAAAGAACGTCGAAAACTGAGTTCGTATGCGAAGGTTATGAATTTCTGATGTTCGGGGCGCGAAACCCCAAAACTATCAGAGACCATGACGTGGCAAGCAGTGCCACGACGTGGCAAGTCTCCTGACACCTCCGATGCAGTGACGACCAAGCCCACGACGTGGAAAAAGGTTCCACAACGTGGAAAAGGCCAGTTTTGCCTTATAAATAGATTTGAAGGGCCAGCCTTGTTTGGTTGCTCATTCTCTCATCTCTCTCCCATATTACATCGATTTACGTGCAAAGAAGTACCCCCGAAGCCCCGGTATCAACCCCGAGACCCGAAGCAAGTCCCGAAGCCCAAAGATCCTTAGAAGAAATGAGTTTCCGAGCCGAAGCTCTGCCCGCGAGAAACCCGGTGTATGAAGTGATCCCGGTTTCACCGAAGAATACTACTTCTACAAGCTGTAGTGCTGTCCGATCATCTTCTTATCAAGTGAGTGTATAGTCACTTTCGTCTTACACATAGATATGAAGTATTTTATAAAATACGTGCTATGTGTATATATATTGTTGTTTATATGAGTGAGTGTGTGGTTACTTTCTTCTAACACATATATATATTAAGTATTTGCTATGAAATACGTGTTATGTGTTTATCCATTGTTTGCTTATTTGAGATGAGTGTGGAATGGACGTTTTATATAGTTTTTAATTGAGTTAAAATGTATATGTATTTTATATCTGCGAATATGTTGGGTAGAACATGGGTAGATGAGATAGTTGATATGTGATAAAATGAGGAGGTATGAAAGATGCGCCAAATAGAGATGTCATAATACTAGCAAATGTGCTTAAGAATAATATTGGTAGATGCGCCAAATAGAAATGTCATAATACTAGCAGATGCGCTTAATAATAATATTGGTAGATGCACCAAATAGAGATGTCATAATACTAGCAGATGCGCTTAAGAATAATATTGGTAGATGCGCCAAATAGAGATGTCATAATACTAGTAGATGCGCTTAAGAATAATATTGATAGATGCACCAAATAGAGATGTCATAATACTAGCAGATGCGCTTAAGAATAATATTGGTAGACGCACCAAATAGAGAATGTCATAATACTAGCAGATGCGCTTATAGGATAATCCTGGCAGATGCGCTTATAGGATAAGGTCGGCAGATGCGCCTAATAGTGAATGTTGTAATCCTGGCAGAGGCGCTTAAATGATAAAGTTGGTAGATGCGCCTTAAATAACAATGGAGTTTGTGTCTATTCCTTAAATTCAAATTTTAGGAATGAATGAATAAAGGATAGGTGATTCTTAGGGTAAACCCTTAAGAAATAAAGAAGATAACGGGGATGGGTAATTGGGTTGACTGTTTGATGATTAAATATAATAATTATATTATTGTGGGTTGAAAACCCTATATGCTCACCAGGCTCCCAAGCCTGACCCACTCAGTTTAATTGTATCATAGGTATCAATACGAAGCTGCTTTGCACTGAGAGATTAAAGGAGATGTAAATCACTATAGTAAATGAATGTACGTTCTGTTTTTGCTTATGTATCTGTATCAGAACATGACATCCCGAGGTTTAATTATTTAATGAAAATACATTCTCTTTGAGAAATGTTTTGATAAGTTTTTATCATGTCTTGTTTTGGGAACAAATTCCGCAACCGTTTTCTTTAAACGATTACTCTGATTTATAAAACAAAGCATAAACAAATAGGTCTTTTCTAGCTGAGAAATTGGGGATGTCACGGTTGGTATCAAATCATTAGTTTAAGTGAACTAGGAATTTGTAGGAAATTTCTAGACGTAAACTTAGAATGCTAAGTAATGATTATGAGGAGTGTGTCTAAAATATGATAGGTAGTACACCTAAATTGACACAAGCACTAGTTTATTTTAGGAATGATGCCTAAAATGATTTTATGTGCTAATTGTTTTGTATGATAGCTAAATTGATGTTATTATTTATTCGGATCTATGGCCTGTTGCCGACCGGATCTGGAAACCTTATGTCTTTAGGATTCTAAGCGTACGACTACGAAATTAGAACTAGCATGTAAACGTTTTGGGGGTCATAAGGAGATTTATATGTTTATCGTAATTAAAAAAAAACTTTCTTATCTTAAAAAAATTCTCGCTTGGTACACCAAATGTCTGCTTGGATGTACAAGAGGTCATGGTGAAGACTCGTAGATAAATTGAGTAAATGGAGGAAATGAAGAAGGCTTATGATAGTGGATGACACCTATCAGAAGATACCGTAAGAGTGGTATCTTGCCTTTAGAGTATGTCTTATGAAATAACAGTACGTTTAGAGGAGTACCGTATGTCTGAAGTACACTTTCGATTGGCAGGATGATGGAACGATTGATGAAATTCTTGAAGTTGTTTTATCATCTGGTATTTCCATCACCAATCGAGTTGAAGTAGAGTTGATAATTGAAGATTGAGTAATGAAGAAGTCCTAGTAGAGTCTAGGGAATTTGTTTATGATTATTTGGACACATTCGTATGTGTTAAATTGTTTTGTGATTTTCTTGTATGGTGACTTGGTCGACTGCGGGACAATACTTGGGACGAGTATGAGTAGGTGTGAAAGGTAGTAGATGCATGTACTACCGGAAGCACAAGACTCGCACTTGGATCAGGGAAAGTCACAAGGTTACCAAGAAGCTAGTAATTGATTCCGTTTTGTTCAAGTGTGTCATTACCCTTGTTTCGGTAGTGACTAGTAAGATGGTTGTTATTCCGACCCTAGTGGTCATATCAAAATTAAGTCCGACTACGAGGAGTTTGTTATGTGGTTCATGGAACCAAGTTCGATGTAACATCTGAGCTAAGTCAAAAGATTGAAATCAATGCGATCGATAGCATCGCGCTCGTTGTTAAGGAAGCTTGTAGCTAGAAATGCTACATGAAAAATGTGATTATATCACGTTAGAATATGAAAGAAGGTATATTCCATTATGGAATTTGACTCTAAGAGACTTGAGTCTAAGCGTTGCATCATACGATGAGAGGTCATTAGAACACGACCCATCGATTTGTTACAATAGATAAATGAAAGTATTTATCCTGAGAAGAAGAAGGAGTCCACAATAAGGACTTATTTTGTAACTTGGAAGTTACGATTGAAAGTACAACAAAGTACGATAAGCAGATGCAAGATTAGGCATCGTCTGCGGTCAAGAAAGCCATAGAGTTAAATACTCTTTCGAGGAAAACATAGAAGTTACGGTTATTACCTAGGATTAAGAGATAACGTGTGGAATCATTATGCAAGCCCTATTTCGTTGATGATTCTGGGACGTAATCATCCTAAGGGGGAGATAACTGTAACGCCCGTAGATCAGGGCTAGTCAATTTAGAGACGATAGGCATCAAAAATGACTTTTTGATGGAAGATTATTTAGAAGGATTAATCTTAACCAAGTTGTAGTATATGTCACAAGGTTTTCGTGCATATAAAGAATGCCAAAATCCGAGTTATAACGAAGAAGTTATGACCTGTCGAAGTTTCGCGACAGAACCGACACGACACAACGTGACGTAAATAGTGAATTTACGTTAGAGTGATATTTATCCAAAACAATCTAAATGAGAATTGAAGATCTCATCGATAGTAGTCCAACGATAAAAAGACAGACGAAAACGGAGTTCAGATGCAGGAGTTATGAGTTTATAACGGAGTTTTCCTGTCCCGGCCTAGTAAAAATAATATATAAGTAATATAATTATAATATATTAAAAATAAAGTCAAAATTAGACAATGGTGTCTAAACGAGAGTTGTAGAGCATAATCTCACATTCGCGTCGATATAAAGAACGTCGAAAACAGAGTTCGTATGCGAAGGTTATGAATTTCTGAAGTTCGGGGCGCGAAACCCCAAAACTGTCAGAGACCACGACGTGGCAAGCAGTGCCATGACGTCGCAAGTCTCCTGACACCTCCGATGCAGTGACGACCAAGCCTACGACGTGGCAAAAGGTTCCACGATGTGGAAAAGGCCAGTTTTGCCCTATAAATAGATTTGAAGGGTCAGCCGAGTTTGGTTGCTTATTCTCTCATCTCTCTCCCATATTACATCGATTTACGTGCAAAGAAGTACCCCCGAAGCCCTGGTATCAACCCCGAGACCCGAAGCAAGTCCCGAAGCCCAAAGATCCTTAGAAGAAATGAGTTTCCGAGACGAAGCTCTGCCCGCGAGAAACCCGGTGTATGAAGTGATCCCGGTTTCACCGAAGAATACTACTTCTACAAGCTGTAGTGCTGTCCGATCATCTTCTTATCAAGTGAGTGTATAGTCACTTTCGTCTTACACATAGATATGAAGTATTTTATAAAATACGTGCTATGTGTATATATATTGTTGTTTATATGAGTGAGTGTGTGGTTACTTTCTTCTAACACATATATATATTAAGTATTTGCTATGAAATACGTGTTATGTGTTTATCCATTGTTTGCTTATTTGAGATGAGTGTGGAATGGACGTTTTATATAGTTTTTAATTGAGTTAAAATGTATAGGTATTTTATATCTGCGAATATGTTGGGTAGAACATGGGTAGATGAGATAGTTGATATGTGATAAAATGAGGAGGTATGAAAGATGCGCCAAATAGAGATGTCATAATACTAGCAAATGTGCTTAAGAATAATATTGGTAGATGCGCCAAATAGAAATGTCATAATACTAGCAGATGCGCTTAATAATAATATTGGTAGATGCACCAAATAGAGATGTCAAAATACTAGCAGATGCGCTTAAGAATAATATTGGTAGATGCGCCAAATAGAGATGTCATAATACTAGCAGATGCGCTTAAGAATAATACTGATAGATGCACCAAATAGAGATGTCATAATACTAGCAGATGCGCTTAAGAATAATATTGGTAGACGCACCAAATAGAGAATGTCATAATACTAGCAGATGCGCTTATAGGATAATCCTGGCAGATGCGCTTATAGGATAAGGTCGGCAGATGCGCCTAATAGTGAATGTTGTAATCCTGGCAGAGGCGCTTAAATGATAAAGTTGGTAGATGCGCCTTAAATAACAATGGAGTTTGTGTCTATTCCTTAAATTCAAATTTTAGGAATGAATGAATAAAGGATAGGTGATTCTTAGGGTAAACCCTTAAGAAATAAAGAAGATAACGGGGATGGGTAATTGGGTTGATTATTTGATGATTAAATATAATAATTATATTATTATGGGTTGAAAACCCTATATGCTCACCAGGCTCCCAAGCCTGACCCACTCAGTTTAATTGTATCACAAGTATCGATACGAAGCTGCTTTGCACTGAGAGATTAAAGAAGATGTAAATCACTAGAGTAAATGAATGTATGTTCTGTTTATGCTTATGTATCTGTATCGGAACATGACATCCCGAGGTTTTATTATTTAATGAAAATACATTCTCTTTGAGAAATGTTTTGATAAGTTTTTATGATGTCTTGTTTTGGGAACAAATTCCGCAACCGTTTTCTTTAAACGATTACTCTGATTTATAAAACAAGCATAAACAAGTCGGTCTTTTCTAGCCGAGAAATTGGGGATGTCACATATAATCATAGGAATGATTTTAAATTGGACTAATTTGTAAGTATAACTAACAAATAGTAGTGTTAGAGGCTAATTTGGAGACTGAAATGGGTTCACGGCTAGGAGTGTTCACGGCCAGGGGTGTTCACGGCCCTGTGTTCTTTGATAAATGAAGAACACCTGAAGGTCCTAAGCAAGTTTCTAAGAAGATTCAAAGGTTTTCAGGTGGTTGTTCTTTGTGTTCTTCGCATGTTCTTCGTGTTCTTCTTGTAAACTAGTGAAATTATCGGCAATGGTGTCTTCAACCTGCAAGTACAATGAGGAAAACTCACCTAACAAACTAAACAAAACTGATAAGGCCTGACTCCAAATCTCATCTCTCTAAATGATACTTATTTCCACAAAATGATCAATTCCATTAAAATCCCATAATACCCAAAATGCCCTCAAGGTCAAACTTGGTCAAAGTCAACTGGTCAAACCCACTAAGTCAACCAATTCAACCCAGCCGAGTCAAATCAACTGAGTCAACTCAACAAGGCTTACCCATGTAAGTACGTGGGCTGGTTAACCACACACACTCCACTAACGACTTTGAGAAATGCAAATATCACAATTGCTATCTACTTAAAATCTTCTAAGTGAAAGCGTTTCCTCACCATCATTTTCATGAATCGGAGAGAAACCTTATGACACTTATATTTTATGGTGTATGTGTTCCTATCCATGTGTATATGTCAAAACCATAATCACAAGACACGGTTAGTGACAAAGCCAAACTCTTATGGACTGAACTTGTGCAATCTTAACTTCTTGCCACCTGGCAGCACAAGGGCCTGTCAATGCTTCCAAGTTGTTAGGCAAAGAATTGAGAACTCTCAGAACTCATATGCATAGCCAACTTTAACTGGAATGGGCACAGAAATAGGAATATGTCAACACGATAGGTCATAAGCCTCAAGTCGTAAGCTAGTGAGAAACTACAGGTTTTTTTCTTGATTAGATCTTGAAATTATTTCTGGATCTTTTAGACTCCCACTGTCTACTTGACATATAAGACTCTTTTGCCAAAATTCATTTCTTGACAAACAAATATTCAAGAGATAGTGTGGATTCTTATCAAGACAAACTGAAACGACCCAAAAATACTACCCAAAAATTTCGACTTTTATTATATCAAAAACCACGAAACTGAGTATCACATAATAAAAACCATATGCTGCGTGTTTCAAAAACCATAATAAAATACTGTGAGAATAACTGTATCACAACTGTATCCAAACATATCAAGAAACTGAATCAACTCCCAGGACAAGACTGAAGTTGTGGTGTGTGCGATGCCATCATCCTGAGCTCTTCCCTTTGCTTGCGGAACTACCTGAAACCAAAACTGAAACTGTAAGCACGAAGCTTAGTGAGCTCCCCCAAACTACCACATACCATACAAAACATATAAAGCATATACTGGGGCCTTGCCCCCTCCATCGAACCGAAGTCCGAAGCTGACTGACTGGGACCTTGTCCTCTACATCGGACCGAAGTCCGAAGCTGACTGGCTGGGACCTTGTCCCTTACATCGAACCGAAGTCCGAAGTTGAATGACTGGGACCTTGTCCCCTACATCGGACCGAAGTCTGAAGCTGACTGACTGGGACCTTGTCCCCTACATCGAACCGAAGTCCGAAGCTGACTGGCTGGGACCTTGTCCCCAACATCGAACCGAAGTCCGAAGCTGACTGACTGAACACAGCATATCATAACATATCAATTAGCATAAGCACACAAATCCTGTCTGAGCCACGGAGGTGTCAAACATAGTAACTACTGCAATGGACCGAAGCCCAGAAACTACGGCTAACTGAACAGGCCGACATTGTGGCCTTAGACCCGTTCCTACTGGAAGGAAACTCACCTCGTGAACTGGCTGTTGTGTGTATGTCTCTGGAAACTAACTGTTGCTGCTCCGGTATCTCCCCGGCTCAATGAACTCTGAAATGGAAGCAAGACCTTGGATCTTCTTCTTCTCCTTTGAGCCTAGCCTCCTTCTTCTCTTCAAAACTTCGAGATTCACACAAGAAATGAACAAATAACCAAGGAAACGATTAGGTTTTGCTAAGAGATGCTCTGAGGGTGAAGGGAACGAGTTTGGGGGCTCATAAGGTTGTTTAAATAGGGTGCAAACCCAGGGATTTAGGTTTTCTACCTGGCAGGCAGACTCGCCGAGTCCAGAATATGGACTAGCCGAGTCGCCGACTAACACGTGCTCGAAATCCCGCCCCTACTCGACGAGTTGGGCCATAGACTCGTCGAGTCCCTCACAAAAACCTCAAAATAAATGCCACAGAAGCAACGTACCAGGAATGGGGTGTTACAATTCTCCCCCACTTGTCTCAGACTTCGTCCTCGAAGTCTGCTACGGCTGAATTTGTAAATAACTCCAGGTAGTGCTCTCTCATTTCCTCCTCAGCCTCCCACGTCCACTCAGACCCCTTCCGGTGCTGCCACTGCACTTTCACTAACTGAATTGCCTTGTTCCTCAAGGTCTTTGTCTTCCGGTCCAGAATCGCGACCGGCCTCTCAATATAATTCAGGATGCTATCAACCTGAATATCCTCTAGGGGAACAACTGCTGACTCATCCACCAAACACTTCCTCAACTGAGACACATGGAAAGTGTTATGGATCTGACTAAGCTCTACCGGAAGATCCAACCGATAAGCAACCCGACCCACCCGGGCCAAAACCCTGAAAGGACCAATGAACCTGGGACCCAGCTTTACCCTCTTCCGGAACCTGATGACACCCTTCCAGGGTGAGACCTTCAGAAGGACCATATCGCCCACCCGAAACTCCAAGTCTGAACGCCTCCTGTCGGCGTAGCTCTTCTGCCGACTCTGCGCAGTCTGCAGTCTACTACGGACCTGCTGAATCAACTCGGTCGTCTTGAGCACCACCTCCGTGCTCCCAACGACTCGCTGACCAACCTCGCCGCAACAAATCGGGGTCCTACACTTCCTCCCATAAAGCATCTCAAAGGGAGGTCGATCAATGCTCGCATGATAACTGTTGTTATACGAAAATTCCGCTAACGGAAGATACGTATCCCAACTGCCACCGAAGTCTAAAACACATGCCCGGAGCATGTCCTCGAGAGTCTGAATCGTCCTCTCGTTCTGCCCTTCCGTCTGAGGGTGGAAAGCGGTGCTGAAATGAAGACGAGTACCCATCTCGTCGTGAAACCGCTTCCAGAATCTGGATGTAAAACGGACATCTCGGTCTGACACCACCGATACCGGCACTCGATGACGTGCCACGATCTCACGCACATAGATATCGGCTAACTTTTCTACCGATATACTCTCCTGGATCGGGATAAAATGAGCACTCTTCGTCAACCGATCCACTACTAACCATATCGAATCTACTCATCGTGCGGTCCTGGGAAGCTTGGTGATAAAATCCATGGTGATGTCCTCCCATTTCCACACGGGAATTTCTAACGGCTACATCTTGCCGTGAGGCCTCTGGTGCTCTACCTTGACCTTCCTGCAGGTCAAGCATCTCTCAACATACCAAGCGACATCTCGCTTCATGCAGGGCCACCAATAATCGGGTCGAAGATCTCTATACATCTTCGTTGCCCCTGGGTGGATAGAAAATCGAGACTTATGAGCCTCATCCATCAACACCTGACGTACTCCACCCCAGTATGGTACCCACACCCTCCCATGAAGCGTCAGCAATCCCCGACTGTCATAATCAAACGAAGCTACTCGGCCCACTATCCTCTCACACTTTTGCCTCTCCTCCCTGAGGCCCTCAACCTGAGCCTCCTTGATCCACTCCAACAGTGGGGTAATCACTGCCATCCTCAAACACAAATCCCTGATAGGGGCTGCCGACACTTTGCGGCTTAGGGCGTCAGCCACCACGTTGGCCTTCCCTGGATGGTAAAGGATCTCATAATCATAATCCTTCAGCACATCCAACCATCTCCTCTGCCTCATGTTCAGACTCGGCTGATCCATAAGGTACCGCAAACTCTTGTGATCCGTGTAGATAGTACAACGGACCCCATAAAGATAATGCCTCCAAATCTTGAGGGCAAACACAACCGCCCCCAGCTCTAAATCATGGGTAGGATAGTTAGCCTCGTGAGGCTTCAACTGCCTCGAGGCGTAAGCTATCACATGGCCTCGCTGCATCAACACTGCTCCCATACCTGTGATTGAGGCATCACTGTAGACTACGAAGTCCTCTACTCCCTCTGGAAAGGTAAGGATCGGAGCCTCGCACAATCTCTGCCTGAGGGTCTCGAACGCTGCCTGCTGCTCAGGCTCCCAATGAAATATCACCGACTTCTTGGTCAGTCGGGTGAGCGGCACTGCTATCTTGGAGAAATCCTGAATGAACCTCCGATAATAACCTGCCAACCCTAGGAAGCTCCGAATCTCAGATGGAGACTTCGGGACCTCCCACTGCATCATAGCCTCTATCTTGGCCGGATCCACCAAAATACCCTTCTGGTTGACGAGGTGACCAAGGAACTGCACCTCAAGCAACCAGAACTCACACTTGGAGAACTTTGCGAAAAGTCTCTCCCTCCTCAAAACTTCCAGCACCTCCCTCAGGTGCTCCTCGTGCTGCTCCTGCGTCTTGGAATACACCAAGATATCATATATGAATACTATCACTGACCGATCCAGCATTGGCCTGCACACGCGATTCATGAGATCCATGAACGTGGCTGGAGCATTGGTGAGCCCAAATGGCATCACCACAAACTCATAATGACCATATCTGGTCCTGAAGGCAGTCTTCTGCACAACCTCACCTCTAACCCGCATCTGATGATACCCGGAGCATAGATCGATCTTGGAGAACCAAGACACTCCCTGAAGCTGATCAAACAAATCATCTATCCTCGGAAGTGGGTAACGGTTCTTCACCGTTACCTTATTCAACTCCCGGTAATCTATACACATACAATGCGACCCATCCTTCTTCCTCACAAACAGGATCAGCGCTCCCCAAGGCGAACTGCTCGGCCGAATGAAGCCCTTGTCTAGCAGCTCCTGCAGCTGCGTAGACAACTCCTGCATCTCAGGGGGAGCTAGACGATACGGTGCCTTCGCTATCGGAGCCGCACCAGGAATCAGGTCGATCCTAAACTCAACCTGCCTCTTAGGAGGTATTCCCGGCAAATCCTCGGGAAATACATCCGGGAAATCTCGCACTACCAGAACATCATCAACTGCCGTCTTGCCCTTCTCCCGGGAATCCAAGACATAAGCTACATAACCCGCGCAACCCTGCTGGAAATAACGTCTCGCTCTCGCGGCGAAACAAAAGGTTGGTCCGCGCTGTGGCCTCTCGCCCTGAACCACTAGCTCTCCCCCACTGGGAGTGTGAACCGTCACTAACTACTGCTCACAATCAATCACCGCCCCATTGGGGCTCAGCCAATCCATGCCCACTATAACCTTATTCCCTCGCAGGGGAATAGGAACCAGGTCCACCGAAAACTGGTCGTCAAACAACTGAAGAGAACACCCTCTATGAACTCTGGCGACCCTCACGGTCCTATCATCTGCTATCTCAACCTCCAGTGGGCAATACAGCTCCCCTGGAGCTCTGCTAAATCTCTTGCTAAGCGCAAGCGATACAAATGATCGGGTAGCCCCCAAATCGAATAACACCAAAGCATAAATGCCGTTCACAGAGAATGACCCTATATAAAACATATAATCATAAGCAATAATCAAACAATAATAATATAAGGATGAAGGGAAGATACATACCCGACACCACATCAGGAGTCGATCGCACCTCCTCTGCTGTCATCTGAAACGCCCTACTCTTCGCCACTGGCGCCTCGGCTCGGCCCTGCCGGCCATCTGTAATCCTCAAGGTAGCAGGGGCAGGTGCAACCACCTTCCCTACTGCAGCTAAACTCGGACACTGGGACTTTTTATGTCCCCTCTGATTGCACTGAAAGCAAATCAGATCTGATGCTGCAACGGCAGTAGCAGGAGCCGTACAATCCCTGCTCAAATGCCCAGTCCGACCGCACTTGAAGTAGACGGAACTCCCTGCCTTGCACACCCCATCGTGCATCTTCCCACACCTGCCACAACGACTGTGGCTCGGCTGAGTCCTGGATCTTTGATCTGAAACCTTGGGCTTTTTGCCCGAACCTCCTGAACCCGAAACCACCTCCGGTTTCCTCTTCTTCTCCATCTCTAGATCAATCTCCCTCTCTCGAGCTCTAGCAATCATGTCATCCAGCATTTTACAGCTGGACCGGCTCACAAACTGGCAGATATCGCTCCGCAACATCTCATGATAACGGGCCTTCTTCATCTCCTCATTGGCTGCATACTGAGGAACAAGAAGAGCCCTCTCCCTGAACTTGGCGGTGATCTTCGCCACGGTTTATGTAGTCTGGGTGAGGTCCTGAAACTCTCGGGCTAACTGCTGCACCTCAATAACCGGTGCAAACTCCGCCCTGAACTTGGTAGAGAAATCAGTCCAGGTCATGGCATCCAATGCAGCATCATCTCCAATGGTATGTCCGACTTCCTCCCACCAATCCCGTGCCCTATCCTTCAGGAGACAGGACGCCAATCTAACCTTGTCCCCCTCGGGACACCTGCTCGTGCGGAACGCGTTGGCCACATCCGCCAACCATCTAGTACTCACTATGGGGTCCCGCGCCCCATGATAGTCTGGAGCTCTACATGCCCTGAACTCCCTGAATGAAAGTGTGCGCGACCCTATCATGGCCGCCACCTCGGCACGGAAGGTGCCCAACCTCTCATCCATCAGCTCTAGGATACCCTCCTTGATCGAACCGAAGATCACAAGAGTCTGCTCCAAAATGATACGGGTAATCTCGGAAGAAAGAAACTCTCTGGTCTGCTCATCCATGCGCTCGTCCCCCGAGCCTGATCCTGATCCCTCCCCGGCACCTCCACTGCCGGCTGCTGGCCTCGAACGCAAAACCACCATTCTGAAACACATCATAGTAACATCAGAAAACTGAAATATCTTAAGGGATCATTGATACTACTACTAGCTTCCCGGTCTTGTCTCGACCTTCCTTGATTCGAGTACGGATCCTCTGCTTTCAGTAGTACGGGCCCATACTACCTTCCACATCTATCCGCACTTTTCTCAAGAACTGCCTTGACTCTACCAAGTCACTTCTACTACTGCTGATCTCTACTACTCTCATCCTAGGCTTGCCCTAGGGAAATCTCTTACTCCACTCAAACCAGTCCTCAGCTGTTGAAGACCTCCTTGTAATGCTAATTAGCCATCACCTGAATACCATCACATGTGATGAGGCTCGGATAATCCTTCGAGTAAAAAGGCTCGTCCCTACAACGGATAGACTCAAACAAGAGCTGCGTAATAGGGCTAACTCCAATACTCTGAGATTATTCAACCCTAATCACATGTGATGTGGCGTATTCATCTAACGACTAACTCTCATCACCAAGAGTTCTACAAAGCATGAAGCAAGCAGCATTCGGACATCGGAAACTACTCAAGCAAATCTACTCTCATAATGAGAAACTGAACTAGCATACAATGCTAAGCTTGCGCTACTAGGCATAACCTAAACAGGCTATCCTACTGCTGTCTACTCAATACTAGCATGCAATTCTCATAGAGCTGAAACACATATAACAGGCACATAAGGCATCCTCCTAGATCCTTAGTCCTATACTAGCATGCTGTTCTACTGAAACTGGAACAATTAATCATAATAATAAATCTTGTATGGGTAATTTGGGAGTACTTACTTGAGCTCGGATGATCGCATGCACCACACCCTTATCTTGTTTTAAAAATTCTTTTCTTTCTAAGTGCTTTTCAAAATTTCATTCGAAAACATTTTTCCTTTTTGAAAATCTTTTTGTCTTTCCCTTAGTTTGAGTTCAGATACACCCGGAGGCATATCCGAATCCCTCAAACCAAGGCTCTGATACCAACTTGAAACGACCCAAAAATACTACCCAAAAATTTCGACTTTTATTATATCAAAAACCACGAAACTGAGTATCACATAATAAAAACCATATGCTGCGTGTTTCAAAAACCATAATAAAATATTGTGAGAATAACTGTATCACAACTGTATCCAAACAAATCAAGAAACTGAATCAACTCCCAAGACAAGACTAAAGCTGTGGTGTGTGCGATGCCATCATCCCGAGCTCTTCCCTTTGCTTGCGGAAATACCTAAAACCAAAACTGAAACTGTAAGCACGAAGCTTAGTGAGCTCCCCCAAACTACCACATACCATACAAAACATATAAAGCATATATTGGGGCCTTGCCCCCTCCATCGAACCGAAGTCCGAAGCTGACTGACTGGGACCTTGTCCCCTACATCGGACCGAAGTCCGAAGCTGATTGGCTGGGACCTTGTCCCCTACATCGAACCGAAGTCCGAAGCTGACTGACTGGGACCTTGTCCCCTACATCGGACCGAAGTCTGAAGCTTACTGACTAGGACCTTGTCCCCTACATCGAACCGAAGTCTGAAGCTGACTGGCTGGGACCTTGTCCCCTACATCGAACCGAAGTCCGAAGCTGACTAACTGAACACAGCATATCATAACATATCAATTAGCATAAGCACACAAATCCTGTCTGAGCCACGGAGGTGTCAAACATAGTAACTACTGCAATGGACCGAAGCCCAGAAACTACGGCTAACTGAACGAGTCGGCATTGTGGCCTTAGACCCATTCCTACTGGAAGGAAACTCACCTCATGAACTGGCTGTTGTGTGTATGTCTCTGGAAACTAACTGCTGCTGCTCCGGTATCTCCCCGGCTCAATGAACTCTGAAATGGAAGCAAGACCTTGGATCTTCTTCTTCTCCTTTGAGCCTAGCCTCCTTCTTCTCTTCAAAACATCAAGATTCACACAAGAAATGCAAAAATAACCAAGGAAACGATTAGGTTTTGCTAAGAGATGCTCTGAGGGTGAAGGGAACGAGTTTGGGGGCTCATAAGGTTGTTTAAATAGGGTGCAAACCCAGGGATTTAGGTTTTCTACCTGGCAGGCAGACTCGCCGAGTCCCGAATATGGACTAGCCGAGTCTCCGACTAACACGTGCTCGAAATCCCGCCCCTACTCGACGAGTTGGGCCATAGACTCGTCAAGTCCCTCACAAAAACCTCAAAATAAATGCCACGGAAGCAACGTACCAGGAATGGGGTGTTACACAAACACTTCACACAATTGGCCTTAGTTGGTCTTTGTTTTATCCAAAACATCACAACTTACCAATTTCAAATGTACAAGAGTAGAACACACTTTACTCTTACATTTGACAAGTGTTAATAGACCTTCTTTAAGATGTGTCACTCAAATTACAATCTTGGAGTATGACTCTAAGACTTGTTTTGGAACGAAGTATGATTCACCTTCTTGATTTAACCATTTCAACAATTCATGACTCCTCTTCTTAGCCAAAAGAATGCACTAAGATGTCCTTAGAGGATGAATTGTGATATGGTCTCACAATCATTAAGATGATCATAAAGCATGATACTAAAGTACTCTTCCATCTTTTCAGATTTGAGAAACTTTTATCTTTCTGCCTAATTTGATTTTTCTCATTCGTTCTGCTATACATCAAAACTTTTCCAATGTTTCGGAATTATACTTAAACTTGTAAGTATAACCATAATTACTAAACTTTAGTAAATCATGACGAATAGTTTTATAGATCTTTTGTGGTGGACTTGATCAGTGCACAAGAATGTGTACTCGATCCCTCGGTCCGTCTCTTGACTCACATATACATGTGAACAAGGAATTAGTCTTAATTTTCCAAAGAAGTAAATTCTCATTCGTCATACTACACAACTTGCACGATTCCAAGTTTCAGTCCAATTGAAACTTGGGTGATGAGAATCTTTCTTATTTGGTAAATTTAGACGATACCACAAATGAAAGAATCAAATTCATTTTTCCATTATTGCTAGAAACATACAACTATCAATTTTCAATAAAAGTCATTGCAAGGAGATATAAACAAAAATAAAATCAAAATTTTATTTATTTATAAAATGCATAAAAAAGTTTTTCCTTACAATGCAACTTTAAATGAAAACTATGTTATTACATATTTCATAGCCATCTATCATAACTCCTATATAGTAGCTCAAGAATCCGATCTTCGAACCATGCGATTGAAATCCATCTTCACAATCAGATTCAGCATACTCTTTCTTTAAGTTTCCTTCCATTTGCTTGATCCTGCCATACATCAAAATGTATTAAGAACCTTCAAATAGGAACTTAAGAGAGTTAGATAGTGGACTTACCTGAAGTAGAGTCAAACTTTTTGACTTGACCTTCTCTCAGATCTTTCAGGTTGATAGGACAGCTTCGTAACCAATGCCTCTTCCTATCGCCATAGAAACATATGGACCCTTGGGCAATGGTACGTGGGACTATCTCATACTTAGCCTTTCTCTTTATCATTTGGTCAACCAAGTTGACTGTAACACTCTAAAATTTCAACCAATTTGAACTTTTCAAAAACAACCCAATTTCATTAAGTTATTACAAAAAGGTTTTCAATACAATTATTATCAGAGTCTTCCCAGAACCATATCATAAAACATAAACATGAGGAGCGGTACGATCACACCTTTGCCTTGCCACGGTCTCCTGAAGTACGTGAAACATTTAAACCACAAATGTAAGCCCGAAAGCTTAGTGAGATACCCCCAAAGTACCAACCACAAATACCATACACATAACATGTCATATCATAACAGAACATAGAACAACCATGCACTTCGGGTCTACTGTGTGACTGGTCCGCCGTACTGGGCCTTCAGTCCACTTGGTCCACCCTCCGAGTCTAGCCATATACATCGAGTCTACAGTGTGATTGGTCCGCCCGCACCGGGCCTTCAATCCACCTGGTCCACTCTCCGAGTCTACAGTATCACTGGTCCGCCCGCACCGGGCCATCAGTCGGCCTGGTCCACTCCCCAAGCCTCGGCACGTCTGGTCCGCCCACTTGGGGCCTACAACCTATCTTGACCGCTCGTTGGGCCTTCGGGATAACCGGTCTGCCCTGGGTATGTTGGCCTACAGCACAAAGCAGGACCCACCTCAACCCAACCCCAGTCCAACAACCACGTGCACATAAACATATAATCATATAACAATTCACAACTAATCAAACCAGTCTTAGCAGATCATATATATAGCACATACCGAACAGGATTCCGACCTAACCGGTCAATAGCATAGCATCATCCTACAAACCAGGATACCGACCCTACCAGGTCTCTAACATACACCATCCTAACTACCAGGATACGAACATAACAAAGCAATTACATACAAACAACTACCCGGATTTCCATCCCATAAAGGGCCGGCCTTGGTGCCTTAGACCCTGTTGATATAGTGAGGATAACTTACCTCGCAACTGCTGACTGAAAAGATAAGATCACGTTGCTCTAACCTCCGACACGAACTCCACCACTGATAATACCATAAGACTGAACTCAATAAATACCAATAATTACTAAAATACCCCTGGAAGTCAACTGGCTAACTCTTGGTCAAAGTCAAAGTCCTCAGTCAAAGTCAACCTTCCTGACTAACTCTACTCGCCGAGTCAATCCGCTGACTCGTCGAGTCCGTATACTCAGAAACTCCCAATCCATGACTCAACTCACCAAGTCGCCCCAAGACTCGCCGAGTCCAACCAACTCTGAGTCACTTCCTGCTCAACCCACCGAGTTGTCCCTCAACTCAACGATTCACAGCTCAACCAAAAAGGTTAGCACTTCACGACCAGACTCGCCGAGTCCAAGAACATACTCGCCGAGTCCAAGGCAATCTTCAACAGACTCGTAGAGTTGTTCTGCCAACTCGTCGAGTTCCTGCCTTTCTTCATCCAACTCGCCAAGTAAACCCATGTGACTCGCCGAGTACCTCTAGTTCTTAATCCATATAGTGGCTTTCTAACCCATGCAGTGACTCCAATCCATAGATCCAACCTCCTACAACCTTCCCCACACGTAAAGGTGCAAACTTTACGTGAAACCATGGGGAAATAAGCCCAAAATACTCTAGGGCTAAGGCTTAAGGCAAAGGGACTTCACCAACCACTCTAGGACAACACCTTTACAACAAATAGGATCATTACAAGCTTGGATCTGAAGTTTCAACTTCAGATCTAGCTTCTACACTCGAAATTGATTCCATTCAAGCCATAATCTCCAAAATAGCAACCAAGAACTAATCTAGAAGAAGGAAACTCAAGATAACAGATTGTTACCTCATAAATGATCTAAAGGAGGAGTAGATCCCTGATCTACAATGATATCCAGATGCTAGCCTCTTGATCTTCAACCTCTTCTTCTCAATTTCTCTTCCCAAGCTCTAATTCTTCATCAAAGGAGGTTATACACGATTTTAGGGTTTTCTGGGTATTGGAAGGTAACAAAGAGGCTGAGGGTGGGTTATAATGTCCTTTATACAGGGCACAACCCCGAAAATTAGGGTTCTCTCCACCCAGTACCAACTCGCCGAGTCACTCCTCCGACTCGCTGAGTTGGTCACTTAACACATGACCAGATTCGCGACCCGACTCGCCGTGTCTACCCATTGACTTGCCGAGTCGGTCTTCCATATTTACACTAAGCACCCTAAACTTTGCTCTTCTGAACTCGGGGTGTTACAATTCTGCCCCACTTAAAATAGGCTTCGTCCTCGAAGCCTGTTGCAGCACACAATTCCAATAACCATAACCCCACACTACAACCTCGGATCTTTACTGACTCAGCTCCCTCCAATCACTGCTATCATCCCAAAAATGATCCAACTCCTTGCTTTCCGATTCATATCTACCGTCTCAAGCCGACCACCGGCTCTTTCCTCTGATAGCGACACTTATCACTCTTGATCTCCATATACACTTGCCTCTCACAAGACTAGATAATACCCTGAACCATCGAGTTCTGACCGGGTACTCACTGCTACCAACTGCTATCCCTTGCCTTGATTAACAGAACCTTATCGAGTCACTGCTGGGACTTATCCCTCTTCCTTTCCAAATTCGAATCTACTCTTTTCATGCTGATAGGATGACACATCCTTCAGTTCCCGAGCACTCTCATGAGCTCTCTTCCGCAATCGCATAAATGTGCTGACCCTGCTCTAGCATCCTCGGGTTGGGAACCCAACACATTAACGGTACTTTCAGACATTCCCCCAGGATGAGCTTCCACTACATATATAACCTCTTGAGCACAATCATACTGAGCTTGCATCCCTTCTGAATTCCTCTGGTTCTTCATCACTAGAAACCCTTCCGTGATTCCAACCGACATCCAACCCGGATGTACTTCCATATCATTGGCACAACATAATGCCCAATAACCATCCTGAAATACTTCCAATCATCCTTTCCCGCTATTGCTCACACTTTCGTGAATCAACACTCCCTCGTGGAGCTACATACCCTTCCTTAACCAAGGAAATCTACCAACCAACCTTACTACTTCAAGCAAGTATCACGGTGCTCACACCCCCACTCTGCATTATCTCTTGTAGAGTAACCGCTACTTCACGCATTACACATGCTCTAAATCTGCTCACTAGGACTCTTAGGTCCTCGCACTGCCTTCCACTAACATGATCAATACCCGGGGTCAGACCTAACTGTTTCATCGCAACGTGCTCAATTCAACTCCTCATACGGATCTATCAACACATACAGAGTCTTCAGCACAACTAGACCGCCTCACCAGGACTTCAGTTAATCTGGACCACTCTCAGAACCTTCAGCATGTCTGGACCGCCCTCCAGGGCCTTCAGCCTGTCTGGACCGTTCGTTGAGCCTTCGGCCTGACTGGTACGCCCATCGGCCTTCAGTCTCCCCGGACCGTTCTGACTAACATACATCAACTCGAACTCTCCTTCCTAAGAATCTCTCCCGAACATATTGTTCTAGCCCTCGAGGGGTTCCGAACTCTAACTCTATTCCCATACTCTGATCCCGGCCTAATCCCAGGCCTCTCATTAACCAATCACCCTTTCAAGGAACCCCGGTCTGTACCCTGTCCCATCTGTCTGCCAGTTACTTATACCAGCCCACACTCTTGGCTGACTGAAACACTGCTGACTTCCAAACAGCTAATCAACGTCAAGTGCTTGTCGATCCTCCTGAGAATTTTCCCATTCTCCCCACTTAGAGCACTGACTACCAACCACTGGTGACCCAACCGGCATCACTTAAACATTCTTACTCAACAAATTACCTTATACTTGATCTGATTCCGAAACGAGCAACCTCCACAAAATCACTTATCCAACATCTCACATCTTGAACTCTAAGGGAGTTCGACTCTTCGCTGAACACTTCACAAATCGCAAATGCTATACCCGACAACAAGATCAATCAACCAAAATCTGACCAACAACCCTTGGATGTTAACTGAATTCGACCCCTAACTATCGACCCCTCAATAATACCATAACCCAAAGATCGAACGGATACAATACCAAAAATCATGCGAACAAGACTAGCAGATATAATACTCCATAACAACCATAAGATAACAAGATATCAAGAAGGAAACATACCCACAGCTGTATCCGGCTCTGCCCTGACCTCCTCTGCTATAAGCTGAAAAGCACGCCCCTAAGCTCTCGGGGGCTCTGCTCCACCCTGACCTTCACCCGTAATCTTCAAAGTGGCCGGTGCTGGAGCCTGAACCGGTCCTGCAGTAAGCTGTGGCCAGTTGGCCCTCATGTGACCAACCTGATGACACTGATAACAAATCCTCATATCCTAAACTAGGGCTGACTGACGGCAATCCCTCGCATAATGCCCCTCTCTCCCGCACTTGCGGCAGCCACCACCGGATCTACAAACCCTGGTGTGACCCTTTCCGCATTTCCCACAAGTGCGGCTGCTCTGATCTCCCAACCTAGTATCGATGGTCTTGGAACGTTTCGGCGCCGGCTGCGACTGTGTCGGGGCCTGCCTCTGCTCCCTCATCTGTAACTCAATCTCCAACTCACGCCGCCGAGCGGCCTCCTGTAACTCTAGCAAGGTCTCGCACCTCTGCGTAGACACAAACTACCTGATATCCCTCTTGAGCATACTCAGATATCGGGACATCTGAGCCTGCTCCGAAGCAAACTTCGGGCAAAACATCGCCCTCTCAGCAAACATCCTGGTGATCTCCATCACCGACTCTGTATCCTGCTTCAGCTCCAAGAACTCCTGAGCCAACCTCTCCCTCTCAACCCGTTGAACGTAACGGGTACTGAACATCTCCTGAAACTGATCCCACGAAACCGCAGCCCGCTGCGCATCCGAATATGACCCCATGGTCAATCTCCACCAATCCTTTGCCCCAAGCCTCAACAGGTTCAGAGCACACCTCCCTCTCTGATCACCAGGGCATGAACACGTGAAGAAACATCCCTCCACATCTAACAACCATCGCATGGCAATAATCGGGTCTTGAACTCCATCGATGGTAGGGCTTCGTATTATCGAAGTCCCAATACTGAAAACCTCTATTGGCTCCTCCTCCTGCCATTGTAGCTGCCGCGACAGCTGTCTCTGCAAGAGTTGCATAGTGCTCATCAAAATACTCGACCATGGCGGTCTTGATTGACCCAAACAGTTCCGACAACTCGGCCCGGAACATAGCAGCAACCTCATCATGCAGGATCTCACAAATCCTCTCATCCAACTCATCTGTGCTCATCTGACCGATAGCCTCGGGTGGTGCTGATCCACCCTGACCGCCCTCTACGGCTCCCGATCCTGACCCGGATCCACTCCTAGCATGCCTCGTAACCACCATACTGCAAACACCGCAAAACATTGGACACTTCTCACTAACCCGAGAACCAACTCTCAACCCAGCCCTAGGGGTTGTGACTTCCTTGATATGCATATGGGTCCTGTGCTTTTAGTAGTACGGTCCCATACTACCTTCCACACCTACCCATATTTATATCAAGTATCGCCACAACACCCTAGCGAAGAACAGGCATAACAAGCACTCAACCCTCACTCCTAGAGGAACACTGGAAATCTCATATAGAAAGAAACCTTAGGCTAGCAGGCATCATAAATCAGCAACTCTATCATGCAATTCCTGAAGATCCCTAGCCTAGTACTAGCATGTTGTTCTATCATATCTCATAAACAAATAACTTGTATGGTGTTTTGGGGCTACTTACTGGCTCCGGCTGATCGTACCTTCGCGTCCTCCTTTATTCATTTTTGAAAACCATTTTAAATTCTCCTTTAAAAACTCTCCTTGATTTGAGACTGGATTCACACGAACGTTCCTCCAATTCACTCAAACCAAGGCTCTAATACCAACTTGTAATGCTCTAAAATTTCAACCAATTTAAACTTTTCAAAAACAACCCTACAAAAAGGTTTTCAATACAATTATTATCAGAGTCTTCCAAGAACCATATCATAAAACATAAACATGAGGAGCGGTACGATCACGCCTTTGCCTTGCCACGGTCTCCTGAAGTACCTTACACATTTAAACCACAACTGTAAGCCCGAAAGCTTAGGGAGATACCCCAAAATACCAACAACAAATACCATACACATAACATGTCATATCATAACAGAACACATAACAACCATGCACTTCGGGTCTACTATGTGACTGGTCCGCCGTACTGGGCCTTCAGTCCACTTGGTCCACCCTCCGAGTCTAGCCATATACATCGAGTCTACAGTGTGATTGGTCCGCCCGCACCGGGCCTTCAATCCAATTGGTCAACTCTCCTAGTCTACAGTATGACTAGTCCGCTTGCACCGGGCCTTCAGTCGGCCTGGTCCACTCCCCGAGCCTCGGCACGTCTAGTCCACTCTCTTGGGGCCTACAGCCTATCCTGACCGCTCGCTGGGCCTTCGGGATAACCGGTCCGCCCTGGGTATGTTGGCCTACAGCACAAAGCAAGACCCGTCTCAACCCAACCCCAGTCCAACAACCACGTGCCTACAAACATATAATCATATAACAATTCACAACTAATCAAACCGATCTTAGCAGATCACATATATAGCACATCCCTACTAGGATTCCGACCTAACCGTTCATTAGCATAGCATCATCCTCTAAACCAGGATACCGACCCTATCAGGTCTCTAACATACACCATCCTAACTACCAGGATGTGAACATAACAAAGCAATAACATACAAACAACTACCCGAATTTCCATCCGATAAAGGTCCGGCCTTGGTGCATTAGACCCTGTTGACATAGTGAGGATAACTCACCTCGCAATTGTTGACTGAAAAGATAAGATCATGCTGCTCCAACCTCCGACACAAACTCCACCACTCATAATACCATAAGACTGAACTTAGTAAATACCAATAATTACCAAAATACCCCTGGAAGTCAGCTGGCCAACTCTTGGTCAAAGTCAAAGTCCTCAGTCAAAGTCAACCTTCCTGACTGACTCTACTCACCGAGTCAACCCGCTGACTCGTCAAGTCCCTATACTTAGAAACTCCCTATCCACGACTCAACTCGCCGAGTCGCCCCAAAACTCGCCAAGTCCAACCAACTTTGAATCACTTCCTGCTCAACCCACCGAGTCGTCCCTCGACTCAATGATTCACAGCTTAACCAAAAAGGTTAGGACTTCACAATCAGACTCGCCGAGTCCAAGAACAGACTCGCTGAGTCCAAGGCAATCTTCAACAGACTCGCAGAGTTGTTGTGCCAACTCGTCGAGTTCCTGCCTTTCTTCATCCAACTCGCCGAGTACATCCATGTGACTCGCCGAGTACCTCTAGTTCTTAATCCATATAGTGGCTTTCTAAGCCATGCAGTGACTCCAATCCATAGATCCAACCTCCTACAACCTTCCCCACACGTAATGGTGCAAACTTTACATGAAACCATGTGGAAATAAGCCCAAAATACTCTAGGGCTAAGGCTTAAGGCAAAGGGACTTCACCAACCACTCTAGGACATCACCTTTACAACAAATAGGATCATTACAAGCTTGGATCTGAAGTTTCAACTTCAGATCTAGCTTCTACATTCGAAATTGATTCCACTCAAGCCATAATCCCGAAAATAGCAACCAATAACTAATCTAGAAGAAGGAAACTCAAGATAACACATTGTTACCTCATAAATGATCCAAAGGAGGAGTAGATCCCTGATCTACAATGATATCCAGATGCTAGCCTCTTGATCTTCAACCTCTTCTTCTCAATTTGTCTTCCCAAGATCTAATTCTTCATCAAAGGAGGTTATACACGATTTTAGGGTTTTATGGGTATTGGAAGGTAACAAAGAGGCTGAGGGTGGGTTATAATGTCATTTATATAGGGCACAACCCCGAAAATTAGGGTTCTCTCCACCCAGCACCAACTCATCGATCACTCCTTCGACTCGCCGAGTTGGTCACTTAACACATGACCAGATTCGTGACCCGACTCGCCGTGTCTACCCATTGACTCGCCGAGTCGGTCTTCCATATTTACACTAAGATCCCTAAACTTTGCTCTTCTAAAATCAGGGTGTTACATTGACTATGGCCGATCCCTTTCCATTGGGAAGAAAAATGCTTTCTGGATTTCCAGTGTCACCATTGTCAATGTTCATTGAAGGTTTGGGAAGTTGATCTTCTAATCAAATTTGCTTTACTAGTCCTCCAAATTATTGCTGATTCAGCAGCACAAAACAAATAGATAAGGTCATTAAGGGTCATGTCATAGTCTGTTTCATATTAGTCCCAAAGGGACTCACTATGTGAGTTAGAAAGTGTTTGAATAACCAACTTTCTCAAGACTTTGACACCCAAATCTCCCGGCTTGTCAATACGTCACTTCATCTCCAAGATGTGAGCACACATAGACTTTGCTTTCCAATAGGGCTTGAGTGACGTTGAACTATTCAAGAACTTGTGGGTTAAGGATAATAATTGGAGGAGGTGGAGGAAAAGAAGTATGATTTCCGTTATCCAACCATGGAACATCATCTTCATTAGGAAAGTTTGTTCCAAGGGATTTTGGATGATCATAGTGATAGGTTTTAACCATAAGAACATCCTATGTGCTCATGCAAACCCTAATGCTTGGATCTAGGTTTCTCTATTGTACATGCTATTCATCCAAGACTTTAAACCCTAGTTCTAGGATACAATTAATCATATTAACATGATAATGGGTTTAAGATATTACCTTGATTGTTATGTAGCAATAACAATTTCAAATCCTCCTTGTAATGACTTTAGAAAGCTTAGAGTCACAAATGTCACTCCTTTAATGGCTCACAAACACTAAGAGCAAGAGGATGAAGAATAAGGAGAGAGGAGGCTGCCCAAAACCTGTGGAAACCCTAGAGAACAAGTTCACCACGTTTTTGGGGCTTAAGGATCCTTTAAATAGTGAGGCTATTAGGGTTATCTAACAAGGAAACCCTAATTTGGATTCTTAGGCCCTAAGCAACCCATGGACTCACTCCTTAGAGGCCTTGGACGATTAATGGGTTTCCCCCATAGAATTCATCCACTCCTCTAATATGGAGTCCATTAGCCCAATATTCAACTATCATACAATTGAAAGTTTTAGTCCCTTAAGTTTAATTAATGTCTTTTAGCTACAAACTTAATTCTTATTAATTCTTGACTAATATTAATTAAACAATATGATTTCTCCTTTAATATATTATTCTCATAGTATATTAATAAATCATAATTAATCCTTTCTCTCCATAATTCATCCTATCAGGTTGCTTTGATGAAGGCAACCCAAAAGGACCATGCACCATCGGGTCAAGTACATACCAAAATAGTTATGGACTTAGATACTAATCCAACAGTCTCCCACTTGGATAAGTCTAATAACTATTTTGCGTATGACTTCAGATCCTGATTTGCAATCGTAGCTTTCCAAAGCTGCTATCAACTCTGATCTTATCAGATACACGTGTCCTTTAGATAAAGGATCATATATTCCTCCATTCTAGATATTGTATAGATATAAGACATGAATTCTAATCATTCTCTCTATACTATTTCACGTCTTCTGATTTATGACGACTGACAACAGACTACAATTGAACACATCAATTTAGTCCCGGCTTGGCCAAGCGCTTAGGTGCCATCACTAAATCATCGAGAGGCCCAAAGAAATCGCTTTTATCCTACTTTGGATAAAAGGAATGGACAAACTTTGACTCAATGCTTGCTTGCACTCAGTTACCGAATTACGCACAACAATATGTTTTATAACACCAAGTTACTGGTGCGTTTACATATTATCAATGTGCAACCGATTTGCAAGATACAACTCACACATCTCGGTTTCAAGAATATAAGATGTTATCGTCTCACCAATCACTCATGATACAATCCATGAAGTGATCCAAGTGAGCGTGGGTTTAATCCAATGCTCAAATCATATTCATAAGCACTCATTAATGTTGCATCAAACAATTGCTTATGTCTAATACACTTTAGACAATCCACACACCAATTCACGACAATCTTCATTCATACCTACTTCCAACATATGAACGACTGTGTTCCGTTCGAATAATTTGACTGTTCTGAACCAATTAAATTATTCAGGAAGTCAAAAACATGCAAAGTGAAACACAAGAATAATACCAATCCCATATGGCCTCAAACCTTTGAGTATAAATAAAACACCTTTTATTTATCACCATAGCGATTACTCATTATTTGTTGTTTCGGGTAATCAACTTCTTACTTGAATTATAACTATACTTGTCCCATGCTCTTAGCATGCACACAATGTTTACCTACGGTCCTTACTTTGTGAAATAGATCAAATGAACACATTTCCAATCATACTCATTTCACAACTCCCAATCCTTATCACAAGTGAATATCAAATTCTTGCCACTTATAGAATACGTTAGATTCTAACATTTTATGCAATGATCCTTTTGTAATGTCACTGCACTAAGGTCACAATGACTATTGCCAATGAATTACAAAACTCTCTATTGGAAATTGTTACAAGACAGCTCCATAGATGTGATCTCTCTCTCTCAAAGTACATTCCTTTGAACATCCTTTTACATAAAAGTTTCTAATCTAGACATAGATTCTCAATATCTAACTCCCAATATGGAAACATTTCCATATTTTCCATATGACAATTCATTCTTAATAGAATCTTATCTATTCATAATAATGTCGATATGCTCCATCCAATATCATACTTCCAACTACTCACAAGCGACCAATCCTCAGCAAGCTTTGGATCGTCCTTTGATAGTTGTTTAATTATCTTAGTCAAAACCAATTCTAGTCCTTTTTTCCCTCTAAATGCGCTAGACATTTGGAAAATTTTAAATATTATTGCATTTGCAATCGATCCTATACCCGAAGCGTATGGGACACGATAATAAAAGATACGATACTTTATGAATTTTTTGCCATAATATTTTATGTGTCACGTTCTCACAATTCGAACTATGAAGAGGGATACTGTAATCATAATCGAAATTTAAGAACACACTATGTATCCTTTGACTAAATTTATTAACATTCCACAACCTAAGCCTATAGATTTGAAATGAAGCATAATATTTTCTCCCTTAATTATAGCAAAACAACTATTCAATCCTTACGACTTTGCAAAGTATAACTCTTGTTTTCTATAATTAATATTGCTAGCTTGCAATACTTGCCTTAATAATCATACAAGCACAACATTTATGCTCCCACTATCATGATGATTATTATCATATAAGCATAATACTTATGCTCCCACTAGCTTTGACATGTTTTAGAAAACAACTAAACTTCCAGAAAACAATACTTATTGAATTTCTAAAGTTCATATTTCTAATACCTAATGCTTTGATAATCCTTTATCTAAGCTTCTTAAACTAATACACCTTTGCCTTAGATAGCTCATATGTATGTCTTAAACAATTCAGACTAATTTCCAAATCTCACGATTCGAATTATGGAAAGGGATACCGTAACCATAATCAAATTTGAGAATCCAATTTTAACAATCGCTATCTTCTTAAAATCTCTCTTAGTGAAAACATTTCCTCACATCCATCTTCATGAAGGAGGGAATCTTATGACACTTAGATTTTAATGGTGTATGCGTTCCTATCCATGTGAATTTGTCAAAACAAAAGTTTACGACAAATTCAAACTCATATGGACCGAACCTTCTCAATCTTGATTTCTTGCCTTATGGTAACACGAGTGCCCACCATGTCTTCCAAGTAGTTAAGCAGCTCACCCTTTTCTTATCAATATACTTTTCATTGATCAAGGTCCTTGCCTTTTATGCATTCAAATGAGAACTCATGGAACTCACATGCATAATTAACTCAATTGGAATGACACAGAAACAAGATAGTGTCAACACGACAGGTTGTAAACCTAAAGTCGTGTGCTAGTGATGATTGATAAGGTTTATTCTTGATTAGTTCTTGAAACTTTTCGAGATCATTAAGACTCCTACTGACTCCTTGACATATAAGATTCTTTTGTCAATGAACATTTCATGACAAACAAATATTCAAGAGTTAGTGCAACTTTTATCAAGACAAAACACTTCACAAAATTGGTCCTAGTTGGTCTTTGTCTTATCCCAGACATCACAACTTTCCACATTTGATGAATGTTATAAACCTTCTTAAGACTTGTCAATCAATGTCACAATCTTAACCCTAAGATTTGGTTTTAGAACGAAGTATGATTGATTTAACCATTTCTTCAATTCTCGATTCCTCTTCTTAGACATACAATTGCACAAAGACTCACTTAGAGGATCAATTGAGATATGGTTCTTAATCATTAAGATCTATCATAAACATAATAAAAGGTACTCTCTCTTCTTCTTAGAATAGAGAAACTTTTATCCTACTGCCTACTTGATTCTTCTTATTCGTTCTGCTATTTATTTAAAAATTTTCAATCAACTAAGAATTACACTTAATCTCATAAGTGTAATTATATTTACTTAACCTTAGTAAATCATGACGAATATCTTTGTTACTCTTGTGGTGGACTTGATCAACACACAACTTTGTGTACTCGATCTCTTAGTCCTTCA
This sequence comes from Lactuca serriola, assembly GCF_051521515.1. Lineage (NCBI taxonomy): Eukaryota > Viridiplantae > Streptophyta > Magnoliopsida > Asterales > Asteraceae > Lactuca > Lactuca serriola. The sequence goes on along the minus strand of NC_136408.1, from coordinate 196,153,921 downwards.
CTTGACACTTTGTCAACGAATTAGTCTAATTTCCAAATATGAAACTTCTCATTCATCATGCAATACTTGTTGTATGATTCCAAGTCTCTATCCACTTGAAACTTGGATGATGAGAAACTCTCCCTATTTGGTAAATTCTTGAAATTTCCACAATTAACGTAATTAAGAATCACATCCATTTGTTGTAGAAATATGCAAACATCAATTTTCATAACGATTTCATTGAAAGGAAATAAATAAATAAATAAATACGTCAAACAAAATTTATTTTATTCATATAAGCAGCGGAAAACATTTGTCCTTATAATGCAAAATCAACTGAAAGACTATGTAATCAAATATTCCTAACAACTCTATCATAACTTTCTAAGATCAAAATCTAATCTTCGAATCCATGCGATCGAGAGCCATTTCTTCGTGATTAGACTCATCTTGCTCTTTCATTAAGCTTCCTCTCTTTTCACTAATCCTGTAAAACATTCAAATGCAATCTTATCACATCATGTATTAAGAATCAACGAATAGGAACTTAATGGAGTTAGATAGTGGATTTTACCTGAAGCACAGCCATACTCTTTGACTCTCCCATCTTCTGGAATCTTCAGGATCTTAGGGCAGACTTGTATCCAACGCCCTTTCACTTGGCAGCAAACGCAGGTCGGCTCTCCTAGAACGTCCTCGAAAGCATGGTTGGTTGACTTTTCTAACAAATATGCTCCATTGCTTTGCCAAATCATTTCTGATTCAGCAGCAATGAGCATGTAAGTTAGGTCAATGAGGTTTGCGTCATGATCCATCATATAATACTTTCTTTTGAACTCATTATATGATTCAGGGAGTGATTGCAGAACCCATTCTACAGCCAACTTATCAGGCAATGATGCACCCAACATAATCAACCTATCGATGTGTGATTTCATTCCTAGAACATGGGCACACACGGGCTTACCATCTTCATGTTTCATTGCCAATAGGGCTTTAGTGACATTGAACCTTTCAATCCTTCGATCTTGTGGGTTAGGGAGAACAACGGGAGGAGGAGGAGGAAGTGAAATCAAACTAGTCCACCTTGATTCTTTACTTGAATATCGGAATAGCTTATTTTCAGCAGGAACACCTTTTCCTTGAAATTTGGGAAGACCATGATTGTCATACTTTGACATCTACAAAACGGGAGAAAACGAATTCAAGTTAGTTGATTTATTGAGTCCTTAGTAAATCACCCAAATGATATACTAGGGCTAGGACCCAACACAATATTCCACAACTTGGGAGAGGGATGCCGTAACCCAAATTGCAGAACATTTGAAGGTAAGTGAATGACGATTAACTAATTTTCCCACCATGAAAAACGAAAAACTGATTAAGTTTTAAATGTATTGAAAACTCCTAGATCCTTTGAGATTCATTGAACTTTTCAATGGCATGCTTAAATCTCGATATGCCCCTCTAGTTTGTGATTGGGATGCCGAGGATCACAAAGCGGGTGTGAATAACCATGCAAATCTACATGGTGCCCCCACATGTTACAGTCACATATTCGATGTGCCGGTTAACCACACACGCTCCACCGAACTATGACAAACATTGAGTCACCCTTTGCTACCTTTGCTTAGAACTATTTAGTGTGCCGGTTAACCACACACGCTCCACTAACGTCTTTGCAAGGGTACAAAGTGTAATTTCATGGAATTGCATCAATTCACTTTTGCCTAAAGTAACTAAGATTGGGAATTTATTGAAAGCATTTAGTTACTTTTATACTTCATTATACTTATAATGGAAGGTTTCTGTCCTATCCTACCCGTTCGGCTAACAACCCTCCACTACTCAAGAGTGCGGTGGATACCCATTCAATCGCCATTTTATAGGCAATTTCCTTAAACACCCTTTATAGACCAGCTTCGTGAATGAGGCCTACTGACGGTAAGACTGACTTTTACTTATACATATATAATATTAGAATTTTAATGATATATATAGTATAGGGTGTATTTTACACTTTTAAAATACTAGGTGTTCTAACTTAATAATTATATTTTTAATTTAATTAAATTGTACACCAAAACTTTATGGATTTACTAAATCTCTTTTAATTATACACTTTAATTAATTAATAAAACCGTAAGGGTGTGATTAACTTTTCAAAACTATACTAGGGTTTTAGAATTTAACATTTCTAAATTAAACTTTTAATAAACTTTTAAATTCCAAAACTTGAGGGCAAGTTTTGAAACATTTCAAATCATTAGGGTTTAGAATTTAAATATTTCAAAATCAAACCTTTTAATGAAAAATTCAAATTCCAAAACTTGAGGGCAAATTTTGAAACCTTTCAAAACTTTTAGATCAAAATACAAATAAGGCAATTAAACAATTAATTGGTGATTATCTAATTATGACCTAATTCAATTTCATGCAAGATAATGATCTAATAATCCAAATAATTTAACATTTATCAAGTAAGGCAACAATTATCTAATTAGATGACCAAAATATTTTATTTTGACAAAGATAATCATAAGGAATCAATAAAATTCGAATTTTATTAATTTTAAACATATATGGCAGTTATCCTAAGTCAAAATAGGCAAAAATCCCGAAACAGCCTCCTTCTGACGCTCAAACTCGCCGAGTTCCTCTATGGACTCGCCGAGTCCACATTGGAACTCGCCAAGTTCATCAGACAGGGGGGCCAAAAATCGATTTTACAACTTGAACAAACAAACAAGGCATCAATACAATAGAACCCAATCAAGGCTCTGATACCACTGATGGGTTTTAACCATAAGAACATCCTATCTGCTCATGCAAACCCTAATGCTTGGATCTAGGTTTCTCTATTGTACATGCTATTCATCCAAGACTTTACACCCTAGTTCTAGGATACAATTAATCATATTAACATGATAATGGGTTTAAGATATTACCTTGATTGTTATGTAGCAATAACAATTTCAAATCCTCATTGTAATGACTTTAGAAAGCTTAGAGTCACAAATGTCACTCCTCTAATGCCTCACAAACACCAAGAGCAAGAGGATGAAGAATAAGGAGAGAGGAGGCTGCCCAAAACGTGTGGAAACCCTAGAGAACAAGTTCACCACGTTTTTGGGGCTTAAGGGTCCTTTAAATAGTGAGGCTATTAGGGTTATCTACCAAGGAAACCCTAATTTGGATGCTTAGGCCCTAAACAACCCATGAACTTCCTCCTTAGAGGCCTTGGACGATTTCTAATGGGTTTCCCCCATAGAATTCGTCCACTCCTCTAATATGGAGTCCATTAGCCCAATATTCAACTATCATACAATTGACAGTTTTAGTCCCTTAAGTTTAATTAATGTCTTTTAGCCACAAACTTAATCCTTATTAATTCTTGAATAATATTAATTAAACAATATGATTTCTCCTTTAATATATTATTCTCATAATATATTAATAAATCATAATTAATCCTTTCTCTCATAATTCATCCTATCAAGTTGCTTTGGTGAAGGCAACCCAAAAGGACCATGCACCATCGGGTCAAGGACATACCAAAATAGTTATGGACTTAGACACTAATCCAACACATAGATGTCTAAACCAGACATCTAACATGGGAGATATTCAAGTTAGTTGATTTAAAGTCCTTAATATGACACTCAATATGAAATATTAAGGCTAGGACCCAACACAATATTTTATAACTTGGAAGAGGGATGTCATAATCCAACCTATAAAATATTTGAAGGTAGGTGAATGACGATTCACCAACTTCCACCATGAAAAATGAAATAACTTATTAGGTTTTAATTAGATTTGAAACACCTAGGTCTTTTGAGATTCATTGAACTTTTCAATGGCATGTTTATATCTTGATTGTTCCCTCTCAAGTTTTGTGACTGGGATGCCGATGATCACAAAACAAGGTGTGAATAACCATCCAAATATACTTGGTACCCTTAATATTTATCACTCAATCGATGTGTCGGTTAACCACACGCGCTCCACCGATACTATGATAAACATTAAGTTACCCTTTTCCTACCTTGTTAAATCAAGTTAGTGTGTGGGTTAACTACACGAGCTCCACTAACCGACTTAAGCAAAGTGCAAAGTGTATTGTCATGCGTTAGCACCAATTTCACATTTTCCTAAGTAACTAAGATTGGGAATTCATAAGTATTTAGTTACTTAGTATTTATCATTATACTTTTAATGAAGGGAGAATTCTAGTCTTGTCCTACCCGTTCGGCTAACGACCCTCCACCAGTCAAGGAAGCGGTGGGTGAGAGTGGACATCCATTAAACTGCTATTTTATAGACAGTAACCTTATAACCCCCTTATAGATCGACTTCATGAATGAGGCCTACTAACGGTAAGATTGACTTGCTCTTATACATATATATTATTTACATATAATACTATAAAGTGTAAGGGTTCAATTTTAACTTTTAAAATTCTAAGGGCTTAACTTGGAATTAAAGTATACATGAGGGGAAACTTTACAAATTCAAAAACTTGAGGGAAAGTTTTGAACTATTCAAAACCTTCTCAATTCAATAACTTATGAGTTTAAAGTAGTTTTAATGAAAAAAAAACTCTTCAAGTTCCATAACTTGAGGACAAGTTATGGAAGACTTAAAGCTTTTAAAAAATGAGACTCTCCATTTTTCATAACTTATGAAGATCTTATGAGTTTTTAAGAATCATAAATGTGACTTTTCATATAACTTGAGGACATGTTACAAAAACACATTTCATGAATAACTTTTAGATCAATTTGGATTGAAAACAAATTATCACATAAATTTTCTATTAATTTAAGTAAACTCATAAGAACAAGATAATTTAAATCAAACAATTTTCATGTAATTAGTCTAATCATTAAACTAATACAAAACATGAATATATTGACAATTATCTTTTGAATTGGATTAGAATGGACATTACCACATCAAAAACAGGTTTCATAAGTCCAAAACAATTTAAGGTAATGATTCTAGACCAATTTCAGCCTTAAAACTCGAAGATATGCTGTCTGGGGGTCCAACTCGTCGAGTGCATGAACCAACTTGACAAGTTGGATGAATTTAGGCATGGACTCGTCAAGTACCTTACTAGACTCGTTGAGTCAGCTGTGCAGAGAACATACAAACTTCGATTTTCAGCCATTTGCATCAAGTGTAAATGAAAACAAGCCTAGGCTCTGATACCACTAAAGGGTTTTGAGCATTCTAACACTCCTCAGGTGTACATGCAACCCTAAATATCTTGGATCTATGTTTTCTCTATTATACATGCAAATATGTACAAAAATAAATGAATTTGTTAGTATGATGTTATACAAAAAATTATTATTATAACGACTTATTACTGCGCGAGCTTCTCCTATTACAAGACGAGATATTCCAAGTTGTCTTTAACTTAGTTTTAATATGTTTTAAGACATTCTTTTAGGCCGTGTATGTTTTTCAGTATTGTGTTTTTTTTTTCTATGAATTCATCTTAAAGCAGTTACACATTTAATATTCTATTGGATTGAATTTGGTTATCTATTTTTTTTGTTTATTTCAAATTTTCTTTTTCTCATCGTCTTTAACTATTGTAAATCGAAAGTACATATGTTTAATAAGAAAAAGTATTATCAAATTGTGTACTTTGGTGGGAATATTTGGATGTACACTTGCTTTTACGTTTGTTGACAAAAAAAAAATGAACCTTAGCAATGTTCTGTTTTTGATATCACACCTTACTTATTTAATTTTTTACCTTCGTTAAATGCTTTAGGCAATACATAATTGGTCCCTATGGAAAATAAATAAATAAATAAATAAAAATACAAAATTGGTCCCTATAAAGAAAAACGTTAGGTAATTGGTCCTTGTAGAAGAAAAAAGATACATAATTCATGTTAAAGCTGTTATTGGTTCTTTGTGACCATCGGTTAAAATAGTGACGATTTTTTTCTTGTAAGCAATCAATTAATATGAAAATAATCTAAAACTTTCTTATAACGCATTTATAAAATTAGAAATACTTGACAAAAAATGGAAGATGATAACTAAGGGTTAACTCTTCATTCATGTCATGTGTTTGAATAACATTCTAACCTTTTTTAAGCTTATAGTAACATGTGCTAAATGTGATTCTGATTATGCAAAAGTATATTGCTATTTACTTTCAAAAGATTGAAAGATAATTGGATTAGATTTGCCATGTACATAACTAATATAAAAAAAAATGAAACTAATATGCTATAAAAATAAGATAAATCAATATTACTGTTTATACATTTGTGAACCTGTCCACCGGACGGATATTAGACTAGTTGAAGCCGGCTAATGAAAATTGAAGGGGGCTAATTTATTTTATTTAAATTCATTTTTATATATATTATGATAGTAAAACAAAGAATTTATCCCAGTGGGATTGATTGTATGTATGTATGTATATATATATATATATATATATATATATATATATATATATATATATATATATATATATAGGAGTAGGATCAAATAAGAACACCTAAAAGGTTGAGAACGCGACAACAGATCTGAACCATTTAAAAAACTAAATCTACGGTTATTATCGAATGGATCATTTATGTAAATTCTTAAAATTAAAGGAATTAAAATGTAACTTTAAAATTGTCATAAGGGTACAACGACAATTAAAACTTTAGCTAACTCCTAAAATTTCTCAATTCTCGTCTATTTCCTTTCATATTCCCGTGTTTTTCTTTCTCTCTTGGATACCTAGGGCTTCATGGTTAGTTCCGCCTCCTCATTGGCTCATCCATACACCACCCGAATCTTTTCACTATCGCATCTTACGTTGCATCCATCATCTCTATCTTCAATCCCCGTTCGTTTCTTAGCCCTTCTTCTCATCAACTTCAGTCGACATCCACTTCAATCGACACTTTCAATCGCCGCTACCTTGTCTTTAATCATCATCGCCAATCGCCGCCTCCTGATCTTCTGTCACCACCGCCAATTGTCGCCTTTTGATCTTCAATCAATACCGGATCCAGCATCAACCTATAGGTTTACTAGTAATTTCAATTTTTTGAGCTGCCTTCTGATCTTTAATCGATACCGGAGCCTCCTATCCCACCGCCTCTCTCCCTGTTTTCTTCTTCTTTACACCTCCATCAAGGATTGGACTATAATCTTCAGTGATTTTTTGATGCTCTTATTAGATTCTCAATTTGAGTGGTTCGATTAATGAAGAAACGAGTTCCCCTTTTCATCTTATGGTGCTCCTTTTTGTCTATGAATATAATTTCCAGACAGCTGACTTGCCGCTTGTCGAGCCCTAGGTAATTTTTTATATTGCACTATCTACAAAAACCTAATCGGTTTTTTAACTTAGAACCAGGTTCTGGCCATGCTTTGAAATAATATCAGGTGATATGAAATGATTGTTGTGCATAGTAAGTGTTTGATGAAATGCTTAACTATGATTTTCTTTGAATTTGCATGATTTTGAAGTACTCTATTTTATGATTAATCATTTTCTTGTTTTAAGTGCTTATGGTTTTGTTTAACAGTTCTAAGGATTGCTTCTGCAGGTGAGTTATTTTCTGTTTTCCCTTCACTTCTTCTCAGTTGTTTCTCGATTGATATAAAGATTTAGGGGATCAAACAATTTTAGAACCAAAAGTAATTTATACTATTATATTAATTTATGATTAGAAGTGTATTCATTTTTTGTTAATGATATATATATATATATATATATATATATATATATATATATATATATATTCATGTATGAATATAATTACAAGTATAGGAATTCATATGTATTTTAATTTTTGTTCATGTCTCATATTAATTTATGATTAGAAGTGTATTCATATGTGATATATTCATGTATGCATATAATTACAATCATAGGAATTCATATGTATTTTTATTTTGTTCATGTCTCTTCATTTATAATTTGACGTCATATGTGTTTTTCTAAATCCTTTTCATTTAATTGATTGTTAATTGTATTAATTTCTTTATTTGACAGTGTGTAGAGGAAATCGAGATGCATCTACAAACGGGATGTTAGAGTGTTGATATACAACCAAACAATACAAAGTGAAAAGGACATCGCCTTATTCATTTATGATTATATAATAATAGTTAATTACTTTTATTCGAATTTTTGTTTATGTTGCATTCATATGTGATTATAGAAAAATAGATGTGTGTTACATTTTAAGTTTTTGTGTTACTATTATTTATGAATAGATGTATAATCTAGATATATATATCCAATATGTTTTTATTTATTTATGATTATAGTTGTATTGTAATTTTTCTCCATAAATTGCATTATATTCGTTTATTATTACAACTTAATTCATCTATTCGTTCATGATTACAGTGGATTCATATATGGTTACAAATACGTTTTATTTTTGTATGATTACAGATATTCGGTTGAAATGATAAATTCATCAATTTTTTTTATATACTGGTAAAAAAATTTAAAAAATGTTTTTTAATCATGGTAAAAAAAGTTTTTTTTTAAAATAATCTATTTGATTAAAAATATATTAAAGTCATTTATTATATTTAGGTAAAAATCAAATAATTATACAACATCCCATGATTGTAGGAAATCATTAATGATCCATATTTAATTACATTGTAAAATTCCTTTTACGTCCTTATAGAATGATTGGTCTACAATTGTTCTCGGGTTCTCAACCTTTTAGGTGTTATCATTTGATCCTCTCCCTATATATATATATATATATATATATATATATATATATATATATATACACACACACACACACGAATATAACTACAAGATAACAATTATCCCTTATAATTAGGATCTATCTATACAACAGGATATATCCTATATTCTAAACCTTTTACCTAATCTGTTTACATTCCCCCTCAATCTTAACCATAACTAGGTTCAGATTGTGCCTGAGACGATCCAACATATTGCGTGTTGCTGGCTTTGTAGATCCATCTGCAATTTGATCGTTTGAGGATATGAAACGAACATCGAGAGCACCCATTGGCACCTTTTCTCTAGCAAAGTGAAAATCAACTTCAATGTGTTTGGTTCGTGCATGAAAAACTGGATTAGCAGTTAAGTACGTAGCCCCCAAGTTATCACACCACAACACAGGTGGTCGCATTTGATGAATACAAAGCTCCTTAAGTAAGGATTGTATCCATATAGCTTCTACTGTACCATTAGCTAAAGCCTTCTACTCAGCTTCTGTGTTGGACCGAGACACCGTGGGCTGTTTCCTTGAACTTCATGAAAGTAAATTTCGACCGAAAAATACTACAAAACCTCTGGTAGACCTTCGATAGTCTAAGCAGCCTGCCCAATCCTCATCTGTGAATATACTCATAAGTGTAGAGTTAGATTTATGGATGCGAAGACATGTATTTTTCATGCCTTTAACATATCTCAATATTCGTTTTATTGCCTCCCAATGTACATTTGCAGGTTTCAAGAGGTATTGGCACACCTTATGTACAACAAAAGAAATATTTTGTCGTGTTAGGGTAAGATACTGCAGACCTCCAACCATGCTTATGTATTTGAAAATTTCAACATCGCTTGGTGGTGTTCCATAGTTAAGGGAAAGCTTTTTAGTCACTGACATGGGAGTTGAAACGCTTTTACAATTCACCATGTTGGCACGTTTGAAAAGATCAGATGCATATTTGTGTTGCATCAAGATAATTCCCCCTGAATTGTGAACAACTTCAATTCCCAAGAAATAGCGAAGTCAACCAAGGTCTTTGATAGGAAAAGAGGAAGATAAGGCATGGAGTAGGCGATTGACTGCTTGTTGTGTAAAACTACGCGAAACCAAACGGGCTTTCTGTTTGTTAATGGACCCACCAGGGTGTTGTTTAAGTTTAAAGACCCACTTGCAGCCAAACACATTAATATCAGCAGGTCTGGGAACCAAAGTCCATGTGTTGTTCTTCTGAAGAGCATCAAATTCAGCCTTCATAGCGGTATGCCAAGTTAGTTGAGACAAAGACATTCGATAGGAGGTTGGTTCAACAAAAAATGCACGTATCTGAGGATCATAACGAATGGTTCCATCAGTAAAAGTCTTAGGGAAAGTTTTACCAGCCTGTCCTCGAGTAGTAACACCAGGTAAGGACGAGTCAGGAGCTGTGGGTGAAATATCAGTGGTAACTGGTGGTGTGGAAGAGAAATTTTGTGTAGCAGGTGGTGGCGTGGGCGTTTTTGTGCTGATAGTGGGTGATAGCAGATCTGGTGTAACATGCACAGTTAGAGAAGATGCCAAATCATGATCATTTACTCGTATAGTTGGAAGAGGTTGGTCTTGATTAGTGACAGACTGTGAATTCTGTAATGGGAAGGCCTGCTGTTTCGGTGCTGTAGCTGCATGTAAATTGTTAGACAATAAAAGTGACAGGTCATAATTTCGTATATGATCATTCACAATGGCCGGTTTAGTTTTAGGGAACGAATCAACTTTTGACATGGGGGAGGTGTAGTGAAACATGATGAGTTAGCAAAAGGAAAGTGATACTCATCAAAAATGACATCTCGGGATATATATATATATATATATATATATATATATATATATATATATATATATATATATATCCGACCATTACTTCTATCAAGACACTTGTACCCTTTATTCATGGAACTATACTTAAGAAAAACACATAACTTCGACCGAAACTCAAGCTGGTGTGTATTGTATTTTCGAAGAGATGGCCAATAGGCACAACCAAAAGTATGCAAAAAAGAATAATCAGTATTAATGTTTAGTAGACGTGTTATGAGTGTAGTATTATTTATGAGACGACTAGGCATCCGGTTTATAATATAAGAGGCAGTCAGGAAAGCCTCATCCTAAAAACGAAGAGGAAGAGATGAATGAGCTAAGAGAGCTAAACGAGTTTCAACAATGTGACGGTGTTTACGCTCTGCTATGCCAATTTGCTCAAAAGTGTGAGGGCATGACACTCAGTGAGTGATTCCTGAGTTTTGAAAGTATTTATGAAGTCTATGGTATTCACCTCCCCAAACATATTGAACAGCACGAATTTTAGTATTTAACAATCGCTCAACATGATTTTGAAAATTTTAAAAAATTTGCTCAACATCTAACTTATTCTTAATAAGGTAGATCCAAGTATAACGACTAAAATCATCTAAAAAAACTAACATCATATTTAAAACCTCCAATAGATGTTTGAGCAGGCCCCCAAACATCGGTATGAACAAGTTCAAGTGGAGAAGTGGTTACACGAACAAAACGACTATAAGGGAGTTTATGACTCTTAGCACACTGACAAGTATCACAAATATTTAACTCATTATTATAGACACATTCTAATTTATTTGAATTCAGAATTGACTTGAAAATTGTTGGAGCAGGATGAGCGAGATGCCGATGCCATTGAGATGGTGAGACTTTAACACTTGACGCAGACTTTGAAGAATTACTAGAAAAAGAACGATTGACTGGTACTAGATAGAGACCTCCTTTGCTTCTACCGAGTAGAAACGTTTTCTTCGTGACCATGTCCTTAACAAAAAAAAACAATTAGGATAAAACTCAATGAAAACATTATTATCAGAAGTGAGTTTTTGAGCAGATAAAAGATGCTTGTTGATATTAGGGACATGTAAGATGTTTTTGATAGCAAGAGATCAACCTAAACTTGGAATTATAGAATGACTAATATGAGAAATTGACAAACCTGCTCCATTTGCTACTTGAACTTGGTCCTTCCCATATTAGCGCTCTTGAGTAGTCAGACGATCAACATCACTTGTAAGGTGATTTGTTGCTCCCGTATCAATGTACCAGTTTGATTCTAGGTTGTACCCTCCTATGGTCACACTATTTCCACTATGATACTCCTCAGCTTGATATGCATGATTGAACCTATTACGACAATTCAATGAAGTGTGTGTAAGTCCCCATTCTGCTTGTGTATCAATCAGATCTGTTTGATGGTGCGGAATCCTAATCAAACGGATGATGTCAGATCAAATAAAAGAGAAAGAGAAGAAGAAGATGATGATGAATCTATGTATGATATGATTAGAATAAATATCTAGATACAAAAGATTCACACACACAAAACTTTTCTCTAGTTTCTCTCTCTAGAACACCTTCAAATGCACACACTTAAGCTCCTCTAGTGTTCATCACTCTTTTCCTCACACCCCTCACCCCTATATATATACATGAGAATATGGGCCGTAAACAGGGTTTACGGCCGTAAATACCCACTGACCATAAACAGATAAACAATACATAAAAATACAATTTCTCAGAAAAGCAAAGTATAGATCATATTTTTAACCCAACAATCTCCCCCTTGGTTTGTAGCTTTCTTTTCTTTTCTTAAATGACCCAACAAGCTCCCCCTAAAAAGTAGCTGGCTTTTCTTGTTAATCTTCATTAGGAACTTGGCTTCAGCATTAATCTTCAAATTCTTCACAGCTTCAAGATGAACTTGATGAATCTTCAATGAATGACTTCATATTGAGCGGTTGGGCTTTTCTTCAGAATTTGGCTTTGAACGCACGTCGGGTGAGGAGGCTTGATGTACTGATTCTTGAAAGATAGCGCTTTTAGCTTGAGAATCTACAGAGAGAACATCAGAGAGAACTGAACTTCTAGATCACTTCAGCAGGTACAAAGATAGCAGCAGACTGATTGAGGAGGCTTCAATGCAATCCGTCACATATTTTTCAATTTCAGCTTCACCTTGCTTCTGGGGTTGAAGGATGGAATGTCGAAAGAATAATCTTCATTTCTTGGTCCTTCGAATGTGAATTCTTCGATGATCACGGATGAAGCCTTGGCTCAGAAATCTTCGACAAAAACTTCATGAGTCTTATTTATACCTGAAATCACTTTTCAAGACAAAACAAAACTAAAAGAAAACTTAGCATAGAAACAAAAATATTTTTGAATTTTTTTTGATTTTCTTGAACAAGAAATAAAACATAAATAACACTATTTTTGGATTTTTTTAATTTTCTGATTTTTGTTTGGTTTTTAAAATTTTTAGTTCTCCTCTAATATTTAAATTAGAAGAAACTATGAACAAATTTAACAAAAATAAAATGATATCTAACTTTAAGAATGATTTGGGATCAAAGTTTTTAGATAGCCTTAATCCACTTGTCAGTACCTTCTATCTTCACGTCTTTGTCTGGTCAATCGCCGGTATTGTTGTCCACTTAAACACGAAAAATTGTGACAAAATTAGGACATACTATTAGTTATAAGACAAAGTGAACTTAAGTTTCTAGATACTATATTTGATCCTAAGTTCCTAGATACTATATCTTAAGGACCATTCAGCTGACAACGGCCAGGGATATTGTTGTCCACCTAAATTAAGCAGCAAGATCTATAGACAATCTTTGAGTGTTCAGTTTTAATTGTACTAGAACATGTTTCCCGCTTCCTGATATGCCCCAGTAATCAAGGACTTCCAGAGTACTCCTTACATCAGGTGAGCAGACAATCATTAAGAGAGAATATAGATTTAGATTATTATCAATTATAGTTTTTAGAGGGATTGAGAAGTAGAACGTTGCATATGCTGTATACCAGGTCGGATTGTTAATCACGCAAAGGAGACAACATATGGCTAACAGATAAGAAGAGTTTCATAGATATAATATGCAGAGAAATAGAGTTGCATATGTTACAGTCAAGGTCGGATTTTAAGTCACGCAGAGGAGGTAACATATGACTAACAGACAAATAGAAGAGAAAACAATTTTCTATAGACCTAATTCATCGAAATTTACCAGTCACCCCATTAATACCGAAATTAATGACAGAATCCGCACATTGAGGAAAAGTTAAACCACGGTTCCAGATACGGGTTTATTTAATGTGACGAGTAGATACCCATATATATCTCCTTGCTCAACCCATCCAAGCGTCGTATTGTCAAGCTAAACGGATCTAACTAGGTCAAGATTTGTCAAGTCTATAAATTTCCTAAGTTCAACTCTGTCTAGTCATGTCCATTTAGAATCTTTTGTGCCTACCGACGCATCAATCCCAGAGCATAGACCCTTCAACTTTGGGTATGTTACGCAGACTTAGATTGCCTGTTATCACTAGATAATATCACTTCCCAAAACATCTCCCTCAAGCACATTTCATAACCATCATATTTTTGATTTTCTGATTTTCTAATGTTTTTGGATTTTTGAAAATTTTCTAATTTTTGTTTTGTTTTTATTTCCCCCCCTAAATTTGTCCATATGAGAGAAACGAAAGTAAATGCGCAAATTTAAACTATCCTAAAACAAAAATTAGTCTTTAAAGCGAATCAGCTTAAGATAAACTCAGGAGTATAGAGAAGAAAACTCAAACCGTAAGTCACCGATTGAATTTGCATCCAGAAGGTCTGAGAATAGCACGCGTAATCTCAGAACATATCCGAAAATTCTTCATGTCATTAAGCACTAACCTCATGAGTGATCTCTTCCTTTCTTCCTTTCCCGCAAAAGGACACATACTCTCAAACAAATGTTCTGAGTGTTGTGTACAGTTGAGAGATGTCTCATATCATGTGCCAGGAACAGCCACTACCAACAAATCGAAGTCTGATGACATGCCTCCATAGCTGCTCCGACACAGAGCGGGATCAGTTGGTCTTTGGAACCCAGTCCATTTTGAAACTGGGTCGACCTTTGTCATCCTTGCACGGTACTTTCTCCCATGACATATCCTGTTTATCACAAACAGAAGATGAAGAAATATTAGAGTCATTAGTTGCTTTGGGAGAGTGAGCCTTTGGAACCCATTTGTAGTTGGGTTTAACCCATTTCTTTTTCGATCTGATGTGTGGCTCGGTACTTCCTTTGGAACTTGATGTCGGCCGTTGAGATGACTTTGATTTTGGCTTCACGGAAGCATCTCTTGGATTGGACTTCATGGCCGACATTCCCTTCTTGCCCTTGGGATTCTGATTCTTGTCCTTTATAGTTTGATTCTTGGCCTTTGGAGTTGAATTCTTGGCCTTGGGAGTTACATTCTTGGCCTTCTTGGCATTCCAGTCGTCAATGTCTAATCATGATCTCGAGGGGTATCTTTTGGAGTATCTCCCTCTTGGTGCGTTCTGCCACCCTTGTGCGTAGTAAGGAACGTATGCGCGATTTGGACAATTTCGTGCAATGTGACCAGGTGTTCCACATTGAAAACAAGTCTTTTTCTTCACTAGGAAATTGTTTCTTCCTGTCCCTGGTGGCGTATCCTTGCCTTGTCTCTTGTTGTTCCCACATGCACACTTGCAACATGCACTCTGTTTCACTGGAATTGGTGGCCTGTACTTCTCAACAGCAGGTTGATCAGAAGCAGATGAGTTCGAAGCAACAGATTCAGAGGTCAAGGAGATGTTGGTTTTTTCAGTGGTGTTCTACTTGTTCTCATCTTCTGCTACATTAACTGCATATGAAGTAGATGTGCTAGAAACAGAAACATCAGTATTTTCAAACAAATAATCAAATATGTCAAAAAAAATTTAACTCAACATGATCCGATGCAAAAGCATCAAAGGCATCACAAGATGTATCATCAACTTTATCATCAGAAACAGCAGGTTGTTCATTGGAAACAGAAAGATCAACATGTCCTCCGACTCCATGCTTTGCCTGGTCTAAGGGTTGATCTGTAGGGGAAGTAGAAATGTTAGTACTTTCAACATTAATAAATCCGCCTGAAATGAAACCAGATGGCTTGCCATAAACCATAAATGGTTCGTTGGCAATCTCCTCCTTGGATAGGGGTTGATACAGATATGTATGATTATAAGGAGGAGGTACACTATCATATCCTAAACCCTTTGACTGATTTCGTTTGAAATCCATGCAATTATCGATCATGTTGGCAACTACCTCGCTTGATCCATCAAATTTTTGAAAAGCAAAGTTTGCAGAATCAAATCTTTTGTTCAATGTATCAAGCTTGGCAGTCAACACATCATTTTGCATTTTAACATAATTGTACAATTCACATTTCTCACTGTACTCTGCCTGAATTCTTCTAAAATCCTTTATTTTTGTTTCTAATTCAGCATTTACGGGTTCCTGTCCTTTCCTGAGTTGATATCCTTCATATCTCAGGTCCTCAACTTCTCTTTTTAATAAATCAATTTGGTCCCGAAGAAATTTAATCGTAGTTTCACAAGATTGAGAACATGAAACTTTATTGATTGGAACGTTTGAAGAACTCATTTTTTTTAATAATTTGCCCTTTGACTAAAAACTCAAAAGTCAACCTCAAAAGTCAAATTTAAAAAGTCAAACTCAAAAGTCAAACTTAAAAGTCAAACCGAAAATCTAAATTTGAAAATTTAAAAGTCAAACGAGAAAGTCAAAGTTTAAAGTCAAAGGTCAAACTTTAAAAGTCAAAGACAAAATTTTAAGTAAAAAGTCAAAAATAAAAATTTAAAATTTAAAAACTAAAATTTTTTGGTTGAAAATGGAGCTTAAAGATAAAAGAAAATGATTTTTGGGCAAAAAGTGTAAAATTTGCGAAACTTGGAAGCGGCAGGGAGTGTTTAAGTTTAAAATTTCGAAAGGAAATCACAAGTGCTTTGCTAGCCGAGATGGTTAGGCGCTTTGTTGAATACTTTGATGTCC
Source organism: Lactuca serriola (assembly GCF_051521515.1). Classification (NCBI taxonomy): domain Eukaryota; kingdom Viridiplantae; phylum Streptophyta; class Magnoliopsida; order Asterales; family Asteraceae; genus Lactuca; species Lactuca serriola. The sequence continues at coordinate 196,137,270 of NC_136408.1, read as the reverse complement.
CGGGTTCGATCCCTGGCAACTTCAATTCACGTTTCTATTTTTTTAATGCGAAGCTGCTGCGAAGCTGAGCTCCTGTGCGAGGATGAAGCGAGGCCGAGGATCCGAGGCGCGAGCCGATGCGAGATGCGAGTCCGAATTCCGAAGGCGAGGACCTGGTGCGAGGATGCTGAACGAGGCGAGGTGCAATGTGCTGATGCGAAGCTTGGCTTGTTGCTGCTGAGAAGTGTATAAAGTTTAAACAATCAAACAGTTTAACAAGTTCCCTTGTAGCTCAACTGGTTAAGGCGCGTGGTTTGAAGTGTTGGTGGTCCCGAGTTCGAATCTGCATCTCTAAATCCCCTTTCTTTTTATAATAAAGAGCTGTTGATGCGAGGACGGGGCCGCAAACTTCGGTGACCGCAAACACGTTTCCGGCCGTAAACTCCGGCGACCGCACACTACTAGAAAACAGGCCTTTAATGCAATTTATGATACGCACGGATTTACGATGAGCAAAAGTGTGTGATGTAAAAATAATGTCATCTCTACTAAAATTTAAAGGATTTTGGACACTCATTTTTGCGCGCCCTAAATTAGTGTCTAATAAAAAAAAAACACGGAGGACACCTTAAATAAATCATGTCGTTTTATAAATTTTAATCAAACGTGCGTTGCATCCCAAGGAGGGAAATGAAATCCCAAAAATTAAAAACCCCGCTTTGTTTCCACTGACTGAAAACCCTAAAACCCCCTTTCTTTCTTTCTTTTTCTCCTTTCTTTCTTTCTTCTCTCTCGATCCTCAAACTCAAAACCGCGTTGCTGGAAGCTACTAGATCGACCATGGTCAATCAGCCCAGGTCGAAGCCGAATGCAGCAACAGGTCTGGTCGAAGCCGAATACTCATATCTACACGATTGTTATCGGAATTTTAGGGCGTGAAGGTCTTCTTGACAAAGGCTACAACATGTTCGAGAAGGGGTGCCTCGTACCGTGTTTTCGTATACCTCGATCATCAATGCCTATGGGCGAAATGCTCAGTATGAAACATCCCTATAGTCTCGGATTTGTGTGTTGAAATAGTTTTAGAACATGTCGAATGCTCGTTTTTAAGGCTCTTGAATTCTTTAAGAATATGTTCCTGGTTTTTCTCGAGCTCTTGCACACGTACTTCTGAATATGTAACTCTTTTTGTAAGATCTTCATTAACACAACCCACAGATCTTCATTAACACAACTCTTTTTGTGTTTCTTCTTTTCACCTTTTTTCTTTTTGCTACTTTACATAGGTTGAGTTACGAGCTTTTTGCTTAAAGCATTCTGGACCCCAAAAAGATCATAGCCCACATCTGGAAAACCTTTCTGTAGGAGTTGAAGATGTGAAAGTGAATGATTATTCTAATTTCACTCTACTTCTGAAGAAGGTACAATAAATATTCTTGAAACATATCCTTCTTAAAAACTTCATGAGTAACACAACTTTACCCTTGATTCTGTAGTTGATTGAACGAGGAAAAGTCAAATTGAAAGATGTGGCCTCAGAGATTAATGTTTCTGCTAACTTGTTGGCATCAAATTGTTTATCCACGTGGATCTGGGAAGACATCTGCAGCAAGAATCTTTGATGTTGCTTTAAATTGTTTATCACACAAGGGTAAAAATGTCAAAAAGCCATGTGGGGAATGTCAAGAATGCACCTTGTTCTTTGCTGGAAGGAGTCGAGATGTTAAGGAAGTAGATTCAGTTAGTTTAAATAAAGTTGAAAATCTTAGATATATTATCAAGAATGCCATGCTCCCTCCAGTTTCTTCTAGTTTCAAAGTTTTTATAATCGATGAATGTCAACTAATGCAAGGGTCAACATGGTGAACTCTTGTGACTAGCCTTGAGGAAGTATCTCATCGGATCATTTTTGTCACACCCCCAATCCAATGATGGCAGAAACGTCCGGGGGTGGCGGACTTCATGTACAATATCACAACAACATATATAATAGTGCTCAAAGTAAATACAACCATCATAAATATAATTGAAAAAGTTACACCAAAGTATATGTTTACATGATTCAATTCAATTACATTATGATGACAAAATGAACTGTTTAACGATTTATCGTCCCATCCTCAAAACGTTGTTGATTTCCTATTTCACTGAATTCCAGAGAATACAAGTTGTTTGAAAAAGTGCCAACACAAAGGTTGGTGAGTTCATAAGCTTTTTAGATAAAGAGTTTGGAAACCGTTCTTTGTAATGTGCGTGTTACCAAGAAAATCCAATATTTTCCTTATAAAAGTTATGTTGTCCTAAATGTCGGGACCAAGAATGAACAAGTATTTGTCATACTTAAAGATATAAAAGTGGTTTTAAATTGGCATAAAACCCTTTCTGATTTGAGAAAAATCCCGTAATGAATGATGTGTAGTCTTAAATACCAAGACTGAAAATATACCATAATATCTGTAATTATTGATATAAAAAGTGATTTTAAATCGACATAAAACCCCTTATGATTTATGAAAATCCCCGTAAAATTTATGTTGTTAAATCCCTATGTGAGCCGCTATAACCATACTAATGACTGGATGAACCTGCCACGACGTTTCTCAGGCGTCGCGAAACTGAAATGACACTTGTCACCACAGACCTGCCGGTCTAGCTGTTGCATGCAGCTCAGGTGTGGGGTGTCAAACCCAATATACATCTATACACAACTATCACGTTCTCCCTCCAGGAGACTCAGATTATAACTACTAGGAATTTAGATCCCGCACTCGGACGTACGGAAAGAGATTGTCTCACAATTTAGGTTAACAAGTTTACGTGTGGTGTGCGTGAGTGTAAAACCTTTTTCTGTGGGAATAAAACCTTCCGAAATGTGTTTGTTGTGTTAATGGAAACGTAAACCATACCTATTATAGTTTATCCAAAACGTTTGTAATGTACGTGTGTAATCGGAAGTATAACTTTGCTACCCAAAGGTACTGAACTGACTGATGGAAATTTATGACTATATATATACATGATATACAACTGATATTTAGACGACTTTCGGACGGATAACCGATACCCATCAAACCACATCCGAACGAGGAAAATGAAACAAGGCGAGCTAGCCGTTCTAAGTCCTTTAAACATTACTTATATAACTATACATATGTAGGCATGTATTTAACAATATAAAAGTATAAAGGAAGTTTTGTAAATCCTTTGAAAAGTTTAATAACAAAGAAAAGATGACTTGATGTCAATTCATAAAACGATTTGAAAACGGTTTGATAAGACATTTTAAGTGAAGAAAAACCTTTTATAATGTAAATGATACATAAACTATACTTATTATAGCTTATTATATGTGTTCGAAATGAATGAAAGATCTTATCATGAATGACTAAGTTTCAGTTTATGATGATACACTAACAAGAATTTACATTCAATATTTAGAACTTATCGCTATACACTTTGCTCAACATAATACAAAGTGTTATGAAAGGTATAAGCTGATAACTAGTTTTTAACCTTTCTGCGCTGTTTTAGAAAAGTCATAGAAAAATCATACGAAGTCGAAAACTAAATCCGTAAATTCTGAGAGTTCCTAAAATTTGTCTAGTTTACTCATAATTTTTATCATGATTTTTGGAAGTCTTTAACACGTATTAAAATGCTCATATTCACAGACTGGTCCGGATTTGTGTTTGAAAAGATAGGCTGTTTTGTAAAAATCACCATAAACTGTAGAAAAATCGTGTGGAGATGTGCAAGTAGTCATTTTATAGCTAAGAACTGGAACTACTTGCACCTAAAACAGTTTTAAAAAATAAAATGTTTAAGTTGACCAAAACAGTCCGTGAATGGAGTCCAACTTTTCTGATGAAAGCTGTTAGAAAATTTTAGTTATGTTCTTGGTGTTTTGACTTGTATTCCCCCCCCCCCCCCCCTAAAAACTTGAGAAAACATGAAAATGTAGGGTTATGAACTCACCTTATATGATTTCAGTGAGTGAATGTTGAAGAAGTGAAGTTGTTCAACTCAACAACACTTGAAGAATTGCTTTGACGATTCAAGAATCTAACACAATAATTATGGAGTTTGTGTGAGGAATAAATGATTTGAATAAAAGAAATGTAATAATCATAAGGAGAGTGATGATACTTACTAAATGAAGATGGAAAGCTTGAAAAATGTCTTGGAAATCTCGAAATTGTATGAGAGAAAAAGAGAGAAAAGATGTGTTTGATTTTTGGTGGAAATGGAAGAAATGAGTGGGAGTGAGGAGAGAGGGTGGGTTTTCAGCCTTTGACCAGGTATGGTGGGGAGGACAATGGCTGGTCATGGGAATGGGTATGGGGTGGTTGTTTGTGTCAAATATTATGGTAAGATTCACACTCCACCTCATGATCTCACTTAATAGATTTTATCCCTAAATAAATATTTCCATTAAAATATGTTTATATTATGAATATTTAGGGTCTTATTTATTAAAATATGATTTCTAGAGAAAATCCCACGTTAAAAGGATGAAAAACGGGCTTAAAATAGAGAACTAGTCGAAAACCGGGTGAAATATGTGAAAATCCGAAGTTCCGGGCCGCAGGTGCTAAGGCTCGGTCATCAGCAGCCTTGGAACCGGAGTGCTTTACATCGCCTGGGTGCGGTCCGAGGAGAAGGAGGTGCGGATGCGGAGGTCGAAGAAGGAAGGCGCTACGGTCGGGATCCTAACGCAGGCGTGGCTGCGGCTCGCCTGCTGCAGCTGCACCCCATTGTGGTCCGAAGACTACGGTTGCTCAAGGGGCCTCAGATCCAAGAGGACTTGACCCTCAAAGAGAGGCTTCGATCCTAAGGGTTGTTTTCCTTGGTTTTTCCCTTCTTTGAGTGATTTCTCATCAAACCAAGTATCGGGATGCCCCAATTGCTTATAAAAATTTCAAGAGAGGTTTCGGGAGAGATTTTGTAGAGATTTTACAATCTTGGAGAGATTTCTCATATGGAGAGAGATTTGGGAGAGATTCCACATTCTTGGAGAGATTTCTCATATGGAGAGAGATTTGGGAGAGATTCCATATTCTTGGAGAGATTTCTCATACAAAGAGAGATTTGGGAGAGATTCCACATTCTTGGAGAGATTTCTCATACAAAGAGAGATTTGGGAGATATTTCACATATGGAGAGAGATTTGGGAGAGATTCTCAATAAAGAGATATAGAGTGAAAACGATTGAAAGAGGTTTCGTGTGTGACATTTGTAAGTGTCCGGCTTCGCAACGCAAGGTCCATAAGCTCCGATAAGCAATGTTTAAGGATCTTACACACTCCCAATGAGTATGCAACATTGTTTTATCGGGTTGGTTCGTTACTTACCACAATTTTAGGTTAAAGAGATCTAGATGTACGTACTTTTCAATTTATGACTTCTTATTAGAATAACGAGTTGTGAAGTAATTACCTAACGTAAGCCCTAGAACCCACGGGCTAAGTGAGTCGACCGGTTTGACTTGTTGACTTTATTTGACTTTGACTTGACCGGATTTTGATGGTTGTCACAATTTTCATTATGATAACTCCTGACCTCTCTAAGCTGCCACGTGGCGCAATACATGGGTCCCAAAGATTCCATTTTCCAAAGATTAATGAATCAGATATTGTTCAAAGATTAGAGAAAATTTGTTTAGAAAAAGGATTAGATTATGATCAAACTGCATTAGAATTCATTGCTACAAGATCTAATGGATCTCTTAGAGATGGAGAGATGACTTTAGAACAACTTAGTTTGTTGGGGAAAAGAACAACCATCTCACTAACCTATGAATTAGTGAGTAATTTTTACATTTTTACCCATTTTTTTTTCTCTTAATTGGTTGAAATTAAGAAATTTAAGATACCCTTTTTGGATTTTTGCAGATTGGTATTGTCTCTGATGATGAGCTGCTTGAGTTACTAGCTTTGGCCTTATCACCTGACACTTCAAATACAGTTAAAAGGGCGAGGGAATTAATGAGATCAAGAATTGACCCTATGCAGTTAATTTCACAATTAGCAATTCTAATTATGGATATTATTTTTGGGAAATTTCATGAAAATTTTTCTGATGTTAAAAGGTAGTTTTTTGAAAGGCATACTTGTGAGTATACTTGCATCACCATTACTCTTTATATTAATCCATGGTATCATCAGTAAATAAACTACTTTTTTATGTTTTTTTTAGCTGAAGCTGATTTGCAGCAACTTAATAACGCCCTGAAAATACTATCTGAAACTGAGCTTCTATTTATTTTCACCAAGGTATTCTTTTTTTATTTTATTTTATTAATTCTAACACTTCCCCTTTTCAGGGAAAAATTAAAGAGTTAGTATAGGAATAGCTGTAGTTGAATTGGAATTCCATCGTTTGAAGCTACATATAAAAGTATGGGACAGATTACTGGTGATCCTAATCTGGTTCTGGATCGTGTTTCAGGTACATATAAAGTTCGTTCTAGGAAACTCTGCGGGAACTGTCACTGCATTTTATGTATCTACCCTACCCCAGCTAACTGGTGGACCTCCAATGTTTACAAGCAACTTAGTTCAGATCAACAGGTCAATCTCAAATGGGTTAGAGATAACCACGTGGTGTATAACTACGGAACAGATTACTAGCGTTTTAATGGGAAGATGACACTTGAATGTTATAAGCCACAATACTAATAGATACATGATATTCTTTCACAATTACACCACAATTCATTTTCCAGTCTTAGCTTAAAGCTTGGTTTTCCTTTTTAAAGTTTGGTATTAAACTGCATGCCCTTTGCATTCCATTTTCCAAGTGTGTTGTCATTTTCTCAAGTACTTTTCAAACATTCTTTTTGATGTTTTGAAATTTGAACAAGGATGGAGTGAGCGAAGGACAATTTTATCTTGTTATGACAGGGCCTTCCCGGATGCTTCTTTAGTGTTCCTGTAAGTAAGGCTGTAATATATATATTTTTTTCATAAAATATTTATTTTTCTTACTCTAACATGTATGTGTTTTGTTTTGTAGGAAGAGTTGGGAGCTCCACAAGAATCTCAACATGGTGATGCGGTAATGGAGGCGATTGTTAAAAAATGTAACGGCTCTGTGTTAGGGGAAGGGGTCGATTCAACACTACAATTGTGTGTATGTAAATTGTAATTAATGTCTGTATATGAAAGGGTATTTTATTCATTTACTAAAAAATGTATGTTATGTTTTGTTGTAAAACAAACAGCTGAGGCACCGGCGGAACAGGTTACACAGGAGCATTTTGACAATGGACTAATATACCCTTCGTTCACCAACATCTGTAAGATTTCCACTCATATTGCTGCCAAAGCATATGAACTTGGTAAGAAGAAGGCCCAAATTTTTGGCCCTCATCTCGGCTCCCTTCTCTTATATCTTCCCTCCTAATCTCCCAACCTCTGACCTGCCACATCCTTTTAACTGTGGTGCTTCTTTTGTTGCCAACTGTTGCAACAGATCGGCCAAAAAGGGTAATTACTTGTCTCTGGTGTTGATATTAAGACGTTTTAGTGTCCGTTGAATCAATATTTGATTTTAATTTTAATTTCAAGTTTTGTTATTGTTTTTTTGACCCCTTTACTTTAATGGGGTTGAAACATGTCTAATTTAATTGTTTTGATTATATCAAGTCCAGATGTGAGCTTGAGGATTTGTATTCCCATATTTTATTAAACTTAAAATTGCTTAGTTTTGTAAACTGCCATTTTTTATTTTTTTAAAAACTTGAAGTCCTAAAAGTGAAATGATATATATATATATATATATATATATATATATATATATATATATATATATATATATATATATATATATATATATATATATATATATAATCTGAATGGAAAATAATATGATATTTTATTAGTTTTACTTTCTTTCTTTTTTATCTTAATAGACTTAATGGGTTAAGCCCTTAATCCAGAAAGCTACATATAATTGTTTCCTTTTGACTTAATTTGGACATAATAACTTGATGAGTTAACCAAAAAAGCCTGCCACATATTTTAGATAGGGGTATTATGGGAAAATCCTACGAATAAAGGGCTTATTAATAGGAAGGGCATTTTGGGTAATTCTTTATATATTTTGTTTGTTGCAACTGAGTATATAAGTGGGTAGAAGGATTGAGGGATGGTTATCTGTCATGATAAATGAAGATTTTCACTGTCACTGCCTTCTCTGCTATCAGGAATATACATATTTCATGGTCTTTTTTCCTTTTTTAAAGGTAAACATCCATCAATTTTGAATTAACTCTCTCTTTTATCAAATATCATGTTCTTCATTTTAGAGAACATTAATCTCTGTTAGTTTTTATTTATTTATTTATCATGTTATGTGTTGGATTACAGCAGTGAAAGGAGCATTAAAAATAAAAAACAAAAACAAAAAGATAATTCTCTCCTTATTATCATATGCCTAATATATTTTGTACTTCAATTTGTAGAAAGATCATCAAGCAATTGATATCTTTTTAGCAGAGATCGATATATATGAGCTTTTTTGCTTTTAAACATTGTTGGGGAAGAAGGTAGAAACTTGCTCTTTGTGAAGGTAATTTTTTTTCTTAATGTATTGTCCTCTATATTCTTGACATTTTCCCACTTTTTAAATCTTTTATCAAATTCTCACTTTTGGATACAGAGCTTGATGAGAGAATGCATGACCTAAATCTTTTATCAAATTCTCACTTTTGGAGGTGGCCATAAGAAAAGGTAAGCAAAGGGTAATTTGGTATATAGTTCAGGTTGACAAAGATTATTTGTCACATAATTGACAAGGAGCTGTTGTATCTATTCAGACTAGGCTTAGAGCAATGGTTGCAAGAGATGAGTTCAGAAGAAAAAGAAACAAGGCTGCAACTATAGTTCAGGTATTGTGGATGAATTATGTTTGTAAAGTATTTAAGAAAATGATTATAAACAATGGTGAATTTGTACAAATTAGTTAGCTACTTGTAGTTAGCTACTTGTAGGTTGATCTTGAATAAGCAAAGGGGCAATGGACTGTATTTTTTGTATCTAATTTGTTTGTAAATTTTTGTTACAACTTCTATTGATTTGTTTTATCTTTCCATGGAATGATTATTTGTATGACATTAAATTTATGCAATTGATTCTATTTTTTGTATATGATATTTTATTTTCTATTATGAAACATTAAATACAAATTTAATTTGAAAATAAGTAAATCTATAAATAATATTTTTTTTAAACATTTAAAATTATGATACGCAAAAATGTGTGTCATCTTCATTTATGACATGGCCTTTCTTGACAGGAGATTTCTTGATACGCATTGTGTGTCATTAACACGCGCGTCGTAAGGTTAAGACACGCGAATGCGTGTCGTCTTCCTTTATGACAGGGCATTCCTTGATACGCATTGCGTGTCGTAAATGCGCGTCGTTTATAGGGGACGCGCAAAAGCGCGTCGTCTCTCTTTATGACAGGGCCTTCCTTGACGCGCATTTGCGCGTCGTCTTAGCCTTTTACGACGCGCAATGAGCGTCGTAAAAGGCTGTTTTTCTTGTAGTGGCAAACACGTTTACGACCGTAAACTCCGGACCGTAAACCCTTCAAAGACCGTAAACTCTTCAAGAACCATAAACACAACTTCAGATCGCGAAAAAAACGACGTTTTTCACCATTTTTGCTCCAAAACTCGATCAAAAACTCGTTTTTATGAAAAACGCGAAGAACAAACACCCCCCCCCCCCCCTTATTTTTGCGAGATCTATCCAAAAACGCAAAAATCTCTTCAAAATAAGATCAAATAAGCTCCAGATCTGAAAAAAAAAATTGATTGATACAACCAAGCTCTGATACCAATTGTAAGTCCCCAATCTGCTTGTGTATCAATCAGATCCGTTTGATAGTGCGGAATTCCAATCAAACGGATGATGTCAGATCAAATAAAAGAGAAGGAGAAGAAGAAGAAGAAGATGATGAATCTATGTATGATATGATTAGAATAAAGATCCAGGTACAAAAGATTCACACACACAAAACTTCTCTCTAGTTTCTCTCTCTAGAACACCTTCAAAATGCACACACTTAAGCTCCTCTAGTGTTCATCACTCTTTTCCTCACACCCCTCACCCCTATATATATATATATATATATATATATATATATATATATATATATATATATATATATATATATATATATATATATACACACACACATGAGAATATGGGCCGTAAACAGGGTTTACGGCCGTAAACACCCATCGACCATAAACAGCTAAACAATACATAAAAATACAATTTTTCAGAAAAGCAAAGTATAAACCATATTTTTGACCCAACAGTGTGACCTGGTATGCTACATACCAGACATCGAAGGCCACCATTATATCTGCCACGTCCGCGACCACAACCACCACGATAGTTATTTCGCTTATTTGAGTTATTATGCCCATTATTGTTGTTGCGATGAGGGGAATTGAGTTCATGCCTAGTGGCATTATTATCTGATGAAGTATACTCCTCTGGAATGTTCATAGAAGCTGCTTGTGCTTCATGTGCAATTAAATAAGACTAGAACTTTGGAAGAGTTACATTCAGCTCATTGCTTAGAACAGTAATAGCAATGAAAAGATCACTATGTCCAGGCCCCAAGCCGGCTAGTATGTAACTAATCACTTCTTCATCACCCATAGGTTGACCAATGTTTTCCATGGTGTCGGAGAAAACTGTCATTTTCTGATAATACTCGGCTGCACTCATGCCTCCTTTCCTTGTTGTGGATAGTTGAGTACGGATCTGAATAGAGTTTCCTCAATGTTGTGCAGAAGACATGGTGTGGAGGGTTGTCCACAATTCCTTTGCAATATTAGTGCAGCGGATGAGTTGAGGGAGAACCTCTTCTGTCATCGAGGAAAGCAGGCCTCCAACCGCAACCTGATCTTGAATAGCCCATGTATCATAGTTTGGGTTTGGCGATTCCTTGGTAGCATCACCAGTTCCTATAGCTACCTTTTGCGGAGGAGCAAGTATGGTTCCATCAAGATGTCCAAAGAGATGAACACCTCGTAAGATAGGAACAACTTGAGCTTTCCACTGTAAGAAATTGGTATGAGTTAACTTACATGAAACAACAGTGGCAATGGTGGAAGATTTTACAAAAACAAACATTGTAGAGATATCCTTTGGTGAGGAAGACCAAAGAACCAGAGATTGAAGGTAGATTTTGTTTGGAGCGTGAGATCTTGGCTCTGATACCAAGTAACTAAGAGAATTTGGTGTAACAGATCCTAGTGGAATTGATTGAATATATATATATATATATATATATATATATATATATATATATATATATATATATATATATATATATATATATATATATATATAAGATAACAATTATCCGTTATAATTTGGATCTATCAATACAACACGATATATCATATATTCAAAACCTTTTATAATCTGTTTACAATGAATACGTAACTATTATTATAATTAACTATTTACTGTTTATTAATATTTTAATTTGCTAATTAATAATAAAATGATGGCACCTGCCGACTCTTCTGTCACGTTCCATCTTTATAAATGTTGAAATTAAATAGAAACAAAATGATAATTTAATTAAAGTAACAACTATTATATCGTGGAGTAACAATAATTCTTTTATGATGGAGATTACAATTATATAGGACAAAATGAATTTAAACATTATATATGATTAATATGAATAATGTATGAGAGTTGTGTTTGTGTATCAACCTCGTTACTATTGTTACTATTTCTTATTATTCATATTATGTCCTATCATTATTAGGGTAGCTCACATTGATCGTAGTTGTGGTTTCGGGCGAGTAAAAAAAATGTTTGACCCTCGAAATAAGAAAAATACAAAACCATCATATATATATATATATATATATATATATATATATATATATATATATATATATATATATATATATATATATACTAGTTTATAACCCGTGAGAACCAAAGTTATAAAATTAATTAAACTTTAATAGTTAAAATTTAAAATTATTAATAACTTATTTTAAATAAATTATTAATTAAGAGGTTTATTTTAGTTATATAAAATTATAATCATTGATTTAAATAAATATGTCAAATTATATCAATTTATAATTTGTATTAATTTTATTTTAAATTTTATTCTAGTGTTCTTAATTTAATGTAATTAGAATGAAAAATTTAAAACTTGAAATTTGAAATGGAGAATCAATATGTTAACAAATGGTATCCATTAATTATAAAACATAATAAGATGAAACATGACAAAAAAAATTACATTAATTATGAGACTTAATATGTTGACACATGTCAAAAGGAGATTAAAAACTACTCTTTTATTAGAATATGATATGATATTTTATTAGAATAGGATATATATATATATATATATATATATATATATATATATATATATATATATATATATATATATATATATATATATATATATATATATATATATATATATATATATATATATATATATATATATATATATATGATGGTTTTGTATTTTTCTTATTTCGAGGGTCAAACATTTTTTTTTTACTCACCCAATATATATATGATTTCATGTGTATGTATATGTATGTGAATATATATAAATGTGTGTATGTATGTGAATGTGTATGACTTTATGTGAATTGTTGAATGTATGCGGATTTTGACGTTGCGGTCCCGAGCTTTCGTCAGGCTTGCCCGGGGGCAGCCGCGCAACTTGTCATGGATATAGGGTCAGCCATGTATGTATATGAATATGAATGTGTATGTATATATCTGAGGTGCAGCATTTGCACCTCTGTCATACCTTGCAAGAAATGGTCACCACAAATCGTCTTGAGAAAAATTTGATTACAAGAATGTAAAAATTAGAAGGAGTTGGAGAAGCACTATCGATTGCCAACAAAGAGATGGGTACAAATCCCACACCTAAGATCTACATGGTCCAGCTAACCCCGGATAAAGAAGGAACAAAGGAGGAAGAATGAGAAATTGAGGAGTTTGAAGTCTTTAAAAGATACCAAGCAATGAAGAAAAAGAAACTAGAAAGAGGAAAACAAGCGGATGCTATAAAGAAAGATTAGGATTACATCTCTATTTATACTTGTAATACAGACAAATCTAAGGAGGAAGAAAAGATAGCACTCATCAAGATACTTATAAATAAATAATAGTTAGACGAAAGACCAAAAACGATCCTAATGATCACAAAAGAAACATCTCTAGAAGTGATAAGAGTTGTTTATACCATCAAGCTTTACAAAGCTTATTTTTTTATCACCGTTTATTGATGACATTAACGAAACACCCATACCAAATGGTTTGAAAGAACCAATCATTAAACTATACGATGGGATTGGATACTCATATGACTTTGTGTCAAATTTCCAGTGGGAAACAAGATGATTCCATCAGATATGAAGTAGTGAAGTTTATATTTTGCAGGAATGGATATTTATTTAGTTAGCCTCCCGCCTTTAAGCATCATAAGCTTTGAAGAGTTATGCAACGAGTTCTGTAACATTTTTATACAAAAAAGAAGGTTTCAACAGAAAGCCCATATGTTATTCACATCTAGACAAAGGAAGGAGAGCCAAACGAAGCCTGTTTTAAAAGGTTCAATGATATAAGAAGGAAAATTCCCACAAGAGACAAACCAACGATGATAGTTTCTTTTATTTACGACCTTTTAGAAGGAAAGCTTCTTAGTAAATTGGTATGGAAGGAATTTATCACAGTTGAAGAGATGATCCAAAAAGTAAACCTTTTTCTTGAGACAAGAAGCCAAAATTTCTTATAAGATGCTAATCGAAAGAAAAATAGCAAGAATAACCAAAAAGAAATAAAGAGGAACAAGCGGCTAACATTACTCCAACTATGGTAGAGCCAGTTGCTTCGGAAAGTTTCAAAAGTTCCTTGGAAAAGGAAGAGAGGGATATCTCTATTTTAGACCTTATATAAAAGAAACAATCATAGCCACCGATCATACGAATTCACGTAAAGGATATTATGCAGAAGGAAGATGTTACCGTAGATATCCAAACCAATACTATGCGATTCATAAGAAAATAGTACATGCTACTAATTATTGTAAAATCTTTGGGAGAAAAAAGGATAAAGCTAAATTACTGGTAGAGAAAATAGCACATGTTCCTAAAAAAGGAACATGTGGAATATAATGTAGAGATATTAATGGTTTCGGGAGCAACGGAATACAAAATATCATTTAGAAAACAGATGTTAGACCGATTAGAATTCAGGATGAGTACTTCGATCTTAGAAAATTATCGACGAACAGAGTCTTTGATTATCAAAGGAGCAATCAATAAAACATTAACACATTGGATATATGTTGATACTAGGAGTTTGGTTAATATATTATACTAATACTACTTCTCCAAGTTGGATTTTCCCGATATGTCAAAGAAAACGAAGGAACTCGATGAGCCGTATAGATGCACTCTGTAACGACCCAAAAATCATGACTAAAAATTTCTTTTTAAAATATTAATAAAACCATATTTATAAAAACGTATCATACGTCATAACATAATGTTCGAGTATTAAGTTCAAAACATAATCTCATTATCAGAGTCAAACATTCCCAGGCTAACTGTCTATGGTGTGTGCACTGCAATCTTCCCGAGCTCCTCTTTTGAAAACTGAGTACCTGAAACCAAAACTGAAAACCGTAAGCACGAAGCTTAGTGAGCTCCCCCAATCTACCACATACCATGCAATAACATATAAAGCACATACTGGGCCTTGCCCACTGCATCGGACCGAGGTCCGGACTAACTGGGGCCTTGCCCCTTCATCGGACCGAAGTCCGGAAACTGACTGGGACCTTGTCCCCTGCATCGGACCGAAGTCCGGACTAACTGGGGCCTTGCTCCCTGCATCGGACCGAAGTCCGGAAACTGACTGGGACCTTGTCCCCTACATCGGACCGAAGTCCGGACTAACTGGGGCCTTGCCCCCTGCATCGGACCGAAGTCCGGAAACTGAGTTAACATAGCATAGCATAACATATCAACTAGCATAAACACATATACTGCATACTGCATCGGGCTGTTGCCCGGAACACATAACACATAATACATAACACATAAATCCTGTATGAGCCACAAAGGCATCAAACATACTAACTACTGCATCGGACCGAAGTCCGGAAACTAATGCTAACTGAACGGGCCGACATTGTGGCCTTAGACCCGTTCCTACTGGAAGGAAAGTCACCTGATACTGCTGAACTGCTGCTGCTAATCCCTTTGACTGCTACCTGAGCTCTGACTTCGAACTACTGCTCCACTAGCTCCTCGAGCTACCAATATCAATATAACACTTAGTCCAACTGACCTCCAAAGGTCAACTAAGTCAACTCTGGTCAAAGTCAACCTTCCAGGTCAACCCTACTCGCCGAGTCCACCTAATGACTCACCGAGTTTATATGCTCAGGGTCTTTCTATTCGCGACTCGACCCGCCGAGTCAGTCCATGACTCGCCGAGTCAACTATTCCCGAGTCCTGACCTGTCCAACTCGCTGAGTCTCCACACAACTCACTAATCTGAGCCTTGACTCGAAGGGTTTGGGGTTTCGCGACTTGACTCGCCGAGTCCATGAACAGACTCGTCGAGTCCAAGGCAATCTTCAACAGACTCGCCGAGTTGTTCATCCAACTCGTCGAGTTCATCTCCATCTTCATACTACTCGCCAAGTCCACTCAAAGGACTCGCCGAGTCTATTCAGTCCTTAATCCATGCAGTGGCTTTTCGAGCCAAACAGGGCTTCCAACTCATAGATCCATACTTCTAAGGCCTATCCCCTACGTAAAGTGGCCAACTTTACGTGTAGATCAAGAGATCTAGGCTTAAAACAATCCAAACTAGGGTTTAAGACAAAGAGGCTTCACTATCAACCCAATAACATATGCTTTATGACTTTCTAAGCCAAGATACACTCAGATCTGAAGTAGCAACTTCAGATCTAGGCTTCTAACTCGAAATAGTTCTTAAGCATGGCATAAAATCCCCAAATCTCATAACAAAATAGATCTAGATGCAAAGAAGGGAAAAATTGCAGCTTAATACCTCCAAGAAGAACACAAACTGAAGTAGATTTCGGATCTACACCTCTCCTTTGAAGCAACCTTCTTGATCTTCAATTTCCTTCCAAGATTTCCTTCCTCCAAAGCTATTTCTCTCAAATGATGGAGGCTCCCACGAAATCTAGGGTTTACAGGTTCTCTAGGATGATATGGAGGCTGGGGGAGGGACATAACTCGCTTTAAATAGGATACAACTCCCAGATTAGGGTTTTCCTCGCACAGACCAGACTCGCCGAGTCTCCTTGGCCGACTCGCCGAGTCGGTCACTTACTCCCCGACCCGGATCCCGCTCGGACTCGCCGAGTCCCTCCTTGGACTCGCCGAGTCGACCCCTAAACTTAGGGTTTTCTTTCCTTTCTTGGTATTCAAAACTTTGGGTGTTACAACTCTCCCCCACTTAAACTAAACTTCATCCTCGAAGTTTGCTATGGCTAACTTTCCTGCGAACTGCCTCCAACTCTCTGTTTGGGAAAACTAACACCCTTTTGCCCATCACTCCAGCCACTTACAGTTCTGGTCACTACTGTTGGTACATACTAAATCCTTCTCTTCTCCATAATTTTCTTAACGTTACTTCCTCTGACTGGAAATTCTGTTACCCCTCATCCGCCTACCGGATGCACTGAGACTACCCTGGTCCAACTATTCTGCCAATATCTGAGTTACCGGACTCCCACTGGCCACTACACTCCATCGCAATCTCTTAGTCGCTCCCAGCGACTCCGGAAGATACTTCGACTATCGATAACTATTCTATCCATTCTGCCATCCATAATGAATCGATGCTGCTGGAACCAGCCTGCTTATCTCTCACCTGATTACTCCACTCCTACTAACTCGAGCCTTTCATCTTGAAGAAAAGCTACCTGCTGAGCTATCCTTACATATCACTTATACTTGGCAGAAGGGCTCAACTGATCCTGCTGAGAGGGATTTGTCGTTTCCAAGCCAACCAACTATACCGTCATCACTTGCATTCCAACACAAGTACTAATACTGTCCAAAACTCTGAAACTGTCCAAACACTGAACTGCCTACAATACTGAACATGCCTGAAACTCTAAACTGCCTGAAACACTGAGCTGCCCGAAACACTGATCTACCTGATACACTGAACTGCCTGAAACACTGAGTTCCAACTCAATTGTGGAGTCAAAGAACTCCTTACTTAGTCGCTCCCACGACTTCTGAACGAAATCTTTCTCTGGAACTAGTTTCCATTAGTTATCCTGTCACTGTGGCTCTTACAACCTCCCGATCCACCGATCAGGTCCTTACGTCACATCCTGACATCATCAATTCCACGACTAACAATATGATGGCTCCCAGACTAACGGTAGCCCTTAACATACCCAAACCCCAACAGTCCACTGCTACTCTGATCTCATAACTGCGGTGACGATCCACTGACAAATTGCCCACTTAACCATAACTGAACCATTTGGGAAATCCAGAATCTAACCCGTGGATTCCCATATCCTCACTACTGCACCCGAACTGGTGGGTACTACTGCTTTCCCGCGTCCAACAACGCGCTCATGCTGCCTACCAATCTGATAAAGGTTATGGCTACGCTCGCAGACTTACAACACTCTATTACTATCTAACTGCTAGTGAATGCTACGGCTACCCCTCGCAGACTTACAACACTCTACTACTATCTAACTGCTAGTGAATGCTACGGCTACCCCCGCAGACTTACAACACCACTACTACTATCTAACTGCTAGTGAATGCTACGGATACCCCCGCAGACTTACAACACCACTACTACTATCATCTGACGACATCCTGACTATCCCTAGTCCTGCTAGTGATTCCCCATCTTGATTTCTCAAAACCTACCCTCAGTCTTTGAATACTGCATCATCCTCGACATCTTATATCCTTGATATACTTAGCGCTTCGTCGAGGGACTATTCGGCTTGGTTCCCAAACCAACCGTCTACTAATCCGGATACAAGAAGCTATTGTTGGGAAGTTTCCAAACTCCCAACTCCTGAATCTACACAATCCTGCATGCTGACTCTGTCACTGGCTACTAATATGAAAACATCTCTTGCTAGCCGTTCTCAGGATCCTCATTCCGACTCACTTGAGTCCTACAGGTGGTCCTCCAATCCTGGATTCCCAACCAGCTTCTAACCATCTCGATTACATGAGCTAACTTCTGGGAAGGTCCTCGAACTTCCCAATTCTGAACTTCTCAATCCATCAATCACTGTGCTACTATCATTTCTTCTCAGAGGTCGCGCACTCATTCTGGGTCTACGTGGCTCTTATCCTTGTATACTCGGAGGGTTCTCCCCCACTTAGATTCGGGTAGTTCCTTACTGCTCACTGGTCGAAAGGATTTCCAACCTTCCTTCCACTAAAAGGGCGATATGCTGACCGCCGACGTTTACCCTTGCCAGCGCTCCTACTAACTCTTACCAGATCCGCACCCTTCTTTCTATCTGACTGAGCAACCTTCAATCCTGAACCATAATTGCTTAAGGGACTGCATTCTGAGAACCTGCGTTTGGGGTGTACATTCCTAACCCACTTCCTTACTGACCGCTAGCTACCCCACTGAAAACTATGGATTATCACTACCGAGAATATAACTGATCATTACCCGACTAACGCCTTCCGCAAGTAGTAAGGCACTACTGAATCTTACACATACATGTTACAGTCACTGCATCTGAAGTAACCTGATCTAGAGGAAATGACCTCCAGTTCACTATTCTAATCCCATGGTATGCAGATGGCATAAAACTCCGTCACAAGTAGGTAATATAATACCCCCAACACATATACTTACTGATATCAATGCAACAACATAACAATAATACTATGAATAATAATTGACAGGGAGGTAAAAGATACATACCTCCATCACTCAGCGCTGCTCCAATCCTTGCTGAAATCATACGGAAAAACTCGGCTCCGAGTCGTGGGCGCCCTTGCCCGGCCTCGGCAACTACTGGCGGTACTTGAAGTCCCAAGGGCAGGAGCTGGCACCTGCCCTGCTGTATATAAACTCGGACAGTGGGCCTTCTTGTGGCCCCTCTGACTGCAATGGAAACATATCGGATCAAGTCCCTGGGTGATGGTAATAATACAATCCCTGCTAAAATGGCCAATCTGGCCGCACTTGAAACATCCGGCATCGCCACCACTTCTACGCCTACACGCACCCAGGTGCATCCTACCGCACTTCCCGCATCGACTGCAACTTTGATAGTCCCTCGTTCTCAAATCCGACCCCTTGGGCCTCTTACTCGAACCAGTGGCTACCTGAGTCTCATCAGTTTTCCTCTTCCCTTCCGACTCCCTGCCCGCTGACTGAACAACAACTATCTGATCCTGGAGCTTCGCAATCAACCGATCAGTGATCCTCATAACCATGTCGGGCAGATCCTCGCGAATGGCTCGCGTAACCTCCTCTACTATCCAATCATACAAAGGTCTCTCTTGGAGACAGGGTGCCCCACTCACTCCTGTCCCCTGATGGTCAAAACTAGAAATGGGATTTCCTTTCCTGATGGATTCCTGAACTCCACAAGAATCGGGGCCTAGACGATCCCCAATCTGTCCTGAAACTATCCCGGCCTTAAAGGCCTCAAGATGACTGTCCATATGCTCCACAATGGCCTCTCTAACTGAAACGAAAATCACTGGAGTCTGATCAACAATATTGCGCGTGATCTCTGCGGAAATGAAATTCCTCATCTGATCATCAAGCTGCCCGGCTCTAGAGCCTGAGCCAGATCCCTCCCGGACACCTAAACTGCCAACTGATATCTCGCGCAACATCCCCATGCTGAAAATATAACAATTCCTGATTAATTTACACATTACTGCTGAGGGATCTCTCACACACTCTACTAGTTCCCTGGTTTTTCCTTGGCCCCTCTTGAATCGAGTACGAATCCTCTGCTTTCAGTAGTACGGGCCCATACTACCTTCCACATCTATCCGTACTTTCCTCAAGAGTTACCTCAACTCCACCAAGTCCCCTTTTCTCTACTACTGATCTATGCTACTCTTATCCTAGGCTTGCCCTAGGGAACCTCTGACTCTACCCAAACAGTCCTCAGCTACTGAAGATCTCCTTGTAATGCCAATTAGCCACCACCTGAATACCATCACATGCAATGAGGCTTGGATAATCCTACGAGTAAAAGTCTCGTCTGTAACACTGTAACTTTCAAAACTGTTGAGTTGAAGACTCGTTTGAAGATTGCATCATTGGGCTCGGCTATTAGTCCATTTGTTTTGTACTCCGGTTTTGGGCCTGTCCAACCGTGAGTTTGCTAGGTTTACTATATAAAGATATGCTTGCATGCATATTAGGTTAACATTTGAGAAGTAATGATTACGATAGTATTTCAGATTTCTTTTATCGTTCTTGTAAACCTCCAACCCTCTACAGTTGATGTTCTTGATCGAGCTCTTCTGAGGGTTTATTTATAATCATTCGACACGTTTGATTAATCCTTGAGTTGTTCTTTATTTTGCATTCGTTCTTGTTGTTTAATATTTATTTACCTGTTTAAGATCTAATCGATCTTCAAGATTGAGTTTTAATCTCATCAATTGGTATCAGAGCAGGAGGCTGTGTAATCGATACACTTCTTTTCTGTGAAAAGGTTTCAATTAGGGTTTTTGCGCAATTACTGATATTTATTGAGCCGTCATCTCATTATTGACGTATCTTGATATTTATTATTTTGCACTAATTTGAGTTATTACAAGTCTGATCTTTGAACAGGTTTTTCGATCATAATGGACGAGTCGCAATCGAATCCCATCAATATTTCCAACAGCATTGGTTCAACCACGAAGATTCCCATCCTATATACCCATGATTATGAAGTCTGGGCGCATCACTTCGAAGACTACGTTATAGGATCTGAGGATAATGGATACCTCATATGGGAAGGAATTATCAATGGACCGTTTTCTCATTCTGCAACGTCGAGGATTATTAAAACTCAAAAGGAGTATAATGATCTGCTGAAGGATGTTAAAGATATTGTGCAAGATGAAAAGGACAAATTCCAGTGCAATATCAAGGCACTAAGGTTGATCAGATTCGCCCTTCAGTCCGACACCTTTAGGTTGGTAAGCTCATGCACGACGGTAAAGGAAGTTTGGGATAGACTTCGTGAACTATACTCTACAGACGAGGATCTTGAACACTCTATCCAAACCTTGCTCTTATCTGAGTTTGGAGAATTCAAGCAAGGAGCCGAAGAAACTATGACCCAGACGTTCGATCGCTTCAATCATCTTCTCAGCAAGATGATCAAACATGACATCGAAAGGAAGCTTATCGAGCAAAAGGTTACGTTTCTAAATGGTCTAAGGTCAGAGTGGAGAGCAGTGGTGTCTACAGTCAAAGCCCATGAACAGTTTAAATCTTATTCTTTGGCGAAACTGGTGGGTATTCTCAAGTCCCAGGAGAAGATTATGCTGCAGGAAAAGAACGTTGTTTCCAGCCTAGGTTCGCTGGCCCTCTTGTCAAAAAGTAAAGCTGTGATAGAGGATGAAGACCTCAACTTGGAGGAGTATGACCTCACGTCGGAGGATTATGCTATGATGGTGTCTAACCCCAAGAGGTTCATTAAGAAGAGATTCCCCAGCAACAAAAACCGAAACTGGCAGGGGAGTTATAGTTCAGAAAAGGTTAACAATGAACCGAAGGTTGAAGAGTCTAAGAAGGAACCGAAGGCAGAAGGTGATTCTGGAGTAAGATGTTTCTACTGTGGAGGGAAAAATCACTATGCTAAGGATTGTGTCCTCAAAAAGATGGCTGAAAAAGATGAGGAAGCTTTGCTGCAGAAAAAGCTCGATGAGATAAGGAAGAAGAAATCTACCGCTAACCCTTCCATGAATGCTCTAATTGTGCAGGGTTCGGTTGCTGATAACGAGTTCGGAGGCGTGGAAGTTTGGTCATCCGACTCTAAAGACGATGAAGTGAGGAAGCGTTCGCATGGAAAGGCTTGTGTGGCTAAAGAGGAGAGCAATGGAGGCAGGTGCTTGATGGTTTCTGAAGTATCTCAGATGAGGGGATACAACACTGATGGTGGAAGTAATGAACCGAAGGAGCAACCGGATATGTGCTTTACGACCAAACCGCTCAGCGTGCAGTTCAACGAACTCGATGAACTGATCAAGAAGGTACAATCGGTTTTTGTTTCATTTAAAGTACCACAAAGCTCCTATGACAAAGAACTAAAAAGTGTTAATTCACGAATCTCACATCTAGATAGTAGTTTAACTCAAACTCGAGTCACCAATTCTAACCTAACTGATCAATTAAGCAGGGTGTCTTCGAAGAGTGAGGAGCGGCGCATGTGGATCGAGTTGAAGGAGTCTGAATTAGTTAAAATAAAAGACGAAAACATTTATTTACAGAGAGACAATTTAAAGTTGTTAAAACAGCGTAATGTTTTTTGTTTGATTGCAAAACGTCTTTATACTAATATTACTCAGCTTCACTTGGATTGTGAGATAGGACAAAAGATCCATCGCATGATTTTGCCCTTCCTTGAGTTTAAGGAGGATGAAATCGATGCTGAAGCCTATAATTGTGAGAGTGTGATATCATCTGATGACGTCAATCCAACCTATATGTATGGACTGGACAAATTTGAATCTTCCATTAAATCCAAGGACCACAAGGACATGCTCAAAAACCTTTTGGATGAAAATGATAGACTTAAACTAAGAACCGAAACCATACAAAAATTTGACTCCTGAAACGCCAACTTGAGCTCAGAAAATAAAATTGATGTTGAAAATGCATCTGAGCTTAATGAGGATGAAAATATGAGTGAAATTTCTGTAGAGGACACGGTTGACTGCTCAGAATTTGTGAAAAGCGAACCTGAAAACCACAAGAATCTAATTTCAGAAAATTCAGTGGAATTCGCTCGATCGTCCCAACAAAAGTCCTCGATCCTTGCAGAAAAAGCAGTTGTATATCAAAAGGTCAGGACCACTCCAAATCAAGTGTACAAGGTCACAGGAGTAACCGAACATCAGACTGCAGAACTCACAGCTATTGTAAACGAAGATAATGCTGATGGCTGCGATGAGTTCTTCTGGACAGCTCCAATAGATAATGCACATGAAACGGTAGGCTTATCAGAAAGGACCTCATGGATAAGTAAAGGTAGATACATACTAGAACCCTTGAACAAGCCAGATAATTTCAATGTGCCAAGTACCAGTGGTACGAAAGACATTGCTCAAGAGAATGGAAGCTCAGCAAAAGAAGATGTTCGCTCTAGTTCGTCATTTCAAAGTGAAACTCCCACAGTCCAAAATGAACCAGCCAAGGAGAAACCGAAAATGAAAGCCAATATCCATCATCAACCGAAGCAGATGAGGAATAAGAAACGTGAAAGAAACCAGAGATACAGGAAGAACCTCTCTGATAGGAAACAATTCTGGCAATCCCAAAATGCTTATTTCTCACATCAAGACAAGAATCTGAAGTTTGAGAACAATCCTGTCAAAAGGCATGAGAGCCACTCCAACCGAAAGCAAAGGTTCGGTTCTGAGGATGACTCCAACCGAAGGCAAAGGTTCGGATCACAGAACGACTCCAACCGAAAGCAAAGGTTCGGTTATGAGGATGACTCCAACCGAAAGCCAAGGTTCGGATCACTGAACGACTCCAACCGAAAGCAAAGGTTCGGTTCTGAGGATGACTCCAACCGAAAGCCAAGGTTCGGTTCACAGAACGACTTCAACCGAAAGCCAAGCTTCGGTTCTATAATCAAAGGAAATCAAAACTCTAAGGTTAGTCGCACCAATGATCAAAAGCAAAAGGGTAACCTAGAGTCTCCAGCCAGGAAATCATCTCAATCTAAGCCCAATCATTCTCATTCATCTAATTCTTCTAATTCTTCCAATTCATCTCCATCTCACTCAAAAGTTCACTCAGCACGCTCTCAAAAATCTCATTCGTCAGCTGAACACAAGGGCAAACAGAAGGTTTCTGCATCAAAACCAGAGTCTAAACCGAACGCACCTCATCCTAATAAAATAAAAGTCTTTACCATTAAAAAGAAAGATGAAACAACACTCATAAAACGAACATATCTTGTTGACATCTCTCTTACTATTCCTGTTCCTGTGAAAGGCTCACGTGGACCCAAGAAACTTTGGGTTCCTAAATCTGCTTAATTTTTGCAGGTTATAAGTAACGAGCAGTTTGACGAAGAATGGTACATCGATAGTGGCTGCTCGCATCACATGACAGGGAGGAAGGAAGAGCTTAGGGAATACAGGTCTCTTACAAATGGTGGCAACGTCAAGTTTGGAAACAACTCTTTCGGCACCATAAAGGGATACAGAATGATTACCAATGGTGATTTCACTATAAGGAAGGTGGCATATGTGGAAGGACTACAAAACAACCTCATCAGTGTATCTCAGCTTGTTGGAGGTACCGGTCTCAAAGTCTCATTCGACGATGAAGGTTCTGAAATTATTGAGAAGAAGACGAAGAAAGTAATTCTCAAATCTGAGCGTAAAGGTGAAATGTTTCCTCTAAACCTTAAACCCATCAAAGGAAACCCATCTATATGCCTGTTATCAAAAGCACAATCTGACGAAAGCTGGTTGTGGCACCGAAGACTCTCTCATCTAAACTTTAAAGACATCAACAAACTTGTCACTGGAGGCCATGTTCGAGGTCTTCCATTGCTCAAGTTCGACAGAGATCATTTGTGTGTTGCATGCGAAATGGGGAAGCAGAGTCGTCAAAGTCATCCATCTATAATTAACACAAAAGTTTTTGAACCACTCGAATTACTTCATATTGATTTGTGTGGTCCATCATCTATCGAAAGCATAGGTGGTAGCAAGTATATTCTTGTTATTGTTGATGACTTTTCGTGATTTACATGGGTGTTCTTTCTAAAGCTCAAATCTGAAGCGACTCATAAGCTGAAAGTGTTCATCAAGCAGATTGTGGTACAGCTCAAGAAGGTCGTTCGCAACATCAGGAGCGAAAATGGTCTGGAATTCAAGAACAGGGAATTTGAAGAATTTCTGGCAGAAAAGGGAATAAGTCACAACTTCTCAGCTCCCTACACACCTCAACAGAATGGAATTGTCGAAAGACGAAACCGATCTTTGTGTGAAGCTGCCCGAACAATGCTAAGTTTCGCTTCCTTACCTCTTTATTTTTGGGCTGATGTTATTTCTGCTGCTTGTTTTACACAGAATAGGTCATATCTCAACAAGCGATTCACGCTCACACCATATGAGATTCTCAACAACAGGAAGCCTAATGTGAAATTTTTCCACGTGTTCGGCTCACGGTGTTTCATCTTTAACTCTAAAGAACACCGCAACAAGTTCGATGTCAAAGCCGACGAGGGAATCTTTCTGGGCTACTCTCTCACCTCCAAAGCATACAGAGTCCTAAACAAGCGTTCGAGGAAAATCAAGGAGACCTATTACGTGACTTTCGATGATAGCTATGTCAAAAAGCTACAGGCCAAAGAAGACACAGCTGGGGAAATCTTTCCTCAAACTGGACAAGTCACAGTCTCGATCGCTGATCTATACGAGAAATTTATGGAGCTATTTGACGAACCAGAGAAAGCCACTCTCTCAGAAGTAGGTGCAGCAGACAACAAGGTAGACCATATGAAACAAATTGTCGAAGAAGCTGCCAGGAGAATGAACGAAGGAGGATCAAATTCTGATGAACCTCAATCCAACGATGCTTCAGTTGAGGGGGAGCCAAGCTCACATGTTGAGGGGGAGCCAAACTCTACAACTGCTACCGAAAGTCCATCTCCAACCGAAAGTGCTTCACCAACCGAAGGTGCATCAACGCCTGAAAGCCCAGCACCACAAGAAACCTCTGAACCTCAAGTTTCTCATAGCTCATCAATCGAGGGGGAGCATGGTGATATGTCACTCGACTACGAAAGCCAATCCGATCCAGAAGAAATGATCAATGCTGAACTAGACCCAACCTTTGATCCAAACTATCCTCCTCTCACCAAATGGACCAGAGATCATCCTATCTCTCAAGTGGTTGGTGATGTCTCTAAAAAGGTTCTGACCCGATCACAACTGAAGGCAAAACAGACATCCTTATTTTCCAAAGTTGAGTTTTGTATGTTTAACTCTTTCGTATCAAAAGTTGAACCGAAGACAGTTAACACTGCTCTCGATCACTCCGATTGGGTTCAAGCGATGCAAGACGAACTGAATGAATTTGAAAGAAACAAAGTCTGGCGCCTCATTCCAACTCCTCCAGATGCCTCGGTTGTTGGTCTCAAATGGGTCTTTAGGAATAAAATGGACAAGGAAGGGAACGTGATAAGGAACAAAGCTCGTCTGGTGGTAAAAGGATATTGTCAGGAGGAAGGGATTGATTATGAAGAGACTTTCGCTCCTGTAGCCAGGATGGAATCTGTACCTATATTTCTTGCTTATGCTGGCCACAAAAACTTCGAAGTTTTCCAAATGGACGTCAAGTGTGCATTTCTTAATGGAGAACTAGAAGAAACAGTGTACGTGGAGCAACCTCCTGGGTTCGTGAACGAAAAATATCCAAATCATTGCTACATTCTGGATAAAGCTGTGTATGGACTCAAACAAGCTCCGAGAGCCTGGTATGAAACGCTGACTAAATTCTTAAAGATGTCCAAATTCAAACAAGGTTCGGTTGACCCAACCTTCTTTCGCAAAAAGGAAGGTAACCACCTTATGATAGTTCAAATTTATGTCGATGACATGATCTTTGGCTCAACGAATCCCAGCCTAACAGCTGAATTCAGAAAGCTGATGGAGACTAAATTTGAGATGAGCTCAATGGGTCCTATTAACTTTTTCCTTGGTTTAAATATTAGACAGGGACCTGAAGGCATCTTTATCAATCAGGAAGCTTACACGAAGACTCTCCTTGCATAGTTTGGTATGATGGGAGACTCCAAAGTCAAAGTCCCAATGGCATTCGGCACCAAGCTAACTCCATCCCTAGACAAATCGGTTGTTGATATCACGCTCTATCGTCAAATGATAGGCTCGCTGATGTATCTTACTGCTAGCAGGCCTGACATCATGTTTTTTGTGTGTTACTGTGCTCGATTTCAGGCAAACCCACGCGAACCTCACATGCTTGCAGTGAAGAACATTTTACGCTATCTCAAGCGAACTGCCTCCTTAGGTCTATGGTATCCTTCCAACTCAGGCTTCTTCGTTCAAGCCTATTCAGATGCAGACCTTGGAGGATGTGGACTCGACAGAAAAAGCACCACTGGCGGCTGTCAATTCCTTGATGGGAAGTTGGTGAGCTGGCAATCAAAGAAACAAACGTGCGTGTCGTTGTCTACTGCTGAAGCTGAATACATAGCCGCTGCATCCTGCACCTCCCAAGTGATTTGGATCCAAAGTCAACTTCGAGACTATGGACTCAATATGAAGAAGATCCCACTATATTGTGACTCTGAAAGTGCAATTAGGATCTGTCATAACCCAGTGCAACACTCTAAAACCAAACACATAGCACTGAGGTATCACTTCATCAAAGATCATGTGGAAGATGGAAACGTTGAAGTACACTTTGTTCGAACCACTGATCAACTGGCTGGCGTCTTTACCAAAGCTCTTCCTGAAGCATCATTCAACAGAATTTTACAAGGGCTAGGTATGATGGAATCAGAGTCAGTACCTCAAACTACCTCTCAACCTCAAAAGTAAGAAGCGAAATTGACCGAACGTTCAGGTTCGGTTAAATTATCTAACTCGCTCATCACCACAAAGGTAGTTTTCTTGGTTGTATATTTCTTGTACAAAGTTGTTTGTCTTATTGTCAAACGTATATTCTGATTGCAATACTCAATTTATTGGTTTTCCAAAATTTTCCAAAACCGAAACCAACTGAACGCTCGGGTTCGGTTTTTCAAAATCTTCCAAAACCGAAACCAACCGAACGCTCGGGTTCGGTTTTTCAAAATTTTCCAAAACCAAAACCAACCGAACGCTCGGGTTCGGTTTTTCAAAATTTTCCAAAACCGAAACCAACCGAACGCTCGGGTTCGGTTTTTCAAAATTTTCGGTTTTTCAAAATTTTCCAAAACGGAAACCAACCGAACGCTCGGGTTCGGTTTTTCAAAATTTTCCAAAACCGAAACCAACCGAACGCTCGGGTTCGGTTTTTCAAAATTTTCTCAAACCGAAACCAACCGAACGCTCGGGTTCGGTTTTTCAAAATTTTCCAAAACCGAAACCAACCGAACGCTCGGGTTCGGTTTTTCAAATTTTTCCAAAGTTTTTTTTTACTTACTCTTTCCAAATTTTTTTCTTACTCATTTTTTATTATTTTTTATTTTTTTTAATATCTATCAAAACCTCCAAAAATATTTTCTTATTTCATTTCTGTGTTCGTTCGTTTATGGGGATAAAATTATTGGATTACTTAAGTGTCCCTAGAAGCATGCTGCTGTATGTGTCCCAAGCCTCATAAGATTCTGAATAATAGCCTTAATGACTTGGTATAAACAAACCTTGTCTTCCCAATTAGGCGATCCCATTTATTCTAATCGTGAGCTACCTCACTCTTTTCTCACATGAGATAAGAATTTTCTGCTTGGTCCTTATTTTTGCAGCGGAGGTACTTTAGTTTCTTACACCATCTCCATTACATTTCTCCATTACATTCATTTCATCAATGTAACCCTTGAGACTCTCAGAAATTACCACTGAGGTTTATGGTTACACAACAACTGTGTTTATGATCTCAGTTTCGTGCAACTACGAGCTGAGTGAAACCCAAAATTCAACACCAAATCTGAATTGACGGTGAACAATAAATTTGCTCAAGTTTTCAACAACGAATTGACGGATGTATCCTACTGAAATCTCAAATTTATTTTTTTGTGATTCCTATGAAATTGTTAAACACCATAACATTTCTTCCCTTGGGATCTAGGTTTTAATTTTTTTCTGAGATTTTATATTTTCCAAGCCAATTTAAAATTAATTCCTACCTACGTGTTCAACAGACTATACCGGTCTCACAAGTACTTTGTTCACTTTCTATCTTATTTCAAGATTAGAATTGTTGAATCAAAGCGAAAGCCACCTTTAAGTAGCCTTATTAAAAGAAACCTTTCAACATTTATTAATAAATGTTTGATCGTCATTCAACGGGAAACCACACTAACACTTTGAGGTCTCTCTTGATCTTAAGGAAGAGATTCGTGCCCAGGATCATTTGTTTCGTGTCATTGTTGACATCACAATCATTCCTATAAAGAGTTGCTTTATTTCTTTTCTTTTTACACTCTTCGCACGAAAATCTTTGATTTTCCAAAATTCCGTTACTAATAATTACAGGCTGTTTTATTGCTTTGGTGGTTAATTATCAAGTTGTGGTCAAAGATCATCCACGTGGGACGTTAATTCAAAAGATGCTATTTAAAAGATAAGACGAAGGGTTGCTGACTCAGGCGGGAGTTAAAAGGATTAAATTTCAAATGACGGTAAAACGGGGACGCGGGTAAAAAGGGAACGCCCATACTTTTACTGACATCATGGACGCGTGTGCGAATTTCAAGTGACACCTCCCTGGCACTTAAAGGCACGTGAGGATTTGAAACGGTATGTTCTGAAGCGGCGCTTGTTGGGTGGCGTGATCCTAGGAATCTGACACTCTCTCTCCTACGTGATCAACGCATGCCTTAACTGTCACGCATCTGTCATTCCGAAAACCTTTTCGTATTTCCATAGAAGATTTGAAACGATTTTTCTCTCTCCTTTCACCCACTATAAAAGGCAGTCTATCCTCCCATTTACCTCTTTACTGCATCTGGAATTTCCAAGAGAGCAAAAACTCCCAAAAGCTTCACTGTTCATCTTCTTCTTCTACCTTCAAGAATGGCAGAATCATCCTCAGTCCATGCTACCTCACATATCCTTCCCATACGTCCTCAACAATGCTTGGTGATTGATCTCACTCCTCAGGCGTACGATTCCTATATGGCTCCGATCATCGAGTGCCTGAAGTACTCCCAGATCGCTCCAGCACTTTCCAGAGTTGAGTCTGTGCCCATGGAGATTTTATCGCAGGTGTATTCAACTGCACACTATGACAAAGCCGTCGAAAGGGTGTTCTTCGAGGTTGCTGATCACAAGACTTCCATTTCTCGACAACGCTTTGGTACACTGCTAGGGCTGGCTGCTGACCCTTCAAGAATTAATCCGGAGACGATTCCGGTTGGGATGCTTTACAACATGTTTTATAACATGGGGTACACGGAGGTCCTCACCTCCGTCGCAAAGTTCAAGAAATCCTGCTTGCCGCCACAGTGGAACGGCATGTTTACAGTCCTCTTCAAGGGCTTATCTGAACGGAGCTCCGGGTCCGATGGTTCAAGTCGACTGTTCTTGTCGATTTTGTACGGCATCTACAATGGCGTAAATCTTGACTATGGGTTGGTTCTCTGGCAGCAACTCATCCAGAGCCTTTCTTCCTCTTCACGACACTCTGAGGTGTCGTATGCCCGGTTCTGGACAATCATCACCAAATGGGCGATGAACAAATTCGATATTCCCACTGCTGCTGGTGCATCGATGTCTTCGATCGGTACTTTTCATACCACGAAGATCATCGTCTCTAATGCATCCAATTTTTCTTTCGTTGGCTCTATTCCAGAGACAATGTACGGCGACGTTCCGTCCGACAGCAGGATAATCAGGACCATTAAAGAGTTCAAGGCGTCTGGTCCTAGGGTACTTACACAGGAGATGCTCAAGTCAATCCATGACGCTGACAAGCCTGTTCATAGGGGCAAAAAGGCAGAAAAAGGGAAGCAAGTGACCAAAGCTCCTAAAGGTCCTTCTCCCAAGAAGAGGAAACCAACCAAACCTGCAAAGTCCCCGCAGCCGAAGAGAAGGAAGACTCAACCGAAGCGAAAGCTTATTATCACTTCCTCTTCAAGTGACTCAGAAGGCGAGAGTTCGGGTTCGGATGGCTCTCAAAGAGGCGAAACCCCTCCCAGAGGCAACACCCCACCCCGATCACCTACCCCAGACATGGAAATTCCTGTCTCACCAATTCCCTCACCTCCTCAAACAATCCCTACTTCCATTCCGACCATAAACCCCACTACCACCATTCCTAAAACCTCTATCCCTATACCACCACCCTTTTTCACGGATTCAACGACAACAACTGCAAAGGTAACAACCAATGTATCTGATACGGGGGTTCATACCAGTGCAACCGAAACACCACCTGTAACCGAACCACCTCAAACCGAAACCCAGCATACAACCGAACCTACCCACACTCAAACACCACCCGACACTACCCTAACCAACACTCAACCTGAACCTACCCACACCACAACACCCCCAGCTTCCCCACCCCCTCCATCTCCAGATCATGCCTCTGATGGAGACAAACCCTTCCTTGGCGGTGAAAATATGACCTTCGATTCGGTCTACTTTAGTCCGTTTCAGGTTCTAAGTGATGATGAGGACGATGCTCCAGTAACAAAGAAGCATCTAAAGGAGCTAAACGAGAAGGTTGACTTACTTCTTGCGTCATCCACCAACACTCAGTCCTCTCTCTCTGAAGCCGCTCTTCAGAAGATTGTTGATGCCTTCTCCAGGGCTCAGCATGATTCTGTTGCTTCAGCCACAGTCGCCATTGACGTCTCCACAAAAGCTTGTGAGGCTGTGACTGCAAAAGTCGATAAACTATTCTCAGATGCCTCTTCCCTGTTGAAGTCCTTGCAGGAGAGTGCTGATTCTACCAAGACAACGTCGGAACCAATCGTTCAGCAATTGGCCACGTTCGTCTCAACGGAGTTACAGTCATTCGCTAACCTTCGCCAATCCATCAGCGATGACAACTCGGCCCTTCGTGCCTCCATTAATGAGCGCCTCGCTAAGCTTCACAAGGATCTCGCAGCTGAAAACTCATTAATGGACGTTTTAGCAAGCAAAACCACCGCCCTCAAGGTCAAGAGCACTCAGCTTTCAAACTCTCAGCAACAGATTGAAGCTCTTCGATCCGAACGAGAGGTTATAAAAACTTGTGTTTCGGATGTACACGCTGCCCTATCTAACATCCTGGAAGCACACGATCCCATTCTCAATCATTCGGTGAGGCAAACCCTTGCTGAAAAACTTGCTCCAGCCCTGGACCTTCTTAGAAAAATCGAAGGCTTACCTAGTTTCGTGTCCAATCCGAAACAAGGGGGAGAAGGGAAGAAGTCCGGATCGAAACCACCTCCTTCCTCAACAGCTGCTCACACAACCGAACCACCTCCGACTGGTCAAACTTCGGGTTCGGGTGTGAAGGACAAAGGAAAGAACATAGCTGAGGAAGAAGAAGAAGATGATAAAGAAACCATTGCTGACTTGCTTAAACGCAAAAACAGTCGCAATGTGAAAGATGATATCAGTCGTGTGGCGCGAGAGGCTAAAGAAGCCGAACGCAAGAAGAAAGAAGCCCACGATCTCCTCGAGAGCAGGAAGACTCTTTTCCCTGCTTGGACTCAGGAGAGAATGATCAAGGAGGCCATAGATACTCCTAGCATCCTATGGCTCAAATCGGTGATATCGTTCGACTGCAATAACTTTGTCGACTCACAGTTCGATATGCCGTTGACTCGAAAGGCGTTTATCTTCCACGCCTTCTCCAATATTTATGAAGTCCCTCATCCGAACTCTGAGGTCGATAGGGAGCTTATCGAGTTCTATCTGAAGGCCGCTCAACCACAATACCAAACATGGAGCTCTCAGAAGATCGTGAACGTTCAGGTCTTAAAGCCTTATACCGAAGGGAGATTCATCAACGTTCGGTTCAGGGTGATAAGAGGGTCTGCTAGAACCGAACATCTTATATCATTGGCAGATCTACCGAACCTAAACCCTCATGATTGGATCGTTTTGCACAACATCCTTTTGACGAATGAAGCAGAACATGGTCCTATTATAGACCATCTCAAGAGGATGATTGTTTGTTACATCATGGAGGTTGCCCTAATGGATCAGGAGATAGCCACAGTCTTCAAGAAGAAACCGAAGATAGCTCCTGTGGGATCGGCCAGTGATCTCAATCAAATGAAAATGGGCAAGATCGATCCAAGGCGTAATACGGTCATGTTCACTAGAGCAGAAGGACAGAAATGCCTCTTTGCTTTAGCGGATAAACATCTTTATACCACTGCTTGTCTTGAGCATGTGATGTCGATCATCCAACGGTGTAGAGAGAATGCAGCAGACGATGTCAAATATTTCAATGATATGATCTAGTGGTACATCAGATTCAGAAAGACGATACTTTCTCTTGTCTCTCGTCTGTTTCAGACTGTGAAGAAGAAGGTACCTGCTGCTGCTGCTGGCCCAAGTAACAAGTGAAGATCTCGCTCCAATTGACGCAAAGGGGGAGATTGTTGAGTTGAAGACTCGTTTGAAGATTGCGTCATTGGGCTCGGCTATTAGTCCACTTGTTTTGTACTCCAGTTTTGGGCCTGTCCAACCGTGAGTTTGCTAGGTTTACTATATAAAGATATGCTTGCATGCATATTAGGTTAACATTTGAGAAGTAACGATTACGATAGTATTTCAGATTTCTTTTATCGTTCTTGTAAACCACCAACCCTCTACAGTTGATGTTCTTGATCGAGCTCTTCTGAGGGTTTATTTATAATCATTCGACACGTTTGATTAATCCTTGAGTTGTTCTTTATTTTGCATTCATTCTTGCTGTTTAATATTTATTTACCTGTTTAAGATCTAATCGATCTTCAAGATTGAGTTTTAATCTCATCAAAAACAATTTTTCATTTAAAATAATCGTTTAATTCTTAGAAACACTTGATTAAAATCTCATTTATAAACGAATTACAAAACATAACTCCTTTTTCACTTGCATAGAAAACTAGGATCCTCCAAAACATGACTCTTTCTCTAGTGTGTACAATCAAGCCAGTGCCGTCCCGTGATACTGAAAGAAACCTGAAAAACAACATAACACAAAACACTGTAAGCACGAAGCTTAGTGAGTTCCCCAAAATACCACACATAACACATATTAGCCACTCGAGGCTATAACTTTATGGGTCCGTGCACCCAAACTCTGTGAACCCTCAGGTTCTAACTCTGGGAACCTTCCGGTTCCAACTCTATAAACATGCACAACATAAATCACATAGAAATAATGCAGTACAACACATCACGTACATATAGCATACAAATACTCTGATCACATAACTCTGGTTACCTACTCAAGGTAAAGTATAGTGAGAAGACTCACCTGGCAAGCAGAAAGCAGATATCTCCACACTTGAATCTCGAACTCGCCACCGCCTAACACGTAAGGCAAATACTCTCATGACTAAAACTCTCGAGACTAGAATCAACCCTCTCATGGAACCCTCTTAAGGGTAAAAGACTATTTTACCCCTCACTTGGACTAAAGGCCACATTGCTGACCAAACTCTAAAGTCAACGGTCAACTCTTGGTCAAGGACAAGGTCAAAGTCAATCCCTGACTGACCCTACTCGCCGAGTCAACCCTATGACTCGCTGAGTTCCCATACTCATAACTTCACTCAATCCGCGACTAAACTCGCCGAGTCACCCCGAGACTCGGCGAGTCCCACAACTTTGAGTCCACTCGCGCACAACTCACCGGGTCATCCCTTGACTCGCCGATTCTCGACTCAACCAGAAAATATTGGGAGTCTTCGACAATACTCGCCGAGTCCAAGAACAGACTCACCGAGTCTAAGTCTATCTTCAACCTACTCGCCGAGTTGTTCATACAACTCGCCGAGTTCCAGGCCATCTTCATCCAACTCGCCGAGTTGTTCTTCCAACTCGTCGAGTCCCAGCTCATCTTCAAGCAACTCGTCGAGTCCACTCATGTGACTCGCCGAGTACCACCGGTCTGAATCCATTCAGAAACACTCCAGGCCATGCAATTGATCCAAAACATAGATCTAGCCTCCTACAACTCATCCATCACGTAAAGTGGCAAACTTTATGTGAATCCAAAGAGATCTAATCATTTTTCACATTAGGGCTAAGGTTTGGGACAAGATAGCTTCATCCAACACTCAATACAGGGACTTTCCTACATCCCAACTCTTCTCCATTCCAGATCTGAGGTAGTAACCTCAGATCTAACCTCTAGACTCCAATATAACCCATGATAAGCTTCCCTCAAACCCCAAAATGAAGAAACAAGATAACAACAGCCTAAGAACGAGATATTACCTCAAAAGAACGCCCCAATCTGCAAAGAAACTCGAATCCAAGAAAAGCCCCTTGCTCCACACCTTCAAACTCCCAATCTTTCTTCAACAAATGCTTCTCCAAGCTCCAATACTCTCAACAATGGTGTTTCCTCACGAATTCACGGCCTCTGGAACTCAAGGGATGATAAGGAGGCTGTGAAGGAAATATAATGATCTTTATATAGGGCTCAACCCCGAGAATTAGGGTTTTCTCCACTCAGCGCCTACTCGCCGAGTCCACCACATTGACTCGCCGAGTCGGCTACTTAACACGCGACCAAATCGCGACTCTACTCGCCGAGTCCATCCATGGACTCGCCGAGTCACTCTTTCCCAAATTACTCTTTTATCCCTTCAACTCTACTCTTGATATTTCGGGATGTTACATCGTCCCTACAACGGTTGGACTCAGACAAGAGCTGCGCAATAGGGCCAAATCCAGCACTCGGAGATTATTTAACCCTGATCACATGTGATGTGACGTATTCACCTAATGGCTCACTCCCATCACTCAGAGTCCCACAAAGCACGAAGCAAGCAGCATTCGGATAAAGGAAACATACTCAGGCAAAACTATTCTCATAACAAGAAACTGTACTAGCATACAATGCTAAGCTCATACTATCAGGCATAACCTACACAGGCTATCCTACTACCTTCTACTCATTACTAGCATGAAATTCTTATCAAGCTAAAACACATAAAGAAGGCACATAAGGCATCATCCTAAATCCTTAATCTTATTCAAACATGCTATTCTACTGAAACTGAAGCTGAAACTGAAACTGAAGCTGAAACTGAAACTGATACTGATAATCATAACGTAACTTGTATGGGTAATTTGGGAGTACTTACTTGAGCTCGACTGATTGCATGCACCACACCCTTTTTCTCTTTTCAAAACTCTTTTCACTTTTTCTAAAACTCTTTTCTTTATACTTTTTCTAAAATAGTTTTCTTTTCTCAAATTCTTTTGTAACCATGGTTTTTCTCTTGAAAACTTTATACTACTTCCTTAGTTTGAGTTCAGACACACTCGGGAGTGCGCCCAAATCCCTCAAACCAAGGCTCTGATACCAACTTGTAACGACCCAAAAATCATGACTAAAAATTTCTTTTTAAAACATTAATAAAACCATATTTATAAAAACGTATCATACGTCATAACATAACGTTCGAGTATTAAATTCAAAACATAATCTCATTATCAGAGTCAAACATTCCCAGGCTAACTGTCTATGGTGTGTGCACTGCAATCTTCCCGAGCTCCTCTTTTGAAAACTGAGTACCTGTGTAACAACCCGAAGTTGTTCATCGCCGAAAACCCATTCTACCCGTATAACTCGTCGGAGATCGAAATGTCCCGATATTGTTTTTGGGTTTAGTTAACTAAAATTATATGTTTATTATCATTTAATGAGGGTCCAAATCATTTAGGATCTGATGAATTTAGCCCAAAACATTTATTTCATAAGTTTTAGAAATATCCTCGTCGGGTGACGGTAACTTAATCGGGTGCGACCAAAAGCCGCGTTTAAAGCCGGTATCGGGTAGAATTCCACCGTGTCCAAGTTTTAGGAACTATATAAATGTGTTTAACCTTTCATTTGAAGCTTTTTCCTTCTCTCTTTACTCTCTCTCTAACCTCTCTCCTAAATCCAAAGATTAAGGGTCCAAAACTCAATTTTAAGACCTCAAATCCGTAAGGTACCTTCCTAGCCTTAATCTATAGCATATTTGGCTTCCAAATTCGACATTTAATCATGAAATGGGACAACATATATGAGTTTACGGCCCAGGAGGCTGCCTAGGCCGTAAACACCAATTTGAAGGGTTTTAAGCCCTTAAACTCCTTCCTAAACTCATTTGGACTTTAGATATGGCTAAGGGACTTCAAGATATGGACTTAGAACATTTAAAACATGAATTTTGAAGACTTTGAAGGAGTTTACGGCCAAGGCACAAGCTTGGGCCGTAAACTCATATTTAAGGGGTTTTCTTGACCTTAAACCCTTCCAAATCACTAGTATGGCTTAGATATGAATTATAGAACATTGATTTTAGCATTTGGACACTTGAAACATGATTTTTGGGGGACTTATGTGAGTTTATGGCCAAGGCATGTGCTTGGGCCGTAAACTCCTCAAAACATGGCATAAAGTCAATTCTAAGGTGTTAGAAAGCCATCCAACACCACCAAAAGCCTTGGAATAAATCATAGGACCAACCAAAAATAGTTTAAGGACCTTAAACACATTATTTGAGGGATTTCTAAGAGTTTACGGCCAAGGCTTGTGCTTGGGCCGTAAACTCCTTGATTCATGGTGTTAGAATGCTAACTAAACACCCCTAAAGCCTTTAGATGATTTTTAGAAGCCCTTCCATGCAAGTTTTAAGCCTTAAAACACCTTGTAGCACCCTATAGAAGAGTTTACGGCCATGAGGGGGTCTCATAGGCCGTAAACTCCATAAACCCCTCAAATGTTCCTTGCAAACTCATGTTAGGCCTTGAAATAATTCTATTAATCACATGTGATTTGTTCTAGCTCCATTTAACACCATTTTCATGAGAAAATAGGAGTTTACAGCCATGAAGCCATGCTAGGCTGTAAACTCCCATATAAGGGTCTATTTAATGTTTTGAAACCATTTCAAGTCCTTAAACCAAGTCTAGAAATTATCCCTAAGTGTTTGAACTCATTTAGCACCATAAACCACCCCCACCATGAATTTACGGCCGTAAACTCATGGGGAATGGGTGTTTTAGACCAAAAACTCTTATATTAGTTTACTCATGGGGAGTAAACTCAAGTCCCAAGTCCCTAGTGTCATTTCACGTCCTTAAACGCCACCCGGGTCCCTCCAAACACTTGTATCGGAGTGTTTTCGCGACTTGAAGCAAGTGTCCCTAACATATAAATAAACTAAGTCCTAATTAGATACAAATGTATATCTTTACATTATAATTAGGAACCTCGTGTATTTACAAGCCCCGAATCATCTCTTAGCGTCCAAATCGTCATACTTCTCGTCCGGTGAGTTCATACCCCTACGCCTTTTCTGTGTTTTTCAATGTTTTCAGGGGGGGAATACAAGAAAAACTATGACTGTTTTCGAATTATAACATTAATGTATTTCAAATAATATCTGGCAAACTTATAAACTCTTTTACTCCTTATGTATTATGTTGAGCATAAGGAATGATTTATCAATTTCAACTAAATGGACTTTAGTTAAGAAAATAACCAAACAAATCAAATTATTATGGGAATAATTTGGGGTTCTATATTTCTCTTTGTATCATGTACTGATATCTGTATAAAGTTATTAGATAAACTATGTCTGATTCAGTTTATCTCCGTATTCATTTGAATGTTTTGCCAGATAGTTTCATTGTATGTATGTATTTTTCACTGTATCATGTTTCATAATCTTTGTATGTTTAGTATCTTATGAGAATTCTGTGAATAGTTTAATACTAGTTTGTGAGATAGTCACTACCCTTTATGGATGATAAGTAAATCCTCTCCGGAAGTGTAACCAGAGTCTCCTGGAGGGAGAGCGAGGAGTTTGTGAATAGATCTATTCGGGACTGACAATCCCACACCTTAACTGCTAGCTACAGTTAGGCGGGCACGCCTGGGGTGACAAATTTTGTATATCGTCCGACGTCTGACTAACGTCAAGGAGGTGTCGTTGTCGTATAAGCATGGTTACCCGACTCACAATACGTATTAATATAAACTTATTCACAGCCAGGATTTTGTTTAGAATCTATATCTGGTTCGGGATGAAAATCCCATGGTCTTGTATCTATATCTCGTTCGGGATGGTAATCCCATGGTTTTAAATCTATATCTTGTACGGGATGATAATCCCATGGATTTTATGTCTATATCTTGTTCGGGATGATAATCCCATGATCTTGTGTCTATATCTCGTTCGGGATGGTAATCCCATGGTCTTGTATCTATATCTCGTTCGGGATGGTAATCCCATGGTTTTAAATCTATATCTTGTACGGGATGATAATCCCATGGATTTTATGTCTATATCTTGTTCGGGATGATAATCCCATGATCTTGTGTCTATATCTCGTTCGGGATGGTAATCCCATGGTCTTGTATCTATATCTCGTTCGGGATGGTAATCCCATGGTTTTAAATCTATATCTTGTACGGGATGATAATCCCATGGATTTTATGTCTATATCTTGTTCGGGATGATAATCCCATGATCTTGTGTCTATATCTCGTTCGGGATGGTAATCCCATGGTCTTGTATCTATATCTCGTTCGGGATGGTAATCCCATGGTTTTAAATCTATATCTTGTACGGGATGATAATCCCATGGATTTTATGTCTATATCTTGTTCGGGATGATAATCCCATGATCTTGTGTCTATATCTCGTTCGGGATGGTAATCCCATGGTCTTGTCTCTATATTTTGTTCGGGATGGTAATCCTATTGTTTTGAAACTAACTCTTATACGGGATGATAATCCCATGATTTTATCAACCTATCTTATATCTATTTTCGGGATAGTGATCCCATGGTCTTTATTGAACTATCTTATAACTGGTTCGGGATGTTAGTCCCAGGGTTTTCAAAATACTTTCTATTTACAGTTCGTCTAAATTATAGTTTTGTATATTAAACTATACTCTGTGTCATTTAATCAATCTTGTATTTAGGAAAATATGGGATTTTCCTAGGGTTAACGTATATCATAACCGAACTGTAATGAAAGATATCGAAACTATTTAACATAAGAAAATATGGGATTTTCTTGGATAACAAACCTTTTCGGAAAAACTAAAGGAAACCGATACATTTCATAAAACAAAACCGCTTATGAACTCACGAGCTTTATGCTGATTTTCAAACTGCTTGTATTCTCAGGTCCAAGTTAGACAGGTACCCGACGATATCTTTTGGTGAAGACGGAGTGCTCCGAAGACTCGTCTCTTTTGTTCATATGATATATGTATAACTTTTGTACCATTTACTTTTGAACTAAATGTAAACTTTCATATAAATGTAATGTAATGGTTGTTTACTGTGATTACTATGTACATTGGATTTGATACACAACTTGGAGTCAACCCCGGAAATGTTTCCGCCTTTGATTTTCGGGGTGTGACAGATTGGTATCAGAGCCCTTGTTTATAGTGAACAGAGTATACCAAACCTTACATGGTATAAAACTATAAACATTAAGGGGCCTAAGTGCTCTGAATTAAAAGTATCTTCAAAACTATAAGTATTTTCAAAAGTATTTAAGTATGCCGAGCCATCGAAATCCGTAACTATAAGTAGAACAAAACATAAGTAAATGGGTGGTGTACACTGCGGTTAAACCTGGGCAGTTATGTAGTCGTGACTAGGATCAATATAGCCTGGCCAACTATATTCATTCGAGACACGGCCAACATGTGCTTGGGAGTGTCTGTAGTATGCGACATACCTAAAACTTACCCAATATCCCGAACAACGAATCGTCGCTGCAGTGAACCATGAAATACTATGGGAGTATTTCTCGAGCTGATCTTTTGTAGAAATCCTCGTATACGCGTTATTCCTAGATCATTCCTCTAGCGATAAAATGTTCTATCTTGATAACTCCTTTCTGCTTTATCGCTTAGTATGATGCTATATTTGCCTTGATGAGATATCCCCTGTTCCATATCTCTTGATTCAATTCAGAGGACTTATGATCCTCTCTTTCCTGATCTTTTTAGACCAAGATGCCTCCCAGAAAGAGACCCAGCTCAAAGAACAACAACAATCCTCCTCCGCCGCCACCTCCTCCTAAACTTGATCTTACATCACTTCAGACAGTTCTGACTGCTGCAATGGTAGCAGCCATGTCGCAAATGAACCCTAGTAATTCAAGAGGTGGTCCTCAGCCCCAAAACCTAGATGATAGCCAGGGACACCAAAAAGGGGGTTCCTATAAAGACTTCATGAACGCAAAACCGACATTCTTCGATGGCACAGGAGGTGTCATTGCTTTAACCCAATGGTTCGAGAAAATCGAATCAATCTTTGAAATATGCAGCTGTTCGGAGTCTGATAGAGTCAAGTTTGCTGCCTGCACCTTCCTAGACAAAGCTCTGACTTGGTGGAACGGCCGAGTCAAATCCTTAACTTTACCTGTAGCCAATGCTATGGGTTGGGAAGCTATGAAGGAGCTTCTTCTCGCAGAATATTGCCCTCGGGGCGAACTCCAAAAGCTAGAGCACGAACTTTGGGACCTTAAGATGAAGGGTTCCGACATAACTGCTTATACCTCAAGATTCGACGATCTGGCGTTACTTTGTCCGGGAATGGTTACCCCGGAGAGTAAAAAGATAGAGAGGTTCATCTGCGGGTTGACCCAGCCAACAAAAGGGAATGTCTTGGCTGCGAAGCCAGACACTTATGACAGTGCCAAATGTCTTGCGAAAATCCTGATAGATCACAAAGACAACTCTGATGAGGAAGCTACTACCCCCGAGCCAGTCACTAGTGGAGGCGGAAGTAAAAAGAAATCCTGGAACAAGCGAAAGGCCCAGAGTACGGAAGGGTCTTCTAAGAAACATCAAACGGTAGCAGTCCATGCTGCTACTGCCCCTGTTACTATTTCAGCTATCGGTTCCACAGCCCAAACTCCCGCCAGTGGATACACTGGTACCCTTCCTTGGTGTGGTAAGTGTAACTACCACCACCGCATTCCTGGTCCGTGTCGCGAAAGGATCTGTGATAACTGTGGCATTAAGGGCCATCATGCTCGAACCTGCAGAAAACCAGCCAAGCCAACGAACCAATTATCCGGAGCGGGAATCAGTCCGGCCTGTTACAATTGTAGTGAAGCTGGGCACTTCAAAAGGAATTGCCCCAAGACAGCTACAACCACTGATCCTTCTACCGTCGTAGGTATATTTCTCTTTGATAATTCTTATACTTGCAACTCTTTTCAATTTTGGTACAAAAAGGGAAACCTGTTATCTATCTATTCGAACAATTTCTAAACTCAATCCTTCGCATGAAATCAAATTATGTAGTGTCGAGACAACTAACCAGTGAGATAGAGAACACTAACTTCGTACCTATAGATTGAATCCTCAGTCCGAAGGACTATTCTATTCCATTCGATTTAAAAAGGGAGAAACTTTCCATGAAAATGCTTTGATGCTATGTTTAACATGAAATGACCGAGTTTCATTCATGTTGCTATCCTTGGTTTCGAAAGGGTCGCTCGCCTAGATCTTTCCTCGGCCTTGTTCTCGTGATCTTCGGCATCAAACTTTCGTATCATTCTATGACTTAGAACTCAAAAGTTTTCCCGATATGAATTATCACGCATCCCTCATTTCTGTGATTATTGAGAAACGGGAAGTTAGCAGCTTTTCCCTCTAAATGTCTATCCCGAAGAATTCCCGGGAGTTTCTTTTGAGCGTCTAGTTTAGTCTCACATCAGACCTTTCGAGATCTTCGTAGAGATCGATTCTGTAACCTTCAAGTTTTGGATGCCCTTAGAATTTGGTAACATCTATCTAGACCATCACGTCTCGAATCCTTAGAAGCGTCTGCCCAACGAAACCCTAGTGATTCCTTGAAGAAACCGAAGTCATTCAGGGTTGGAACTTCAATGAGAAAACAGATTGATATCGTAGATTGAGAGAGAGTCAAAGTACAAAACCAAGACATGTCCCGATAATGAGAATTCGTTAGAACGCCCAACAGAGACTAGATTCCGCTTGAGAAAGTGAAGATCCGAGGCAACAAATCCATTCGTATCTCATTCCAATCCATGATCAGTATCTTATTCTTTGAATTTCGGGAAGAAATTCCCTCTAACGGGGGGATAATGTAACAACCCGAAGTTGTTCATCGCCGAAAACCCATTCTACCCATATAACTCGTCGGAGATCGAAATGTCCCGATATTGTTTTTGGGTTTAGTTAACTACAATTATATGTTTATTATCATTTAATGAGGGTCCAAATCATTTAGTATCTCATGAATTTAGCCCAAAACATTTATTTCATAAGTTTTAGAAATATCCTTGACGGGTGACGGTAACTTAATCGGGTGCGACCAAAAGCCGCGTTTAAAGCCGGTATCGGGTAGAATTCCACCGTGTCCAAGTTTTAGGAACTATATAAATGTGTTTAACCT
Organism: Lactuca serriola; assembly: GCF_051521515.1. Classification (NCBI taxonomy): domain Eukaryota; kingdom Viridiplantae; phylum Streptophyta; class Magnoliopsida; order Asterales; family Asteraceae; genus Lactuca; species Lactuca serriola. Next base: position 196,093,712 of record NC_136408.1, on the reverse strand, counting down.
TTCATTTGAAGCTTTTTCCTTCTCTCTCTACTCTCTCTCTAACCTCTCTCCTAAATCCAAAGATTAAGGGTCCAAAACTCAATTTTAAGGCCTCAAATCCCTAAGGTACCTTCCTAGCCTTAATCTATAGCATATTTGGCTTCCAAATTCGACATTTAACCATGAAATGGGACAACATATATGAGTTTACGGCCCAGGAGGCTGCCTAGGCCGTAAACACCAATTTGAAGGGTTTTAAGCCCTTAAACTCCTTCCTAAACTCATTTGGACTTTAGATATGGCTAAGGGACTTCAAGATATGGACTTAGAACATTTAAAACATGAATTTTGAAGACTTTGAAGGAGTTTACGGCCAAGGCACAAGCTTGGGCCATAAACTCATATTTAAGGGGTTTTCTTGACCTTAAACCCTTCCAAATCACTAGTATGGCTTAGATATGAATTATAGAACATTGATTTTAGCATTTGGACACTTGAAACATGATTTTTGGGGGACTTATGTGAGTTTACGGCCAAGGCATGTGCTTGGGCCGTAAACTCCTCAAAACATGGCATAAATTCAATTCTAAGGTGTTAGAAAGCCATCCAACACCACCAAAAGCCTTGGAATAAATCATAGAACCAACCAAAAATAGTTTAAGGACCTTAAACACATTATTTGAGGGATTTCTAAGAGTTTACGGCCAAGGCTTGTGCTTGGGCCGTAAACTCCTTGATTCATGGTGTTAGAATGCTAACTAAACACCCCTAAAGCCTTTAGATGATTTTTAGAAGCCCTTCCATGCAAGTTTTAAGCCTTAAAACACCTTGTAGCACCCTATAGAAGAGTTTACGGCCATGAGGGGGTCTCATAGGCCGTAAACTCCATAAACCCCTCAAATGTTCCTTGCAAACTCATGTTAGGCCTTGAAATAATTCTATTAATCACATGTGATTTGTTCTAGCTCCATTTAACACCATTTTCATGAGAAAATAGGAGTTTACAGCCATGAAGCCATGCTAGGCCGTAAACTCCCATATAAGGGTCTATTTAATGTTTTGAAACCATTTCAAGTCCTTAAACCAAGTCTAGAAATTATCCCCTAAGTGTTTGAACTCATTTAGCACCATAAACCACCCCCACCATGAATTTACGGCCGTAAACTCATGGGGAATGGGTGTTTTAGACCAAAAACTCTTATATTAGTTTACTCATGGGGAGTAAACTCAAGTCCCAAGTCCCTAGTGTCATTTCACGTCCTTAAACGCCACCCGGGTCCCTCCAAACACTTGTATCAGAGTGTTTTCGCGACTTGAAGCAAGTGTCCCTAACATATAAATAAACTAAGTCCTAATTAGATACAAATGTATATCTTTACATTATAATTAGGAACCTCGTGTATTTACAAGCCCCGGATCATCTCTTAGCGTCCAAATCGTCATACTTCTCGTCCAGTGAGTTCATACCCCTACGCCTTTTCTGTGTTTTTCAATGTTTTCAGGGGGGGAGGGAATACAAGCAAAACTATTACTGTTTTCGAATTATAACATTAATGTATTTCAAATAATATCTGGCAAACTTATAAACTCTTTTACTCCTTATGTATTATGTTGAGCATAAGGAATGATTTATCAATTTCAACTAAATGGACTTTAGTTAAGAAAATAACCAAACAAATCAAATTATTATGGGAATAATTTGGGGTTCTATATTTCTCTTTGTATCATGTACTGATATCTGTATAAAGTTATTAGATAAACTATGTCTGATTCAGTTTATCTCCGTATTCATTTGAATGTTTTGCCAGATAGTTTCATTGTATGTATCTATTTTTCAATGTATCATGTTTCATAATCTTTGTATGTTTAGTATCTTATGAGAATTCTGTGAATAGTTTAATACTAGCTTGTGAGATAGTCACTACCCTTTATGGATGATAAGTAAATCCTCTCCGGAAGTGTAACCAGAGTCTCCTGGAGGGAGAGCGAGGAGTTTGTGAATAGATCTATTCGGGACTGACAATCCCACACCTTAACTGCTAGCTACAGTTAGGCGGGCACGCCTGGGGTGACAAATTTTGTATATCGTCCGACGTCTGACTAACGTCAAGGAGGTCTCGTTGTCGTATCAGCATGGTTACCCGACTCACAATACGTATTAATATAAACTTATTCACAGCCAGGATTTTGTTTAGAATCTATATCTGGTTCGGGATGAAAATCCCATGGTCTTGTATCTATATCTCGTTCAGGATGGTAATCCCATGGTTTTAAATCTATATCTTGTACGGGATGATAATCCCATGGATTTTATGTCTATATCTTGTTCGGGATGATAATCCCATGATCTTGTGTCTATATCTCGTTCGGGATGGTAATCCCATGGTCTTGTATCTATATCTCGTTTGGGATGGTAATCCCATGGTTTTAAATCTATATCTTGTACGGGATGATAATCCCATGGATTTTATGTCTATATCTTGTTCGGGGTGATAATTCCATGATCTTGTGTCTATATCTCGTTCGGGATGGTAATCCCATGGTCTTGTATCTATATCTCGTTCGGGATGGTAATCCCATGGTTTTAAATCTATATCTTGTACGGGATGATAATCCCATGGATTTTATGTCTATATCTTGTTCGGGATGATAATCCCATGATCTTGTGTCTATATCTTGTTCGGGATGGTAATCCCATGGTCTTGTCTCTATATTTTGTTCGGGATGGTAATCCCATGGTTTTGAAACTAACTCTTATACGGGATGATAATCCCATGATTTTATCAACCTATCTTATATCTATTTTCGGGATAGTGATCCCATGGTCTTTATTGAACTATCTTATAACTGGTTCGGGATGTTAGTCCCAGGGTTTTCAAAATACTTTCAATTTACAGTTCGTCTAAATTATAGTTTTGTATATTAAACTATACTCTGTGTCATTTAATCAATCTTGTATTTAGGAAAATATGGGATTTTCCTGGGGTTAACGTATATCATAACTGAACTGTAATGAAAGATATCAAAACTATTTAACATAAGAAAATATGGGATTTTCTTGGATAACAAACCTTTTCGGAAAAACTAAAGGAAATCGATACATTTCATAAAACAAAACCGCTTATGAACTCACCAGCTTTATGCTGATTTTCAAACTGCTTGTGTTCTCAGGTCCAAGTTAGACAGGTACCCGGCGATATCTTTTGGTGAAGACTGAGTGCTCCGTAGACTCGTCTCTTTTGTTCATATGATATATGTATAACTTTTGTACCATTTACTTTTGAACCAAATGTAAACTTTCATATAAATGTAATGTAATGGTTGTTTACTGTGATTACTATGTACATTGGATTTGATACACAACTTGGAGTCAACCCCGGAAATGTTTCCGCCTTTGATTTTCGGGGTGTGACAACCTGAAACCAAAACTGAAAACCGTAAGCACGAAGCTTATTGAGCTCCCCCAATCTACCACATACCATGCAATAACATATAAATCACATACTGGGCCTTGCCTACTGCATCGGACCGAGGTCCGGACTAACTAGGGCCTTGCCCCCTACCTCGAACCGAAGTCCGGAAATTGACTGGGAACTTGTCCCCTACATCGGACCGAAGTCCGGACTAACTGGGGCCTTGCTCCCTGCATCGGACCGAAGTCCGGAAACTGACTTAACATAGCATAACATAACATATCAACTAGCATAAACACATATACTGCATACTGCATCGGGCTGTTGCCCGGAACACATAACACATAACACATAAATCCTGTTTTAGCCATGAAGGCATCAAACATACTAACTATTGCATCGGACCGAAGTCCGGAAACTACTGCTTACTGAACGGGCTGGCATTTTGGCCTTAGACCCGTTCCTACTAGAAGGAAACTCACCTGATACTGCTGAACTGATGCTGCTAATCCCTTTGACTGCTACCTGACCTCTGACTTCGAACTGCTGCTCCATTAGCTCCTTGAGCTACCAATATCAATATAACACATAGTCCAACTGACGTCCAAAGGTCAACTAAGTCAACTCTGGTCAAAGTCAACCTTCCAGGTCAACCCTACTCGCCGAGTCCACCTAATGACTCGCCGAGTTTATATGCTCAGGGTCTTTCTATTCGCGACTTGACCCGCCAAGTTAGTCCATGACTCGTCGAGTCAACTATTCCCGAGTCCTGACCTGTCCAACTCGCTGAGTCTCCACACAACTCACGAATCTGAGCCTTGACTCGAAGGGTTTGGGGTTTCGCGACTTGACTCGCCGAGTCCATGAACATACTCGTCGAGTCCAAGGCAATCTTCAACAGACTCGCCGAGTTGTTCATCCAACTTGTCGAGTTCATCTCCATCTTCATACTACTCGCCAAGTCCACTCAAAGGACTCGCCGAGTCTATTCAGTCCTTAATCCATGCAGTGGCTTTTCGAGCCAAACAGGGCTTCCAACTCATAGATCCATACTTCTAAGGCCTATCCCCAACGTAAAGTGGCCAACTTTACGTGTAGATCAAGAGATCTAGGCTTAAAACAATCCAAACTAGGGTTTAAGACAAAGAGGCTTCACTATCAACCCAATAACAGATGCTTGATGACTTTTTAAGCCAAGATACACTCAGATCTGAAGTAGCAACTTCAGATCTAGGCTTCTAACTCGAAATAGTTCTTAAGCATGGCATAAAATCCCCAAATCTCATAACAAAATAGATCTAGATGCAAAGAAGGGAAAAATGGCAGCTAAATACCTCCAAGAAGAACACAAACTGAAGTAGATCTCGGATCTACACCTCTCCTTTGAAGGAACCTTCTTGATCTTCAATTTCCTTCCAAGATTTCCTTCCTCCAAAGCTATTTCTCTCAAATGATGGAGGCTCCCACGAAATCTAGGGTTTACAGGTTCTCTAGGATAATATGGAGGCTGAGGGAGGGACATAACTCCCTTTAAATAGGATACAACTCCCAAAATTAGGGTTTTCCTCGCACAGACCAGACTCGCCGAGTCTCCTTGGCCGACTCGCCGAGTCGGTCACTTACTCCTCGACCCGGATCCCGCCGGACTCGCCGAGTCCCTCCTTGGACTCGCCGAGTCGACCCCTAAACTTAGGTTTTTCTTTCCTTTCTTGGTCTTCAAAACTTTGGGTGTTACACACTCGACGAGTTGCATCAACATTAACTATTGAATCGAGTGTTGACTTCCGTTGACTTTTAGGGTTTGGTCAAGATATGGATCATGGAGACCATGGAGGGGTAAAATGGTCTTTCACCCTTTCCGAGAGTTAGAAAAGGGGGCTAGCTTAACATCTTTAGAGTTGTTATAAAGTGTTAATTAGAGATGATTATGTTATGTAGGGTAAGTCTATACCGATCGTTGAGTACGAGACCTACTTGCTTACGTAAGAGGTGAGTCTTCTCACTATACTTACATGAGTGGTAATATTGTGTGACCGGAGGGTTTTATTTGAGTTATCGTGTCACACCCCAAAACCGTAACGACGGAAACATTCTGGGGTGGATAACATCATGTCAAGTATCACAACATATGCAGTATAGTAATCAAAGTACAACAACCATTGCATTAATAGAATAGTTTTTACGTAGGTTACATTTCATAGCAACATCAAAGTAATACAGAGAATAATACAGATGCAGCTCGTTTCTAGGCTGACTTCGCAAAAGCTCCCGGGATGTACCTGTCTATCGATGACCTGAGAATACAAGTTATTTTGAAAGCGAGTATCAGCATTTTTATAATGTTGGTGAGTCCATAAGTATTTAGTGTCATTTGTATAAATACACATTTTTTATTCAAAATAACTTTATGAAAGATAGTAATCTAGAATCTACGGTGTATTAGCGTTCTTTCCATAAATCCTATATTTTCTAAACAACAGAAGTCTTCTACCAAGACCCGACAGATTTATGTTTTAAGGAGTAATTTTCCCCAAAATACTATCATTACTAAAATACAGTATTGGCTTTAAAGGAATGATGAGAAAATCACAAGTGAAAAATACCAGGGGAAACATAATATATACCTCAACAGTATATTGCTGACTAAAACCAAACAAAACATAAACACTAGGAGAGTATCGTATGAATGATACTCCTAGCTCAGTCTAACACAAGAAAGCACAGACTCCAGACAGTATCGATTGAACGATACAGCTAGCAAAGTCTAAAACAAGGAAATACAGACTCCAGACAGTATCGAATGAACGACACAGCTAGAAAAGTCTAAAACAAGGAAATACAGACTCCAGACAGTATCGAATGAACGATACATCTAGCAAAGTCTAAAACAAGAAAATACAGACTCCATACAGTATAGAATGAACGACACAGCTAGCAGAGTCTAAAACAAGGGTGAATGTGAACTCATATGTAACCATGCTGATCGACGATAGAGTATCCGATGACCCTCCAGGTCACGCGTAGAGTTAGTGGCATTATGTCACCCATGGGCCTTACCAGCGCAGACTGTAGCTAGCAGTCAGGATGCGGGAGTTTCAGCCCCGTATAGATCTATACACATGAAGTTCGCTCTCCCTCCAGGAGACTCTGGTTACACGGCGTTGACGCGATGAAGCATCGTAGAGGGAAATAGTGTGTCACATTCTAAAGTATTATAGTAATAGTATAGACTCGCAAATGAACTGAATCCTAAGTAAATCTTCGTACTAGAGAGAGAGAGAGAGATATAAAGAGAGAGATAGAGAGAGAAAGAGAGATAGAATCTCCTAACTATTCCTATAATAGTTACTAGGGTTCTAGAAACATGAATAATAGAAGGATGCATGTACTACTCAAGGCGATGAATCGGCTGAGAGAGCTTTTATGTCCATACATGTATACATGATATATAAATAATATTTAAACGACCTTCGGACGGATAACCGATACCCACCAGACCACATCCCAACGAGGAAAAGGAAATACGGCGAACTAGCCTTCCTAAGTCCTTTAAACATTATTTATATAACTATACAAATATAGGCATGCATTTCATGATATAAAAGCATAGAAGAAAACTTTGGTAAAACCTTTGGAAAACCTTTACCAATAAGAATTTACGACTTGATGTCATTTTGTAAAACAAGCTCTGAAAATCTTTGGAAAACCCTTTGAAAAACCTTTCATAAACAAGCTTTGAAAATGATTTGATAAAACAGTTTAAGTGAAGAAAACCTTTGTTTAAAACACTGCTGTAACTGGTTTTGAAGGAAAACATGCAACGCTAGAGACAATTTGAGAAAAGATTTAAACAAGTAAAGACGTTTTGGAAAACCATCTGTAGTGTTATACTTGGTAAAACAAATGAAAGTATAATAAATCCTTTTGCATGCAGGTTATTAATCACATACGATTGATATGACAACTAGCATGTTTCAACTTGTATTCCCCCCCCCCATAAAAGCATTTAAAAATGTTTAAAAGGTTAATTCAGGGGTATGAACTCACATGTAGTGAGTGAATCGGATGGAAGTGTCGGTTGAGTGCTTGGTGTCAAGTGAAGACTTGAACACACTTAATGACCTAGTAACATATGAAGACATATGTTTACGTATAATTAGTGATTTTAACACTAATTAAACATGTATAAGCTGTTGGATAAGGTGTCTAAGTCCATAACTATTTCTGGTATGTACTTGACCCGACCCGGCATGGTCCATTTGGGTTGCATGGCACCATGCAATTGGATAGACTAAATGAGAGAAATAAGACTTATGGTTTATTAATATATTATAAGTTCTAATATATTAATAATATTATTTAATTAGTTTGATCAAGAATTAATTTAGAACTAATTAAGTGATCAAAAGATAACTAATTAAATATATGGGTTGATTATGTAAATCATCCATATCTTGTATAGTGGGCTAAGAGGCTCCATGGATAATCAAGTGGGTTAAACCCATTAGATGCTCCATGGAGGCTCCATGGGAGTTACGAACCCATGGGTCATGGAAATGAAAAGTCATGACACATTAGGGTTTACATGATGTAACCCTAGATGTGTCAACACACTATACAAGCAATGTGTTTCTCCCCAAAATCTATTGCACTAAGAAACAAGAGGGCTAAAGCGATTTTCGAGTGTTATACTTTCTCTCCAAGTTTACTCCATAGCATTTGGTGTTGTGTGAAGCATTTGAGGCATCACACTTAGGGTGCTAGGCTCACAAGGTTTCAAAGATCAAAATCAACAACAAGGTATGTAGTTCTATCTTTTATTCAAGTTAAAATTGTTCCCCATGTATGCTAGATAGGATCATAGCCTTGGAAATCAACTTTGCATGATAATTAGACAAACATAGATCCAAGGTTATTAGGGTTGCATGTACACTTAGGAAGTGTTAGAATGCTCAAAACCCATCAGTGGTATCAGAGCCTAGACTTGTTTGTTGATTATTTGTGCAAACCGCTTGAAAAAATCGTTTTTCTGCTTTTTGCTCGTATGAACTCGCCGAGTCCATGGGGGGACTCGACGAGTCCATGACCAAATGCAAGCTACTCGTCGAGTCTGTTCTTGCACTCGACGAGCACAGGCTGCAGTTTTCAGAATTTTGACTTTTGTTGCTGGAAATGGACTAGAAACATTACCCTAAATTGTTTTGGTACTTGTAAACATGTTTTAGATGGTGTAATGTTTATGCTAATCCATTTACAATCACAATTATCAAAATTACAAGCTTTTAAAGTGTAATTTTTTATTCTTGAAAGTGTTCATATTCATGTTCTTGTTCTTATGATGTTTAGATGATCATAGGAATTGTTTGTAACCTATATGGTAGATTAATTCATAATCATTATGTGTTTTAATGGAGTCCATAACTTGTCCTCAAGTTATGGAAAACCAAAAGTCACTTTGTTGAAAACCATTAAAATAACACATGAGTTATAAAAATGAAGATTCTTTATTTTTAATACTCTATTAACTCATAAGTTACAAGAAATGAAAAGTTTTGAGAGTTTACAAAACTTGCCCTCAAGTTTTGGAACAAGTAAAGTCTTGATTAAAACTTTAGTTCCAACCCTTAGAATTTTAGAAGTTAAAATTCAACCCTTATACTTAATTACAAGTTAATAATATATATATATATATATATATATATGTATGTATGTATGTATGTATAAGATTAAAGTCGTCTTACCGCTAGTACGCCTCATTCACGAAGCCAGTCTATAAGGTGGGTATAAGGTTGTTGCCTATAAAATGGAAACTTAATGGGTGTCCACTCTCACCCACCGCTTGCTTGACTGGTGGAGGATCGTTAGCCGAACGGGTAGGACAATGACTTAAAAATTCTCATTAAAAGTATAATGATTATTATAGAGTAACTAAATGTTTTATAAATTCCCAATCTTAGTTACTTTAGGAAAATGTTAATAAGGTGCTAATCCATGAAATTACACTTTACACCTTGTTTAAGTCGTTGGTGGAGCGTGTGTGGTTTACCGGTACACTAACTTGGACTTAACAAGGAAGGAAAAGGGTGACTTAAGGTTTTTTCATGAGGTCGGAAGGAGCACGTGTGGTTTACCGGCATAACGATTAAGTGAAAAACATTAAGGGTACCAAGTAATTTGCATGATTACTTCACACCTTGTTTTGTGATCCCCGGTATCCCAGTCACAAAACATGAAGGGCACACTCGATATTGAAACATGCCATTGAAAAGTTCAATGAATCTCAAAGAATATAGGAATTTCTAAAAGCTAAATAAAACCTAATAATTTATGTTTCGTTTTCATGGTGGAAATTGGTGAATCGTCATTCACCTACCTTTCAAATTTGTTATAACTTGGATTACGGCATCCCTCTTCTAGGTTATAATATATTGTGATTGGATCCTAGCCTTAATATTATATTTGGGTATTTTATTAAGGACTATCCCTATATCTAAACTAAACTCATTTTCTTCTTTTCAGATGTCTTCCAACAATGCTACTCCTGGCTCAAACCCTACTCCTGAGGAGTTTGCTGAATATGAGGCACATGAAAGAGATGCAACCAAAGTGGCATGCATCATGATGGCCACCATGACAGCCGAGCTCCAAAAGTCCTATGTGGACTACTATCCTTTTGAGATGCACCAGGATTTGATGGACCACTACCATCAGAGTGCTCATCAAGAGCAATATTAAATCATCTCCTCTATGATCACAACCCGAATGAAAGATGGTGAATCCATCACAAGCCACAAGCAGAAAATGCAAAGGTATGTGGATCGATTGATGAAGTTAAATGTGAACTTCCCTGAGGAGTTAGCAATAGATATTATTTTGCACTCCTTACCTTCGTGTTATTGTCAATTCCGCATGACATACCACATGAATAAGGAGGAAGTTACACTTAGCAAACTTCAGGGACTCCTAAAGACCGCATAATCAGGTCTTAAAGGTAAGTTGATTGTGACCACTCCTACTACTACTCCAAACTCAACACCTATCCTGGCAATCGGGAAAGGTAAAGGGAAGAAGAGAAATAACCCTTCGAAGGGTAACAAGGGTAAGACCCTTGATGGATCCCCTTCTAGCGGGACCAAGAAAGGTTTCGTTACACCTTCTTCTGATCCCAAAGAGGCTGAATGCTTCTACTGCCACGAAAAGGCGCACTGGAAGCGTAACTGTCCAAAGTACTAACAAGATTTGAAGGATGGGAAAGTTAAACCCAACCATACAGGTATTTAGACTATCTCATCTAATAATTCACTCTATTCTAACTCTTGGGTCCATGATACCGATTGCGGTATTCATATTTGTTCTGAATTGCAGGGACTAAGAAAAAGTGAGAATGTGGAGCATGGAAAGATAAACTTGATCATGGGGAATAGGAAAGTTTCACCTGTCACCAAGATTAGAGTTTATACTTTGTTGCTTAGTAGTGGATTTACTTTAGATTTGAATAAATGTTGTTTTTCGCCAGAAATGGCAAGAAATGTTATTTCCTTTTATGCTTTGTATAAACAAGGTTTTACCTTTTCTTTTGATAATGAAATTGGTGGAATAAATGCTTACTTTAATAATGTGTTTTATTTTAAAGCATTACCTTGTGATGGTGTGTATGAAGCTGTGTCTGTTGTAGATAACTTAGGAAATAATGTATTGTGTATTGATTCTACTAATGATAATAACTTGGATAAAGCATCATTATGGCATTGTCGTCTTGGACATATAAGCAAGAAACGCATAGGCCAAATCCAAAAGGATGGAGTTTTTGAATCATTTGACCTAAAGTCAGATGATAGTTTTAAATCATGCTTACTTGGAAAAATGACAAAGTCACCCTTCACTAGTTCTTGTGAGAGGGGTGAAGGTTTATTGGATCTTGTACACACAGATGTATGTGGACCCTTCAAAACTACCACAAGGGATGCTATTCGTTATTATGTGACTTTTACAGATGATTATAGTAGATATGGATATGTCTACTTAATCAAGCATAAGTCAGAGACTTTTGAAAGGTTTAAAGATTTTAAACAGGAAGTCGAGAATCAATTAGGCAAGAACATTAAGATGCTTCGATCCGATCGTGGTGGTGAGTATCTTAGTACTGAGTTCCTCGACTATCTAAGGGAATGTGGGGTTGTCTCACAATTGACACCTCCCAGAACACCACAGTTGAATGGTGTAGCTGAGAGGCGTAATCGAACCTTGTTGGACATGGTTCGTTTCATGATGAGTCGAGCTACGCTACCAATCTCATTTTGGGGGTATGCTTTAGAGACTGCCACCCTTATCCTTAATCTGGTCCCTACAAAGAAGGTTGCCAAAACACGTCACGAGATGTGGACTGGAAAAGTTCCTAGTCTAGCCCACATCAAGGTTTGGGGTTGCGAAGCTTTCGTGAGAGGCGAGACTCATGACAAGCTCAAACCTTGAGAGGTGTATTTTCATCGGCTACCCACAAAAATCCTTTGGTTACCTCTTCTACAGACCTAGTGAGAATGTGGTCTTTGTAGCAAGGAGGGCTGTTCATAAGCCAAGGAGATAGTGGGAGGCTAATTGACCTTGAAGAACTTCAAGAGTCAAGTGGTGAAGGAACCTCAAACCCTAGCAGTAAACTTGAGGAGGAACCTCATGTTGATCCAATTATCCCTCCAATTGTACCTTTGAGGCGTTCCACAAGGGTTAGGAATGTACCTGAGCATTACTATGGTTTCCATATTATTGCGGAAGGTGAGACACTTATCAGTGATGGGACACTGGTAAGTATGGATGAGCCTAACAGCTATGCGGAAGCCATGGCAAGCCCCGAGTCTACTAAATGGAAAGAGGAAATGGATAGCGAGATACAATCCATGTATGACAATTAGGTCTAGGACTTGGTTGACAATGTGCCAGGTCGTAAGACAATTAGGTGCAAATGGATCTTCAAGAAGAAGACCGACATCGATGGTAATGTACACACTTATAAGGCACGACTAGTTGCAAAGGGCTTTTCTCAAACTCCAGGAGTTGATTATGATGAGATCTTTTCACCAGTAGCCAAGATTAAGTCTATTAGGGTATTGTTAGCCATAGCTGCATTTCATGACTATGAAATATGCCAAATGGATGTCAAAACCGCTTTCCTTAATGGAAAGTTGGCTGAGGATGTTTACATGAATCAGCTAGAGGGTTTTGTCAGCACAGAGTACCCTAATAGAGTGTGTAAGCTTGAGAAATCCATCTATGGATTACAGCAAGCACCTCGCAGATGGAATCTTTGCTTTGATGAGAAAGTCAAATAGTTTGGTTTTTCAAGGAGTGAATATGAATCTTGTGTATATGTCAAGGCTAGTGGGAGTATAGTTAGCTTTTTGGTGTTGTATGTGGATGGCATACTACTCATAGGAAATGACATCCCAACTCTGTAGGAAGTTAAGTCCTGGCTTGGGAAGTGTTTCGCTATGAAGGACCTAGGAGAAGCTACCTATATTCTAGAGTTGAATTTTAAACTTGTAAAATTCTAGGGTTTAAAATTTAAATTTTTCAAATTAAACTTTTAATCACAAAACTTAAATTTCAAAACTTGAGGACAAGTTTTAAACTTTTTCAAAACATAAGGATCAAATAGCAAATAAAATAAATCAACTAATTAGATTATCTCAATTTGATCTTAATCAATATTACTTGCAAAACAATTTACCTATTCAATTCAAATAATCAATTATTATCACATAAGGAAATTATTATTTAACTAATTGGTAATGATCTTTTGCTTGGTCAAGAATATACTCATATATATGGTTAAAATCGGATTTTAATGACCCAAAATAGTTAAGGCAAGTTTCCTCAAGTAAAACAGCAAGAAATCCCAAAACTCCCTCTTTCTGACGCTCGAACTCGCCGAGTTCCCACTGTGGACTCGCCGAGTTGGAGCTACTCGCCGATTCCACAGTGGAACTCGCCGAGTTCATCAGGCAGAAGACCAAAAAACGAATTTTTCAAGCAACAAGCAATTAACCAATGCATCAATTCAAAAGAAATCAATCAAAGCTCTGATACCACTGATGGGTTTATGCCATAAGAACTTTCCTATGTGCACATGTAAACCCTAACTGCTTGGATCTAGGTTTCTCTAATTGAACATGCATGTATCCAAGACTTTTATTCATAGATCTAGTGTAAACAAACAATTCATAGCATATGAAAAACAAATCTAGAAGAATACCTTGAATTGCTTGTTTGATACTTCTTCTTCTTGGACCTTAGAGTCACAATTGTCACTCCTCTAATGTCACAACTAGAAATTTTGTGCCTTGTAACTACAAGACTCAAGTAAAAATTTTGAATCAAAAACTTAAAAGCATGTAAGATGCTTACTTTATGGCAACAAAATTTCAACCAAGTACACCATACAAGCATTACAAATAGTCAACAAGTAATTGGAAACCATAGAAGTTCTTATTTAGGTCCATTTTGGACTAGGATTTCCTTATTGGGCCCAATGGACCAATAAGCTTCCAATTTGACTATCTTGGGCTTAGAACCTTTAAATGGGCTCTAATTGGACCCACTTTCATTTATTTCAACATTTTACGCCGTATTGGGCCTTGAATGAAATAAATTAAATATTATGAACTATTATGGACCATAATTGACCTAATCTAGCCTAATAAAGCATAAAAATCACACTTATATTTTATAGGGCCAACAATCATTCAACCTAACTCTAATATGGGCTTAGGGGCAATAAAGCCCAAAAATCTCCTTTTTCCTCTCCAAATCTCGGCCCAAGCCCAAACCCAAGGAAGTGAAGAGTTGACTTGTGAGGTTGCCACCTCATTTATACATCACATACCTCCATGCATGGACCAACATGCATCTAGGCTAGTCATCTCAACTCTCTCTCTCTTATTCTTCTTAATTCTCGGCCGAGAGCTCCCAAACACACACACTTCATCCACTTTTTGTTTAGCAAACTCTCTCAAGGAACACCCTCACCTTTCTTCATCAAATTTTCGAGACTTAAGAGCCTTTCAAATAGATTTCCCACAAGAATCATCATCTAAGGTAAGTTTATACTTAAATCTATGATCTAGGTTCTTTGTTATATCAAACATCTCATCTTAACTCATGCAAATTTATGGTCTAACTCCCTAGAACCATCTAAGTTCGAAAACCTCCTCAAGAAGTTGCTAGAGCCGAAAACAACATCAAACTTCTTCCAATCTCCTCCAAAACCGAAACCACACCCAAAGGTGAGCTTCATACCCCCTATTTTTCGGTTTTATAAGTTTTGTGGGGGGTGGAATACAAGAAAATGTGTAGATCTATGTGTATATGTATGCTTTGTGTGATTTCTATTTTTATACTTATGTTCTTATGTGGTTGTGGTGTTGGATCTAGTCAAAAAGTCCTTAAAACCGAGATTTACATTAGGTTATATGAAACAAGTATGAATTATATTACTACATAAAAATCATTTCTAGAAAAATAACCAAGTTGGTTAATATGAACTTCTTTGGGCTAAAAACCCATTTTTGGACTCAAAATGTTAAAAATATAAAATTAAAGGGCCCAAAAATGACAAAATACAAATTCTGATGGTTGAGAAGAGTAAAAACAATTTCAACAATGTATTTTCCGGAAATATACTCTTTTGAAGGATTAAACTGTGAAATTTTAAGCATAATGGGCCAAAAATGAATTTTTTCGGCCCAATAAAGCCCAAATTGCAAGATTTTCAAATTTGAGGGGCTGAAACTGTACTTTTCTATAAAACAGGGGACTACTAGTGCTCCAAGTCCATTTCAAGGGTTAAGAATACTTTTCATATATAAAAGGGACCAAAGATGCAAAAATTTTCTATTTTGCGCCAAAAGTGTAAAAATTGCGAAAAATGAGGTTTCAGCCGAGAAAACTTCATTTTGAGGGACTAAAACTATTTTTCAAATAAATTTGAGCTGAAAAATACCTTGTCAACAAGTTTTGATACTAAAGGGTCAAGAAAAATGGTTTAAGGACTAAAATGGAAATTCTTTTATACAAAGGGTCAAAATTGTAAATTTAACCCAAAGAAAAGGGGCTGCAAAAAGAAAATTTCTAATGTTTTTAAACAATAAATCCGTTATGATGAAATACTTGTACCTCGACTACCGGCGAAATATAATACACCTTCAACACCAAAAATCGTTACCAAACGAATTGATTCGGTCTCGAATCAATAACGAATCCGAAATTACTAACACGACGATACTTCAGTACACACACGGAAATTTCGGGAAGTCAATACATACGTGGGAATACACCAGACGTCGATACACCATCTTTGGGCCCGAAAGTTTCAAATCTTGCTTGTTGGGCCTAGCTAGCCCAATGACATGATCTTTAGGCCCGAAGGAAACTCGCTTACATGTTGTTGGGTCTTATATGACCTAATTCCGTGTAAAAGGACTTTCAATGGCTTTTGTGTTGTTGGACCCCAAGGGTCCTTTGATACTGCTAGTAAAGTCGAGAATTCACAAATGCGGGTCGGGCCAAGGGCCCTTCGCATTCACGATAGCCTTGAACGACTTACGGAATTATCGAGGGCTTCGTGCTCTCTTTTCTCCTCGGTTGTGGGGCTATGAGAAGTCAGGGTGGTTGGATTAAATGAATAGTACGGACGACGCCTAAGGGATCGTTAGTATGGTTATAAACTAGTCGTTTTCATTAACGCGTGTTTATAACAATTCACAACACATAATTAATCCAATGTCACCTGGAATTATCGAATACACAGGTGGCAACGGAACAACAAAATATAAAACGCGTAATTCAATGTATTAGGAAAACATCGGGTTTTCCTAGGGTTTTCATTACATACACCTACTAGATGCATACTAAGTCTAACATTTTACACATTTTATAGAAACAAACAAGCATACTTACGGATCTTCACACTTTTTATACGATACTCTTTTCAGAAAATATCGTATTTTCTGGTGGTTTTCAAAACAATAAAAAACATTATATTTCAAACATTACTTATGAACTCACCAACATTTCATATGTTGACGTTTTTCAAAATACTTGTATTCTCAGGTAACAGGTAAATCGAAGGGAAAAATATACTCAGTGATGTCTTGATGTTTGTTTAACTAGTATCGAACAATCTACTTTTTGGGAATGTAATGTTTTGAAATCATGTACTAAATGTAAACACTACCAGTTGTACTATTCCAATGCATGGTGATGATTGATGTTATGTTTCATGTATATTCACTGTGATGGTATTCAATTAAGTCACAACAGCCCTCAGACATTTCCACCGTCTGGTTCGGGGGTGTGACGGGTTGGTATCAGAGCTTTGTTTATAGTGAACTAGCATATCTAGCCACACATTGATATGCAACTATAAACCAAAAGAGGGAATAACACAACTCTGAACAAAACAAGTAAAACACAACAATAAAACACCCTTGCTTGCATTCGGGATAAGAACATAACGGCGAACCAAACAAGATAATGCTAGTATCCCGGTTAATTCAGGACTGTTCTTAGTAGTATCGAGGAATGGATGTAGCCTAATCAACTACATTCTCTCCAAGGTATAACTAACACATGTTCTGATGAGATCGCGATAGCTAGGGAACCTAAAACTATACCCCTTTAGCACCAAAAAGAGAACGCCTGCTTAGTTTGTACAATAGTTGTAGCATCCAAGGAATAATGTTAGCATATTTACATACTCACGCAGACAGCATGGCTGGTTTTCATCACCCCGGAGATCCTTACTTCCCTAACCAAGGGAATAACGGATGGTTAGACGAGGAGCCTGAGGAAGACCCCGAAGAGGAATCTGACGGGGAACCGGAGGCAGGAGTCGAGGGCGAGCCTGCCGAACGAGAAGAGGAACAGGAGGAGGAAGAAGATGAAGGAAGCTTCGAGGAGGAACCCGATGACAGTGAAGGGGGTGATTCGGACGCGGAGTCCGAAGTCATCAACTCCCCTTACCTGATCAAGGTGCCTGCTTACCGGGTGGCCCCACTGGTCCTACACCTCCCTGGTGTATTGATCTTTGGAGATGGAGCAGACAGCAGGGACAGCGAACCCCGTACGACATGTCATGCAAGTTGTTTGACCTGAGGGACGGAGGACCGGCTGATCGAGCCCTTCCAGTCATGGTGAGACGGTTACGGAACACTAGCGACCTTGCTCAGGGCACTGCTGATCAGGTACGCCAGTTGTGGACAAGGGTCGAGCGTGCAGAACAGGAGACACGTGACGTCCTTCAAGAGTTCCACATGAGGCAGGTGAGGTGGGAGTCTCGACTCCAGGACGTAGAACGACAGGTGGCTCGTCTTCAGGGAGCATCCACATCCTCAGCACCACCCCCGGACACAGCTCATCGCGATTAGGGATAGACTTATCTTACTAGATCATTAGGAACTATGCTATGTACTTTGACTCTAGGTTTAAGCGACTACACTACTCATAGAGCCGTTATGTTGTCGAACTAGTGTCACTCATGTATGCTCTCACGAGCAAAATTTTCATGTATCAAATGCGGATAATACTAGTGAACTTTTGCGTGTTTTATTATGACATTACAAATTGCTATGTGTTAAGAATCTATGATTGTATGCTAAACGGTAGAAGTGTTTAAGTTCGTACCATGCACCTAGTTAGTAAGATCACAACCTCACAGAAACCACGTACACTCAACATCTTTCCGTTTCATGACAGAAACATGCCTCACCGACCTACTCGCGGAAACCCTGGACCAACCCCACCCGAAGTTGACTCAGCCGCATTCCAGGCAGCTGTATCTACTGCGGTCACTGCAGCAATGGCACAAATTCATCAAGAGAACAATAGAGGAGTCAACGGGCAAGGGGCCGGGAGTTCGATCAATGGAATGAATCAAGGACCCACCAAAACATGTACCTACAAGGACTTCACAAACGCCAAACCACGAACTTTTAACGGCACAGGAGGAGTGATCGCTCTGAAACGATGGATCGAGAAGATGGAATCGGTATTCGAGATATGCGATTGTCCTGAGGAGATGAAGGTGAAGTTTGCAGCATGCACTTTTATTGATCAAGCACTCACCTGGTGGAATGGACACGTGGAAGCCATGACACTCCCTGTAGCCAACTCCATGCCGTGGGCAGAAATGAAAGAAATAATGATGGCTGAATACTGCCCACGAGGTGAGATCCAGAAAATGGAGCAAGAGCTGTGGAACCTCACTGTGCGGAACACGGACATCGATGCCTACATATCAAGATTTAGTGAACTATCTCTGTTATGCCCGGGTATGATCACTTCGGAAGGAAAGAAGATTGAGCGATTCATCTGGGGATTAACTTATCCGATCCAAGGAAACGTGATAGCTGCAAATCCCGAAACTTTCGATAGTGCTAAGAGATTGGCGAAGAAGCTGTATGACCACAACAACATAAAGGGTGAGAAGCCAGTCGAGACTGAGGCCAGGAAGGAAGGTGATAACAAGAAGGGGAAGAACAACAAAAGGAAGGGGCATCAAGGCTCCGAGACTTCCAAGAAGCAGCGGACAGTGACGGTTAATTCTGCCACCGCGCAAGTTACAGCTACACCACATGCTCCAACCTCAGTTATTCCAAATGCTCCTGGACCTTATTCCGGTAATCTTCCCAAATGTAACAAATGTGGATTCCATCACAATGGAGAATGCAAGGAGATACAGTGTACCAGTTGCAATCGGAAAGGACACACTGCAAGGTACTGCAGGGCTTACCCTCCTCAGAATCAACAACAGGGAAACAACAACAACAACAACCGCAAAAACAACAACATCAATGCTGGAGGCAACAATGCCAAGCCTAGCCACACCTGCTATGGGTGTGGAAGGACTGTACATTTTCGTTGCAATTTCCCTAACAACAACAATCCCGGAAATGGAGGAACGAGAAGAGTGCTGGCCATGGGACAGGGAGAGGCGATTCAGGATCCCGTTGTGGTTACCGGTACGTTTCCCCTAAACCACACTTATGCATGCATCCTATTTGATACCGGAGCTGAGCGAAGCTTTGTAAGCAATAAGTTTAAACTCTATCTAGAACAACGACCCCAGAAGCTCAATGAAACCTTTACGGTGGAAATGGCCAATAGGAAAACCGAATCCATGGGGGAAATCTACATCGGATGTACCCTAACCCTGAACCAACACGTCTTTTGAATAGACTTAATGCATGTATCCATTAGGAGTTTCGATGTGATTATTGGCATGGATCGGTTAAGCCTCTACCATGCTGAAATTATGTGTCACGAGAAAGTCGTTCGTCTTCGCCTTCCCAACCACGAAACCATAGTTATTTACGGAGACAAACCTGGCACGAACCTTCGTCTCATCTCGTGCATCCAGGCACAAAAGCATCTGCGAAAGAAAGATTTGACATTTCTGGCTCACATAGTGGATAAAACCAAGGAAGAGACTAACATTCAAGATATTCCAGTAGCACGTGAATTTCCAGTTGTATTTCCTGAAGATTTTCCGGGAGTACCCCCAGAGAGACAAGTTGAGTTCCGAATCGACCTCGTTCCAGGAGCAACCCCTCTCGCTAAATCGCCCTACCGGCTAGCTCCTACGTAAATGCAAGAATTGTCCAGCCAACTCAGCGAACTCCTGAACAATGGATTCATCCGACCTAGCTACTCACCATGGGGAGCTCCGGTCCTATTTGTCAAAAAGAAGGACGGATCTTTTAGTATGTGCATCGATTATAGAGAGTTAAATAAACTCACTGTCAAAAATCGCTACCCACTCCCGTGAATCGGTGATCTATTTGACCAGCTCCAAGGAGCTAGTTACTTTTCCAAGATAGATCTACGGTCTGGATACCATCAACTCAAGTCCGGGAAGAGGATATTCCTAAAACCGCTTTCCGAACTCGTTACGGACATTATGAATTCGTCGTAATGCCCTTCGATCTAAAAAATGCCCCTGCCGCATTTATGGATCTGATGAACCGAATCTGTCGACCATTCCTCGACAACTTTGTTATCGTTTTCATTGACGACATCCTAGTTTATCCCCGAAGCAAAGAAGAGCATGGCCAACATCTCCGACAAATCCTAGAAACCATGTGAACGAAAAAGCTATATGCAAAACT
Source organism: Lactuca serriola (assembly GCF_051521515.1). Lineage (NCBI taxonomy): Eukaryota > Viridiplantae > Streptophyta > Magnoliopsida > Asterales > Asteraceae > Lactuca > Lactuca serriola. The sequence goes on along the minus strand of NC_136408.1, from coordinate 196,073,164 downwards.
CTCTAAGTGTGAGTTTTGGCTCCGTAGTGTGAACTTCTTAGGTCATGTTGTTAGTCAGGAAGGAATTCATGTGGATCCTTCCAACGTCAAAGCTTTCGAAGTATGGGCAACCCCGACAATGCCCACAGAAATCCGCCAATTCTTAGGTCTAGCAGGCTATTATAGGATGTTCATTCAAAACTTCTCTAAGATCGCCAAGCCACTTACCTCACTTACACAAAAATACGTACCATTCAAATGGACGGACAAACAAGAAATTGCGTTTCGAACCCTAAAGCAAGCCCTCTGTAGCGCCCCAGTACTATCTCTACCGGAGGGAACAAAAGATTTCGTAGTCTACTGTGACGCGTCAAATCGAGGCTTAGGTTGCATTCTCATGCAGCGTGGAAGGGTGATAGCTTACGCATCCCGCCAACTAAAGACGCACGAAGTGAATTACACGACCCATGATCTGGAATTAGGAGCAGTAGTCTTTGCTCTGATGATTTGGAGGCATTACCTTTATGGTACAAAGTGCACCATCTTTACGGATCACAAAAGTCTTCAGCACATCTTGAACCAGAAAGAGTTGAACATGAGACAACGAAGATGGGTTGAATTATTAAACGATTACGAGTGTGAAATCAAATACCACGCAGGCAAGGCCAGCGTGGTAGCTGACGCATTGAGCCGGAAGGAGTACTCTAATCGTCGTACAAAAACTCTCTCAATAACCATCCAATATCACCTAACCACTCAGATTGGGGTAGCCCAGTCAGAGGCCATGAAGACGGAAAATAAAGCAAGCGAAGCATTATGCGGAATGGAAAAGAACCTAGAGGCAAAAGAGGACGGAGTATATTATTTCATGAACCGTATTTGGGTCCCTAAACTCGAAGGATTTAGGGAGGTAGTCATGAAGGAAGCCCACAACACGCGATACTCCATCCATCTCGGCTCAGACAAGATGTATTTGGATATTAAACAACACTATTGGTGGCCTAACATGAAGGCAGAAATTGCCACCTATATTAGTAAGTGCCTTACTTGTGCCAAGGTAAAGGTGGAGTACCAGAAGCCCTCAAGATTATTACAGCAACCAGTAATCCCTGACTGGAAATGGGAAGGGATTTCAATGGATTTCGTGACCAAGCTACCCAAGACGTCGGATGGACTAGATACCATATGGGTAATAGTCGACCGACTGATGAAATCTGCCCATTTCCTGCCAATAAAAGAATCCTACAAGATGGAGAGATTGACACGTTTATACATTCGAGAAATCGTGAGACTCCACGGAGTACTAGTGTCTATTATCTCAGATAGAGACAGTAGGTTCACTTCACGTTTTTAACAATCACTCCAGAAAGCACTTGGAACCCGTCTCGACATGAGCACCGCTTATCATCCACAAACGGATGGTCAAAGTGAACGAACCATTCAAACGCTCGAAGACATGCTTCGCGCATGTGTGATAGACTTTGGTAAGTCTTGGGATACCCATTTACCTTTAGTCGAATTCTCGTATAACAACAGTTACCATTCGAGCATCAAGGTCGCTCCCTTCGAACCACTATACGGTCGTAAGTGTAGATCACCGTTATGTTGGGCTGAGGTGGGCGACACCCAGCTAGCAAAAGCACTTACATCGGACAAGGCGCTAACGGGATTGGAGATCATTCGTGAAACCACGGAAAAGATTGTTCAAATCAGAGCTCGATTACAAGCATCGCGCGACCGATAAAAGAGCTACGCCGATAAACGGCGAAAGCCCTTAGAATTTCAAGTCGGGGATCGAGTACTGTTAAAAGTCTCACCTTGGAAAGGAGTCATTCGTTTCGGAAAACGGGGAAAACTGAACCCACGATACATTGGACCTTTCGAAATCGTTGCCCGAATAGGTCCAGTGGCATATAAACTGCAACTACCCGCAGAGCTAAACAGTGTACACCTCGTGTTCCATGTCTCTAATCTAAAGAAGTGTCTATCGGATGAAACACTCATCATTCCCCTTGACGAGATTAAAATCAATGGGAATCTCATGTTCGTTGAAGAACCGGTTGAAATCATGGACAGGGAGGTGAAGCATACTAAGCAAAGTCGCATCCCGATCGTGAAAGTACGGTGGAACGCGAAGCGAGGGCTAGAATTCACGTGGGAACGCGAAGATCAAATGAAGCAAAAGTACCCTCACTTATTCTAGCATTCTCAAATCTAGCTTTCAAACTGAATTTCGGGACGAAATTCCCTCTAACAGGGGGATGATATCACAACTAGAAATTTTGTGCCTTGTAACTACAACACTCAAGTAAAAATTTTGAATCAAAAACTTAAGAGCATGTAAGATTCTTACTTTATGGCAGCAAAATTTCAACCAAGTACACCATACAAGCATTACAAATAGTCAACAAGTAATTCGAAACCCTAGAATTTCTTGTTTAGGTCCATTTTCGACTAGGACTTCCTTATTGGTCCCAATGGACCAATAAGCTTGCAATTTGACTATCTTGGGCTTAGAACCTTTAAATGGGCTCTAATTGGACCCACTTTCATTTATTTCAACATTTTGGGCCGTATTGGGCCTAGAATGAAATAAATTAAATACTATGAACTATTATGGACCATAATTGACCTAATATAGCCTAATAAAGCATAAAAATCACACTTATATTTTATAGGGCCAACAATCATTCAACCTAACTCTAATATGGGCTTAGGGGTAATAAAGCCCAAAAATCTCCTTTTTCCTCTCCAAATCTCGGCCCAAGCCCTAACCCAAGGAAGTGAAGAGTTGACTTGTGAGGTTGCCACCTCATTTATACATCACATACCTCCATGCATGGACCAACATGCATCTAGGCTAGTCATCTCAACTCTCTCTCTTCTTCCTCTTGATTCTCGACGAGAGCTCCCAAACACACACACTTCATCCGCTTTTTGTTTAGCAAACTTTCTCAAGGAACACCCTCACATTTCTTCATCAAATTTTAGAGACTTAAGAGCCTTTTCAAAGAGATTTCCCACAAGAATCATCATCTAAGGTAAGTTTATACTTAAATCTATGATCTAGGTTCTTTTTTATATCAAACATCTCATCTTAACTCATGCAAATTTATGATCTAACTCCCTAGAACCATCAAAGTTCGAAAACCTCCTCAAGAAGTTGCTAGAGCCGAAAACAACATCAAACTTCTTCCAATCTCCTCCAAAACCGAAACCACACCCAAAGGTGAGCTTCATACCCCCTATTTTTGGGTTTTATAAGTTTTGTGGGGGGGGGGATACAAGCAAATGTGTAGATCTATGTGTATATGTATGCTTTGTGTGATTTCTATATTTATATTTATGTTCTTATGTGGTTGTGGTGTTGGATCTAGTCAAAAATCCTTAAAACCGAGATTTACATTAGGTTATATGAAACAAGTATAAATTATATTACTACATACAACTCATTTCTAGAAAAATAACCAAGTTGGTTAATATGAACTTCTTTGGGCTAAAAACCCATTTTTGGACTCAAAATGTTAAAAATATAAAATTAAAGGGCCCAAAAATGACAAAATACAAATTCTGATGGTTGACATGAGTCAAAACAGTTTCAACAATGTATTTTTTGGAAATATACTCTTTTGAAGGATTCAAATGTGAAATTTTAAGCATAATGGGCCAAAAATGAATTTTTCGGCCCAATAAAGCCCAAATTGCAAGATTTTCAAATTTGAGGGGCTGAAACTGTACTTTTCTTTAAAACAGGGGACTACTAGTACTCCAAGTCCATTTCAAGGGTTAAAAATGCTTTTCATATATAAAAGGGACCAAAGATGCAAAAATTTTCTATTTTGGGCCAAAAGTGTAAAATTTGAGAAAAATGAGGTTTCAGCCGAGAAAACTTCATTTTGAGGGACTAAAACTGTTTTTCAAATAAATTTGAGCTGAAAAATACCTTTTCAACAAGTTTTGATACTAAAGTGTCAAGAAAAATGGTTTATGGACTAAAATGGAAATTCTTTTATACAAAGGGTCAAAATTGTAAATTTAACCAAAAGAAAAGGGGCTGCAAAAAGAAAATTTCTAATGTTTTTAAACAATAAATCAGTTATGATGAAATACTTGTACCTCGACTACGGGCGAAATATAATACACCTTCAACACCAAAAATCGTTACCAAACGAATTGATTCGGTCTCGAATCAATAACGAATCCGAAATTACTAACACGACGATACTTCAATACAGACGTGGAAATACACCAGACGTCGATACACCATCTTTGGGCCCGAAAGTTTCAAATCTTGCTTGTTGGGCCTAGCTAGCCCAATGACATGATCTTTAGGCCCGAAGGAAACTCGCTTACATGTTGTTGGGTCTTATATGACCTAATTCCGTGTAAAAGGACTTTCAATGGCTTTTGTGCTGTTGGGCCCCAAAGGTCCTTTGGTAGTGCTAGTAAAGTCGAGAATTCACAAATGCGGGTCGGGCCAAGGGCCCTTCATATTCACGATAGCCTTGAACGACTTATGGAATTATCGAGGGCTTCGTGCTCTCTTTTCTCCTCGATTGTGGGGCTATGAGAAGTCAGGGTGGTTGGATTAAGTGAATAGTACGGACGATGCCTAACGGATCGTTAGTATGGTTATAAACTAGTCGTTTTCATTAACACGTGTTTATAACAATTCACAACACATAATTAATCCAATGTCACCTGGAATTATCGAATACACACGTCGCAACGGAACAACAAAATATAAAACGCGTAATTCAATGTATTAGGAAAACATCGGGTTTTCCTAGGGTTTTCATTACATACACCTATGAGATGCATACTAAGTCTAACATTTTCCACATTTATAGAAACAAACAAGCATACTTACGGATCTTCACACTTTTTATACGATACTCTTTTCAGAAAATATCGTATTTTCTGGTGGTTTTCAAAACAATACAAAACATTATATTTCAAACATTACTTATGAACTCACCAACATTTCATATGTTGACGTTTTTCAAAATACTTGTATTCTCAGGTAACAGGTAAATCGAAGGGAAAAATATACTCAGTGATGTCTTGATGTTTGTTTAACTAGTATCGAACAATCTACTTTTTGGGAATGTAATGTTTTGAAATCATTTACTAAATGTAAACACTACCAGTTGTACTATTCCAATGCATGGTGATGATTGATGTTATGTTTCATGTATATTCACTGTGATGGTATTCAATTAAGTCACAACAGCCCTCAGACATTTCCACCGTCTGGTTCGGGGGTGTGACGGGTTGGTATCAGAGCTTTGTTTATAGTGAACTAGCATATCTAGCCACACATTGATATGCAACTATAAACCAAAAGAGGGAATAACACAACTCTGAACAAAACAAGTAAAACACAACAATAAAACACCCTTGCTTGCATTCGGGATAAGAACATAACGGCGAACCAAACAAGATAATGCTAGTATCCCGGTTAATTCAGGACTGTTCTTAGTAGTATCGAGGAATGGATGTAGCCTAATCAACTACATTCTCTCCAAGGTATAACTAACACATGTTCTGATGAGATCGCGATAGCTAGGGAACCTAAAACTATACCCCTTTAGCACCAAAAAGAGAACGCCTGCTTAGTTTGTACAATAGTTGTAGCATCCAAGGAATAATGTTAGCATATTTACATACTCACGCAGACAGCATGGCTGGTTTTCATCACCCCGGAGATCCTTACTTCCCTAACCAAGGGAATAACGGATGGTTAGACGAGGAGCCTGAGGAAGACCCCGAAGAGGAATCTGACGGGGAACCGGAGGCAGGAGTCGAGGGCGAGCCTGCCGAACGAGAAGAGGAACAGGAGGAGGAAGAAGATGAAGGAAGCTTCGAGGAGGAACCCGATGACAGTGAAGGGGGTGATTCGGACGCGGAGTCCGAAGTCATCAACTCCCCTTACCTGATCAAGGTGCCTGCTTACCGGGTGGCCCCACTGGTCCTACACCTCCCTGGTGTATTGATCTTTGGAGATGGAGCAGACAGCAGGGACAGCGAACCCCGTACGACATGTCATGCAAGTTGTTTGACCTGAGGGACGGAGGACCGGCTGATCGAGCCCTTCCAGTCATGGTGAGACGGTTACGGAACACTAGCGACCTTGCTCAGGGCACTGCTGATCAGGTACGCCAGTTGTGGACAAGGGTCGAGCGTGCAGAACAGGAGACACGTGACGTCCTTCAAGAGTTCCACATGAGGCAGGTGAGGTGGGAGTCTCGACTCCAGGACGTAGAACGACAGGTGGCTCGTCTTCAGGGAGCATCCACATCCTCAGCACCACCCCCGGACACAGCTCATCGCGATTAGGGATAGACTTATCTTACTAGATCATTAGGAACTATGCTATGTACTTTGACTCTAGGTTTAAGCGACTACACTACTCATAGAGCCGTTATGTTGTCGAACTAGTGTCACTCATGTATGCTCTCACGAGCAAAATTTTCATGTATCAAATGCGGATAATACTAGTGAACTTTTGCGTGTTTTATTATGACATTACAAATTGCTATGTGTTAAGAATCTATGATTGTATGCTAAACGGTAGAAGTGTTTAAGTTCGTACCATGCACCTAGTTAGTAAGATCACAACCTCACAGAAACCACGTACACTCAACATCTTTCCGTTTCATGATAGAAAGATGCCTCACCGACCTACTCGCGGAAACCCTGGACCAACCCCACCCGAAGTTGACTCAGCCGCATTCCAGGCAGCTGTATCTACTGCGGTCACTGCAGCAATGGCGCAAATTCATCAAGGGAACAATGGAGGAGTCAACGGCTAAGGGGCCGGGAGTTCGAACAACGGAATGAATCAAGGACCCACCAAAACATGTACCTACAAGGACTTCAAAAACGCCAAACCACGAACTTTTAACGGCACAGGAGGAGTGATCGCTCTGAAACAATGGATCGAGAAGATAGAATCGGTATTCGAGATATGCGATTGTCCTGAGGATATTAAGGTGAAGTTTGCAGCATGCACTTTTGTTGATCAAGCACTCACCTGGTGGAACGGACACGTGGAAGCCATGACACTCCCTGTAGCCAACTCCATGCTGTGGGCAGAAATGAAAGAAATGATGATGGCTGAATACTGCCCACGAGGTGAGATCCAGAAAATGGAGCAAGAGCTGTGGAACCTCACTGTGCGGAACGCGGACATCGATGCCTACATATCAAGATTTAGTGAACTATCTCTGTTATGCCCGGGTATGATCACTTCGGAAGGAAAGAAGATCGAGCGATTCATCTGGGGATTAACTTATCCGATCCAAGGAAACGTGATAGCTGCAAATCCCGAAACTTTCGACAGTGCTAAGAGATTGGCGAAGAAGCTGTATGACCACAACAACAAAAAGGGTGACAAGCCAGTGGATACTGAGGCCAGGAAGGAAGGTGATAACAAGAAGGAGAAGACCAACAAAAGGAAGGGGCATCAAGGCTCCGAGACTTCCATGAAGCAGCGGACAGTGACGGTTAATGCTGCCACCGCGCAAGTTACAGCTACACCACATGCTCCAACCTCAGCTGTTCCAAATGCTCCTAGACCTTATTCCGGTAATCTTCCCAAATGTAACAAATGTGGATTCCATCACAATGGAGAATGCAAGGAGATACAGTTGCACCAGTTGCAATCGGAAAGGACACACTGCAAGGTACTGCAGGGCTTACCCTCCTCAGAATCAACAACATGGAAACAACAACAACAACAACCGCAGCAACAACAACATCAATGCTGGCGGCAACAACGCCGGGCCTAGCCACACCCGCTATGGGTGTGGAAGGACTGGGCATTTTCGTTGCAATTGCCCTAACAACAACAATCCCGGAAATGGAGGAACGAGAAGAGTGCTGGCCATGGGACAGGGAGAGGCGATTCAGGATCCCGTTGTGGTTACCGGTACGTTTCCCCTAAACCACACTTATGCATGCATCCTATTTGATACCGGAGCTGAGCGAAGCTTTGTAAGCAATAAGTTTAAACTCTATCTAGAACAACGACCCCAGAAGCTCAATGAAACCTTTACGGTGGAAATGGCCAATAGGAAAACCGAATCCATGGGGGAAATCTACATCGGATGTACCCTAACCCTGAACCAACACGTCTTTTGAATAGACTTAATGCCTGTATCCATTAGGAGTTTCGATGTGATTATTGGCATGGATCGGTTAAGCCTCTACCATGCTGAAATTATGTGTCACGAGAAAGCCGTTCGTCTCTGCCTTCCCAACCACGAAACCCTAGTTATTTACGGAGACAAACCTGGCACGAACCTTCGTCTCATCTCGTGCATCCAGGCACAAAAGCATCTGCGAAAGAAAGATTTGACATTTCTGGCTCACATAGTGGATAAAACCAAGGAAGAGACTAACATTCAAGATATTCCAGTAGCACGTGAATTTCCAGACGTATTTCCTGAAGATTTTCTGGGAGTACCCCCAGAGAGACAAGTTGAGTTCCGAATCGACCTCGTTCCAGGAGCAACCCCTCTGGCTAAATCGCCCTACCGGCTAGCTCCTGTGTAAATGCAAGAATTGTCCAGCCAACTCAGCGAACTCCTGAACAAGGGATTCATCCGACCTAGCTACTCGTCATGGGGAGCTTCGGTCCTATTTGTCAAAAAGAAGGACGGATCTTTTAGTATGTGCATCGATTACAGAGAGTTAAATAAACTCACTGTCAAAAATCGCTACCCACTCCCGTGAATCGACGATCTATTTGACCAGCTCCAAGGAGCTAGTTACTTTTCCAAGATAGATCTACGGTCTGGATACCATCAACTCAAGTCCGGGAAGAGGATATTCCTAAAACCGCTTTCCGAACTCGTTACAGACATTATGAATTCGTCGTAATGCCCTTCGGTCTAAAAAATGCCCCTGCCGCATTTATGGATCTGATGAACCGAATATGTCGACCATTCCTCGACAACTTTGTTATCGTTTTCATTGACGACATCCTAATTTATTCCCAAAGCAAAGAAGAGCATGGCCAACATCTCTGACAAATCCTAGAAACCCTGCGAACGAAAAAGCTATACGCAAAACTCTCTAAGTGTGAGTTTTGGCTCCGTAGCGTGAACTTCTTAGGTCATGTTGTTAGTCAGGAAGGAATTCATGTGGATCCTTCCAAGGTCAAAGCTGTCGAAGGATGGGCAACCCCGACAACGCCCACAGAAATCCGCCAATTCTTAGGTTTAGCAGGCTATTATAGGAGGTTCATTCAAAACTTCTCTAAGATCGCCAAGCCACTTACCTCACTTACACAAAAATACGTACCATTCAAATGGACGGACAAACAAGAGATTGCGTTTCGAACCCTAAAGCAAGCCCTCTGTAGCGCCCCAGTACTATCTCTACCGGAGGGAACGGATGATTTCGTAGTCTACTGTGACGTGTCAAATCAGGGCTTAGGTTGCGTTCTCATGCAGCGTGGAAGGGTGATAGCTTACGCATCCCGCCAACTAAAGACGCACGAAGTGAATTACACGACCCATGATCTGGAATTAGGAGCAGTAGTCTTTGCTCTGAAGATTTGGAGGCATTACCTTTATGGTACAAAGTGCACCATCTTTACGGATCACAAAAGTCTTCAGCACATCTTGAACCAGAAAGAGTTGAACATGAGACAACGAAGATGGGTTGAATTATTAAACGATTACGAGTGTGAAATCAAATACCACGCAGGCAAGGCCAGCGTGGTAGCTGACGCATTGAGCCGGAAGGAGTACTCTAATCGTCGTACAAAAACTCTCTCAATAACCATCCAATATCACCTAACCACTCAGATTGGGGTAGCCTAGTCAGAGGCCATGAAGACGGAAAATAAAGCAAGCGAAGCATTATGCGGAATGGAAAAGAACCTAGAGGCAAAAGAGGACGGAGTATATTATTTCATGAACCGTATTTGGGTCCCTAAACTCGAAGGATTTAGGGAGGTAGTCATGAAGGAAGCCCACAACACGCGATACTCCATCCATCTCGGCTCAGACAAGATGTATTTGGATATTAAACAACACTATTGGTGGCCTAACATGAAGGCAGAAATTGCCACCTATATTAGTAAGTGCCTTACTTGTGCCAAGGTAAAGGTGGAGTACCAGAAGCCCTCAAGATTATTACAGAAACCAGTAATCCCTGAGTGGAAATAGGAAGGGATTTCTATGGATTTCGTGACCAAGCTACCCAAGACGTCAGATGGACTAGATACCATATGGGTAATAGTCGACCGACTGATGTAATCTGCCCATTTCCTACCAATAAAAGAATCCTACAAGATGGAGAGATTGACACGTTTATACATTCGAGAAATCGTGAGACTCCACGGAGTACTAGTGTCTATTATCTCAGATAGAGACAGTAGGTTCACTTCACGTTTTTAACAATCACTCCAGAAAGCACTTGGAACCCGTCTCGACATGAGCACCGCTTATCATCCACAAACGGATGGTCAAAGTGAACGAACCATTCAAACGCTCGAAGACATGCTTCGCGCATGTGTGATAGACTTTGGGAAGTCTTGGGATACCCATTTACCTTTAGTCGAATTCTCGTATAACAACAGTTACCATTCGAGCATCAAGGTCGCTCCCTTCGAAGCACTATACGGTCGTAAGTGTAGATCACTGTTATGTTGGGCTGAGGTGGGCGACACCCAGCTAGCAAAAGCACTTACATCGGACAGGGCGCTAACGGGACCGGAGATCATTCGTGAAACCACGGAAAAGATCGTTCAAATCAGAGCTCGATTACAAGCATCGCGCGACCGACAAAAGAGCTACGCCGATAAATGGCGAAAGCCCTTAGAATTTCAAGTCGGGGATCGAGTACTGTTATAAGTCTCACCTTGGAAAGGAGTCATTTGTTTCGGAAAACGGGGAAAACTGAACCCACGATACATTGGACCTTTCGAAATCGTCGCCCGAATAGGTCCAGTGGCATATAAACTGCAACTACCCGCAGAGCTAAACAGTGTACACCCCGTGTTCCATGTCTCTAATCTAAAGAAGTGTCTATCGGATGAAACACTCATCATTCCCCTTGACGAGATTGAAATCAATGAGAATCTCCTGTTCGTTGAAGAACCGGTTGAAATCATGGACAGGGAGGTGAAGCATACTAAGCAAAGTCGCACCCCGATCGTGAAAGTACGGTGGAACGCGAAGCACAGGCCAGAATTCACGTGGGAACGCGATGATCAAATGAAGCAAAACTAACCTCACCTATTCTAGCATTCTCAAATCTAGCTTTCAAACAGAATTTCGGGACGAAATTCCCTCTAACGGGGGGATGATGTCACAACTAGAAATTTTGTGCCTTGTAACTACAACATTCAAGTAAAAATTTTGAATCAAAAACTTAAGAGCATGTAAGATGCTTACTTTTTGGCAGCAAAATTTCAACCAAGTACACCATACAAGCATTACAAATAGTCAACAAGTAATTGGAAACCCTAAAAGTTCTTGTTTAGGTCTATTTTGGACTAGGACATCCTTATTGGGCCCAATGGACCAATAAGCTTCCAATTTGACTATCTTGGGCTTAGAACCTTTAAATGGGCTCTAATTGGACCCACTTTCATTTATTTCAATATTTTGGGCCATATTGGGCCTAGAATGAAATAAATTAAATATTATGAACTATTATGGACCATAATTGACCAAATCTAGCCTAATAAAGCATAAAAATCACACTTATATTTTATAGGGCCAACAATCATTCAATCTAACTCTAATATGGGCTTAGGGGCAATAAAGCCTAAAGATCTCCTTTTTCCTCTCCAAATCTCGGCTCAAGCCCAAACCCAAGGAAGTGAAGAGTTGACTTGTGAGGTTGCCACCTCATTTATACATCACATACCTCCATGCATGGACCAACATGCATCTAGGCTAGTCATCTCAACTCTCTCTCTCTTCTTCTTCTTGATTCTCGACCGAGAGCTCCCAAACACACACACTTCATCCACATTTTGTTTAGCAAACTCTCTCAAGGAACACCCTCACATTTCTTCATCAAATTTTCGAGACTTAAGAGCCTTTCAAAGAGATTTCCCACAAGAATCATCATCTAAGGTAAGTTTATACTTAAATCTATGATCTAGGTTCTTTGTTATATCAAACATCTCATCTTAACTCATGCAAATTTATGATCTAACTCCCTAGAACCATGAAAGTTCGAAAACCTCCTCAAGAAGTTGCTAGAGCCGAAAACAACATCAAACTTCTTCCAATCTCCTCCAAAACCGAAACCACACCCAAAGGTGAGCTTCATACCCCCTATTTTTGGGTTTTATAAGTTTTGTGGGGGGGGGGGGGATACAAGCAAATGTGTAGATCTATGTGTATATGTATGCTTTGTGTGATTTCTATGTTTATATTTATGTTCTTATGTGGTTGTGGTGTTGGATCTAGTCAAAAATCCTTAAAACCGAGATTTACATTAGGTTATATGAAACAAGTATAAATTATATTACTACATACAAATCATTTCTAGAAAAATAACCAAGTTGGTTAATATGAACTTCTTTGGGCCAAAAACCCATTTTTGGACTCAAAATGTTAAAAATATAAAATTAAAGGGCCCAAAAATGACAAAATACAAATTCTGATGGTTGAGATGAGTCAAAACAGTTTCAACAATGTATTTTTTGGAAATATACTCTTTTGAAGGATTCAAATGTGAAATTTTAAGCATAATGGGCCAAAAATGAATTTTTCGGCCCAATAAAGCCCAAATTGCAAGATTTTCAAATTTGAGGGGCTGAAACTGTACTTTTCTTTAAAACAGGGGACTACTAGTGCTCCAAGTCCATTTCAAGGGTTAAAAATGCTTTTCATATATAAAAGGGACCAAAGATGCAAAAAATTTCTATTTTGGGCCAAAAGTGTAAAAATTGCGAAAAATGAGGTTTCAGCCGAGAAAACTTCATTTTGAGGGACTAAAACTGTTTTTCAAATAAATTTGAGCTGAAAAATACCTTTTCAACAAGTTTTGATACTAAAGTGTCAAGAAAAATGGTTTAAGGACTAAAATGGAAATTCTTTTATACAAAGGGTCAAAATTGTAAATTTAACCAAAAGAAAAGGGGCTGCAAAAAGAAAATTTCTAATGTTTTTAAACAATAAATCAGCTATGATGAGATACTTGTACCTCGACTACCGGCGAAATATAATACACCTTCAACACCAAAAATCGTTACCAAACGAATTGATTCGGTCTCGAATCAATAACGAATCCGAAATTACTAACACGACGATACTTCAATACACACACGGAAATTTCGGGAAGTCAATACATACGTAGGAATACACCAGACGTCGATACACCATCTTTGGGCCCGAAAGTTTCAAATCTTGCTTGTTGGGCCTAGCTAGCCCAATGACATGATCTTTAGGCCCGAAGGAAACTCGCTTACATGTTATTGGGTCTTATATGACCTAATTCCGTGTAAAAGGACTTTCAATGGCTTTTGTGCTATTTGGCCCCAAGGGTCCTTTGGTACTGCTAGTAAAGTCGAGAATTCACAAATGCGGGTCGGGCCAAGGGCCCTTCGCATTCACGATAGCCTTGAACGACTTATGGAATTATCGAGGGCTTTGTGCTCTCTTTTCTCCTCGATTGTGGGGCTATGAGAAGTCAGGGTGGTTGGATTAAGTGAATAGTACGGACGACGCCTAAGGGATCGTTAGTATGGTTATAAACTAGTCGTTTTCATTAACGCGTGTTTATAACAATTCACAACACATAATAAATCCAATGTCACCTGGAATTATCGAATACACACGTCGCAACGGAACAACAAAATATAAAACGCCTAATTCAATGTATTAGGAAAACATCGGGTTTTCCTAGGGTTTTCATTACATACACCTACGAGATGCATACTAAGTCTAACATTTTCCACATTTATAGAAACAAACAAGCATACTTACGGATCTTCACACTTTTTATACGATACTCTTTTCAGAAAATATCGGATTTTCTGGTGGTTTTCAAAACAATACAAAACATTATATTTCAAACATTACTTATGAACTCACCAACATTTCATATGTTGACGTTTTTCAAAATACTTGTATTCTCAGGTAACAGGTAAATCGAAGGGAAAAATATACTCAGTGATGTCTTGATGTTTGTTTAACTAGTATCGAACAATCTACTTTTTGGGAATGTAATGTTTTGAAATCATGTACTAAATGTAAACACTACCAGTTGTACTATTCCAATGCATGGTGATGAATCATGTTATGTTTCATGTATATTCACTGTGATGGCATTCAATTAAGTTACAACAGCCCTCGGACGTTTCCGCCGTTTGGTTTGGGGGTGTAACATCTAATGGCTTACAAACACCAACTAGCAAGAAGATGATTTGAGAGAGAGGAAGGAGGGTGATAAATCAGCCCTAGGGTTTCTTGCCTTGCATGAGTGCCGATTTCCCTCACCCTAAGGGTCTATTTATACTATGGGATACTAGGGTTTCAGCTTTAACCCTAATTGAATAACTTAGGCCCTAAGCAATCCAAGATCCTCCTAGATATTAGGCTTGGACGAATTTAAGTTTCCCAAACCCTAAATTTTGTCCACCCCATTATGTGTAAGGATACATAGCCCAAAACACAATTATCACACATTTGACAGTTTATGCCCCTTTATTCAATTAACCTCTTTAAGTCACCAAATTAATTCTTAATTAATATATAACTTATTTTAATCAAATAACATTATCAATCCTTTAATATATTATTCTCATAATATATTAACAATAATATTTCTTCTCTCTTAACAAATCATCCTGTCAAGTTGCTATAGTGAAGGCAACCCAAAAGGACCATGCACAACCGGGTCAAGTACTTACCAAATATAGTTATAGCCTTAGACACTAATCTAATAGTCTCCCACTTGGATAAGTCTAGTAACTATATATGCAAACACAAACCGATTAGCAATCATAGCTCTCAAAGACACTGTCAACTCTGATCTTATCAATCTCCTGTCCTTTAGATAAGGGATCGTACAGTCCTCTATTTAGATATTATGTGGACAATCTTATGGAACTTATTGTCCAGCATTTGGTTTCTCGATCTCAGATTCATTTGACATATAACTTAATTGAACACATCAATTCAGTCCTGACCGGGCCCGACACATAAGTCAAATCAAATCATCGAGCGGCCGTGATATCGCTTTTATTCTCTTAGGATAAAAGTAACAGATAAACTTCGACTTATATGCATTTACTATTTACTAATCAATTATACACAACAATGCGTTTTATGACATCAATTTACTGATGTGGTTTCACATTGTCAATGCACAATTAATTAATAAACAATAAACCATATATCTTGGTTTTATGACCATATGATATTATCATCTTGCGATCACTTGTGTCATATTCCAAAAGGTGATTCCAGCAAGCACGGGTTTATTCCAATGCTCAAAACTTGTTCATAAGCACTCATGAACGTTGTAGCAAACCTTTGCTATGTCTAATACTCTTTTAGACAATCTACACACCAATTCATGACAATCTTCATTCATACCAACTTCCAACATATGAACGATTGTGGACCATTCGAATAATTCGATTATTCTTTATAACTTAATTATTCAGGAAGTCAAAACATGCAAAGTGAAACAATAGTTAAACAATTAACATAAGACAGTAACTTTAATTATAAATAATACTCTTTTATTTAATCATCAAATGTCAATTACATTTATCTATTACATGTTTCAAAACTATCTAATCTAAACTAATATCGTCTTTCAGCCCAATGCTCTTAGCGTGCTGCAAATGCTTAACCCTACTCAGTCCCTTTGTAAGCGGATCTGTTGGGTTATCCTCTGACGATACCCTCTTCACTACGAGGTGTCCTTCTTTTACTCGATGTCTAATAAAGTGATATTTTCTGTCGATATGTTGAGATCTACGATGATCCCTTGGTTCCTTGGTCAAGGCAACCGCTCCTTCATTATCACAGAAAATTTCCATAGGCTCTTTTGTAGCAGGCACAACTCCAAGGTCACCAATGAATTTCTTTAAACACATCGCCTCCTTTGACGCTTCGCTCGCTGCAATGTATTCTGATTCACACGTTGAATCAGCCATGGTCTCTTGTTTGGAACTTTTCCAAGTCACTGCTCCTCCATTAAGGGTAAAGACCCAGCCCGACTGCCAACGGTAGTTGGCCCTGTCAGTCTGGAAGCTGGCATCGCTATACCCTCGCACCTTTAAGTCATCACTCCCTCCGAGGACTAAGAACCATTCCTTGGTCCTCCGATGGTACTTAAGTATATTCTTGATTGCAATCCAATGAGCTCTGCCAGGGTTCCCTTGATATCTACTGACCATGCTCAAAGCAAAGGCCACATTAGGGCGAGTACAAGTCATAGCGTACATGATTGAGCCAACTGCGGAAGCGTAGGGTACTCGGCTCATCTCAGCTATATCGGCATCGGTACTCGAACTTTGAGTCTTACTCAACTTGGCATTACTTTATATCGGTAGTTCTCCCTTCTTTGAGTTTTCCATACTAAAACGTTTTAGTACTTTATCTAAGTAAGTATTCTGACTATGTCCTATTAGTCTCTTACTTCTTTCTCTCACTATCCTTATTCCCAAAATATAGGAAGCCTCTCCGAGGTCCTTCATAGCGAAGCACTTCCCGAGCCAGGATTTAACCTCCTGCAAAGTCGGGACGTCATTTCCTATGAGCATTATGCCATCAACGTACAAAATGAGGAAGCTAACTATACTCCCACTGGCTTTAACATATACACACGATTCATCTTCGCTTCGTACGAATCCAAACTCTTTGACTTTCTCATCAAAGCATAGATTCCATCTGTGAGATGCTTGCTTAAGTCCATAAATGGACTTCTCAAGCTTGCACACTCTATTGGGATGCTTCGGATCAACAAAACCCTCTGGTTGAGCCATGTAAACATCCTCAGCCAACTTCCCATTCAGGAAAGCGGTCTTGACATCCATCTGCCATATCTCATAATCATGAAATGCAACAATGGCTAGCATCACCCTAATAAATTTTATCTTAGCAACTGGTGAGAGGGTCTCATCATAGTCAACTCCGGGAGTTTGAGTAAAGCCCTTCGCCACTAGTCTTGACTTATACATGTGCACATTCCCATCCACGTCGGTCTTTTTCTTGAAGATCCATTTACACCCAACCGTCTTACGTCCGGGCACATTGTCAACCAAATTCCAAACTTGGTTGTCATACATGGACTGAATCTCGCTGCCCATTGCCTCTTTCCATTTAGTAGACTCCAGGCCTGCCATGGCTTCCTTATAGCTGTTAGGTTCATCTAGATTTACTAGTGTACTGTCACTAATATACGTGTCCCCTTCGGTAGTAATATGAAAGCCATACAACTGGGGTTGAACTCTAACTCTTTCGGAACGTCTAAGAGGTAAGGATTGGTCAATCAGTTCAACCAGAGCTTCGTCCTTGGGTTGAGCGCTAGCGTTAGAGGTTCCTTCATCGCTCGACTCTTGAATCTCTTCAAGATCGATTTGCTTCCCACTGTCTCCTTGGCTTATGAGTTCTCGCTCTCGGAAAACCCCTCTCCTCGCAACGAAGACAACATTGTCACTCGGTCTATAGAAGAGATTTCCAAAGGATTTCTGCGGGTAGCCGATGAAAATACTGTTGGATTAATGTCTAAGTCCATAACTATAATTGTTGAGACTTGACCCGACCCGGCATGGTCCATTTAGGTTGCATGGCATCATGCATTTGGATAGACTATAATGAGAGAAATAACACTTAAGGATTATTAATATATTATAAGTTCTAATATATTAATAGCATTATTTAATTAGTATTGATCAAGAATTAATTTAGAATTAATTAAGTGATCAAAAGAAGACTAATTAAATATATGGGTTGATTGTGTAAATCATCCATACTTGTATAGTGGGCTAATGCTCCATGGATTATCAAGTTGGGCTAGAACCCATAGGATGCTCCATGGATTCTCCATGGTGTATTTGGACCCATGGATCCAAGGAAATGGAAAGTCATGACAATTAGGGGTTACCTAATTGTAACACTATATAAAGATCATACTCTTGGAAAAATCGGTCACTATGATTCTAGAGAAGGGCTAGCCGATTTCAATTGTTCTACATATCTCTCAAGGTTATTCCAAAGGCAATTGATGTTGTGTGAACCATTTGAGGTGTCACACTTGGGGCACTAGGCACTCAAGCTTCATGAAGACTTTCTACATCAAAAAGGTATGTATTCTATCTTGTTATATTCATTGTTTTGTATGCTAGATTAGGATAATACCTTGGAAGTTCATATTTGCATGTATAATAGAGAAAACATAGATCCAAGTTATTTAGGGTTGCATGTACACTTACGAGTGTTAGAATGCTCAAAACCCAACAGTGGTATCAGAGCCCAGGCTTGTTTTCTTGTTATACTTGCAAAAATAGCTAAAAATCGAGTTTTGATGCTGTCTGCCCAGCAGACTCGCTGAGTCCAAGGCAAAATGCATCCAACTCGCCGAGTTGGTTCGTGCACTCGACGAGTTGGACCCCCAGACAGCATAAATTCGACTTTTTTGGCTGGAATTGGACAAGGAACATTACCCTAAGATGTTTTTGGACTTATAAACTTGTTTTTGATGTGGTAATGTTCATGCTAATCCAATTTCAAAGATAATTGTCAATAGATTCATGTTTTGTATTAGTTTAAGGTTTAGACTAATTACATGAAAAAGTTTGATTTGAATTATCTGATGGGTTTTGGTCATAAGACATCCTATGTGCTCATACAAACCCTAAAGCTCGGATCTAGGTTTCTCTATTGTACATGCTTTGAATCCAAGACTATAAACTCTAATTATAGCATATGGAAATCGATATTAACATATAATTAGGTTTAAGATATTACCTTGATTGTTATGTAGCAATAACAATCCCAATTCCTCCTTGAATTGACTTTGGTAGGCTTAGAGTCACAACTGTCACTCCTCTAATGGCTTACAAACACCAAGAGCAAATGGAGAAGGTATAAAGAGAGAGGAGAGAGGTAGGAATTTGTCCTTAGGACTTCTTGGGAAGGCATGGATGAATTCATGAGCCTTAGGGAGTTTATATAGGTGTAAAGATTAGGGTTTTAGTCCTTATCCTTATCTAGTTGCTTGCCCACCAAGCAACCATAAGATAAGTCTTAGAAACCCTTATCCTAGTCGAATTCTAAGGCATTATCTCCTTAAATTCGTTCACCCAATATTTAAGATAATCCTTACCTTATTTTGTAACTATCACATAATTACAATTCAGCCCCTCTAGTTTAATTAATTACACTTGATCACAAAATTAATTCTTAATTAATTATTGACCAATATTAATTAAACAAATATGATTTCTCCTTTAATATATTATTCTTATAACATATCAATAAATCATAATAACCTCTCTCTCTTTATTTATTTCTCCAATCAAGTTGCTTAGGTGAAGGCAACCCAAAAGGACCATGCACCATCGGGTCAAGTACATACCAAAATAGTTATGGACTTAGACACTAATCCAACAGTCTCCCACTTGGATAAGTCTAATAACTATTATGCGTATGACTTCAGATCCTGATCTGCAATCGTAGCTTTCCAAAGCCGATGTCAACTCTGATCCTATCAGATACGCGTGTCCTTAGATAAGGGATCATATATTCCTCCATTCTAGATATCATATGAGATATGATTTCAAATCATTCTCTTTGTACTATATCTCGATTTCTGATTTATGACGACTAACTAATTGAACAAATCAAATTAGCCCTAGCCCGATCGAGCATTTACGTTTGTCATCACTAAATCATCGAGGGGCCCAAAGATATCACTTTTATTCTACTTTGAATAAAAGGAACGGATAAACTTTGATACAATGCTTGCTTGCACTCACCTACCGAATTACACACAACAATATGTTTTATAACACCAAGTTACTGGTGCATTTACATATTATCAATGTGCAACCGATTTGCAAAATACAACTCACACATCTCGGTTTCAAGAATATAAGATGTTATCGCCTCACCAATCACTCGTAATACAATTCATGGAGTGATCCAAGTGAGCGTGGGTTTAATCCAATGCTCAAATCATATTCATAAGCACTCATGAACGTTGCAGCAAACATTTGCTTATGTCTAATACTCTTCTAGACAATCCACACACCAATTCACGACAGTCTTCATTCATATCTACTTCCAACATATGAATGACTGTGGCCCGTTCGAATAATTCGATTATTCTTAATAAACTCAATTATTCTGGAAGTCAAAACATGCAAATGTGAAACACAAGAATAATACTAATCCCATATGGCCTCAAACCTTTGAGTATAAATAAAACGCCTTTTATTTATCACCATATTGATTACTCATTATTTGTCGTTTCGGGTAATCAACTTCTTATTTGAATTATTACACTTGTCCTATGCTCCTAGCATGCACACAATGTTTACCTATGGTTCTTACTTTTGTGAAATAAACAAATTGAACACATTTCCAATCATTCTCATTTTACAACTCCAAATCCTTTTTCATAAGTGTAAGAATATCAAATTCTTGCTACTTATAGAATATGCTAGATCCTAACACTTTATGCAACGATCCTTTCGTAATGTCACTGCACCAAAGTCACAAAGACTATTGCCAATGATATTACAAAGTCCTCTATCAGAGATTGTTACAAGACAATTCCTTAGATATGATGTCTCTCTCTCAAAGTACATTCCTTTGAACATCCTTTTGCATAAAAGTTTTTAATCTAGACATAGATTTTCAATATTCACTTCCTAATATGAACACGCTTCCATATTTTCCTCATGACAACTCATTCTTAATAAAATCTTTTCTATTTGTAATGATGTCGATATGGTCCATCCAATATGAAAACATTTCCATATTTTCCAATACTATACTTCCAACTACTCACAAGCGACCAATCCTCGTCGAACTTTGAATTGTCCTTTGATAGTTGTTTAATTATTTTAGTCATAACCGATTCTAGTCCCTTTTCCCTCTAAATGCGCTAGACATTTGGAAAATTTTAGAATGGTCAAACATTAAAGCATTTGCAATCGATCCTATACCCGAAGCGTATGGGACACGACGCATAATGTTTTATTTGCTATGTTCTCAAAATTCGAATTGTGAAGAGGAATGCCGTAATCATAATCGAAATTTTAAGAACACACTATGTACCTTTGACTAAATTTATTAACATTCCACAACCTAATCCTTTAGATTTGAAATGAAGCATAATATTCTCTCCCTTAATTATAGCAAAACAACTATTCCGTCCTTACGACTTTGCAAAGAATGACTCTTATTTTCTATAATTAATATTGCCAACTTGCAATACTTTCTGTGACAACCGTCAATTTTCGGTCAAGTCAAAGTCAACTAAAGTCAACAAGTCAAACCGGTCAACCCAATTCGCCGTGAGTACTAGAGTTTACGTTATATAACTTCTAAACAACTCTCTATTCTAATGAGAGATCATAAATCGAAAAGTGCGTTCACCTAAATCTCCTTAACCTAAAACGGTGGTACGTAGGAAGCCAAACCGATACAACAATGTTACATACTCATCGGGAGTATGCAAGATCCCTAATCAAGGCTTAACGGGGTTTAAGGACCTTGTAGTGCGTAGCCGGACACTCAAAAAGGTCACCAGTGAAACCTCTCCCACATATCTCTAAGTATGTGAAACCTCTCCCACATATCTCTAAGTATGTGAAACCTCTCCCACATACCTCTAAGTATGTGAAACCTCTCCCACATATCTCTAATTATGTGAAACCTCTCCCACATATCTCTAAGTATGTGAAAGCTCTCCCACATATCTCTAAGTATGTGAAACCTCTCCCACATATCTCTAATTATGTGAAACCTCTCCCACATATCTCTAAGTATGTGAAACCTCTCCCACATATCTCTAAGTATGTCAAATCTCTCCCAAATCTCTCTAAGTATGTGAAATCTCTCCCACATATCTCTTTGTATGAGAAATCTCTCCAAGAATGTCAAATCTCTCCCAAATCTCTCTAAGTATGTGAAATCTCTCCCACATATCTCTTTGTATGAGAAATCTCTCCAAGAATGTCAAATCTCTCCCAAATCTCTCAAAGTATGTGAAATCTCTCCCACATATCTCTTTGTATGAGAAATCTCTCCAAGAATGTCAAATCTCTCCCAAATCTCTCTAAGTATGTGAAATCTCTCCCACATATCTCTCTGTATGTGAAATCTCTCCAAGAATGTCAAATCTCTCCCAAATCTCTCTAAGAATGTGAAATCTCTTCCAGGTATCTCTTTGTATGTGAAATCTCCCCAAGTATGTCAAATCTCTCCCAAATCTCTCTAAGTATGTGAAATCTCTCCCACATATCTCTTTGTATGAGAAATCTCTCCAAGAATGTCAAATCTCTCCCAAATCTCTCTAAGTATGTGAAATCTCTCCCACATATCTCTTTGTATGAGAAATCTCTCCAAGAATGTCAAATCTCTCCCAAATCTCTCAAAGTATGTGAAATCTCTCCCACATATCTCTTTGTATGAGAAATCTCTCCAAGAATGTCAAATCTCTCCCAAATCTCTCTAAGTATGTGAAATCTCTCCCACATATCTCTCTGTATGTGAAATCTCTCCAAGAATGTCAAATCTCTCCCAAATCTCTCTAAGAATGTGAAATCTCTTCCAGGTATCTCTTTGTATGTGAAATCTCCCCAAGTATGTCAAATCTCTCCCAAATCTCTCTGAGTATGTGGAATCTCTCTCAAATCTCTCTCGAAATCTCTCCCAACTTTCTATAATCACTCGGGGCATCCCGACCCTCGAATTTGGCGAAATCAGCCCAAAAACGGAAGTGTACGCGAAAAACGGACTTAAGGAAACGAACCCTCCGAACCGAAAGTACTATTCATGAACCGAACCGAAAGCACTATTCATGAGGGTCCGAACCGAAAGTACTGTTCATGAGCTGAACCGAAGTTACTGTTCATCCGAACCGAACCCAGCACTGAAGGAAGGTCCGAACCGAACCAGCATAGAAGGAAAAATCCGAACCGAAAGTACTGTTCATTACTGTTCACAACAGTACCTTCGGTTCTAGCCAGACCTCGGACCGAACCCCACCTGCACTTCTCGCCTTCGCTTCGGACAGCTACTCCTCGGACCGAGCTTCGCTTTCGCCTCCCGCCTTCTGACTCAGCCTATCGCGTCCGAACCAGGCACCATCCGACCGAACTTCGGCCCAGAGAACCGAGCCTCGGCCGAGATCCGAAGGGTCTCGCTGGGCAACTCGGATTTCGCCCATTTTTGCATATTTTTGCGTTTTAAACCCATTTTTAATTATTTTAACATAGGATTTTCACCCAAAACTTTATTTTTAATTATAAGACCCCTAAATTAATGATTTAATCACATTTTAAGGGTAAAATCTTATCCAAATAAGAGTAGGTAAAGTACAAAGGTAGAGTGTTGACTTTACCTTATTTTATGACACAAGCAACCCCATACCCACTCCATGATTAACCCACACTCCTCCCCACCATACCTTGTCACATCCTTGTACTTTTTACCTTCCTCACAAGCCATCTCCAAGTTTTGAGAGCTGGATATCCATCCTCTCTCCTCATTTTCTCTCATTTGTTCTCATTTCACAAGAAGAGCAAACTCCTTTCTCTCTCACTTTCTCTCTCTAGAAATCCGAGATTCAAGGGCTGATCTTGAGAGTTTCCTCCACCTTTGGTAAGCATAATCCATTTCCTTTAAGATTATCTCGATTAATTCCACTCAAATCATGAGTATCTTACACAAACTCCATTAAATTTGTGTTAGAGCTTCGAATCTTCAAGCGATTCTTCTAGTGTTCTTGGGTTGAACACTTCTCTTCTTCAACACTTATCTACTGAAATCACACAAGGTGAGTTCATACCCCTACATTTTCATGTTTTCTTAAGTTTTTAGGGGGGGAATACAAGTTAAAACACCAACAACATAACTAAAATTTTCTAACAGCTTTCATCAGAAAAGATGGACTCCATCCACGGACTGTTTTGGACACCTTAAACATTTTAGTTTTTAAAACTGTTTTAGGTGCATGTAGTTCCACTTCTTAGCTTTAAAATTTCTACTTGCACATCTCCATACGATTTTTCTACAATTTATGGTGATTTTTACAAAATTGCCTATCATTTCAAACACCAATCCGGACCAGTCTGTGATTATGGACTTTTTCACCTAAGTTGCAGGTCATTAAAAATCATGATAAAAATTATGAGTAAACTAGACACATTTTGGGAACTCCCAGAATTTACGGATTTAGTTTTCGACTTCGTATGATTTTTCTATGAATTTTCAAAAACAGTGTAGGAAGGTTGAAAATTTGTTAACAGCTTGTAATTTTCACAACACTTTGTATTATGTTGAGCAAAGTGTATAATGTGAAGTTCTAAGTATTGAATGTGATATGCTGTAAATTTTATCATCATAAACTGTAAATAAGTCAATCATGATAAGATTATTCATTCAAATAGAACACGTATATATATAAACTATAATAAGCATAGTTTAATGGATTTTTATAATCCTAACGCCTTTTCATAAAAGAGTTCTTATATAATACAAACGTTTTGGATAAAACTATAATAGGTGTAGTTTTCAATACATCACATAACACACACGTACGAAAGGGGTACATTCATACAGAAAGGTTTTACACTCCCGCATACAACTTGTAAACTTGTTAACCTAGATTGTGAGACATTCTCTTTCCGTACGTCCGAGTGCGGAATATAAAATCCTGTACGTTATAATCAGAGTCTCCCGGAGGGAGAACGTGATAGTTATATATAGATCTATATTGGGTTTGACACCCCACACCTTGCTGCTAGCTACAGTTGGACCTGCAGGTCTACGGGTGATAATTGTCATTTCAGTTAATCGACGCCTGAGAAACGTCGTGACAGGTTCATTAGTCTTAAGTATGATTATAGCGGCTCACATAAGGATATAACAATACATAAAGTTTACGGGATTTTTATAAAACTTTAATGGGTTTTATGTCGATTTTTAAAATCACTTTTATCTCAATAAGTACCGATATTACTGTCTACATTCGGTTTTTGGTATTTATGACTACACACCATTTGAAACCACATTTATAACTTTAAGTATAGACGATACTTGTTATTTTCTCGGTCCCGAGACCTAGGACTACATATACATTAAGTATTAACAAACATAAGAAATTGCGGAAACATCATTTAATTCAAGTGCGTTTATGTCAGTTTAAGCACATTTTATTTTCCTTTAATAAGAAAGGTTACTTATACATCTTGGTCATCGGTTATGAGACTACATTACTATACTTGATAAAGAAAATATCGGATTTTCTGAATACATATCATATCATTTTTACCAGGAAAACGGTCTATTTCTCCAATAAAATCTCTTATGAACTCACCAACCTTTGTGTTGACACTTTTCAAAACTACTTGTATTCTCAGGAATTCAGTGAAAACAGGAAACCAACAACGTTTTGAGGATGGGACGATAAATCGTCAAACAGTTCATTTTGTTTCATAATGTAATTGATTCGAATCATGTAAACATATACTTTGGTGTAACTTTTTCAGTTATATTTATGATGGTTATATTTACTTTGAGCACTATTATACTCGTTGTGATGATACTCTACATGAAGTCCCCACCCTCGAACGTTTCCGCCATCCTTGGTTTGGGGGTGTGACACTTTCCATAATAATCATACAATCATAACTTTTATGCTCCCGCTATCATTATGATTACTATAAAACATAACACTTATGCTCCCACTAGCTTCGACATGTATTCATAAACATCTTGACTTTCAAAAATCAATACTTATTGAATTTTTTAAGTTTATGTTTCTAATACTTAATGCTTTGATAATCTTTTATCAAGGCTTTTTGAACATATACACCTTTGCCTTCGATAGTTCATATGTGTGTCTAAACACTTAAGACTAATTGCCAAACCTCACAATTCAAATTATGGAAAGGGATACCATAACCATAATTGAATTCGAGAATGCAATTTTACAATCACTATCTTCTTAAAATCTTTCTTAGTGAAAGCATTTCCTCACAATCATTTTCATGAAGGAGGAAATCTTATGACACTTAGATTTTAAATGGTGTATGTGTTTCTATCCATGTGAATTTGTTGAAACCAAAGTTTACGACAAATTCAAACTCATATGGACCAAACTTTCTTAGTCTTGATATCTTACCTTATGGTAGCACAGCTGCCCACCATGTCTTCCATGTAGTTAAGTAGCTCACCCTTTCCTATCAATGTACCTTTAATTGATTAAGGTGCTTTGCCTTTTATGCGTTCAAAATGAGAACTCATAGAACTCTCATGCATAATTAACTCGATTGGATTGGCACAGAATCAAAATAATGTCATCACGATAGGTTGTAAACCTTAACTCGTGTGCTAGTGATGATCAATAAGGTTTATTTGATTTGTTCTTGAAACCTTTCAAGACCATTAAGACTCCCACTGACTCCTTGACATATATGATTCTCTTGTCATTAACCATTTCTTGACAAATAAATATTCAAGAGTTAGTGTAGCTTTTATCAAAACACTTCATAAATTGGTCTTATTTGGTCTTTGTCTTATCCAAGACATCACAACTTACCACATTTAATGAATGTTATAAACCTTCTTTATACTTTTTCACTCAATGTCACAATCTTAACTTTAAGACTTGTTTTGGAACGAAATATGATTGACTTTTTGATATAACCATTTCTTCAATTCTTGATTCCTCTTCTTAAACATACAATTGTACTTAAAGGATCAATTGAAATATGGTTCTTAATCATCAAGACCTATCATAAAGCATAAAAGGTACTCTCCCTTCTTCTTAGAATGGAGAAACTTTTATCTTTCTGCCTACTTGATTCTTGTTATTCGTTCTACTATTGATTTAAACTTTTTCAATCAATTCAGAATTACACTTAATCTTATAAGTATAATCATATTTACTAAACCTTTAGTAAATCATTACGAATATCTTGTTACTCTTATGGTGGACTTTGATCAACACACAACTTTGTGTACTCGATCTCCTAGGACTTCACTTAGTCTAATTTCCAAATACGAAATTTCTCATTCATCGTGCATCCACGTTGCATGATTCAAAGTTTCTGTCCAATTGAAACTTGGGCGATGAGAAACTCCCCCTATTTAGTAAATTCTCGACTTTCCATAACACAATAAGAACCAAATCCATTATTGCTAATAATAAAAACATTTTAACATCAATTTTTCATACACGCCATTGTAAGGATAAATAAATAAAATTTAAAATCAGAATTTATTTTATTGCGGAAAAATTTGTCCTTACAATGCAACTCATTGAAAAACTTATGCTAATACATCTTTCTTAGCAATCTAATTCTAACTCTAAGTAGTAGCTCAAGAATCTAATCTTCGAGAAACACGATCGAAATCCATTCCTTCACGGATAGATTCTGCTCACTTCTTCCCTTAAGCTTCCTTTCTTTTCTTCGATCCTTCAAAACGTCAATTGTAATCTTATCACATTATGTATTCAGAATCTAGAATGAAGCTTAAAAGAGTTAGTCAATGGATTTTACCTAAATTAGAGCCATACGTTTCGACTCTCCCATCTCTTAGATCTCTTAGGTAAATGGGGCAGCTTTGTCTCCAATGCCCTTTCTCTTGGCAATAAAAGCAAATTGACTCTTTTGGAACAGGACATGGAACTACTTCAGACATCGCCTTTCTCTTATGATCAAACTTTTCGATCATAGCATGTTTTTCGTTGCCATTGTCTATATCCATAGAGGTCTGGAAGGCAGATTCACCAATCAACTTTGCTTTTCTATTGCGCCAAATCATTGCTGATTCAGCAGCTATAAGCATATAGGTGAGATCTATAAGGGCCACGTCGTAGTTCACCATATAGTACTCTCTTACGAACTCACTATATGAGTTGGGAAGTGACTGAAGAACCCAATCAACAGCCATTTCCTCACAGACAACGGATCCCAACATTCTTAACCTATCAATGTGTGACTTCATCCCTAGGACGTGTGCACACACGAACTTTCCTTCTTTATGTTTACTTGCCAAAAGGGCTTGAGTGATATTGAACTTTTCAAGCCTTTGATCTTGTGGGTTAGGGAGAATAATTGGAGGAGGTAGAGGAAGTGAAGCATGATTTCTTGTTCCTCGATCGAATCGTGGAATATCATCTTCATGTGGAATGCTTGTTCCACGGGATTTGAGAAGACCATAGTTGTCGAACTTTGACATCTACAAAACGGGAGAAAAACGAATTCAAGTAAGTTGATAGATTGAGTCCTTAGTAAATCACCCAAATGAAATACTAAGGCTAGGACCCAACACAATATTCTACAACTCGGGAGAGGGATGCCGTAACCCTAATTGCAGAATATTTGAAGGTGAGTGAATGACGATTCAGTAACTTCCACCATGAAAAACGAAAAAGAAATTTAAGTTTTAAATCTATGAAAACTCCTAGATCCTTTAAGATTCATTGAACTTTCAATGGCATGTTTTAATCTCGATATGCCCCTCTTGTTTGTGACTGGGATGCCGAGGATCACAAAGCGGGTGTGAATAACCATGCAAACTTACATGGTGCCCTCACATGTTACAATCACCTATTCGATGTGCCGGTAAACCACACACGCTCCACCGAACTATGACAAACATTGAGTCACCCTTTGCTACCTTTGCTTAGAACCAATTAGTGTGCCGGTAAACCACACACGCTCCACTAACGTCTTCGCAAGGGCACAAAGTGTAATTTCATGGAATTGCATCAATTCACATTTGCCTAAGTAACTAAGATTGGGAATTTTATGAAAACATTTAGTTACTTTGATAATTCATTATACTTATAATGGAAGGTTTCGTCCTATCCTACCCGTTCAGCTAACGACCCTCCACTAGTCAAGAGTGCGGTGGGTAAGAGTGGATACCCATTCAATCGCCATTTTATAGGCAATTTCCTTAAACACCCTTTATAGACTAGCTTCGTGAATGAGGCCTACTAACGGTAAGACTGACTTTTACTCATACATATATATAATGTTAGACTTTTAATGTTATATATAGTATAGGGTGTATTTTTATACTTTTAAAATACTAGGTGGTCTAATTTAACAATTATACTTTTAATTCAATTAAATTGTAAACCTAAACTTTTATGGATTTATTAAACCTCTTTTAATTATACACCTTAATTAATTAATAAAACCATAAGGGTGTGATTTGAACCTTTTCAAAACTACTTAGAGTTTTTAGAATTTAACATTCCTAATTAAACTTTTAATCAACTTTTAAATTCCAAAACTTGAGGGCAAGTTTTGAAACATTTCATCACATTAGGGTTTAGAATTTAAATATGCATCAAAATTAAACTATTTAATCAAAATTTAAATTCCAAAACTTGACGGCAAGTTTGAAACCTTTTTCAAAACACTAGGGTTTCAACTATTTAAATTTCAAAACAACAAAACTTTTGGGGTTCAAATTTAAACTATAAAACCTAAAGGGCCAAATATGAAACTTTTCACAACAACAAGGATCAAATAACAAATAATTCAAATTAACATAATTATCCATACTTGATGATTTCTTGCAAAATAATTTATCAATTTACTTAAAATAATTAATCAATTATCTTATAAGGAAACAATTATCTTATTAATTGATAAATATCTTCAATTAGATTAAAAATATAGTCAAATATATCATATAATCGGATTAATATTAATCTAACTAGATTAGGTAATTATCCCAATGCAAAAACAGCAAGAAATCCCGAGATAAACACTATCTGACGCACCGACTCGCCGAGTCACCCTCTGGAACTCGCCGAGCCCAAGAGTGACTCGCCGAGTCAGGTCGAACAGTGAGGCCATAACACGATTTTCAGTTATATCAAGCATGAATACAATAGAAACCAATCATGGCTCTAATACCACTGATGGGTTTTGGTCATAAGACATCATATGTGCTCATACAAACCCTAAAGCTCGGACCTAGGTTTCTCTATTGTACATGCTTTGAATCCAAGACTATAAACCCTAATTATAGCATATGGAAATCGATATTAACATATAATTAGGTTTAAGATATTACCTTGATTGTTATGTAGCAATAACAATCCCAATTCCTCCTTGAATTGACTTTGGAAGGCTTAGAGTCACAAGTGTCAGTCCTCTAATGGCTTACAAACACCAAGAGCAAATGGAGAAGGTATAAAGAGAGAGGAGAGAGGTAGGAATTCGTCCTTAGGACTTCTTGGGAAGGCATGGACGAATTCATGAGCCTTAGGGGGTTTATATAGGTGTAAAGATTAGGGTTTTAGTCCTTATCCTTATCTAGTTGCTTGCTCACCAAGCAACCATAAGATAAGTCTTAGAAACCCTTATCCTAGTCGAATTCTAAGGCATTATCTCCTTAAATTCGTTTACCCTATATTTAAGATAATCCTTACCTTATTTTGTAACTATCACATAATTACAATTCAACCCCTCTAGTTTAATTAATTACACTTGATCACAAAATTAATTCTTAATTAATTATAGACCAATATTAATTAAACAAATATGATTTCTCCTTTAATATATTATTCTTATAACATATTAATAAATCATAATAACCTCTCTCTCTTTATTTATTTCTCCAATTAAGGTGTATAATTAAAAGAGGTTTAATAAATCCATAAAAGTTTAGGTTTACAATTTAATTGAATTAAAAGTATAATTGTTAAATTAGACCACCTAGTATTCTAAGAACAGAGGATTATATGATCCCTTATCTGAAATGGCGTACCATCATATTCTTAGTTCCAAGAAACCTTGAAAATAGCTACGATTGCCGATCGGTTCCTGAAGTCATACTTGCAGTTATAGTTATTAGACTTATCCAAGTGGGAGACTGTTGGATAAGGTGTCTAAGTCCATAACTATTTCTGGTATGTACTTGACCCGACACGACATGGTCCATTTGGGTTGCATGGCACCATGCAATTGGATAGACTAAATGAGAGAAATAAGACTTGTGGTTTATTAATATATTATAAGTTCTAATATATTAATAATATTATTTAATTAGTTTGATCAAGAATTAATTTAGAATTAATTAAGTGATCAAAAGATAACTAATTAAATATATGGGTTGATTATGTAAATCATCCATATCTTGTATAGTGGGCTAAGAGGCTCCATGGATAATCAAGTTGGGTTAAACCCATTGGATGCTCCATAGAGGCTCCATGGGAGTTACAAACCCATGGGTCATGGAAATGAAAAGTCATGACACATTAGGGTTTACGTGATGTAACCCTAGATGTGTGAACACACTATATAAGCAATGTGTTTCTCCCCAAAATCTGTTGCACTAAGAAACAAGAGGGCTAGAGCCGATTTTAGAGTGTTATACTTTCTCTCCAAGTTTACTGCATAGCATTTGGTGTTGTGTGAAGCATTTGAGGCATCACACTTGGGGTGCTAGGCTCACAAGGTTTCAAGGATCAAAATCAACAACAAGGTATGTAGTTCTATCTTTTATTCAAGTTAAAATTGTTCCCCATGTATGCTAGATAGGATCATAGCCTTGGAAATAAACTTTGCATGATAATTAGACAAACATATATCTAAGGTTATTAGGCTTGCATGTACACTTAGGAAGTGTTAGAATGCTCATAACCCATCATAAGAGCCCTAATGCGAAGAAAAACACTTTGGTCAAGTGCTAGGAGGCTATTGGGTTGCAATAAGGGAGTGTGTGGCCTAGTTAGGGAGTTTACTCTTCAAGAGTAAACTCTTAGAGGGGATTTCGGCCTAATGACCATATCCCCATGAGTTTACGGTCGTAAATGTTGGGTTTTGAGCAATCTAACACTTCCTAAGTGTGCATGCAACCCTAATAAACCTTGGATCTATATTTTCTTCTAAAATACATGCAAAGAATAATTTCCAAGGTTTCTTCCTAACTAGCATATCATAAGGATTATGAATCATAAAACTACTAGTATAAATACATACCTTTTGATGGTGGTTGATTGCTTGGAGTTTGAGAGCCTAGCACCAATAATGTGAATGCCTCAAATGGAATCACAAATCACCACAAAAAATTGGAAAACTTTGAGAGAGTAGTATACTTTCTTATAAAATCGGCCACCACTAAGTCTCACACAACTAGTGTCACATTTATTGCATCATATGCTCCTTTATATAGTGTGCATGGTTAGGGTGAAAACCTAATAACCCATGTCTTTTACTTTCCAAGGATCCATGGGTTAAAAGCTCCATGGATCATCCATGGACTTCCATATTAGCTTAGCCCATTAACAAATGAGTATTAGCCCACACTATATAAAATATGATAGCCCATAATTTAATCAGTCTTCTTTTTAATCTCTAAATTAATTCATAATTAATTTAAGACTAAAACTAATTAAATAACATGACTTCATATTAATATATTATAAATTATAATATATTAATAAATCGTAAGTATACAATTCTCATAAAATTATCCATAAATCGTTTGGGTGAAGTGCAACCCAAATGGACCATGCTGGGTCGGGTCAAGTATGTACCAAATAAGTTATGGACTTAGACACCTTATCCAACAGACTCCCACTTGGATAAGTCTAATAACTATATTTGCGTATGTTACTTCAGGAACCAACCAACAATCGTAGCTCTCGAAAACTCTGTTGAACTATGAAGCGCCATTTTAGATAAGTGATCATATAATCCTCTGTTCTCATGATATCATCCGGACAAATACATGGAACAACATCGTACTTATTCTCTAGTAGTTTGTTTCCCTATTTCCGATTTGTTTGACAAATAAGTTAGTCGAACACATCAATTTAGTTCTGACCGGCCGGTACATAGGTCACAACAAAATCATCGAGGCGCCTAGATATCGCTTCTATTTCTAGAAGGAACAGATAAACTTCGACTCATATGCTTGTTCTACTACTTGTTGAATTATACACAAAGGCACGTTTTATAACATCAAGTTACTGATGCATTTACGTGCAATCAATGCATAACCAACTCATAGGTAACAACTCATATCTCTAGGTTTGAAGATTTATATGATATTACCGTCTCACGATCACTCGAGATAAATTCCATGAAGTTATACAAGTGAGCGTGGGTTTATTCCAATACTCATAACTTATGAGCACTCATGAATGTTGTAGCAACCATTGCTATGACTAAACCCATTTAGCCATCTACAAACTCGATTCATGACAGTCTTGATTCATACCTACTTCCAACATATGAACGAATGTGGAGTGTTTAAATAACTTAGTCATTCGGAAAGAATAACCTAGCTATTTTGGAAGTCAAAACATGCAAAGTGAAACACAATAATAATCGAATCCAATATGGTCTCAGAACCCTTTTGAATATAAATAGAACCACCTTTTATTTATCACCATATTGATTACACATTATTCATTGTATAATGTTTCAAACAATCAACTTAAGACTTGAATAAAAACAACAGTCGTCCCATGCTCCTAGCATGTACACTTTGTTTTTCTAAACAATAGTTATGCCATACTCCAAGTATGCACACTATGTTTATCTATGATCCTTACATTGTGATGTAGATCAATTGAACATGATTCCATTGATACTCATTTCACAATCCCAAATCCTTATTGTAAATGTGAGAATCCTCGATTCCTATCATTTACAAAAAAATCTGTTAGATTTTAAACTTTTATGCAATGTTCCTCTTGTAATGATTATGCACAAAGTCACCAAAACCTTGTCACCAGTCCTTACAGAGTATTCCAAAGAAGGTCAACTTCTATGGAACGGAAGTCTCATATTCAAAGTACATTGCTTTGAACATCCTTCTTGCATTAAGGTTTTCTAATCTTACATATATTGAATAACTTCCACCTACGGAGACATCTACATAGTCCCATTTTGACTATCACTTCCGAACAAGAGTTACTTCTTTTCAGAATATGTCAATATGGTCCTTTCCGACAACTTACATCATACTTCCAACTTTCCCTGAGCAACCAATCTTTGGCGAACCTCAGATTGTCCTCGACAATTGCTTAATCACTTTAGTCATATCCAGTTCTAGACTTTTCCCTTCTCAATGCCTTAAGCATTTGGAAAATTTAGAAAAGATGAATATTATAGCACATGCAATCGATCCTATATCCGAAGCATATGGGACATGATTCATGATGTTTGACATAAAGACATGATACTAGACAAGTCTTTTGCTACAATATTTTTTATTTTCCATGTTTTCAAAATTTAACTATGAAGAGGGATGCCGTAATCATAATCAAATTTTGAAAACGCAGTATATATATATAGAATTTCTTCAAGTTGAACCATTCCAACATAAAATTCA
Organism: Lactuca serriola; assembly: GCF_051521515.1. Taxonomy (NCBI): domain Eukaryota; kingdom Viridiplantae; phylum Streptophyta; class Magnoliopsida; order Asterales; family Asteraceae; genus Lactuca; species Lactuca serriola. The sequence goes on along the minus strand of NC_136408.1, from coordinate 196,038,644 downwards.
TATATATATATATATATATATATATATATATATATATATATATATATATATATATATATTCTTGACTAAATATGATTAAAATCTCAATCTAAGCTTTAGAATTGAAATGAAGTATAATTTCCTCTCCCTTAATTATAGCAAAACAACTTTTCAACCCCTGCAACTTCACGGATTGAAACTTTGTTTTCTATAATTAACATTGCTAACTTGCAACACTAAACGTAATCATCATGCTCCCACTAACATGATGATTATCAGCATAACACTTATGCTCCCACTAGCTCTGACATATTTCCAGAAATCTGCTGGACTTCTGAAATTTATATTCATACACCCTTTCTTAGATAGCTCACATGTGTGTCTAAACAATTTTCAGAACTATGAAAAGGGATACCGTAATCATAGTCTCAATTTCTTAGACCTTTTCCATTTCTCACAATTCCATGTTAGTGTGTCGGTTAACCACACATGCTCCACTAACGACTTTTGAAAATGCAAATAACACAATTGATATCTACGTAAAATCTACTTAATGAAAGCGTTTCCTCACCATCATTTTCATGAATCGGAGAAAAACCTTATGACACTTAGATTTTATAGTGTATGAGTTCCTATCCATGTGAATTTGTCAAAACCATAATCACAAGATAAGGTTAGTGACAAATTCAGCCTTACATGGATTAAACTTGTTCAATCTTAGTTTCTTGTCACCTTGGTAGCATAAGGCCCACCAATGCTTCCAAGTTGAACTCTGATAACTTACATGCAAATTCAACTTATTTGAAGTAGCTACAGAAATAAGAATTATGTCAACACGATAGGTTGCAAACCTTAAGTTGTGTGCTAGTGATAAATTACAGGTTTTACTCTTGATTAAATCTTGAAACTCTTTCACGATCTTTAAGGCTCCCACTGTCCCCTTGACATATAAGTTTCCCAAGTCAAGAAGCATTCCTTGACAAAACAAATATTCAAGGGATAGTGCGGATTCTTATCAAGACTAACACTTCACACAATTGGTCTTAGTTGGTCTTTGTCTCATCCAATACATCACAACTTACCAATCTCAAATGTACAAGAGTAGAAAACATTTTACTCTTACATTTGACTAGTGTTAATAAATCTTCCTTTATGTCACTCAAGGTTACAATCTTGGAGTATGACTCTAAGAATTGTTTTGGAACGAAGTATGACTCATCTTCTTGATCTTAACCAATCCAACAATTCATGACCTCTCTTCTTAGCCATAACAATGCACTAAGACGTCCTTAGAGTATGAATTTGTGATATGGTTTCATAATCATTAAGATGATCATGAAATATGATACTAAAGTACTCTCCCATCCTTTCAGATTTGAGAAACTTTTATCTTTCTGCCTAATTTGATTCTTCTCATTTGTTTTGTCATACATTGTAACCTTTCCAATGTTACAGAATTATACTTAACCTCATAAGTATAATCATATTTACTAATCTTTAGTAAATCATGACAAATCAATCTTTGTGGTGGACCTTGACCAGCGCACACCTAGTGTACCTAATTCCTTAGTCCTTCAATTGACTCACATATACATGTGATCAAAGAATTAGTCTTAATTTTCAAAGATGAAAATTCTCATTCATCATACAATACAACTTGTATGATTCCAAGTTTCTGTCCAATTGAAACTTGGGTGATGAAAAACTTTCTTCATTTGGTAAATTCAGACACTACCACAAATGAAAGAATCAAATCCACTTTCCAATATTGCTATTACTGGAAACATATAAGCAACAATTTTCCACAGATGCCATTGTAAGGATATTTTTTAAAATAAATGAAATTAAAACCCTTTTTTTCTTTTATTTTAAAACTTTGCGGAAAAACTTATCCTTACAATCCACATGAAAACCTTGTTGTTATCTATTCATAAGCAATATATTATAACTCTTAAGCAACAACTCAAAATTCTGATTACCGAACCATGCGATCGAAACCCACCTTCGCAATCAAAATCAACATATACTTACTTTAAGCTTCCTATCTTTTCTTTTGATTCTTAAAAACATCAACATGTGACCCATTCACATTATGTAATAAGAATCTCCAAATAGGAACTTAATAGAGTTAGTCAGTGGACTTTAACTAAAGTAGAGTCAAACTTTTTGACTTGATCAATCTTATGATCTTTCAGGTAAATATGGCAGCTTCGCAATCAGTGTCCCTCCCTTTGGCAATAAAACATATAGACCCTTTGGTAATGGCACATGAGACTATCTCAGACTTAGCCTTTCTCTTTACCATTTGGTCAAACGAGTTGACTATAGCTGATCCCTTTCCATTGGGAAGAGAAATCTTTTTCCAGATATCCAATGCTACCATTGCCAATGTCCATTTAAGATTTGGGAAGTTGTTCTTTTAATCAAATTTGCTTTACTCGTGTTCTAAATCATTGCTGATTCCACAACACCAAGCAAATAGATAACATCATTAAGGGTCATGTCATAGTCTGTCTCATAGTAGTCCCAAAGAGACTCACTATGTTACTAAGAAAGTGATTGAACATCCAACTTTCACAAGACTTTGACACCCAACTCTCCTGGCTTGTCAATATGTGACTTTATCTCCAAGATGTAAGCACACATAGACTATGCTTTCCAATAGGGATTGAGTGACTTTAAACTTTTCAAGAACTTGTGGGTGAGGGAGAATAATTGGACGAGGTGGAGGAAGTGAAGCATGATGTTGAGGGACACCATCTTCAAGAGATTTGGGAAGATCATAGTTGTCTGAACCAGACATCTATAATGGGAGAAAATCAAGTTAGTTGATTCAAAATCCTTAATATAACACCCAATATGAAATATTAAGGCTAGGACCCAACACAATATTTTATAACTTGGAAGAGGGATGTCGTAATCCAAGCTATAAAATATTTGAAGGTAGGCGAATGACGATTTACCAATTTCCACCATGAAAACCGAAATAATTTATTTGGTTTTAATTGGATTTGAAATTCCTAGATCTTTTGAGATTCATTGAACTTTTCAATGGCATGTTTCAATCTCGAGTGTGCCCTCTCAAATTTTGTGACTGGGATGCCGAGGATCACAAAACAAGGTGTGAATAACCATACCAATTCACTTGGTACCCTTAATATTATCACCTAATCAATGTGCCGGTTAACCACACACGCTCCATTGATCTATGACAAACATTAAGTCACCCTTCGTGATCCTTACTAGTCCAAGTTAGTGTGTCGGTTAACCACACACGCTCCACCAACGACTTGGTAAGGTACAAAGTGTGAATTCCATGGGCTAGCAACAAATTCACATTTTTCCTAAAGTAACTAAGATTGGGAATTAAATAAAAAAATATTTAGTTACTTTATAATAATCATTATACTTTTAATGAGAATTTAAAGTCATTGTCCTACCCGTTCGGCTAACGACCCTCCACCAGTCAAGCAAGCGGTGGGTGAGAGTGGACACCCGTTAAGTTGCCATTTTATAGGCAACAACCTTATACCCACCTTATAGACCGGCTTCGTGAATGAGGCCTACTAACGGTAAAACGACCTTTTTCTTTTTTTTTTTTAAAAATCTAGGAATTTTTTTTGGGGGGGTGGTCCACCGACAGGGACAACTGCCAGCAATTGAAAGAAAGTTGGAAGCAAGCACCTTGAAGGGAATTTCCATCGCGAAGGATTCAATCCAGCCACAGGTTCCCCTACGGCTACCTTGTTACGACTTCACCCGTCGATTCTTCCCCTCGTTCTTAATATCTTGGACATCTCACTTTTCCATGCAACGCATTCTTTTCGATCTTGTACCCGCGCATAGGCTACACAAGCGGTACACTGAACACCAACCCAATCTCACGAAGCCGCTGATGCCGAGTCGGCTCCTATGCCGCTAGCTATGCCCTGCTTGGTCCCCCGGCACTGTGGAGGTTCCGTAGCGCGTCATGAGCACCGGGCTAAGTGATCACAGATCGACAGTCCTTTCTCCCCCTTTCGTCATAAGGCGTGGTCTGACTTGTTCTTATACATATATATAATAATTAACCATTAATCTTATAATAGTATAAGGGTAGAATTTTAACTTTTAAAACTTCCAGGGTATGGAATTAAAGTTTGTGTGAGACTTTACAAATTCCAAAACTTGAGGGCAAGTTTTGAACAATTCGAAAACTTTTGGATATTCATAACTTATGAGTTTTAATTAAGTGTTTAATACTTTAATGAAGAGTCTCTTGGAAATCCATAACTTGAGGACAAGTTATGAAGTCCATAAAAGCATTTATTAGAAAGACTCTTCTAAAGTGTAACTTATGACTTCTTAAAAAAACATTTAAAAGAAAAAAATTTTGGAATTCCATAACTTGAGGACAAATTATGAATTCCATTAAAACACATTAAGATCAAGAATCAACTAACAAACAATTTGCAAATAATTCCTATGATCTAACAAAACTCATATGAACATGAACATCCACATCAACAATTTCAAGAATCATATGAACACATATAAAATTGAAATTTTTGATTATAACTTTGAAATTGGTCCACCATCATCATTACCACATCAAAAACATGTTTTATGAGTCCAAAACAGTTTAAGGTAATGATTCTAGACCAATTCCAGCACCAAAACTCGAAAATCTGCACTCAGGCCTGCCAACTCGTCGAGTGCATGAATTGACTCGGCGAGTTGGTTGAATATGTACATGGACTCGGCGAGTACCATGAATAGACTCGGCGAGTCTGCTGGGCAGAATGCAGTTTTTCGACATTTTTCAGCAATTTGCATCAAGTATTCAAGAAAACAAGCCTAGGCTCTGATACCACTGTTGGGTTTTGAGCAATCTAACACTTACTAAGTGTGCATGCAACCCTAATAAACCTTGGATCTATTTTTTCTTCTAAAATACATGCAAATAATAATTTCCAAGGTTTCTTCCTAACTAGCATAGCATAAGGATTATGAATCATAAAACTACTAGTAGAAATACATACCTTTTGATGGTGGTTGATTGCTTGGAGTTTGAGAGCCTAGCACCAATAATGTGAATGCCTCAAATGGAATCACAAATCACCACAAACACTTGGAAAACTTTGAAAGAGTAGTATACTTTCTTATGAAATCGGCCACCACTAAGTCTCACACAACTAGTGTCACATTTCTTGCATCATATGCTCCTTTATATAGTGTGCATGGTTAGGGTGAAACCCTAATAACCCTTGTATTTTCCTTTCCAAGGATCCATGGGTTAAAAGCTCCATGGATCATCCATGGAATTCCATATTAGCTTAGCCCATTAACAAATGAGTATTAGCCCACACTATATAAAATATGATAGCCCATAATTTAATCAGTCTTCTTTTTAATATCTAAATTAATTCATAATTAATTTAAGACTAAAACTAATTAAATAACATGACTTCATATTAATATATTATAACTTATAATATATTAATAAATCGTAAGTATACAATTCTCATAAAATTATCCATAAATCGTTTGGGTGAAGTGCAACCCAAATGGACCATGCCGGGTCGGGTCAAGTATGTACCAAATAAGTTATGGACTTAGACACCTTATCCAACAGTAAACTCATGGGTGGTGTGTTCTTGGTTGCTTAAAGGTCTTATATCAGTTGGGGAATTAAGCTAGGTTCAATTCTAGGGCATAGGAAGTGGCTAAGGCTTCAAATGAACCATTTAAGGGAGTTCACGACTGTAAACATAGAGTTTACGGCCGTAAACTCTTACTTGTCCCTTCCTTTTATGTTTTGATGGTTCTAGGTTAAGCATACATGTTTCTAGTCAATTATACAAGCCATGGAGGGAAGTTAGAGCACCATTTGACCTCCTTAAGGGAGTTTACGGCCAAGGGACCAATCCTTGGGGGGTTTACGGTCATAATCCCTTAAGGTCATGGTTTCTTGGATGTTTAAGGCCCCTACTTCGATGGTGGTTGGTTCTAGACATTATTCCAAGCCATAGGAGGTGTTTAAGGGGCAATTTAACACCTTAAGAGGTGTTCACGACCTATGAAGAGGGATTTACGGTCCAAGAATGTTCTTGGGCCGTAAACTCATGTTTACTCCCCAAAAGACAAGATTTTGGTGTTCTAAGCTCATACATGCAAGTCCCTAAGTCATAGCTAAGCACTAGAAGTGATTTGGAAGGGTTTTAGGGCTTCAAAACCCCATTTATGAGTGTTTGCATTTTGGGGTTGTTCTATGGCCGTAAACACATAACTTTGAGGCTTTTGGACGATTTAAACATGAATTTGCATGTATATCAAGCTAAACAACAAGTTAGGATAGATTACTTACGGTTATGGAGCTCGAAAGGGGCGTTTTTGGATCCAAAGAAACTTGTAGAGATAGAGAGTAGAGAGAGAGTGGAAAGGGTGTAAATGAGGTTCACTCACCCTTATATAGGGTGAGTTTTCTGCCCCGGAGTTTACCGCCCGAGTTTGAGTTTACCGCCCGACAACTCTATCTTACGAGGTTTATGACATGATTTTTGGTGTTAGGGCTTTAGTGGTTACTTTCTAAGACTTTGATCGTTAAGTGAGAAAAGCTCGGAATACTAAAACGGATTTTAAATTTGCTAGAAGATGGCGGAAATGAATTTGACTTCCAAATGACGTGTTTGACTATAGAAATTATATGTGAAATATTCGGGTTGTCACATATCGACTGGAGGGTCTTATGTGCTTATACTGAGTTATGTGATATTATGCTTTTTGTCTGTGTGATTTATGTTGTATATTATTTTGTGCCTTACTGAGTTAGGACCGGAGGGTCCAAACTGAGTTGTGAGATCGGAGGGTCTTCACTAAGATATAGGACTTTAGGGTCCAACCCGAGTTGTGAGACCGGAAGTTCTTCACTGAGACACATGATCGGACGGTCCATACTGAGCCGTAAGACCGGAGGGTCCTCACTGAGATGCATGATCGGAGGGTCTATGCCGAGCTATAGCCATGAGAGGCTTATTATTTGTGCATGTAGTATTTGAAGGAACTCGCTAAGCTTTGTGCTTACAATGTTGGCTTGATTGTACACACCAGCAAAAGATTATGTTTTCGAGGATTATGAGATATTATCAAACATTTTGTTGTCTTGTGTTTTGAACAACTTATACATTTTGTGTTTTGAGAAATGTGAGATTGTGTTTTATATGGTTTTAAAAATGAAAATTTTATTTGGAAATTTAGAGTGTTACAAGTTTGGTGTGATCGTTCATTGTTTAAGCCATGAACAATCTACGACATACTTCCCTCTTTGCAGAGGTCCTGAAGAGTTTCAACCCCACCGAGTCATTACATTGGCATATATAAATGGCAACCATTATATGTCGGTGTTTTTGAAATGAAACTACCCAATGACTCCCTACCACAGTGTATTGGAAATGGTCATAGAAGCCTGTCAGCATCTACATGGGAAACTATGTATTTGTCTCGTTTTTAATTATACAATCAGTTATACAATCAACTTAGGTCTCGTAGTTCTGTAGCACCTTGGATACATATCAATTAAGTGCGAATGTATTTGAACTTTTTTATTATCCATTGTGTTGAAATATTATTTTATTATTGACGTGTATTAAATATAATTCTTTTATATAAAACAATTTTATTAGATGCATATAAATAATATATAACAAACGTTTTTTGTTTTATAAATTTAAAAAATAAAAATGTTTTATTAAATAGATTAAATAGTTTGTATAAAAATAATATATGTAATACATTTCATAAATTCAAAATATAAAAAATATTTTATGAAATATATTTAATAGATAATCAATTATTTCCATATCAAATAATTACTTAATCATTATAGTAAAAAAAATTAAATTATTACTTAAATATTTTAATCATTTAAAAAAAAGTTAATATAAAAAAAAAGTTAATATAATGATTAGGGATATTAATAGAAGATAAAAGAGGTATGGATAGCCTATGAATATAATTTTATATACTTTTAAATAAAGTAAGAAAAACTTATTATTTAACAACTTAAAAGTCTGGATGACAAACTTTTTTAGAATAGTGACTTAGACGTATTTTAAATTGTTCTTATTTTATATATTTTGTCTATGACAAAATTTGGACTTTAACAAATGATTGTGTCATTAGTGATTTTTATATTAATTAAAAATAACAATTGTCGTCATCTTTAACTTATCATATGTAAAATATCTTAAATTACAAAATGTAAATTTGATATATATATATATATATATATATATATATATATATATATATATATATATATATATATATATATATATATATATATATATTAACTAGCCGTCTACCCGCGCAAAGCGGCGAGCGGCGAATAATTTGATTTCTTTAGAGTTAAAATCATTTTGCGTTCACTTCGAGAAATGAATATTAAATGACATCTATTTTTTAGGAGCATTACCATACCATATTAAAGAGGTGTTTGGCTAATCTTTTTTAAAACAACTTATTAGGTTCCACATTACTATAAATTAAAAAACTGTTTGGATTAAAATAACTTATTCCGGTGGGGAACCTCTAATACGTCATTTTTTTCATAAGTTACCCTACAAGTACTTATTAACTTATAAGCTAATAAACTAATAAGCAATAAGTTTTTTTGCCAAACACCCCCTAAATGGTTATTACTTCCATTTATACATACCCAAACCACTTGTACTGTTTTTCGTCTTTTTTTTTTCGTTTTACTTAATTCCTTTATTAATTTAATGTCCTACTAAGTAAAATGCTAAAATATATAAATAATAGTTTATAAAAATAAACCTTTAGAATATCAGGTGTTGTGATTCAAAAGTCGATAAATAGGCCTTTGAGAAGGCCAAAATACTCAGGTGTCAACTTGTTCATTGTGATTTTAAACCAAGTTTGGTCACAAATTAAAACATTTTCAACGATGGTATGTAATTCAAGGATTCATATTGATTTAGGTTCTCGAAACCTTAAAATATTGAACAAAATCTATATAGAACCTTATAATAAGGACAATAATTATCGTAATCAGGAAGTCCATGTGATGAAACTTGATATTATAAGGACCAATGATGAAAAATGTTTCATTTTTAGACTAAACAAGATAAAAAATATACAAACTACCTTAATCATGTCAAATCTTGTGTTTAACCGTTCTTTATTGCAAAAGTAAGATGTCAAAATATACAAACTAATGATAATACAATGCTCTAACTGACCCTCTTGGTTGAGTTCTTTGAACCTGCAAAGCCAACAAATTAAAGAAACATAGTAAAAACCTTTTTAGAAACAAACCAGATATAATAAAGCCTTCACCCAATATATTTATAAGATAAAAATACAAAAAGTTAAAAATGATGAAATCAATTACAAGTAAGGATTAAAATAAAAACCTGTTAAGAAAGAGCCATCTGCAGGAGGGATATTTGAATCAACATGTATTTTATGATGATTTCAAATTTTGAATTATCCTAAATTTAGGGAAGAAGATAGAATTTGTTGAGAAATATAAGGATTTAAAACATAAGTTAAAATTTAATATTATTTTATTGATGACTACGTGTACTATTAGCTTAATGATTTGAACGTCTTAAAAAAATAATATTATTATATTCAATCTATTTTTAGAAATAGTGAGATTTCTTTTATAAGATAGTAATATATATATATATATATATATATATATATATATATATATATATATATATATATATATATATATAAGTTCAATTCAGAAATTAAAAAAAAGGTTGAGAATGAGGGAATCGTTCACAACTAATCAATTATTTTTACCGGAAAACCTCTAACCTACCGGTGTAAATGGGAAAGGACTATACATGTGTTTTCCAACAAATGATGTTTCCTTAAACTATGCTAATCATTACTTTAATATATAAAAAAACATAGTTTTTTTCATTTTTATTTTTATTTTTAAGGAGCTATTTTTATCGAAAAATGATTTTAAATAGACATACATATTGATATAGTTTTAAGATAAAATAAAATTTTTATCTGTTTTATAGTTTCAGCTCTTGTTATTAATAAGTGAATAAAAATGCATCAGATTTTTACTATACTGCATTCGTTATTCACTTATGAATAAAAAATATAATTCATTTTTTTATAGTTTAAAATATCATTTATATATAAATATAACATATATAAATTCATTACAGTTTATATTAGCTCTCGTCACATGTTATATATTTACATATGATAAAAATGTATATTAGTCTTCCTCACAAGTTATATTCATATATGAAAAACACATTTATCATAATTTTATTACAATTCATTTGTTATTAATATATTAATAAGTAGTTCATTTTTTTAAAGAACGTCGTCTTTTATTAACATACTACTTATGTATATTCGAATAACAAATGAACTATAACAAAAATCTGATAAATTATTTATTTATATATGAATATAAAATATGACGACCACTAATACACATTTTATTCATATATAAATATAACATGTGTCGAATGATGATGTAAAAAATATTGTTGGACAAGAAAGTATTATTACGTGTTATATTTATATATAAATGATAATTAAATTATAAAAAGATAAACATATATTTTATTCATAAATGAATAACGAATATAGTGTAACAAAAATCTGATCAATTTTTATTCATTTATGAATAACGAGAGCTGAAACTCTAATAAAAATTTATTTTATTTTAAAACTATATCAATATGGATGTCTATTTATAGAGAATAAAAAAATAATGAATTTTCATATATTTAAAAAATCATTTTTCGATAAAAATAGCTTTCTAAAAATTTAAAAAACGAAAAAAAATATTTTTGTGTATATTAAAGTAATAATTAACATAGTTTAAGGAAATATGTTTTGTTGAAAATATATGTATCCGGTATTCATTTTCTCTGATACGTCTAAGTGTTTTATGACAAAACAAATATGTGACTGAGAATGCTTCATTTTCAACATTTTTTATCAATTGAACCATTTTCTCTTTCTCTCTCTCTCTCTCTCTCTCTCTCTCTATATATATATATATATATATATAACAATTTATATATTTATTTGATAGTCATAATTGTTTATATATATTTATTTTAAAGCAAAATTATAAACTTATTCTCAAAATTTATATCTTATAAAGTAATAAAAAAATTCAAAATTTTGATTAGATATTCCGATCTCAAATTATAAATATTCTTTTTTTTTTTCAACAGTGATTTCTAGAGGTTTAAACCTACATCATAAATTCATACTTTATTCCACAAGAAAGCATAAGCTATTAGATAAATTGTATGTATCTCACATTACAAACAAAAGTCATTAAAGTAAACACAAAAAATAATAACATGTTCATAAAAAAAATCCTAGAAAAGTAACATACACAGTATTAAAAAATTAAAATAAAAGAAAAAGCTCAAGAAAATATTATAACTATTAATTGAGAAACAATCCGCAAGATATGGATTGAATTCTTCAACGAAATTAACTTATTGATGTGAAAAGCTACTTATGGATTTATTTCCTAATAACATAAAACAAACACCACGATTTGATACGTACTACTCTTGTACGCCAATGCTCTTTCGGTATACGATTGTATGATCATAAATCTTGTGTGGATCTGGAAGACTCTTTGAAACAGTCTCCCTTTTCATGCATCTTGTAGCCCAAGCAAACAACTTTGGACTTTCTATCTTAAAACTGAAGTCCCCAAGAGTCTCATATGTATAAAAATGGTTGTAGTAAGACATCAATGCAATATCTACATAACCAAAGGTATCACCCATAAAATATGGTTTCTCCCCAAGCTCCCCTTCCAACACTTTGAGGTATCCAAACCATTCATGCCTTGCTTTTTCCATTTCTTGACCTTTTGGACCCGCCATGAATTTCATCCCAACGTCATATATAACCTATCAATGTTAACAAACTATGTGTAAGCTTTATGCTTTAGACAATACCTTGTTACCAAATAATCTTATCATTAAAGGGGGTAAAATTTTAAAAATATCTAAATAAGATTGTGTACAAATAAAAAAGTTCTACATAACTTAATTTGTAGTCTCTATTTATCTGTAAAGCAATAACTTTTAATTAGTTAAATTCGACATTTAACTTTTAAGAGAAATTGTTATGGTTTTAAAGAATATATTCAAAAGTTATACTTTCCCTCAATAATTTCTAAACAATGATGATGTTTGATTAGTATTTTGCAATTAATTTATATACTTCATAATAAAAATTGGTGTAACTTTAATGAGAGATAAGGTTACTTTTTAGTTTATGAGAGATTAACGTTAATGGAATGATTATGTTTTATTGAAGGGCAAAATTGGAAGAATTTATTAATTTAAATCTTTTCAGTGAATCCATAATGCATTAAATTCCATAAAATTCAATAGATTGTCACATTATCATTCTACAATCCATATAACTCTATTATTTTTTTTTCTCTACAATGTATTGAACTGTACAAAGTTCAATAAAATGTTACAAAATATAATTTATAGTTAATATTTAAGAATTAAAACTTTCATTTTTTCCATTGAAGAGTTCAATGGTTATTGAGCTTCAAATCTATTGAATGCCAAGGTGTCATCTCACAATATTTGAGTTTCATCCATTGAATGACGCATAGACTTGTCATTTCATTCAACTCTTTTATTAAATTGATCATTGTGGATGCTCTTAAAAAACTATTGATAGTTAGAGTAAAAACCATAGCTTTAAAGTTAGCTAAATTATAGGTTACTTTTTAGTTTATTAAACATAGCCATAAATCCATAATGAGTTGGGGATAACATGTTGATGTAGAAAAGGGTGTTATGATCAGAGATGATCTTAGTAAGATTTTCTAAAGAGAGTAACAAATAACGGTGTGGAATAGGAATTTACCAATGTTTTACAAGAGTTAACGAGCATATATATGTATTTTCTTTCTTTGTTTGTGGCAAGATATTAAAGAAGACAAATATACATATCATACCTTATCAATATAGTCAGCCCAGAACTTGGCTTGAGATCTGAGATAAGGATCTGAAGGCAACAATGGTGATTTACTCTTCCACAACTCATCAATGTACTCGAGTATGATTTTAGATTCACATACAGATCTTCCCTTGTGAATCAAAACTGGGATTTTTTTATGAGCCGGGTTGAGCTCGAGAAGAAGAGGGCTTTTGTGTGGCAAGTCTTCTTCTTTGTACTCATACTTGACGCCCTTTTCAGCCAAAGCAATTTTAACCCTTGCACCAAACATGCTTAGTCGCCACCCCAACAACACTACCTCGGATTCTCCCATTGACCCCATTGACTTCTTCACATTCAAATTAGAAAAGAGAACCAACGTATAACAAAAATAAAGAAATGAAAAAAGGATATATAGGAAATTATTGAAGTGTGATTGCACAAAGGACAAAGCACAGTTTGTAGCCCCCTCTAATTGACGGTCTTCCTTCCCCCCCTATTATTTTATTGTCATATAAAGTTTTATGTTGTATTAAAAAAACTAGATTTTGTACCCTTTAATCCTTTATAAGGTTTTATGTTTAATAAACGATGCTCGTATTTGCAGAAAAATTAATGTACAAACAATTATTTAGAAAATTGATTTGTTTACCTTTCAATCAATCCCCATCATGTCATTACAAATATTTAATTGTGACCCTCCATTAAGAATTTCAAAAGACTTTGATTTATTTAAAATATTTAAGTTTGGAGATACAAAATCCTAACTTACTTATTAGTTTTTTGTAAAAAATTAACATTTATCTCGACTAGACTTTAAAACCGCAAATAATTAAGTGGTCTACGGTCAACGTTACATACATTACGGTTAACGGTTAATTGACTACTCTTTAAGGACATTGAGCTACTATTTGGTGGGTCGTCTACATTTTCAGGGTCCGTCAGTCCGGAATATTAGCTGATTTTGTGTGTGTTTAAAGTTTAAATTCTCTCTCAATTACGCCTTCAAAAAATAATCAAGTGTGTCTCCAAATCTTGATTTTTTTTTGTTTTTCTTGTTTTTTTTGGAAAGAAGATTCCTCTACGACTTGTTTTTCTTGTTTAGTATGAGAATTAGTAGATATGTTTTTTTCTTTTGGAAAAAAACAAAAAAATTAAAAACTAAAACCATAGATTCCTAATAAACCTAAGGTATACAAACGTTTAATGCACAAAACGAGCATTAAATACTTGTACATCAAAATGTTTTGGCCGAAACAGTGGATCATTTATGGTCTATAGTTTCAGAAACAATAGACCACTCAGAGGATACCATAGACCATTTTTGGCCTAATGTTTTGTTTTGTAAAGATGAAAGAAATATTACTTAAATATATAACCCACAATCGTAGACCGTTTAGTGAAAAGAGAAGATGATTTTATTGGCATACGGTTTTGATTGCTATTTTTGGTCAAGTCTTAAATTTATTAAAAATAGAAAATTCAATAAAGAATTTGGCTAGATTAGTAATTGGGTTTTAAGTTTGACCCTCATTTTAATTAAGAGTTTAAATTTATATTTTAGATGTTTATTTCTTTATTGTTTTGAAAAAATTAACTAAAATGTATATATATATATATATATATATATATATATATATATATATATATATATATATATATATATATATATATATATATATATATATATAATGGATATCAAATAAGAAGGAAAATTTTGGTAGGAAGGTAAGAAATTTTTTATATGCATATTTTCTTAGCAAAAAAAATAAAATGAATCATTAGATGATTCAAAAGTAAGATGATTCACAAGAAAAAATTCCGAAAAAAACACCTTTATGATTCATTTTTAGGTAAATCAAGAAAAAAAAATTCACTTTTATGACAATTTTAATGAATATCAACAAAATCATTATAAAAATGAATCATCGAAATGTTTTTTCAGAAATTTTTTTGGTGAATCATGTTATTATTGATTCATTTGGTAATTCATTTGTTTTGTTCGTCAAAAAAATAAGTCGAAAAAAAAATTTCTTACCTTCCTACCAAAAAAAATTTCTTACCAGATCTATATCCTATATATATATATATATACACACACACACACACACACACACACACACACTAGCCGTTTAGCCGCGCCAAGCGACGGGTGCAAATAATTTGTTTCGATAATTAATTTCTTTTGTGTGAGCAATGATTAGTTTCAACTCAGAGATTAGTTTGTTTTAGAACATATGTCATTAAAAATAAGATACAATGTATTGGAAATTATCACTAAACATTGGTTTCAATTTAGTGATTTATGTTTCTTTTCAACGAACAATGTATTGATTAATAATGTCTTTCAAAAATGTATTTATTTCGAAAATATGATTCAATGTACTATTGAAACAACACCGGATGGTTCATAAAATCTTTCAAAGTACAATGTCGTTGTTTGTAGTGAACGATACTTTAACAATACAATGTTATAACGTTTTTCCATTTATATTTCTATTTTTCCTTACTAAACCATTGTACTTCAAAGGTACAATGCTATAACGTTTTTCTGTACACACCATTAAAGCATTTTACATTTGAAGTACAACTAATAAGTGTGAAAAAAAAATTCATATTCTTGTTTAGCAAAACATCATTTTCCAAAAAATACCTAGTTGGTTACTTTTTGTTAAAATGAGTATTTCATTAGCATAAAAACCATTCAAAAAAAATCATGGTTTCTTATAGACCTTAAGAACAATCAGAATGTGTTTATAAAAACTCATAGAATGAGTAACATGTGAATTAAATATTGTAATATAATTAATGTTGTTTCTTGAGAAATACAATAGGATGATACATAAACTACTAGCATCTGATCGTAAAAAGAATATTATTTTCGAATATTGAAGGGATTTAAAATAAAAATAAAAAAATAAATACAACTTTCTTTTATATTGTTAAATTTTTTTTATTTAACTTGATTATGCATCATTATGTTGTCAACTACGTGATGCAATTCATATTAATATTTATCATATTTGTTAATGGGAAAATGGAATATACATTACAGCCCCATCTAAGCTTAGGTACTAAACCTCTTGAAAATACACTGTTTACTATATAAAGATTACGGTTAATGGATTCACGATTAATACTTCAAGATGTAAATTCAAGATCGACACAATAGGGTTTAGGGTTTAGAGTTTAGGGTTTAGGGTTTAGGTTTATGTTTAGGGTTTAGGGTTTAGGGTTAGGATTTAGGGTTTAGTGTTTAGTGTTTAGATTTAGGGTTTAGGGTTTAGCTTTAGTGTTTAGGGTTTAGGTTTAGGTTTAGGGTTTAGTAATGTTCACTTGGATGAAGTAATAAACGATAATTGAGGAACGAAAACGGAGATGATAAAATGATAATGAAAGAAAGAAATGTTATGGAGAATGATATATTTACCAAGTGAAACCAAACCGGGTATATTTAGGATGTTAAAACGACATATTTTAGAGGTTTAGTACCTAAGCTTAGGTGGGGTGTAATGTATATTCCCTATCCCCTTTTTAAATATACATTTCAAAAGACCCTACAACTCTTTTACATTTCAATTGAAAAAGCATTAATCCATTTTCAATCAAACTTCTACAAATGTAAGAGATAAAAGTGCTTATTAATTTATTTGCAGTATAATGTAATTATGCATACCAAGTCCTCTTCCAAAAAAACAAAGTAAAACATCACAAATTAAAGTAAAGCTACATTAGAGTTGCTCAATGACACCAATAGTCACCAACTCCATTTTTTTGGCCAAAAAAAGAAATAACAATATGAACTTTTTGAAACTACCGTTTTACACATACCCAAACAATGTGGAATAAAGTTGAAAGGGAAGTAAGATAGATTTCCACTCTTGATTACACTTCCTCTTATTGACCAAGATACGATCTTACACACCAGACATATTATTAATTAAAATAAAACTTAGAATATGCTTAAATTATGTTGGGAAAACATAAAACCGAGGAATAATGTTTAGACTTACCGAATCACAAGTAATGCTTAGGATTTTTGGGATCTCTAATTTTCTCCTCTACTACAGGGGATGTTTATTCTTCCTTCAACTCTACCTAATCCTCACCACCATTAAAACGGATACTTTACTTACAAAACATACGAAAGTTATTATATGGATATTGGAATAAAGTGGGGATTGCTCGTTCATATGTATTACCACCTGAATCAACATATTGCCCATCCTATAAAACAGAAACACAAAATCATATAGATTTTTGTCCAACAACCTTTTTCTTCATTATCACTCCAAAAACTTAAATGATGTTTATTATCTCACTGATTCATGTAGATGGTTCCTTTGTGGATGGAAATCTCATTTGTATGACTCAATGTGAAGCTCTTCTCAATAAGAGCTTCACAAGTTCTTCCTCTTGACATAGCTAATTGTCTTCTGTCCAATGTATATTTACTTTCCTAATAATCAAATATACTAACAAATAGCCATATCAAATTCTGCAAGTTACAATGAAAAAGGCTCCAAATCGAGTACCACACTTGCAAATAAATGGAAAAATGAACACAATTTGCTAATATCCTTACAATAACCAAACTTATAGAATCAATACTTAAAATTTGCTACCCATCCATTTAGCTTACTTTAGTCTTGTGAATAACTAAACCTGCGATTTTGTAGTATAAGACTTGAAAGTAAAGGCTAATTAATCATATA
This sequence comes from Lactuca serriola, assembly GCF_051521515.1. NCBI lineage: Eukaryota > Viridiplantae > Streptophyta > Magnoliopsida > Asterales > Asteraceae > Lactuca > Lactuca serriola. The sequence continues at coordinate 196,020,969 of NC_136408.1, read as the reverse complement.
AAGATACATAGCGCCTTAGTTTTGATTCTTGTTATATACCTTTATATCACTATATTCCATTCAAATTCCTGCTTTTTTTAAGAATCAATCATTCATACACTCCAAAATACAAAATAAAAACGTTACTTACAATCGTATTTCTTGAGGGCCATCTTCCTTCTTTTTTTCTTACATCTGACACCATCTAAAACCAAAAAAAAAAAAAAAAAAAAAAAAAAAAAAAAACAAAAATTAGAACCCATCAAGTTTAATCTTGAACTATTTCTCTTAAACATTTTACAAAGCACATGGTAGGCCAAAATCTATGAATATATGATCAACATCAAAGGTAGGCTTTAAATCCTAATTTAAAAAATACCAAATATCATGATTCAACTTATTTGACCTAAAAGTGGGACTCATGATATCGGAAACTAGAGAAGGTGTAAAAAATAGTGAAAATTTGTCTCCTATACACGTAATGAAAGGCTCAATCAATAAGGGTGAAGTTCAAGAAACCGATAAGAAAAGCAAGGGTAAGTCGTGAGGAGGGTGCTGTTGAATATAAAAATGATATTATTTTGCTTGTACCATAGAAATAGATATAGATTCAGGAGAAAATGTTTCTAGTGGCGAAGAGAAGACATCATCTTGAACCTGCAGTAAACCATAAACCTTCTATCAATATGAACCAGCAAACCAACATGGAATCAAAGAGGCACACATCAAGCAGAGAGAGAGAGAGAGAGAGAGAGAGAGAGAGAGAGAGACAGAGAGAAAGAAAGAGAGAGAGATAGAGAGAGAGAGAGAGAGAAAGAGAGAGAGAGGTATGGAGGAGAGAAAGACAAATATGGTGGTGGTGGTGGTGAGTTGTGATGGAAAAGCTTCATCGAATCGTAGCTGTAACTGGAAGCAACAAACTGTTTGACAAATTGAAGCAACGTAAAACCATTGAAAAAATAATTATAAGAAGAATTGGTGAGTAAATACATGCCAATAGCAGCAAGGGCCATCCATTTTCCAATAAATCTTGCAACAAATAAGAAGTCTTCGATAGTTTGCTTGTGAAAAACACACATTCAGAAAAGGTGAATAGAGAGAAAGAGAAAGCAGTGACACTTAACAATGGAAATCAAATAATTAGAAAATGGGTGATAAAAGTTTATTGGAAAGAACAATGTGAATCTCGAGCAGCTGGGCTAGAAATCAATTAGGCTTTTTGTGTAGATTTCAAATTATGAAATTGAGAAAGGAACCTCTTCAATTCAATTTATGGCGTTGAAGTCTTTGATAACATATACATGTGGGAAGATAACGAACTGCCAGGTCAATACAAGAAAAGTGCTACATAGTGGGGAAGGTTGTTGTACATGATATAGAATAAGGACCTGGTCAAGATCCATCCTTGAGATTTAAAAGTAAGTTGACTGGATAAGCTTCATGATTTCGGGAATGCATAAAGTTGTTGCAAGTGTTGCTTTAAGATGTGTACCTCTTAAAATTCAGCAAAACATGCTAAATGCTTTTAAAGGTATAAAGATATATATATATATATATATATATATATATATATATATATATATATATCCTAGAACGGGTTAGAAGTCGCGTTCAGGACGCACTAAAGATGCCTTAAGGCAGGCCGTCAGACTAGGCTATTCCCAGCATAGCCGTCCCAACGAAGTCTTGCGTTCGCGACATCCTTTTTGAGCTAGACGACCGCGTGGAAGGCTCAACCTTCAGCAGGCGCCTTCCACTCTGCGAGAAACCCAAGGCTCCAAGGGACAAGGAGTATGCTCAAAGCATTACTACCTGAACCAATCGCTACCTCTGGCACTACGAAGAGCACGATTAACCAAACAAGACGCCAGATCATGTGGGACCTGACGACTTTGTCCTCGTACGAACTTGCATGAGGTCTCAGTATAAAAGGCCTCTTTCGCCACCTCAAACGGTAAGCCGTTCTTCCCTAGCTCTCACCATACACTCTCAGTTCAACCACTAACTTGAACGTCAGAGCATTTTCCTGGGAGCCCCTACCAAAGAACAACTGACGGCTTCACTCTGTTGTAACCTTGCAGGTCTACCCGAAGCACCCAATACCCTTTCACTGTGATCAGAACCATCATTCGAGATAACCAGAGGACCAGGTCGCATCATTTGGCGACATCCGGTGTGTGACCACAAACAACCAACAACCGCACATCATCAACCTTGAAGATGACAACAGAAGACACCAGTGAATCCAACAAAACATAGGGAAACCCGATCAGATCTATGATGTCGTTAGAATCGAACATCACTACCACTACTTCATCACACCCATCGAAAACCCTTGTAACCAATGTACCACAGTCTGGTGGTCCAAAGACGGTTAACACTCCGATAAGAAGACTTTGGAGGCCAACAATGGAGGGATCAATGCCTTTTCTCACCATACCACCGCAAGATTTTCCATTTAACAACAATCAAGCGGCATGAATTTTTAATAGCATGATGCCACCGGTAGTGCAAACCACCGGTGAGCCTTTTGCTTTCGCACAAACGCCACCCCTGTTAGTAAACCAAACCGCGGGTGAACAGGCCGCCACCCTCCATGAAACTCCATCCACAACAACCACACCGTTATCTATGTCGTTACAACAACCTCCACTGTTAACAACAAATGAACCGCATTCAACAACCTAGTTGCTGCCAATAAGCCTGCCATTCACGACAAATTCACCGCTCACCTTCCCGTTTCAAGCCCAAAGCTTTTATGGGCCAACTCCGATGCCTTTTTTAGCATACAATAACATGTTGGTACAACCATACCTTGCTACCTAACAGTTCCACCCCAATCACATCCTTTAGATCCCAAACCAAGATTGCTTGTCCAGAAGCATGACATCACCTTTCGCAAAAGAACTTTTAGACCATGAAATACCAAATGTTGAAAAACTACCACACCTCAAAACTTACAATGGAACTACATAAACAGATAGCCATATTGACACGTACGAGTGGATGATGACCTCCATAAAGCTAGACAGATGGTTTTGGTGCACATACTTCCCAACAACATTAGACGGCAGCATAGGACCATGGTTGAAGACTCTTCGTCGAGGAAGCATCTACTACTTTGGTCAGATGAAGTATCTCTTCCTGAGGAAATTCATGCAACTGCAAAGGTACAAGGGGGATTCCCAATCCATCGTTGGCTGTAAGTAGAAGGAGGGCATGACGGTGAGAGAATATTTTGCAAGATTCACTAACACTACCTTAGATGTCCCAGGAAACGACGAAGGGTTAATAACGGGGGCTTTTACGTGGGGCCCCTTTCTAGAACCATTATCCTAGAAGCTCATGGGGAAGATACCCTATACGTGAGCCGAGTTGAAAGAGAATGTAGAACGTTACCTAAGACAAGAAAAGGAGAGGCAACAAAATAAGCATACCTCAACGTCATGACTGCCTCGGTCACAAAACACTACCACCAGTCTACCCACCACCAAGAGAGCCAGGGTGGAAGCAGAAACTTCGAGCACTTGAGACGACCTCAAGGACGCTTCATACCATTCACATAGGACGTAAGTAGAGGGTGACGACCTGACGTCTACGTTGTCACTGATTGACAAACGTGAAAGGTGGTAAAGGGACGCTATTGCAAATACCATAAAAGAAAAACTCATGATACCATTAATTGCTCAGTGCTAAAGTGAGAAATAGAAGAGAAATAGCTAAAAGGGAATCTGATAGAGATAGTGAGAGGCCTCCATGCCAAATTTGACATGGAGAATGGAAAGGATGGTACGAAAGCGAACGACCGACCCTAGGAAATATTGACCATACGAGCAAAGAGAGAAAGTTTAGGGAGCAGCAACGGAGTAGATCACATCACACAATCCATGTAAGGCTTAACTTTCTCATCGACAGATCCATGACCTACAGGATAGCGAGGAGATAACCCACTGATCATTCAAGGATCCATAAGGAATACCATCATCCATCGTGTATACGTGGACACTGGCAGCTCAATGGACATCATCTACGAGCATTACTTCCGCCATCTCCCAGACAGGTGGAAGGAAGGTCTTAAGCCCACAACGGGACAGCTGACAGGATTTACGGGGCATAGCTTGTGGCCCCTAGGCACAATACACCTATAGTTCACACTAACCAGCAATAACAGAACAAGGTAGAAGATGACTCTCATTGATTTCGTCATCAAACGACATCCAGTAGAGCACAACATCCTTCTGGGATGAACAACCCTATTAAGTCTCGGAGCAATACCATCCACCATACACACAGTAGTAAAATTTGACACGATAGAAGGGCCAGGGACAATCTTAGCCACACCGCCAAAAGAAATACGATGCTATGAGATCATGGAACCGAAGGAAATCATGAAAGAAACCAAGAAGCCATGATCAAAATTGCCCAGCGGTGGAGTGGTCATCAATATAGAGTACCTAAACCAGCCAGTCAACATAGGGATCAACCTTTAACTAGTGACGAGACAGGAGTTGATTAACTTGTTGAATTAATATATCATATCTTTGCATACACGCCCACATACATGGTAAGGGTAAACAAAGAGGTCATAAAACACAATATAATGATAAAACATGAGATGAAGGAGGTGAAGCAGAAGAAGCGTGTCCAAGGAGGTTACATGAACATAGCAATCAATGCTAAAGTAGCCAAGCTGACCAGGGTAGGAATACTTCGTGAAGCAATATTCCCAACATGGATTGCAAACCCGGGCATGGTCAAGTAGCACAATGGCACATGACGTATGGGCATTCACTACTCCTATTTAAATGGAGCCTATCCCATGGATTGTTGTTCCCTACTAGAGATTTACCAAAAGGTGGATTACTTACAAGGGTTCAGACTGAAATGGTTTCTAGATGCATATAAGGGATACCACCAAATCCTGATGAGCAAGGAAGACGAGGAGAATAATGCTTTTTACACAGACCATGATGCGTTTTGCTACCAAAAAATGACGTCCGATTTAACAACGCAGGGGCAACCTATCAATGGCTCGTAGATTTGTTGTTTCCAAACAAAATTGGCAGGAGCAGGTATACGTAGATGACATGGTTATCAAAATCCCGTACGAAGGAATGTTGTTGGAAGAGGTGGAGGAGACGCTTAAAAATCTAGAGAGAGTCAGAATGAAACTAAACTCGGGTAATTGCACCTTCGGAGTAGAGGAAGGGCAATTCCTGGGGTATCAATTTATCATGTCACCCAAGAGGGTATCCAGCCTATCCCGGTCAAGGTTGATGAGGGTGTCATCCCCACACACCTTTAGGGACGCCCAAGGCATGAATGGCAAGCTGACCACCCTAAGCTGGTTCATCTCGAAATTAGCAGAAAAATTCATGCCACTCTTCCAAACAATCAAAGGGTGCATTGAGAAAAGCAATTTCCAGTGGACACCAGTAGTAGAGGCAGCCCTCCGGAACTTAAAAGAAACTTTTTCACAAACTGCCAATGTTGGCTAGCCCAATCCCAGAAGAGACATTACAGGAATATCTATCGGCCTTGAATATAGCAATCTCATATGTGTTAGCGGTAGAAGTGGAAGGGAGACAACCGCTAGTCTACTTCGTTAGTCGGGCCCTGTTGGGCCCAAAAGTAAGCTACCCCATCCTGTAAAAGCTCGTATTAGCCCTCATCTATGCAGCGCGATGCATAAGGCGCTACTTCTAGGCACACCAAGTGGACGTGTTGACCAGTTGCCTAATCAAGCAGGTGCTCCTCAAGCCAGAGATATCAGGCTGTTTGGAAAAATAGGCAATTTAGTTGGGATAACATGATATTAGATACCACCCACGCATGAGTATCAAGGGCCAAGCGTTAGCAGACTTCCTACTCGAAATACCGGATAAAATAAAACCAATCACCCAAGGAGAGATCCAGAAGGACACACCTAAGCAAGCAGATAACCAAAGTTGGACCATGTACATAGATGGATTGTCTAGAAAATAGGGATTAGTAGCATGCCTAATTTTAACAAGCCCAGATGGAGAAGAAGTTACTTATGCACGTTTTGATTTTCATACCTCCAATAACGATGATGAGTATGAAGCCTTGCTATCGGGCATACGGCTAGCAAAGCGGATGGGGGCGAATAGGAAACTAGCCCTAACGGACTCGAGACTGACAACCAACCAAATCAAAGAAGAATTTAAAGCAAGGGATAAGAAAATAGAAAAATATATGAAGGTCGTCCAGAGGCTAGTAAAAGAATTAAAGAGTTTCTTCATCAAGTAGATACCATGAAGCGAGAATAAGAGGGCAGACGCTCTTAGCAAACTCACATCGATGTGCTTTGGCCACCTTTCCAAGGAAATCGTGGTCGAATTACTCAAAGAAAGAAGCGTAGAGGAGCACCAAGTGCACACCATTTTGTTGGCATAGGCCAACTGGATGACAACAGTTGTTGATTACTTGCAGCACGACATCCTGCCAGATAATCCTATAGAGGCTAGGAAAATCAGAATAAAAGCGCCACAATATATGATGGTCGAAGAAATGTTGTACCGCTAAGGATTCATGACCCTATGGCTAAGATGTGTAGACGAGACCAACGGCAAGAAGGCGCTCCAAGAAATGCATGTCGGGTCGGCCGGCATACATGAAGCAACAAGGGCTCTTACTAGAAAGATACTCAAAATGGGGATTTATTTGCCCGACATTCACCGAGACGCAACAACATTAACACGAACATGCGTGGTGTAACATCCTGATGTTCAAGTACTTCTAAATTCCCTTTAAGTTTATTATATGACATTTTGGTCCTTAAAGTCCAAGAGAATGTGCCTTGAAGCCCTAGTGGCATTCTTGTAATTTTGGGCAGGAGAAGTACGCTAAGCGTACATGTGTATACGTTGAGTGTACTAGGGTTCACCCTAGAACGCTAGGCATATAGTTATTTACGTGGGGCATACTAAAGAATGATGGAAGCCCTAATTTTTAGGGTTTGGGTGGTATTTAAGCATCTTATTAGTCTCATTTCTCTTCACCTAACCAACCTATACGCTCTCTTCGTGATTTGAAACCCTAGAGGCACCTTGTGAGGATATTTCAAGAATAAAAGAGTGTGTTTGTGTGATTTGAAGAGGAAGGAAGAAGATCAAGCTCAACTTGGAAAAAGAAGCACCTTAGATCTGGAATTTGTCCTTCATTTGCAAGCCTTTCAAGGTACAAAGCTTGCACCTTTGCATCTTAATCTTGTAGATCTGGTTATGGGGGTTTTATGTCATCTGTTTGGTCCCAAAAGTCTCATCTTGAGCATGGCATGTTCTGAAGATTTTGTGTTGTCCTTTCAGACCCTAGGAGGGGTCCTTAGCCATAAATATGAAGTCCCTTTAGTTAGTTTTGCTCCATGCATCTTGTTGGAGGTCTTAATGGATTAAGTGAAGGGTTATGAGCATTCTAATACTCCTAAGGTGTACATGAAACCCTAGAAACCTTGGATCTATGTTTTACTAAGATACATGCAAATTTGAATTTCTAAGGTTCTTAACCTAACTAGCATGGCAAGGGGAACTTTGAAACATAAAAGCAATTAGAAGAACATACCTTTCTTCTTGCTTGGATTCCTTGAGAACCTTGTGTTGGATTAGTGACTAAGCCCATAACTATATTTGGTATGTACTTGACCCGGTTGTGCATGGTCCTTTTGGGTTGCCTTCACCAAACCAACTTGACAAGGTAATTTAAGGAGAGAGAGAGAGAAAGAGAGAGAGAGAGAGAGAGAATATTATGGATTATTAATATATTATAAGAATAATATATTAAAGGAGAAATCATATTTATTTAATTAATATTGGTCATAAATTAATTAGGAATTAATTTGGTGACTAAAAGTAGAGGTGGAAAAAATTGACACGATACGAACCCGACACGAAATAAACGAGGTTGGGTAAGATATTCCAACCCGTTTAAATAAAACGGGTTGACACGACATGACACGAAAAATTGAATGGGTAAGGTTAGGGTTGAGATTTTCAACTCGAATATGACTCGAAAATGACCCGTTTATTTATATGCATGTTTTTTGAATTATTTAAAAAACTAGAAAGTTATTAAACCAAAACCATAAGTAAAATAAAACCTTCGAATTGAATTATTTTGTAATGTTGAAATGACTTAGCCGTCTAGATCAAGACTTCATTTCAGTTTTTCCATTCTCTCCCAAACTACCCAGTCTCTTTCACCACTCTCACATCCTCATGACCTTGTCATCCGCCTCGCTAACTCCCACTCTTTTAATTTTGTCATGTGAACTTGCTATGACTTCATCTATTCTGCCTCCAAACTATTAGTTATTCCTTTCCACCTACCCAACTGCTACTCTTTCAACATGCTTAATATTTTAATCTCACATGACACCACATATTTCAAGGTAGAGCCCTTACCCGAAACCCGACACAAACTCGACAAGAAAATAAACGGGTTGTCACGACATGACACCTTAATTCAATGGGTCGGGTTAGGGTCAAGCTTTTTCAACCCGTTTAATGTTTCGACATGACACGAACCAGACACGACACGACACGATTGCCACCTCTAACAAAAAGAGATAAATTAAATAAAGGGGCATAAACTGTCAAATGTATGATAGTTGAGTTTTGGGCTGGGAAACCTAATGGACTTAAGGGGGAACGAAATTATGATGGGGATCCATCATATTTTCGTCCAAGGCCTTATTCCAGAAGTTTCCTTGGGCTGCTTGGTGGCTAAGCTGTCCATTAGGGTTTAGACTGAAACCCTAGCAACCTACATTATAAATATGACCCCTAGGTTATGAAAATCAGCTACACATGATTCCAAGAGAAACCTAGGGCCGATTTTAGCATCTCTCACCCTCTCTCATATTGCCTTCTTGTTTGTTGGGTTTCTGAACCATTAGAGGAGTTACAATTGTGACTCTAAGCTCAAGATCAAGAAGAGTACAAGGATTTCAAGCTATTTGAAAGAGGTAAACACTTAGATCTATTCTTATGATGTTGATTTCGAATTTTATATGATAGATCTAGGGTTGCACGTCTTGGATTCAAAGCATGTACAATAGAGAAACCTAGATCCAAGCATTAGGGTTTGTATGAGCACATAGGATTGTTCTTATGCGTAAAACCCATCAGTGGTATCAGAGCTTGACTGATTTCAATTGTATGTGATGCTTTAACTGTTTGCTTGCTGAAAATCGTGTTTTCTTGCCTCTGCCCGACTCAACTCGGCAAGTCAATATCTGGATTCGGCAAATTGGCCCTAATCGGCGAGTCCAGGTTTGACTCGGCGAGTCTGTGCATCAGATAGAGGATATTTCGACATTTTGTTGATGTTTTGTCATGGGATTAATGCCTAAATCATTTTTTGAAGATAAAATCTGAATTTTAGTTTAACTGAATGATTATCCCCACCAAAACAATAGATAATTTCAAATCTTTTGAATATTAGTTGTTTATATGATAAATGTTAGAACAAAGTTCTATCAGGATCGTATGATTCTAAGCAAAATATAAGTAAGAACGTAATAAAGAACACAAGTATTGCGATGAATATGTCGAATGATCAACTCAAAATACCCCAGAAGAGCTCGATAAAGAACTTCAACTGTAGAGGTATATTAGGGTTACAAGAATTAATGTTATCGACTATTATCTATATTATGCGCATACATGCATGCATATATATATATATTGAAACCCTAACCGTTTATCTAAATAAAAGGAAACTAATCTAGATAAACACGGATTGACAAGCCCAATCTGATTACAATACAAAAGGACCTAAGACGCAACACCATAATTCTCAACAATCTCCCCCTTTGCGTCTTTGGAGCAGAGACTTCAATTCCTTTTCACAACATAGGATCTCTTCACTGTTTCAAATATCCTTGGTATGATAGCCAGCATGTGATGTCTGAATGTAATGTACCACCGAAGCATATCTGTGAAGTTCTTCTTATCTGCTGTTGAATTCTGCTTGCATCGATGAATAATGTTTATAATATGCTCCAGACAATCTGTTGAAAACAAATGCTTGTCTACTAAAGCAAACAGAAACTTGTTCCTTTCACCTTTAGTGAACATAACCGTCAAATTTGTAGAATCGATCTGCCCTAACTCCATTTTATGCATATCACCAGGCTTGGAAGTAGGCTTGACGGTCGGTTTCTTGTTCATTACTTTTGCTATCTCCTGATCCATAGTAGCAAGCTCATGGATATAGGAGGCCAACATTCTTTTGAGATGCTTCAAAATCGGTTCATACTCCCTTTGATTTTAGAGAGAAGAATGTTGTATAGCAGAATCCAATCATGAGGATTCAGATTGGGAAGATCTACCAGAGAAATGAAGTATTCTATGTTCGCCGTTCCTCTGTTGATCCTGAAGTTTACATTGACAAACTTCCCAGCTGGCGTAGGTTTCAGTACTTTGACTTTCACAATTTTCTATGCGCTCCATGTCAAGTACTGTGGTTGACCATACTTCAAATAAAAATCAATTAACTCTCTGTCCACCTTCAAGTTACGATGAGGAACCTCAGCAGTGACATCAAAACAATGAAACGTAAAAGCCTTTCTCGTGATTGGCATATCAAACTGTGAGTCCTTGGAATTTTCACAGTCGAATGATGCAATCGGCTCCAGCCAGTACATGGAAGGAAACTCAATCGCTTGATTGATGAGGGTGTCTCTGTCCCATTCTGGAAACAGAGTCTTGTTGCACTTAAGTGTATCCTCTTCCTCCTTATCCTTTCCTTCTTTTGTCTCTGCCTCTTGAGCTATCTTCATGGTTTCATTAAGCTCTTTTTCCTTCTTCTTTCTCTGAAGGGCTTCAACGATGGTTTCATCAGTATCGGTATCACTATCAACTTGAATTTTCTTATCAGAACCCGAAGCTAAATTAACCTTCGGTTCTGTCTTGAGCACACTCTCTTCTCCCCCTTGTCTTGGAAGAATGACCTTCTCCGAGACACCCTTCATTTCACTTAGAATAGTAATTGCAGGAAGGAGTTTGGCCTGGAGATGCTTCCTGATAGTCAATGTGAAAAATGGATCATGAGTTTCGATAAGAGTAGTCAGGATGTTTTTCACATCACCAGCACAACTATGAAGAACTGCCCGTTGAGTCTTCAACAAAGATATCTCTTGTTCTGACTGAGCCAGTTGAACCTTCTAAAGATCAATAGTTGCCTGGTGTTTGATTAGATCCTCCTTCAGTGTACTCTCTGCTGCAAGAGAAACAAAACGAGAATCCAATGATTGAAGAAAAGAAGTGGATTCTGTTTTGAGATCAGCACCGAGAGCTTCAAACTTTGTAGTTTTACTCTGAAGAGTGTGAGAAAAGGAGTCCACTGATGCTTGATATTTGGCCGCATTGACATCATCATGTGCCTTAAGAGAATCAAGAACTATCTGAGTTGTGTGAACAACCTCAGAAACCTCTTTTGTGGCCTGTGAACACGAAGCAGCTGATTTATCAATGGCTGATGTGGATTGATCTAGAGCATCTGTGTATTGCTTGATGGCGGTTTCTATGAAAGCTTTCAACACAACACCCCCATCATCATCATTGCCTGTTGGAATCCTGTATGGACTGTAATACAGGGAATCATAGTCCTCATCATCGCCACCAAGAGTAGCACCAAAAGTAGAGGATGGGGTTGGTGAGGGAGGTATATGTATAACTGATGTATCAATCACAGTAGTAGCCCCTGTATCAGATACATTGACTTTTACCGAGATTTGGAAAATGGTGTTAAGGATGGATTCGGTTATAAGAGGAGTGGATATTGAGGTAGCTGAGATAGGAACAGAAGAAATGATGGTTGAAGTGGGTAGTGAAGTTTGTTCAGTTATAATAGGTGGTATATCGGTAGGAACAGAAAGTGGAACTTTCTGTTTTGGTCATGGAGATGGGGTTGGAATTTTAGGAGACTGTGGAGGAGTGGGAAGTTTTGTAATTTTGGGAGATGCTGGTGGAGTTGGAATGTGAGTAATTTTAGGAGATGGTGGTGGAGTTGGAGACTTTGTAGGGGTTGGCTCTCTGGTGGAAACATGAGGATCTTCTGTTTCTTCTTCCTGTTCTTTAACATTATCAGGTCCAGGAGAAGAGTCTCCCTTGGGCCTGTTAGCCATCTTCTTAAACTTCTTAGGTTTTGAATGAGAAGTTTCTTCTTCACCAGACTTTCTTTTCGAAGATTTTGGCTTACTCTCCTTCTTTTCTTCTTTTTCTTTCTTCACAACCCTTTTTCCTCTATTAGCAGGTTGATCCAAAGCATCCAAGGCAGCTTGTTGTTCTTCAGACAGAACCCTTGGACCGAGAGGAGATCTTTTGTTGTACTCAGCCATTACTCTACTCTGTGCTGTAACACACCTGTACATGGATTCTGGAATCAATCCATAATGATGAAACTTACATGGATCAGAGATGATGATCTTTTTGGTGTGGAATGTGGCGATTGAGGCAAGAAGAACATTCTTCATCACAGGTATCTCTAGCGAATCCATAGCCTGCTTTGTAATTATCATCCAAAAACGACCACAAGAAATTTCCGAGTGACGGGTCATTGTGTTTAGACTCTGAACAACTTGAGACCAGATAATTGAGCCGTAATCTAAGTTGATTCCATTGTATAGACCATAGAGAATTGTGAGAAATCCTTTGCTCGTAGTATCGGAACAACCACATCATTCCGCCAAACCCTTGATCAGCAAGGTCAGCAACCCATTCCATTGTGATGGTAGGCACGACTTCTTGACCTTCGCAATCATCATAAGAACATCGGTGTAGCCCATCTCATACATCATTGTGAAAAGCTGCGTTGTAGAGATGAAATCAGGCGAGATAATTGAAGAATCAACTGCAAGCCCTAAAAGCGAACAAAACCTCGCCTTCGAAACAGAGGCTTTCTTGTCATGTATCGTAAAGTAAATACGATCTTTGTTCTTGTCATAGGTTGCGGATGAATAAACTTGTGACAGCAATGACATCGGAACTACTTCAACCTTTGTTAGGGCCAACAGCAGAGGTGAATAATTCAAACACTCCACAACGTGTAGCATGTATGAATCATATAGGAATGGTGTCATTTCAATGATCATATTTTGATTGGGTTTGATTGTAAGTAGGGATGATGTTGCAGTTTGATCGTGTGCAGAGGATGAAGTCGCCATTGTTGAACGAAGAAGAAGATGAACAGTGTTAACTTTTAAGAGAGATGATTCGCGATTGGTAAATGACAAATAACAAGATCACCCTTATTTATATTGTTGCCTGGAAAATCGTAATGATGAGGTAACTGAAACGTCGCCTGAAAAATCGCGATTTGATAGTATGGTTTATCCCAGGAAAACGTCAGCACACGTAGGTTTGAAATGAATCAAATTCACGCGCCTAAATCTTATCTTCGTACCGTTTGAAATTCCCTTTACCCTTGTTTGGTCACAACTGAAAACTAAAACCATATACCAAACATTAATAAGAATGTTGGAAAAATTAATTTTCGTGCATGAGGTTGTGAAAGATAAAGAAATAAAGTAAATGTGTATTGGATGTGAGTGATGTCTTTTTAGAAGACAGAAAGCAGAGGATTCTGGGCAAGAATCACTTCCTTCAAAGTCAAGAGAGACTTGAAGTACTTGTGTGGTTTCCCGAGAAATACGATCAACTGTTTGTTAATAAACGATGAAAGGCTTCTTTTTGATCATAGGCTTTGGGTGGCTGTCCTCTAACCGAACATCAAGTTTAGACATAAAACCGATTGTTGGTAGAGGTACCTGTGAGACCGATGTGATTTATGGAACAGGTAGGTAGGATTTATTTTATTTATGACTTGTAAGAAGCAGAAATCTCAAAAAAAATAAACTAGACCTTTCTGGGAAGAAATGTCTTGGCTTTAGACGATTTCATAAAAGATCATGCAAAAGAAAAAGAGATTTCCATAGGTAACCAGTTACTGCTTGAGTATATCACTCACCGTCAATTCATTTTAGGTGTCGGATTTTGGGTTTCACTTAGAACGTGGTAATCGTATCCAAGATCATAAACACAGATCTTGTGTAACCATAAACCTCAGTGGCCAAGACCGAAAGTATCAAGGGTTACGTTAGTGAACCGAAGGTAGATGGAGAACATAAAGAGGTGGTTAAGAAACCGAATGTACCTTCTGCTAAATAAGCGTGACAGAGCAGAGAAACTCTTAACTCAAATGAGAAGAGTAAGGTAGCTCTAGACCGAGTGATGTAAAATAGCCTGATTTGGAAGAAACGATGGGTATCAATCGAATCATTAAGGCTTACTCAAGATCTTAGAGGCTTATGACAACATACAGCATCATGCTTCTAGGGACCCTTAACTAGGTTGTGTGAAAGTTGAAACATACCTGCTTTAAATCTATCTTCTGTTATACTTGTATTTACCTGTTAATACAGACACTAAAAAAAACGAACAAACAATTTGAAAGAAAGAAAATAATTTTTAAGTAAGTTTCTGAAAAAGAAATAAAAACAGAAAAAAAATATTTTTGGGTTTTTGGATTTAAATTATAGACAGAAATATAAAATATTTTTGGATTTTTGGATTTTCTAAAAATAAAAAAAAACAAAAAGACTTTAAAATACAACTGAAACCTTATCTTATTGATGAGAGCGGCGAAATAAATTGATCTTTCAATCTTCCTTTGTTCCGGAGAATTAGGGAGCAGAGATAGACAGAGCGGTCTGTGCATTTCGGTTCCTTAAAAATCTAGAGCAGAGATAGACCGAGCAGTCTGTCTATTTCGGTTGTCTAAATTTTAAAGAGAGATTTGAGGATTCGGTACCGACTCTCCTTCCATCAAACCCAAACCTTGTAAGATTTTATTGAAGGTTGTTTCTGGTAAGGCTTTAGTGAAGATATCAGCCAGTTGATCAGCAGAACGAACAAAATGCACTTCTACGTTCCCGTATTCTACATGATCCTTGATGAAATGATACCTAAGTGCAATATGCTTGGTTTTCGAATGTTGCACTGGATTATGACAAATCCTGATTGCACTTTCAGAATCACAGTAAAGAGGGATCTTTTTCATACTCAGCCCATAATCTCTTAACTGACTTTGAATCCAAACAACCTGAGAGGTACATGATGCGGCAGCAATATATTCAGCTTCTGTTGTGGATAAGGAAACATAGGTTTGTTTCTTTGATTGCCAACTAACAAGTTTTCCATCAAGGAATTGACATCCTCCGGTAGTGCTTTTCCTGTCCAGTCCACATCCTCCGAGATCAGCATCTGAAAAGGCTTGTATGAAGAATCCAGATTTTGCAGGATACCAGAGACTGAGAGATGAAGTCCTCTTCAGATATCGAAAAATATTCTTCACGGCAAGCTAGTGAGGCTCTCTTGGATTCGCTTGAAATCTGGCACAATAACAGATAGAGAACATGATATCTGGTCTACTAGCTGTTAGATACATAAGAGATCCTATCATTTGTCTATAAAGGGTTACGTCCACAGCCGGTTTCTCTAGTGATGGAGTTAGCTTGGTGCCGAATGCCATAGGAACTTTTACTTTTGAATCACCTTTCATTCCAAATTTAGTCAGCAAATTCTTAGTATATGCTTCCTGGTTTATGAAGATGCCTTCTGGTCCCTGTCTAATATTTAAGCCAAGAAAAAGTTAATTGGACCCATTGCGCTCATTTCAAATTTAGTATCCATCAACTTTCTGAATTCAGCAGTTAAGCGTGGATTCGTGGAGCCGAAGATGATATCATCGACATAAATCTGAACAATCATTAAGTGTTCGCCTTCTTTCTTTCGAAAAAAGTTCGGGTCAACCGAACCTTGTTTAAATTTTGACAGTTTTAGAAATCGAGTAAGCGTTTCATACTAGGCTCTCGGTGCTTGCTTCAGCCCATAGACAACTTTATCCAATACATAGCAATGATCAGGGAATTTTTCATTCACAAACCCAGGTGGCTGCTCAACATATACAGTTTCTTCTAATTCTCCATTTAGGAAAGCACATTTGACATCCATTTGGAAAACTTCGAAGTTCTTGCGGGCGGCATATGCTAGAAATATTCGAACAGATTCTAACCTTGCCACTGGAGCAAAGGTTTCTTCATAATCAATCCCTTCTTCTTGACAATAGCCTTTAACAACCAACCGAGCCTTGTTACGAATGACATTTCCTTCTTTGTCCAACTTATTTCTAAACATCCATTTCAAGCCAACAACTGAGGCATCTTTCGGTGTAGGAATCAATCTCCAAACTCTGTTCCGTTCGAATTCATTGAGCTCATCCTGCATTGCTTGAACCCAATCAGAATGATCAAGTGCAGCATTTATGGTTTTTGGCTCTATTTTCGAGATAAACGAATTAAACATACAAAATTCCACTTTAGAGAATAATGATGTTTGTTTCGCCTTCACTTGAGATCTGGTAAGAACACTTTCGGGCGATTCACCAATAATTTGCTCTTTAGGATGGTCTTTTGTCCATTTTGTTAGTGGAGGTTAGCTTGGATCATATTCTGGATTTAGTTCTGCTTCAACTTCAATTTCAATATCTGACTGATTTCCTTCATTTTCGTCAGTTGAACTGTCACTTATTTTCTCCCCCTCGACTGGCGAAGTGAAGCCTGTGTCTTCAGCAGAATCGGCAGTGGGTATCTCCCCCTCGATTGGACTATCACCTGTTGATTTCGGTTCAGGTGTTTGAGTGGGAGTTGAACTAGTAGAAATTGGGTCAGAATTGTGATACTCCCCCTTGACAGGAACTTCAGATGTTTTACAAGTTGTGGAGTTCTCCCCCTGGAATGTTGAATCGGTGTCTGAAGGATTGGATGATGGTTTAGAAGCAGGCGTTTCAGTTTCCGTTGATTTTTCTAGGGATGAGATTTAGAACCGGAAAACCAGACCGGAACCGGAACCGAACCGGAACCAGACCCGTTAGAACCGGAATATATAGAATCGGGTCCGGTTCCGGGTTTAAAAATTGGCTTTATCCGGGTTCCGGGTAATCCGGGTTTGGGTCCATTGGGTCCGGGTAAATCGGGTCTAAAATCCGGAACCGGTTTTTTGAACCGGAACCACTTTTAGGGCCGGAACCACTTTTTGTGAAACGTTTACAAGATGCATATCTTATTCGTTTCAACTCCAATTGATATACGGTTTTTTCCAACATGTAGTTTAGAGTTTGTATATGATTCTAGAATATAAATTTTTCATTTTTAGTTTTCTATTCATTGACTTACAGTCCTCAAAAGTTGAGATACCAAAGCTGAAAGTTTTTAGTTTTTTAGTTTTTTTGTATTCGGTCAAAGTTTTAAAGCATGCATATCTAATTCGTTTGAAGTCGGATTGACATGTGGTTTTTTCCAACTTCTAGTTTACAGTTTGTACATGAGTTTAAACTATAATTTTGTCATTTTTGGTTTAACATTCAATGATTTACAGTCCTCCAAAGTCGGGATATCAAAACTGAAAATTTTCAACTTTTCAGCTATTTGTTTTTGTACTTTGTATTATGTGAAAATATTAACACAAGTATATCTCATTCGTTTAAATTCGGATTGATATGCGGGTTTTTCCAGAGTGTATTTTAGAGTTTGTACATGATTTTAGACTCTAATTTTGTTAATTGTGGTTTCGTATTCAATAAGTTACAGCTCCCCAAAGTGGGGATATCAATATGAAAAATTCTCAAAGTTCAACCCACTAAGTTGTAAGTAATTACCAAAAAATTCCGGTTTTTTCGGGTTTTCCGGGTCTAAACCCACTTTATCCGGTTCCAACCTACCCACTTTGATGTTTCCGGGTTTTCCGGTTCTAGACCCACTTTACCCGGAACCATACCCGGAACCGAACCGGAACCGGTTCCTATATACCGGTCCGGTTTCCGGTTCTATAAAATCCCGTTAACCGGTTCCGGGTTTTCCGGGTCCGGGTCCATCGGGTCCGGGTTTGGACCCACTTTCATCCCTAGATTTGGCATCTTCATCTATTATTTTCTTCAAATTATCTACCTTGTTATCCGCTGATGTCGCCTCCGAGTTTATTGCCTTTTCTGGTTCATCAAATAACCGAATGTATTCTTCAAACATATTGGATATTGGAACCGAGACCTGCCCAGATTCTGGAAATATGTTTCCTGAAGTATCTTCTGTTCTTTGAATCTTCTTCATGTAATTGTCATCAAAGGTGACATAATAGGTTTCTTCAATTCGTTTGGAACGCTTGTTCAACACCCGATATGCTTTTGATGACAGAGAGTAACCCAGAAAGATCCCTTCATCAGCTTTAACATCAAAGTTATTTTGGTTTTGTTTAGAATTAAAGATAAAGCATCTGGAACCGAAAATGTGGAAAAACTTGACGTTCGGTTTCCGATTATTCAAGATCTCATATGGAGTTATCGAGAATCTTTTATTGAGCAAGGACTGATTCTGAGTATAACAGGCAGCAGCAATGGCGTCAGCCCAAAAGTATAGAGGCAGAGAGGCATAACTGAGCATGGTTTTGGCTGCTTCACACAGCGATCTGTTTCTTCTTTCAACAATCCCGTTTTGCTGTGGTGTATAAGGGGCCGAAAAATTGCGTGTGATCCCCTTATCAGCCAGAAAGTCTTCAAACTCCTTGTTTCTGAATTCCAGCCCATTGTCACTTCTGATGTTTCTCACTGTTTCTTTAATTGAACTTCTACTTGTTTGATGAACATCTTCAGCTTGGGAGTTGCATCTGATTTCTGTTTAAGAAAGAAAACCCACGTGAAGCGTGAAAAATCATCGACAATAACCAGAATGTACTTACTTCCACTGATACTTTCGATAGCAGAAGGTCCACACAAATCAATATGCAACAGTTCAAGAGCTTCCACTATCTTTGTATTTATGCGTGTAGGGTGGCTCTTCCTGCTCTATTTACCCATTTCACATGCTGCACATAAATGCTCCTTGTCGAACATGAGAAGAGGAAGACCTCGAACGTGATCACCAATTACCAATTTGTTGATATCTTTAAAGTTCAGGTGAGATAAACATCGATGCCAGAGCCAACTTTCATCAGAGTTTGCCTTTGATAGCAGACAGATAGCTGGTGTCCCTCGAATAGGATTAAGATTCAGAGGATACATTTCTCCTTTTCGTGCAGATTTCAGCAAAACTTTCTTGGTTTGTTTTTCTATTATCTCTGAGCCTGCATCATCAAATGATACTTTTAAACCTGTTCCCACAACTAATTGCGAGACACAGATGAGGTTGTGCTGCAATCCCTCTACATAAGCCACCTTTCTGATAGAGAAGTCGCCATTAGTTATCATCCCATATCCTTTGATTGTGCCGTAAGAGTTGTTTCCAAACTTTACTGATCCACCGTCCTTTAGAGACCGAAACTCCCTTAATTCCTCCTTTCTTCTTGTCATGTGACGTGAGCAGCCACTGTCTATATACCATTCGTCATCAAACTGCTCGTCACTTATTACCTGCAAATTCAAGCAGATTTAGGAACCCAAAGTTTCTTGGGTCCTGGTAAGTTTTTCACAGAGAAGGGAATAACAATAGAAGCATCAACTAAATAAGTTTGTTTAACAAGAGTTGTTTGATCTTTTCTTTTGATCGTAAACACTTTGATTTTAGTTTTATCTTCTTTGAATTTTAATTCATTGTCATTAGATGGTTTCATGTTTTTCATTTGATTCTTAGTTTGTGGGGGGGGGGGGGGGGGGTCTCTTATTTTTATTCTCAGATACCAGTTTTTCTTTTCCTTTGATGTTCTTAGAGGAATTTGTTTCATTTTGGGACCTGGAGGATCCATTTCTGGAATTGGAATCGAAACTGGTGTTTGAACCGAATCTGGATTGAGGACCGAACTTGGATTGAGGACCGAACTTGGGTTGAGGACCGAACTTGGATTGAGGACCGAACTTGGGTTGAGGACCAAACTAGGGTTGAGGACTGAGACTAGACTTTCAGTTTTGGTATTTTGAATAATAGGAATTAGGACTGAAATTTTCCTTTGACTTTTCCTTTCCTTTATCCATGGGTTCTTTCCTATGAGGATTACAGTTAGGATTTTGAGAATTCCAGTGCCTTTTACGTTCATTCAGATTCGAGGCATATCTTTGATTTCTAAGTCTTTTCTGTTCAGCTAGCTCCTTCTGAGACTTGTGAACATTGAAGCTGTCCTTTGGTTTCTCTTTCTGAGTTGTAGTTATTTTATCATCCATTCTAGTTTCGGTGTTTTCCTTGGTTTGAGCTTCCCTTGCTTCCTGTTTCTTGAGTGGACTTTTCGATTCTTTCCTTTCTAATGGAACATCAGGCTGCATCAATGGTTCTTCTGGAACATCTTTAGTTCCGCTTGTGCTGGGATTATCAAATCTGGATGGTTTATTGATGGCTTCTGGTATGTATCGTCCTTTGACTCTCCATGTGGTTTTCTTAGACAGACCCACAGTTTCATCTGCATTGTCGATGGGAGCAGACCAGAAGTAGTCTTCGCAACCTTCAGCGTTATCTTCGTCAACTATTATTTTTAATTCTGCTGTCTGTCTTTGAGTGACTCCAGTCACAGCATAAACTTGGTTTGGCACGGTCTGTACCTTCTGATAGACCAAGGCCTTTTCTTTGAGTTTCGGTTTCTGTTCCTTTGACAAACGCGCAAACTCAACTGAATTTTCTGAAATAAGAGGTTTTTCCCTCTTGGTTTCATTGTTCACAAACTTAGAACAGTCAACAACATCTTCTACTGAGATTTCACTCAATTCACTCTCGGTTTCAAATTCAGAAGAATTATCTACATTTATTTTATTATCCTTGACAATCCTGGCATTTGATTCATCGAATGTTTGAATAGTTTCGGTTTTGATTTTCAGCCTGTCATTTTCATCTAAGATATCTTTTAACATGCTTTTATGTTCCTTAGAGTCGATGAAAGCTTCTATCTTATCTAAACCTAGCCTATATGACATGGATGTTTCATCAGAGGATACTTCTGATTTACATTCTGCTATAACATCATCTTCTTTAAATTCAAGAAAAGGTAATATCATTTTATGTATTTTCTTTCCAATTTCGCAATTAAGATGTAATTGAGCAATATTAGTATAAAGACGCTTAGCTATTAAACAGAAAAAATTTCTTTGTTTTAACAATCTTAAATTGTCTCTTTGCAAATAAATACTTTCGTCCTTAGCCCTAACTAATTCTGCTTCCTTCTGCTCAATCCAGATCCTTCTTTCCTCACTTTTTGATGATGCCCTGCCGATTTGGTCAGTTAGATTAGAGTTTTCCAAACGGGTTTGCATGAGGCTACTACTTAGGTTGGAAAATTTAAAGTTTAGTTCATTTAATTCTTCTAGATATTCAGTTTTGGAAATTTTAAGAGTTTCAAGGATAGAATGTACCTTTTTGATCAGTCGATCGCAGTCGTTGATCTTCTCATTCACCGGTTTGGCTGCAAAGCACTTGTTCTCAGTCATGTTCGGTTCTGTGTCTGCACTTTCGGTCGATGGACCGGTTGTGACGACAAAGCATTTTCCACCAGAACCTGCATTATTCGCCAGAAACGCCTTTCCATGAGTGGGTCTTCTAACCTCTTCATCTTCAGAGTCTATTGACCAGACTTCAACACCACCGAACTCATCTTCACCTGCATTTTCTTGTACAATCAGTGCATTCATTGAGCTGTTGGAAGCCTTTTTCTTCTTAATTCAAGCTTACGCATGTAATACGCTTCATCATCTTCACCCTCTCTCTTCTCAGCCATCTTTCTCAACATGCAATCTTTGGCAAAGTGGTTATTGCCGTGACAATAGTTGCAGTCGAATCCAGAGTCTCCTGCAAGTTTGTTTTCCTTTTTCTCTTCCACCTTTTGAGAAGAGATTTTCGGTTCCTCTTTTGCTTTCTCAGAGGTATAACTTCCCTGCCAGTTTCGGTTCTTATTGGTGGGAAACTTTCTTCTTGCGAATTTCTTTGGATTTGTTATCATTAGAGCATACTCTTCACTCGTAAGATCACATTCTGACATGTCTGACTCTTCTTCTTCCTCAACATTGCTTTTTCCTTTAGAGATAAGAGCCAGAGATCCCACGCTAGAGACCCCTTTCGCTTCCTTGGTTACAACACTTTCATGTGACTTTAGTATACCAACTAGTTTCGCCAGTGAGTAGGATTTGAATTGTTCATGCGCCTTCACAGTGGAAAGTACAGCCATCCATTCTGGTCTTAGACCGTTCATGAATGTAACTTTCTATTCTATCAGGTTCCTCTCAATTCCGTGCTTGATCATCCTGCTTAGAAGATGGTTGAACCGATCATAGGTCTGAATGAGTTTCTCTTCAGGTTTCTGTTCAAAAACTCAAAATTCTGACAGCAACAGAGTTTGAATGGAGTGTTCCAGATCTTCATCAGTGGAGTAGAGTTCCTTCAACCTATCCCATATTTCCTTAGCAGTTGTGCATGAGCCTACAAGCCTAAAAGTGTCAGATTGTAGGGAGAATCTTATCATTCGCATGGCTTTGATATTACACAAGAGCTTATCCTTCTTATCCTGTGGCATCTTCTGAACATCTGTCACCAACTTGTTGTAATCCTTATGTGTCTTGACGATTGTGTTTGTCTCTGAATGCACAAACGGTCCAAGAATGATAGCTTCCCAGATGAGATAGCCATTATCCTCAGATCCGACCACATAATCTTCAAAGTGATGAGCCCATACTTCGTAGTCTTGAGTATAGAGTATGGGAACTCTAGTTGTTGATCTGATGCTGTTTGAGATATTAATTGGGTTTGTATGTGTATCGTCGTGAGACATGGTGAGTTGCTAGAATCTTACCTGTAAACTTGAGATTAGGGTTTTATCAAAAACCTAGTAGTTGTCGTTTAAGAAGACAACAGCTTTGATAAAAGCGGAAACCCTAAATATTTGAGAATATAGAAGAAGAGTGTGTTGATCACACAATCTCCTGCTCTGATACCCATTGTTAGAACAAAGTTCTATCAGGATCGTCTGATTCTAAGCAAAATATAAATAAGAACGTAAGAAAGAACACAAGTATTGCGATGAATATGTCGAATGATCAACTCAAAATACCCCAGAAGAGCTCGATAAAGAACTTGAACTGTAGAGGTATATTAGGGTTACACGAATTAATGTTATCGACTATTATCTATATTATACGCATACATGCAT
Source organism: Lactuca serriola (assembly GCF_051521515.1). Classification (NCBI taxonomy): domain Eukaryota; kingdom Viridiplantae; phylum Streptophyta; class Magnoliopsida; order Asterales; family Asteraceae; genus Lactuca; species Lactuca serriola. Next base: position 195,997,804 of record NC_136408.1, on the reverse strand, counting down.
GCATATATATATTGAAACCCTAACCGTTTATCTAAATAAAACGAAATTAATCTAGATAAACACGGATTGACAAGCCCAATCCGATCACAATACAAAAGGACCTAAGACGCAACACCATAATTCTCAACAATAAATATGGATTATTTAAAATTATTTGGTAATTATCTTATGACTAAAATTAGATTAGGTCAAATATAGATAATTATGAAATTAATTGTTTACTTTAAATTATTTGTTATTTGATCCCTTATGTTTTGAAAAGTTCAAAACTTGTCCTCAAGTTTTGAGAAATTTTTGTTATTAAAAGTTTAATTTTGAATAATTTAAATTTGAAACCCTTAGAGTTTTACAAGTTTAAAATTCAACCATATACTATTATATTATTACAATCTTAATATATATATATATATATATATATATATATATATATATATATATATATATATATATATATGTGTGTGTGTGTGTGTGTGTGTGTGTGTGTGTATAACTTAAAATGCTAGTCTTACCGTTAGTAGGCCTCATACACGAAGCCAGTCTATAAGGTGGGTATAAGGTTGCAGCCTATAAAATGGTGCTTAATGGGTGTACACTCACACCCACCGCTTGCTTTACTAGTGGAGGGTCGTTAGCCGAACGGGTAGGATAGGGCAATCCTCTCCTCATTAAAAGTATAATGTAAGATACAAAGTAACTATAGTGTTTTACAAATTCCCAATCTTGGTTACTTTAGGGTAAAATGTGAAAATGATGCTAACCCATGGAATTACACTTTGTACCCTTGTCAAACGTTGGTGGAGCACGTGTGGTTAACTAACACACTAATTTGGGGATGAATTTGGTAGCGAAGGGTGGCTCGATGTTTGTCATAGATCAGTGGAGCGTGTGTGGTTTACCGGCACATTGATTAGGTGATAGAAACATTGAGTGCACCATGTTGATTCGCATGATTATTCACAACTTGTTTGCGATCCTCGGTATCCCAGTCGCAAATTTGAAGTGCATATCGAGATTTAAACATGTCATTGAAAAGTTCAATGAATCTCAAAGATCTAGGAGTTTTCAATACATTTAAAACTTAAATCTCCTTTTCGTTTTTCATGGTGAGAATTAGTGAATCATCATTCACTTACCTTCAAATTATTTAATTTTAGAGTACGGCATCCCTTTCTAAGTTGTAAACAATGTTGTTGGGTCCTAGCCCTAATTCATCATTTGGGTGTTTAAGTAGGGAGTCATTTCTAATCAAACTTTATTCCTTTCTTTTTCAGATGTCTGCAAACAACAACAAAAATGCTTCTGGGTCATTCTCGTTGATGAACCTATGTCAAAAGGTGACATTTGATGGGTCAAACTTCAATGAGTGGATGAGGTACATTTGTATGATCACATGCTACGAGGACAAAGAATATGTCCTTGATGAAAAGCTTGAAAATATCATCCCAGATGTTGCTACTCCTGAAGAGTTGGCCACCTTTGAGGCCCACGAGCGTGATGCTACAAAAGTTCATTGCATCATGTTGGCCACCATGAACCTCGAACTCCAAAAGTCCTATGAGGACATGTATCCATATGAAATGCATCAGGATTTGCTGGACAAGGTATCACCAGAGCGCGAGGCAAGAGCGCTATGAGAATATTACTAACATGATCATCACTAAGATGGGTTGTGGAGAATCCCTAACCTCTCATTTGCAGAAAATGCAGAGGTATGTTGATCGTCTTCTCAAACTTAATGTTAAGTTTGATGAGGATTTGGCTATCGACATAATCCTCTACTCCTTGCCCTCCTGCTACAACCAGTTTAGTATGACCTACCACATGAACAAAGAGGAGTTCTCCTTGAGCAAGCTCCAAGGATTGTTGAGGACTATTGAGAGCAACCTCAAAGACAAATCTATTGCATCATCCCCTACTATGGCTACTCCTGTGATGGCAATAGGTCAAGGAAAGGGTAAAAAGAGGAAGGCTCCATGTAAGAGTCACCAAAAGGGAAAGCCCCGTGATGGTTCATCCTCTAGTGGGACCAAAGCAGGCTCCGCTAAACCCTCCTCCGATCCTAAAGAAGCAGAGTGCTTCTATTGCCACGAAAAGGGACACTGGAAACGAAGCTGCCCTAAGTATCTGCAAGATATAAGGGATGGGAAGATTAAGCCCACCTTTGTAGGTATGTATTCTATTAAATCTAACAACTCATCATTTGCTACTTCATGGGATCTTGATACAGGGTGTGGATTCCACATTTGTTCTGATTTGCAGGGCGTAAAAAGAAGTAGGGAAATGGAACATGGAAAGATGAACTTGATTATGGGAAACAGAAGATCGTCGCCTGTGACCAATGTCAGAGTTTATTATTTAGTGTTGAGTAATGGGTTAGGGCTAGATTTAAATGATTACTGTTATTCGCTAGATATGGAAAGAAACATTATTTCATTTCATTGATTGTTTAGACAAGGTTTCAAATATTCTTTTGATAATAGGAATGGTTCTATTAATGTTTATTTGAATGGTGTCTTTTATTTCAATGCATTACCTTGTATTGGGATTTATGAATCTGTGATGGTTGTTGATAATTTAGGAAATGATGTTTTGAATATTGATTCGTCTACTAGTCTAGACAAATCATGCTTGTGGCATTGTCGCCTTGGCCATGTCATTAAGAAATGCATATCCCAACTCCAAAAGGATGGAATGTTAGAGTCATTCGACCTTAAGGACGATGACATGTGTGAATCTTGTTTACATGGGAAGATGACCAAGTCACCCTTTACTGGCACTTGTGAAAGGGGTGAGGGTCTATTGGATCTCATACACACCGATGTGTGTGGGCCCTTTAGATCCACCACAAGGGATGTTTGCCGCTTCTACGTGACATTTATAGATGATTATAATAGATATGGATATATCTACTTAATCAAGCAAAAGTCGGAAACCTTTGAAAAATTCAAAGAGTTTAAGAATGAAGTGGAGAATCAGTTGGGCAGGAAAATCAAGATGCTTCAGTCAGACCGAGGAGGAGAGTACCTTAGTCTTGAGTTTCATGACTATCTAAAAGAATGCAGAATTTTCTCGCAATTGACGCCTCCGAGAACACCACAATTGAATGGTGTGGCTGAGAGACGTAATCGAACCTTGCTGGACACGCATCGTTCTATGATGAGTCAGACTTTGTTACCAATAGCTTTCTGGGGGTATGCCCTAGAGACTACCGCCAATATCCTTAACATAGTTCCTACCAAGAAGGTTACCAAGACTCCTCACGAGATGTGGACAAGGAAAGCTCCCTCGTTAGCACATATTAAGGTTTGGGGTTGAGAGGCTTTCGTAAGACGAGAGACTCACGACAAGATCGAACCTCGTAGTGAGAAGTGTTATTTCATCGGCTTTCCACGTAAGTCTTTTGGCTATCTTTTCTATAGACCAAATGACAATGTTGTCTTCGTTGCTAGAAGCGGAGTTTTCCGAGAGAGGGAATTGATAAGCCAAGATGACAGTGGGAGGAAAATTGATCTTGAAGAGATTCAAGAGCAAAGCGATGAAGGAACCTCTGACACTGGCGTTCAACCCGACGAGGAAACTCCTGTTGAACCCGTTGACGAGTCCTTACCTCTTAGACATACTAGTAGGGTTAGTGTTCAACCCAGTTTTATGGTTTTCATATTACTAGTGAAGGGGATACGTTTATTAGTGATGAAACACTAATGAATTTGGACGAACATAGCAGCTACAAGGAAGCCATGGCAGGCCCGGAGTCTGCTAAATGGAAAGAGGCAATGGACATCGAGATTCAGTCCATGTACGACAACCAAGTTTGGAATTTGGTTGAGAATGTACCGGGTCGTAAGACAGTCAGGTGCAAGTGGATCTTCAAGAAGAAGATGAACATGGATGGGAAAGTGCATACTCATAAAGCGTGATTGGTTGCGAAGGGATTTACTCAAACTCCCGGAGTTGCCTATGATGAGACCTTCTCACCAGTTGCGAAGATAAAGTCTATTAGGGTAATGCTCGCAATAGCTGTGTTTCATGATTATGAAATATTGAAGATGGACGTGAAAACCGCTTTCCTTAATGGAAAGTTGGCTGAGGATGCTTACATGAATGAGCCAGAGGGTTTTGTCGATGCGAGGCATCCGGATAGAGTGTGCAAGCTTGAGAAATCCATTTATGGATTGAAGCCAGCGTCTTGCAAACGGAATCTTCGTTTTGACGAGAAAGTTAAAGAGTTTAGCTTTCTATGAAGCGAAGATGAATCTTGTGTATATGTTAAAGCCAGTGGGAGTATAGTGAGCTTCCTCGTATTGTATGTCGATAACATATTGCTCATAGGAAACGACGTCCCAACCTTGCAGGAAGTCAAGTCCTGGCTTGGGAAGTGTTTCGCTATGAAGGACCTCGGAGAGGCTGCTTATATTCTGGGAATAAGGATATTGAGAAATAGGGAAAAGAGACTGATAGGACTCAGTCAGGATACATACTTGGATAAGGTACTAAAGTGTTTTAGTATGGAAAATTCCAAGAAAGGGGTGTTTCCAATCCAAAGCAATACCAAGCTGAGTAAGAATCAGAGCCCGAGTACAGAGGCAGAGATAGCTAATATGAGCCTAGTACCTTACACTTCCGCAGTAGGCTCTATCATGTATGCTATGACTTGTCCTCGCCCTGATGTGGCCTTCGCTTTGAGCATGGTCAGCAGATATAAAGGGAACCCTAGTAGAGCTCATTGGATTGCAATTAAGAATATTCTTAAGTACCTACAAAGGACCAAGGCATGATTTCTAGTCCTCGGTGGGAGTGATGACTTAAGGGTACGAGGGTATAGTGACGCTAGTTTTCAGATGGATCGGGATAATTACCGATCGCAGTCGGGCTGGGTCTTTACCCTAAATGGAGGAGTAGTGACTTGGAAAAGTTCCAAGCAGGAGACCGTAGCTGATTCAACATGTGAATCAGAGTACATTGCGGCGAGTGAAGCGTCAAAGGAGGCTATATGGTTGAAGAACTTCATTGGAGACCTTGGAGTTATGCCATCCATAAAGGAGCGAATGGAAATTTTTTGTGATAATGAAGGAGTGGTTGCCTTAACCAAGGAACCAAGAGATCTTGGTAGATCTCGACATATCGACAGAAAATACCATTTTATCATACATCGGGTAGAAGAGGGACTCCTCGTTGTGAAGAGGGTATCATCAGAAGAAAACCCAGCAGATCCCCGTACGAAGGGATAGAGTATGGTCAAACACTTGCAGCACGCTAGGAGCAATGGGCTGAAGGATGATATAAGTTTGGATTAGATAGGAAACGTGTAATAGATAGTTTGTACTTGACATTTGATGAATAAATAAAGTTGTGTTATTTATGAGTAAAGCTACTATCTTGTGTTGGTTATTTATCTATTGTTTCAATTTTGCATGTTTTGACTTCCTGAATGATAGGATTATTTAAACAGTCCACAGTCGTTCATATTTTGGAAGTAGATGTGAATGAAGACTGTTATGAATTGTTTGTAGATTGTCTAAAAGGTTTTGGGCATAGCAAAGGTTTGTTGAAAAGTTTATGAGTGCTTATGAATATGATTTGAGCATTGGAATAAAGTTGCGTTTGCTAGTATCACTTTGTGGTGTTTTACCTTAAGTGATCGCAAAGCGAAAATATCATATAGTCTTAAAACTTCGAGATATGGTTGTTGTTTGCCGGTTGGTTATGCATTGATGATGTGTAAACGCGTCAGTAACTTGATGTTATAAGACACATTGTTGTGCATGATTCAATTAGTAAATAATAGATGCATATGAGTCGAAGTTAATATGTTCCTTTTATTCTATGAGAATAAAGGTGATATCTTGGCCACTTGATGATTTGGTTTGACTTATGTGCCGGGCCCGGTCAGAATGAAGTTGATGTGTTCAACTAAATTATATGTCAAACAAATCAGAGATCAAGGAACAAAATGCTGGACAATAAGCATTGTCAGCATGATATATAGAAAAGAGGATTATACGATCCCTTATCTAAAGGACAAGTTGTTGATCAGAGTTGACACTGAAGTATAAAAGCTATAATTGCTAATAAGATCCTGAAGTCATATGTGAGATATAGTTACTAGACTTATCCAAGTGGGAGACTGTTGGATTAGTGTCCAAGCCCGTAACTATATTTGGTATGTACTTGACCCGGTTGTGCATGGTCCTTTTGGGTTGCCTTCACCAAAGCAACTGGACAAGGTAATTTAAGGAGAGAGAGAGAACATTATGGTTTATTAATATATTATAAGAATAATATATTAGAGGAGAAATCATATTTATTTAATTAATATTGGTCATAAATTAATTAGGAATTAATTTGGTGACTAAAAGAGATAAATTAAATAAAGGGGCATAAACTGTCAAATGTATGATAGTTGAGTTTTGGGATGGGAAACCTAATGGAATTAAGGGGAACGAAATTATGATGGGGATCCATCATATTTTCGTCCAAGGCCTTATTGCAGAAGGTTCCTTGGGCTGCTTGGTGGCTAAGCTGTGCATTAGGGTCTAGACTGAAACCCTAGCAGCCTACAATATAAATATGACCCCTAGGCTATGAAAATCGGCTACGCTTGATTCCAAGAGAACCCTAAGCCGATTTTAACATCTATCACCCTCTCTCATATTGCCTTCTTGCTTGTGGCGTTTTTGAACCATTAGAGGAGTTATAATTGTGACTTTAAGCTCAAGATCAAGAAGACTACAAGGATTTCAAGCTATTTGACAGATCTGTTCTTATGATGTTGATTTCGAATTTTATAAAATAGATCTAGGGTTGCAAGTCTTGGATTCAAAGCATGTACAATAGAGAAACCTAGATCCAAGCATTAGGGTTTGTATAAGCCCATAGGATTGTTCTTATGCATAAAACCCATCACCTTGTGAGCCTAGCACCTGAAATGTGATGCCTCAAATGTTTCACAAAACACCACAAATCTTGGAATAACCTTGAGAGAAGTTCACTAACACTCAAAATCGGCTAGCCCTCTTGTTCTTTCTTTGTGTCCGATTTTGCTAGCCATGAAGCTTCTTATATAATGTGCCATATGTAGGGTTAAACCATGTAAACCTTAATGTGCATGGCTTTTCATATTCCATGATCCATGGGTTCATAACCTCCATGGACTATCCTTGGAGCACCTTATGGGTTTTAGCCCAACTTAATAAACCATGGATCATTAGCCCACTATGTAAGAATGAATGATTTACACAATCAATCCCATATATTTAATTAGTCTCCTTTTGATCACTAAATTAATTCTTGAGCAATACTAATTAAATAATATTATTAATATATTAGAACTTATAATATATTAATAAACCATAAGTGTCCTTTCTCTGATTTAGTCTATCCAAGTGTTGTAATGGCATGCAACCCAAATGGACCATGCCAACTGGGTCAAGTACATTCCAGAAATAGTTATGAACGTAGACACCTAATCCAACAGTCTTCCACTTGGATAAGTTTAATAACTATAACTTCAAGAATGACTTTAGGAATCAATCAATAATCGTAGCTCTTTCAAAGTCTTGCGGAACTGAGATGATGATGATACACCGTTTAAGATAAGTGATCATATAATCCTCTGTTCTAGATATTAGCCAGACAAATACATGGAACAATGTCTTACTTATTGTCCAGCAGTTTGTTTCCCGATTTTCGATTTGTTTGACATAGAACTTAATTGAACACATCAATTTAGTTCTGACCGGGCCCAGTACATACGTCAACACAAAATCAACGAGGGGCCCAGATATCGCTTCTAATCCAAGAAGGAACATATAGACTTCGACTCATATGCTCGTTCTACTACTTTTTGAATCATACATAAAGGCAAGTTTTATAACATCGAGTTACCAATGAATTTTCGTACAATCAATGTATAACCAACTCATAGTCAACAAATCATATCTATAGGTTTGAAGACTTATATGATATTACCGTCTCACGATCACTCGAGATAAATTCCATGAAGTGATAAAATTGAGCATGGGTTGAACCAATACTCAGAACTTATGAGCACTCATGAGAGCTATAGCAAATCTTTTTATGTCCAACACTTTAGACATCTACAACCAACTTCATGACAGTCTTGATTCGTATCTACTTCCAACATATGACCGACTATGGAGAATTTGAATAATATGATATACCATAACATAATTATTCTAGAAGTCAAAACATGCAAAATGAAAGGATAGTAAACGATTGACAGAATATAGCAACACATTACTTATAAATAGATAACAAATTTTATTTATCATCAAATGTCAATTACACTTTACAAATTTCAAAGATATCTAATTTCCAAAACTAATATCATCCTTTTGCCCTATGTGCCTCGCATGTTGAAGTTGCTTAACCCTACCCAGTCCCTTCGTTAGGGGATCTGCTGGGTTCTCATCTGATGATACCCTCTTTGCTACGAGGAGTCCTTCTCCTATTCGATGTTTAATGAAATGGTATTTTTTGTCGATGTGTCTGGATCATCCCTGATCCCTTGGTTCCTTGGCTAAGGCAACTGCACTCACTCTATCACATAAAATCTCCATAGGCTCCTTTATAGCTGGTACAACTCCAATGTCTCCAATGAAGTTCTTTAGCCATATATCCTCCTTTGCTTCCTCGCTTGCTGCTAAATACTTTGATTCACAAGTTGAATCAGTCACTGTCTCCTTCTTGGAACTTTTCTAAGTAATTGCTCATCCGTTTAAGGTGAAGACCCAGCCTGACTAAGAGCAGAAATGATCCCTACCAGTCTGGAAGCTAGCATCACTATATCCCACTACTCTCAAGTCATCACTCCCACCGAGGGTAAGGACCCAGTCCTTAGTCCCCCGCAGGTACTTGAGAATGTTCTTTACCACAGTCCAGTGAGCCTTGCTAGGGTTCCCCTAATATCAGCTGACCATGCTCAAAGCAATGGCCACATCAGGATGAGTACAAGTCATATCATACATGATCGAGCCTACAGTGGAAGTCTATGGTACTCGACTCATCTCAACTATCTCTGCCTCTGTACTCGGGCTCTGATTCTTACTCAATCTGGCGTTACTCTAGATCGGTAACTCTCCTTTCTTGGAATTATGGATGCTGAACCTATTCAGCAGCTTATCCAAGTAGGTACTCTGACTAAGTCTAATTAGTCTTTTACTCCTGTCTCTCAAAATCCTTATCCCTAGGATATAGGTAGCTTCACCAAGGTCATTCATAGCGAAACACTTCCCCAACCAAGACTTCACTTCCTACAGGGTTGGGATGTCATTTCCTATGAGTAGTATGTCGTCCACATACAGTACCAAAAGCTAACTATACTCCCATTAGCCTTGACATATACATAAGATTCATCTTCGCTCCTCAAAAAGCCAAACTCTCTGAATTTCTCATCGAAACAAAGATTCCATCTGCGAGGTGCTTGTTTCAATCCAAAGATGGATTTCTCAAGCTTACACACTCTATTAGGGTAATCTGTGCTGAAAAAACCCTCAGGCTGACTCATGTAAACATCCCCAGTCAACTTTCCATTAAGGAAAGCTTTTTTGACATCCATTTTCCATATTTCATAATCATGAAATGCAACAATGCCTAACATAACCCTAATAGACTGAATCTTCGCTACTGGTGAGAAGGTCTCACCATAATCAACTCTTAGAGATTGAGAAAAGCCCTTTGCAACCAATCGTGCCTTATAAGTGTGTACATTACCATCTATGTCGGTCTTCTTCTTGAAGATCCATTTGCACCCGATTGTCTTACGACTTGTACATTATCAACCAAGTTCCAAACTTGATTGTCATACATGGACTATATCTGACTGTCCACAACCTCTTTCCATTTAACAGCCTCAGGGCCTGCCATGGCTTTCAAGTAGCTGTTAAGTTCATCCCGACTTACCAGTGTCCTATCACTCATAAGTGTATCACCTTCCGCGGTAATATGGAAACCATAGTAATGCTCAGGTGCATTCCTAACTCTCGTGGAACTCCTCAGAGGTACAGACTCGTCTGTCGGATCAACAAGAGTTTCCTCCTGAGGTTGATTGTTAGGATTTGAGGTTCCTTCACCACTTGACTCTTGAATTTCTTCAAGGTCAATTTGCCCCCCACTGTTTCCATGGCTTATGAACTCTCTCTCGTGAAATACTCCTCTCCTTGCTACAAAGACCACACTATCATTGGGTCTGTAGAAGAGATAACCAAAGGATTTCTGTGGGTAGCCGATGAAAATACACCTCTAACTTTGAGGTTTGAGCTTATTGTGAGTCTCGCGCCTCACGAAAGCCTTGCAACCCCAAATCTTGATGTGGTCTAGATTGGGAACTTTTCCAGTCCACATCTCGTGAGGTGTTTTGGAAACCTTTTTGGTAGGGACTAGATTAAGGATATGGGCGGCAGTCTCTAAGGCATACCCCCAAAATGAGATTGGTAGCAAAGCTCGACTCATCATGGAACAAACCATGTCCAAGAAGGTCTGATTACGCTTCTTAGCTACACCATTAAGCTGTGGTATCCTGGGAGGTGTCAATTGTGAGACAATCCCAAATTCCTTAAGATAGTCAAGGAACTCTGTACTAAGATACTCACCACCTCGATCGGATCGAAGCATCTTAATTTTCCTGCCCAACTGATTCTCCACTTCCTGTTTAAACTCCTTGAATTTTTCAAAGGTTTCTGACTTATGCTTGATTAAGTAGACATATCCATATCTACACAACTAGAAAAACAACCTTTTACGACGCTCATTGCGCGTCGTAAAAGGCTCAGACGACGCGCAAATACGCGTCAAGGAAGGCCCTGTCATAAAGAGAGACAACGCGCATTTACGACACGCAATTACGATGTGCGTTTACGACACGCAATGCGTATCAAGGAGGACCCTGTCATAAAGGAAGACGACACGCATTCGCGTGTCGTAACCTTACGATGCGCGTGTTAATGACACACAATGCGTATCAAGAAAGCCCATGTCAAGAAAGGCCATGTCATAAATGAAGATGACACACATTTTTGCGTATCGTAAATTTAAATGTTTAAAAAAAATAATTTTATATATTTATTAATTTTTAAATTAAATTTGCATTTAATTTCTCATAATAGAAATAAAATACCTTATACAAAAAATACAATCCATTGCATAATATAAAGTAAAATTTCATACTAAAAAAATAAAATAAATTGCACAAATTATAATGTCATACAAAGAATCATTCAAATGTTAAACAAAAATAATACATTGCTAACATGGGTTATACATTCCTATAAAAATAACAAATAATCATACAACTCTGTTTCTTACTGGAAAGGAATGCCAAACGTGATTACAAGTTTGACACCATTAGGATCTATATGTAGATTAACAGGAGCATTATCCTCACATGGTCCTACTTCCTCTAGAGTCAAATCCAAATGATATGTTAAGAATGTGTGTAAAACACTTGGTTAGCAAGTCATCAGGGTAGGGTAGCCAACTATGCATGTAAGTGATAAGATATATTAGGAAATAAACTCACCTTCAGAATGTAGTTTCTCCTTGTTATTACCATTATCCTTCACTCTAAACCATTCAAAGAAGAAACCTCCTTTCTCCCTGAAAGGGATCAAATAAACAAACTTTAAAACGACACAACAAAGTAGATGTGACTAATAATTTGTCATATATTGGATTTTTTTCACTAGGTTTTGAGTTCTCCATGTGTATTCTAATGTTCAATATCCTTTATTATTTTATCTTTAAGACCATTTTCCTAACAATAGCATCTTTAATGGGCTTGTAAAATGACGGCTTACCCTTTGCTATAAGATGCATTGTGGGGTATCCAAATGTACTTACAAGGACCCCAGTCCAAAATCTACAGTGAACTAGGGGAATACGTGCATCACACCTATCTTGGACACTCATCCACAATACACATTCAGAAAAAAAAATATATGTGAAACCAGAAACATGGAGTCAAGAAACAAAAGCATTAAAAGCCACTAAAGAAAACATATATATTGCTAAGAAAGTCACCCTTGTTGTTCCTAATATACCTAATGTAACTTGATGCAGTAATATATGCTGTTTCCAATCTATCTCAATCAGTTTTGCACTGTTTGTAGATTGTAAATAAACACAATGAATAAGCTTCTGCTGCATTTAATATAAAATTAGAACAATTGATGATCCTGATGCAATAATATATTACCTTGTTGGCCCTAGGGGTAGATACTTTGTTCTTAGAACATAACAAAAATTTTCCATTAAATTACTTTCTTACCTGAACAGCTTTATCAACGCATTTGTTGTATTTAACTAGTCTGAACAGCTTCTCTGAACAAGGTAACTCCCTTCTAGTATACACAACATCCTACAACACAAATGTTTCCATTAAATTACTTGCTTACCAAACTTTCCCTTATTTTGTCACTAATACATTTATTTAACCATGAAAGATACCTTGAGGTTGACTATAAAATGTTGAATCCTTTAACAGAAAATTGAGTTTGGAAAATGCAGAAACTGCTATGGGTGTGATGCTCAAGACGCTGGAGTTTCTATGGCGTTTCTTTGGCAAAGTTGTGTTTAAAACAATCTGACCTGTAACACATGGATTTAGATGAGCTAACGAATACAAGTTGAATTAAAAACATGTAAACACAGATAAGAACTGACATAGTATAAACCCATCTCGTTCTAGAAGATTTTGATTACGCCAGTATATGAAGAATACAGAGAAGATTTGCGTGTCCTCTATGTATGCAAGGATGACACGTATACATCCATAAATGGTCCAATGAATACCTGGAATATATTCAGCACAAGGGGCAGGAGATTTTACAGAGGGTCCTGATGTAGCAAGAAATAAGCTTACTTTGATTTTATCTGCATTCTAAGAAAAGAAACTATCATAAAGATGAAATTCAATAAACTAAATTGAAAGAACCAACTTATTGCAATGTAATATGTGAAAGCAAATAGCTGTATTTGATATGAAATTACCTCCAATCAAGGAGATTTATGTTTTCTGTCTTCAAAACAAAAGTGTGAGCACAATAAAGACTTTGTATTAGATTTTTGAGAGGTATCCTCAAAATCATAATCCTTGTTCTGAATAATTACAGGCTGTAATGCTTCGGTCATGGATTTGTCGACTGTTTCTAGCATGTATGTAGTTTTAGAGTCTCTAAATCTGGCTGCAATAGCCTCAACTGCATGCTTTAGCATGTTCTCTGCATCTGAATGAAAATTTGAGAATATTTCATGTTGCACGCTTCACCAGTTCTGATAAGTTAATCCGAACAACAGAATGTCTAGAGAATTTTCCAAGACCAAGGGCTAAACTTGTCTTTCCAATACCTGGACTTCCTTCCACCAGAACTACAATGCATAATAAGATAAAGAGAAGTAAGAACATCATGTAGTTGTAAACACAGTAAATAGTGTCCCAAATTATAAAACACGTCATTAGAAAGAAGAAAAAAAATACCAGGCTTTTTAAGTTGCATAACATAGAGCAAGGAATTTGTATGGGTGGTTGGTGCCAGAAAGTCAAATCCTTTAGTTTCTAAATGATTGTCACCTAAGGCACAGAAAAATACCTCTCATTAAATGGAAGTATCTTAATATCCATTAAAGGTCAACATATATCAAAACCACATTTAATGAATGGTCAACCTTTTTCAATGTAGAATGGATGAATTCCAAAATGAGTGTCGATCTCCATGCCATTACTAGATAGTGCCTAACCAGATTTTAGAACATCATACCAACCATAGTTTTCATCTGTCAAAACACTTACCTGATTCAGTTTGCTCTCCTGGTGTAGCAAATATAAATATCAGTTACTCAATAACTAATTAACAATAAGTAAAAAGATTTGAAAATAGTCAAAATACATAACACAAGTGCTTAATATAAATATTAGTTGCTCAGTAACTAATTAACAATAAATAAAAAAATTTGAAAATAGTCAAAATATAAAACTTTACATCTAACAGATATGAGGTCTAAATTAGCACAAATGTGGGGTCTATATTGCTCAGTAACTAATTAACAATTAAGTACCAAGTGATACATTAAAAACAAGAACAAGTTGTTACAATAGAGAAGAAACTACCACCAAACTCATGTCATACCCTATATATTAGAGAGAGAAAGAGAGAGAGGGGGGTGATAAAAAATTATACCGGGATAAACTCTTACTTCTGCTTCTGCTCCTACAGAGGCTCTTGCTAGGACTGCGTCTTTTTGGGCTTGCATTCTCATGAAATGTAAATAGATCCCGTAGATCCTTAGTATAGAGATTTGTCCCCTGAATTCATGAGGTGTGATATTTATTATTATTCATCAAGAAGCATTTGCATATGTTCAAAAAGAAGTAACAAATCCTGAAATACCTGAATGTTACTTAGCTAGTGTTTGTTGAATAAATTTTACCCTTTGCTTAACTAAAATGATAATAGAAAAAGAAAAAATAGTAGAAATATTTGTAATTTATCTGTTACCTTTTCTTCAATAATTTATCTGTTACCTTTTCTTCAAAGTCCTCAACATATGGAATTTTCTTCGGTAGTTCCATAAACAGTTGCAGATGAAAAGAATACCAACTGCCAACATTTAAAATTAGGTGAATATATCTTGAATCCAATATCAATGTGAAAGACAAGATAGGGTACATACCTTCTTATGATTGTATTTGGCCATGACTCTGTATAGGGTGATGGACCAGATCAAATTATTATCAAAGTAACGGAAATGTACAGGGGAGAAGTAGAATATACAGGGGAAAAGTAGAATGTCAGAAATGGAAGGAGACGTTGAGGGAGGCTTACAGACGGAAAAGGCGAGGAGAGAAGGAGGCGGTTGAGGAGTCGCAAAATCCTCAATCGTCGGCTTTGTGAGCGAGAGGACATGACCTATTTTTGTGAGGTGCGGTTCAAAGCACTCATTCTTTTGTCGATTTGGTGAGGACATGTAACAACCCGAAATTTCATATTACTTCTTGTAACTCAAATTGTAATCCAATTCGATCAACCAAACGCTGTTTCCAAATCCGTTTCCGATTTCATCATTAAATTAA
Organism: Lactuca serriola; assembly: GCF_051521515.1. Taxonomy (NCBI): domain Eukaryota; kingdom Viridiplantae; phylum Streptophyta; class Magnoliopsida; order Asterales; family Asteraceae; genus Lactuca; species Lactuca serriola. Next base: position 195,982,719 of record NC_136408.1, on the reverse strand, counting down.
GTCATTAACATATATCGATCTAAAATGACATAATGGGTGTCTTAATGCCATTGGGAATCATTCTAACACCCCATTATAGTTATCGGAATAATTCTAGAATCGACCATATCGGGTTACGGCAACTTGGTCGGGTGCGACCAAAAGCCCCGCCTAACGCCGGTACCGGGTAGAATTCCGTCGTGTCCCATTTTCGAGCACTATATAAGTAATTCAAAGCTTTCATTTTAAGCTTTTGGCCATTTCTCCCATAATCACTTCCAACCTATCTCCTCATCCAAAATCAAAGGTCCAAAAACAAAGAATTAAGGCTCCAAATCAAAGAGGCAACATCCCTAACTTGTTATCTAACCTCTTTAGCCTTCAATTTGATGTTTAAATTGAGTTTTAAGACCTAGAACATGTGTTTACGGCCAAGGATCAAGCTTGGGCCGTAAACACCTAAAAATGGGGTTTTTGAGCCATTTAACCCTTCCAAACCATTGTTGGGACTTAGATATGACTTTGAGGCTTACAAATCTGGACTTGGAACACCCTAAACATTCATTTTGAGGGACAAACAAGAGTTTACGGCCAAGACATGTGCTTGGGTCGTAAACTCCATAAACATGAGGGATAAACTCATTTTTACATGTTAGAATGCCTTGAAACTCAACCAATAGCTTTGTGGTAAATCCTAGAACCAACTAAAAATAGTTTAGAGACCTTAAACACATCAAAAATACCACATATAGGAGTTTACGGCCTCGTAACATACCCTTTGGCCGTAAACTCATATAATTATGTCAAATGATGCATCTAATTCACTCCAAAGGCTTGCATAAATTTCTAAAATCACATGTGATTGTTTTAAGTATCAAAAACTAATTTTTCATGAGCATGGGAGACTTTACGGCCATAGAACATGCTTCTAGGCCGTAAATTCCTAAAAATGTGTTAAATGGTGACCTAAATTCATAACAAGGCTTGGAAAATTAACTAGAATCACATGTGATTGTTCTTTGTACCTCAAATGAATTATTCTTGACCATAGTATAGTTTACGGCCGTAAACTCCATGTTGAAGGCCGTAAACTCCCTTTTAAATGTTATAAATCCAAACAAATTAAACCAAGGCATTCTAGAAGTCCATTTCAACAATCCCCATGTCCATTCAAACCATTAAACCCTCAAAATCACACCAACATGAGTTTACGGCCGTAAACTCATGTGTGTGTGTGTTTTGTAGCTATAAACTCCATAAAATGTTTACTTTTGGAGAGTAAACTCAAGTCCCAAGTCCCTAGTGCGATATTACATCCGAAGATGTCACCAGGGTCGCTCCAAACGCTCGTATTGAGGTGTTTAACCTCGTTGGAGTGTAATGTTCCATATAATTAGTGATTTTAAATCTAATTAGTGTTATATGGACATTATTACATTTTACATAGGGACATCGCTAGTAAACAATCCCCGAACCAACATCTAGTATCCAAAACCGACGCATTTCTGAGTCCGGTGAGTTCATACCCCTACCCTTTTTCACTGTTTTTCACTGTTTTCAGGGGGGACACAAGCAAAGTACAAGGGCTTTCTTGTACTCAAAACTTATTTTCGTGTGTGTGTTGACATTTCATATGCTTTTAATACTGATATACACAACTGATAACCAGTAGAATATGTAGATTACGTAAACGTTTATTTGTGAAATGGGTTTTATAAACTGTTATGTTTTATATATTTCACAAATGGTTTTCCACATTTTATCAGTTAAAAGCTTGACATTAAAACACATGAACAATATATTTTGTACACTGTCTTGTCCTCGGTAACATTCCACATAGATACGCGAATGGAGGATTATCATATTATTACTGGTAAATTTGTTATTCCTGTATGATTCGAGACACGTCCTCAGCGAACACTCCACAGAGATACGCGAGTGGAGGACTACACCCGTAACCAGAATCTCTGGAATTTAGAGAGCATGACTTGAGTGTATAGATCTATACGGGGCTGACTACCCCACACCTGGCTGCTAGCTACATCCGAACCGAAATGGTTCAAGGGTGATGAAAGTCATAAGGTTGTGGACTACTTATTGCCACAGGTTCAGTTTTCAGTATGGTTATGGAACTTGCAATTAGGATAACAAAGATTTACTTATAGTAATAATGAATAACATTACATCTTTTACATTGATAACCCACATTCAGGAAAGTATAGGACTTTCCTGGGAAACCTCATACAGAATCAGATTTAACTAGAATACATCTTTTACATCTTTTACAAATGATAACCAACATTCAGGGAATCATGGGGCCTTCCTGGGGAAACATTCATATAACCAGAAAAGTGTAACAAACAGGATAACTTTATATCTTTTACTATTGGTAATATACAATCAGGAAAGTATGGGACTTTCCTGGGAATCCATTGGTACATAACCAGAGCAGTATAAGAAAACAGATAACATAAATGTACAGTTTCACAAAGGTAAACATGTTTTTAGTGTACAAACCTACTATATTTTGTAATTGTGAAATAACAATCAACTTTTAAGAAAATATGGGATTTTCTTGGCGTGTATAACATTTACAGAAATAGAAACGAAACATGGACATTTTCACGAAACAAAACCCTCTTATGAACTCACCAGCGTTATGCTGATTTTCAAAACCGCTTGTGTTCTCAGGTCGACATTAGAACAGGTACCGATGATCCTTTTTGCTCGAAGCTGGAGTACTCAGAAAACCCGTTTCACTTTGTTCATATATATATATATATATATATATATATATATATATATATATATATATATATATATATATACTATGTATCACAACTGTACAACTTTACGTTTGAAAACAATTGTAAAACTTTTATATGAAATGTAATGGTTGTTCTACTTTACTTACTATGTACATTGGATTTGATACTCAACGTGGAGTCAACCCCGGAAATGTTTCCGCCTTCGGTTTTCGGGGTGTGACAGATTGGTATTAGAGCCCTTGTTTAGAGTGAATAAAGTATACCAAACCTTACATGGTATAAAACTATAAACACTAAAGGGCCTAAGTGCTCTGAAATAAAAGTATCTTCAGACTATAAGTATTTTCAAAAGTATATAAGTATACCAAATCGTCGAGATCCGTAACTATAAGTAGAACAAAACATAAGTAAATGGGTGTTGTGTACTGCGGTTAAAACTGTGCAGTTATGTAGTCGTGTCTAGGATCAATATAGCCTGGCCAACTATATTCATTCGAGACACGGCCAACATGTGCTTGGGAGTGACTGTGGTATGCGGCATGCCTAAAACTTACCTTAATACCACAAACATCGAGCCAGTATCGTATCGAATCATGAAATACTATGGGAGTATTTCTCGAATCAATTCTTTGTAGAAATCCTCGTTCATGTATAGACCCCCGATCATTCCGTTAGCGATAGTTCACCTGCTTCAATAACTCTTTCCTGTTTTATCACTTATTTAGAATAAATATCTGTCATATCTCTCGATTCAATTCGGAGGACTTATCATCCTTTCTTTCTTGATCTTATTAGATCAAGATGCCTCCCAGAAAGAGACCCAGCTCAAAGACCAACAACCCTCCGCCACCACCTCCTCCTGAAATTGATCTCGTGTTATTTCAGACAGCTGTTACCGCCGCGGTGGCAGCTGCCATGTCCCAATTGAACACCGGTGGTTCCGGTGGTTCAGGAGGTGGTACTCAAGATCAAGAAGGAAATCAGGGACATCGAAGTTCCTATAAAGACTTCATGAATGCAAAGCCAACATCCTTTGATGGCACTGGAGGTGTCATTTCCCTATCCCGATGGTTCAAGAAAATCGAATCCATCTTCGAAATTTGTGCCTGTGATGAGTCCGATAAGGTCAAATTTACAGCCTGTACCTTCAGTAATAAAGCCTTGACTTGGTGGAATAGCCGAGTCAAATCCTTAACCCTACCCGTAGCCAATGCTATGGGCTGGAACGCCATGAAAGAACTCCTCCTTGCCGAATACTATCCCCATGGTGAAATGCAGAAGCTAGAGCACGAGCTCTAGAACCTGAAGATGAAAGCTTCCGACATTGCTGCATACACTTCCCGATTCGATGATCTTGCCCTTCTCTGTCCTGGTTTGGTCACTCCTGAAAGCAAAAAGATCTAGAGGTTTATTTGGGGGTTAACCAATCCAACAAAAGGTCATGTCTTTGCTGCTCGCCCGGACACATATGATAGTGCTAAGACTTTAGCCCAAGCCATAATTGATCACAGTGACGATGTCGAGGAAGCCACCATTGCCCTTGAGTCGGCTAAAAGCAGTGGTGAGAAAAGAAAATTCTGGAAGAAGAAGAAGGGTCAATCTTCTCAAGGGTCCTCCAAAAGACAGCAAACAATAGCAGTCCATGCTGCTACTACCCCTGTTGCTGCTGCTTCTGTTGTGGGATCCACAGCTCCAACTCCTACCAGCCGGTATGCTGGTAATCTCCCTCTCTGTGAAAAGTGCAAGTATCACCACAATCCTGGCCCCTGTCGAGAACTTTCCTGTACCAGTTGTGGTAAGAAGGGGCACACAGTCCGATTCTGCAAAGCTCCGGCCCAATCGGCCAATCAATCTTCGGGAGCAGGTGTTGGTCAAGCCTGCTACAACTGTGGTGAGGCTGGGCACTTTAAAAGAAACTTCCCCAAAAAGTCTACTGCTGATAACACCGGAAGGGTCCTCGCTATGGGACGGGAGGAAGCGGTCGCTGATCCCACTGTTGTCTCGGGTACGTTCCTTCTCGACAACTCATACGCTAATATTCTTTTCGATTCGGGTGCTGAGAGAAGCTTTATTAGTCATGCATTCAAACATAACCTAAGACATAATTCCGAACCTTTAACTGAAACATTTACCGTCGAGATGGCTAACGGTGAGAAGGAAAGCGCCAACGAGGTGTTCGTAGGTTGTACCCTTACCCTTAACGACCAATCGTTTCCTATCGATCTTATGCCAGTATCCATAACGAGCTTTGATGTCATCATTAGCGTGGATTGATTGAGTCCGAATCATGCACATATCCTTTGTTTCGAAAAAGCCATCCGTCTCAACCTTCCTTTGGGTTAAACTCTCATAATATATGGCGATAAACTTAGTTCCAACCTTCGTATCATTTCCTACATCAAATCTCAGAAGCTCCCGCGAAAGGAGTGCATTGCATTCTTGGCCCATGTAATCAACGAGAAACAGGAAGTTAAAGACCTCGCGAGCATCCCCGAAGTCTGTAACTTTCCTGATGTGTTTCCCGGAGAGCTTCCAGGAATTCCTCCCGAGCGTCAGGTCGAATTCCGTATTGACCTAATTCCTGGAGCTACTCCCGTAGCGAAGTCTCCGTATCGCTTAGCTCCATCAGAGATGCAGGAGTTATCCAGTCAACTCAACGAGTTTCTCAGTAAAGGATTCATTAGACCTAGTTCCTCGCCCTGGGAGCTCCAATCCTGTTTGTCAAGAAGAAAGATGGATCCTTTCGAATGTGTATCGATTATCACGAGCTGAACAAGTTGACTGTCAAAAACCGATACCCTCTTCCGCGAATAGATGACCTCTTCGATCAACTCCAGGGATCCAGTTACTTCTCCAAGATAGACCTTCGATCAGGGTACCATCAGCTACGAGTTCATGAAAGTGATGTGTCCAAAACAGCTTTCAGGACTCGATATGGACACTACGAGTTTGTAGTGATGCCCTTTGGTCTAACCAACGCACCGGTAGTGTTCATGGACCTGATGAACTGGGTGTGTCGTCCTTATCTGGATAAGTTAGTCATTGTGTTCATTGATGACATACTCGTCTACTCCAGAAGTGAAGAAGACCACAAACAACACTTGAGACTAGTGTTGGAGACCCTGCGATCTGAGAAGTTGTACGCAAAATTTTCTAAATGCGAGTTCTAGATTCGGAAGGTAACTTTCCTCGGTCATGTGGTAAGCGAGGAGGGTATTCATGTAGATCCTTCCAAGATAAAGGCGATAGAGAATTGGTCAGCACCAAAGACACCCACAGAAATCCGACAATTTTTGGGTCTCGCTGGCTATTATCGAAGATTCATGCAAAACTTTTCCAGAATCGCCAAACCTCTAACCACTCTAACACAGAAAGGTGTACCCTTTTGTTGGAGTGATAAACAAGAAACTGCATTTCAGATGCTAAAGAAAGCCTTGTGCAGCGTGCCTGTTCTGTCCCTACCCGAAGGGACAGAGGACTTTGTTGTCTACTGTGATGCGTCTAATCAAGGCCTAGGATGTGTGCTTATGCAAAGAGGAAAAGTAATTGCCTATGCTTCTAGACAGTTGAAAACACACAAGGTCAACTATACCACACACGAATTGGAGCTAGGAGCCGTCGTCTTTGCGTTGAAGATTTGGAGACATTATCTCTATGGAACCAAGTGTACGATCTTCACCGATCACAAGAGCCTGCAGCACATCTTTGACCAGAAAGACTTAAACATGAGACAAAGGCGATGGGTAGAACTACTCAGTGCTAATCAGTGTGAAATCCGTTACCATCCTGGCAAGGACAATGTGGTAGCAGATGCCCTTAGTAGAAAGGAGAGTGCAGGCCGTAAGGTGAACAACCAGACAATGACCATTCATTCCAACCTACCCATACAAATCCGAGGAGCCCAATTAGAAGCCCTCAAACCCGAGAACATGTTGACCGAAGCCTTAAGAGGAATGGAAAAGAAACTTGAGATCAGAGGTGACGGAGTCCATTGTTTCATGGATCGGATCTGGATTCCCAAGTCCGGAGGATTCAGAGAGTTAGTCATGGAGGAAGCGCATAGAACCAAATACTTTGTTCACCCGGGCTCTGACAACATTTACTTAGATCTCAAGAAACAATACTGGTGGCCAAGCATGAAGGCTGAGATAGCTACGCTCGTGGGCAAGTGTCTGACTTGCGCCAAGGTAAAAGTTGAGCACCAGAAACCCTCGGGTCTGCTCCAGCAACCCGAGATACCTGAATGGAAATGGGAGATGATCACCATGGATTTCATCACCAAATTACCCAAGTGCTCGAGTGGGCATGATACCATTTGGGTGATTGTCGATCGTTTGACAAAGTCAGCTCACTTCGTCCCAATCAAAGAATCATACAAGATGAAAAGACTTGCGCGGATTTATATCCAGGAGGTAGTCCGACTGCACGGTGTACCTGCGTCCATTATCTCTGATCGAGATAGCAGGTTTACCTCCCGATTTTGGCAGTCTCTTCAGAAAGCTCTTGGAACCAAACTAGATATGAGCACGGCGTATCATCCTCAGACAGATGGGCAGAGTGAGAGAACAATCAAAACTCTGGAAGACATGCTTAGGGCATGTTTCATTGACTTTGGAAAGTCGTGGGACGCACATCTACCTTTGATCGAATTCTCGTACAACAACAGTTATCACACCAGCATTAGGGCTGCCTCGTTCGAAGCCCTATACAGTTGTAAGTGCAGATCCCCTCTATGCTGGGTCGAGGTGGGAGATACACAGCTAGCCAAGAGTCGAGTCCCCAACAGTGCTCTCATTGGTCCTGAGATCATCCGTGAAACCACCGAGAAGATCATCCAAATACGAGAACGACTGAAAGCTTCACGTGATCGCTAGAAGAGTTACGCTGATAACCGTCGAAAACCACTGGAATTCCAGGTTGGAGATCGTGTCCTATTGAAGGTCTCGCCTTGGAAAGGCACTGTACGCTTTGGTAAGCGTGGGAAACTTAATCCGAGATACATCGGACCTTTTGAGACCCTCGCCAGGATCAGTCCGGTAGCCTATAAACTTCGTTTACCTCACGAGCTCAGTAACATTCATCCTGTCTTCCATGTTTCAAATCTCAAGAAGTGCCTATCTGATGAAACCCTAGTGATTCTGTTAGACGAGATCGAGATCGATGAAAACCTCAACTTCGGGGAGGAACCGATCGAAATCATGGATCGAGAAGTCAAACGTACGAAACAAAGTCGCATTTCGTTAGTGAAGGTTCGCCGGAATGCCAAGCGGGGACCGAAGTTCAGTTGGGAGCGGGAAGACTCGATGAAACAGAAGTATCCACAACTCTTTCTAGATCCATGATTTGAATTTTATCTTGTCTTGAATTTCGGGACGAAATTCCCTCTAACGGGGGGATAATGTAACAACCCGAAATTTCATATCACTTCTTGTAACTCAAATTGTAATCCAATTCGATCAACCGAACGCTGTTTCCAAATCCGTTTCCGATTTCATCATTAAATTAAGTCATTAACATATATCGATCTAAAATGACTTAATGGGTGTCTTAATGCCATTGGGAATCATTCTAACACCCCACTATAGTTATCGGAATAATTGTAGAATCGACCATATCGGGTTACGGCAACTTGGTCGGGTGCGAGCAAAAGCCCCGCCTAACGCCGGTACCGGGTAGACTTCCGTCGTGTCCAATTTCCGAGCACTATATAAGTGATTCAAAGCTTTCATTTGAAGCTTTTGGCCATTTCTCCCATAATCACTTCCAACCTCTCTCCTCATCCAAAATCAAAGGTCCAAAAACAAAGAATTAAGGCTCCAAATCAAAGAGGCAACATCCCTAACTTGTTATCTAACCTCTTTAGCCTTGAATTTGATGTTTAAATTGAGTTTTAAGACCTAGAACATGTGTTTACGGCCAAGGATCAAGCTTGGGCCGTAAACACCTAAAAATGGGGTTTTTGAGCCATTTAACCCTTCCAAACCATTGTTGGGACTTAGATATGACTTTGAGGCTTACAAACCTGGACTTGGAACACCCTAAACATTCATTTTGAGGGACAAACAAGAGTTTACGGCCAAGACATGTGCTTGGGTCGTAAACTCCATAAACATGAGGGATAAACTCATTTTTACATGTTAGAATGCCTTGAAACTCAACCAATAGCTTTGTGGTAAATCCTAGAACCAACTAAAAATAGTTTAGAGACCTTAAACACATCAAAAATACCACATATAGGAGTTTACGGCCTCGTAACATACCCTTTGGCCGTAAACTCATATAATTATGTCAAATGATGCATCTAATTCACTCCAAAGGCTTGCATAAATTTCTAAAATCACATGTGATTGTTTTAAGTATCAAAAACTAATTTTTCATGAGCATGGGAGACTTTACGACCATAGAACATGCTTCTAGGCCTTAAACACCTAAAAATGTGTTAAATGGTGACCTAAATTCATAACAAGGCATGGAAAATTAACTAGAATCACATGTGATTGTTCTTTGTACCTCAAATGAATTATTCTTGACCATAGTAGAGTTTACGGCCGTAAAATCCATGGTTAAGGCCGTAAACTCCCTTTTAAATGTTATAAATCCAAACAAATTAAACCAAGGCATTCTAGAAGTCCATTTCAACAATCCCCATGTCCATTCAAACCATTAAACCCTCAAAATCACACCAACATGAATTTACGGCCATAAACTCATGTGTGTGTGTGTTTTGTGGCTATAAACTCCATAAAATGTTTACTTTTGGAGAGTAAACTCAAGTCCCAAGTCCCTAGTGCCATATTACATCCGAAGATGTCACCCGGGTCGCTCCAAACGCTCGTATTGAGGTGTTTAACCTCATTGGAGTGTAATGTTCCATATAATTAGTATTATATAGACATTATTACATTTTACATAGGGACATCGCGAGTAAACAATCCCCGAACCAACGTCTAGTATCCAAAACCGACGCACTTCCGAGTCCGGTGAGTTCGTACCCCTACCCTTTTTCACTGTTTTTCACTGTTTTCAGGGGGGACACAAGCAAAGTACAAGGGCTTTCTTCTACTCAAAACTTATTTTCGTGTGTGTGTTCACATTTCATATGCTTTTAATACTGATATACACAACTGATAACCAGTAGAATATGCAGATTACGTAAACGTTTATTTGTGAAATGGGTTTTATAAACTGTTATGTTTTATATATTTCACAAATGGTTTTCCATATTTTATCAGTTAAAAGCATGACATTAGAACACATGAACAATATATTTTGTACACTGTCTTGTCCTTGGTAACATTCCACATAGATACGCGAATGGAGGATTATCATATTATTACTAGTAAATTTGTTATTCCTGTATGATTGGAGACACGTCCTCGGTGAACACTCCACAGAGATACGCGAGTGGAGCACTACACCCGTAACCAGAATCTCTGGGATTTAGAGAGCGTGACTTGAGTGTATAGATCTATACGGGGCTGACTACCCCACACCTGGCTGCTAGCTACATCCGAACCGAAATGGTTCAAGGGTGACGAAAGTCATAAGGTTGTGGACTACTTATTGCCACAGGTTCAGTTTTCAGTATGGTTATGGAACTCGCAATTAGGATAACAGAGATTTACTTATAGTAATAATGAATAACATTACATCTTTTACATTGATAACCCACATTCAGGAAAGTATAGGACTTTCCTGGGAAACCTCGTACAGAATCAGATTTAACTAGAATACATCTTTTACATCTTTTACAAATGATAACCAACATTCAGGAAATCATGGGGCCTTCCTGGGGAAACATTCATATAACCAGAAAAGTGTAACAAACGGGATAACTTGATATCTTTTAATATTAGTAATATACAATCAGGAAAGTATGGGACTTTCCTGGGAATCCATTGGTACATAACCAGAACAATATAAGAAAACAGATAACATAAACGTACATTTTCACAAAGGTAAACATGTTTTTAGTGTACAAACCTACTATATTTTGTAATTGTGAAATAACAATCAACTTTTAAGAAAATATGGGATTTTCTTGGCGTGTATAACATTTACATAAATAGAAAGGAAACATGGACATTTTCACGAAACAAAACCCACTTATGAACTCACCAGCGTTATGCTGATTTTCAAAATCGCTTGTGTTCTCAGGTCGACGTTAGAACAGGTACCGAAGATCCTTTTTGCTCGAAGCTGGAGTACTCAGAAGACCCGTTTCACTTTGTTCATATATATATATATATATATATATATATATATATATATATATATATATATACATACATATATATATATATATATATATATATATATATATATATATATATATATATATATATATATATATACTATGTATCACAACTGTATAACTTTACTTTTGAAAACAATTGTAAAACTTTTATATGAAATGTAATGGTTGTTCTACTTTACTTACTATGTACATTGGATTTGATACTCAACGTGGAGTCAACCCCGGAAATGTTTCCGCCTTCGGTTTTCGGGGTGTGACAGGACATGACTGGAGAAGGAAGGAGACGGCAAGGGATGGCAGCAAATGGAAATGGCGAGGAGCGAATGAGGAAATTCAGGAGTCGGATAATCCTCAATTAGCGGCGTTGTGAGTGAGATGAAAGAGGGAAAAAATGGTGGAGGAGAAACGAGCGGGAATTTCTAATTTTTTTTGGAGATTTCCTTTTTCCCTCTATTAAGGAGTATAGGTTAAGCACTGGAGAACGGCGTTGAGGTAGCAGGTATTACCGAGATTCTTAAACCCTAATGGAGGACTGTTCTTTCGTTTCTTCAACAAAAAACTCATTTTCCAAGTCAATTGCAATTGGAAACCGGCCATTAACAGCAAGGACCTCACGTTCCTGATTCACTCGCCTCATTGAATGACAATCCCCACCGCATGTATATCGTCATCGTGCGAGGCCTGAAGATTCGGTGTAGGTTGGAGGTAGTGGAGGTGGGTATCATGCAGGGTTTTAGGGTTTCGTTTGATCGAAGAGGATTTTGGGGTTTCGTTTGATCGAAGAGGATTTTACAACATACAAACAAGAAAGAGGAGGGTATCAGGCGGGGTTTTCAATTTTTTGGTATTTTGATTCCCCCCCCCCCCTTGGCAATTAAAAAATTGAAGAACGCGCGTTGATGAAAAAAATTATAAAACGATAGTTCTACACGACGCACCTTTTTATAGTAGGTGCCCTCCGTGTTTTTAATTTTTTTTATTGGACACTAATTGTAGGGCACACATAAATGCGTGCCCTCTATGCTTCATATTTTGGAAAACTGACATCAATTTTTAGAGCACGCACAAATGCGTGTCCTCTATCAGCGCGTGTCATTGATTGCGCGTCATAAAAGGCTGTTTTTCTAGTAGTCCTACTATAATCAATAGTAAAAGTCACATAGAAGCGGTTAGCATCCTTTGCGGAAATTCTGAAGGGTCCACACACATCAGTATGTATGCGGTCCAACAAACCGTCACCCTTAGCACAAGAACTAGTGAAGGTTGATTTTATCATTTTTCCAAGTAAACAAGATTCACAACTATCATCTAACTTTAGTGTTGTATTAGTGTCTAAGCCCGTAACTATATTTGGTAAGTACTTGACCCGGTTGTGCATGGTCCTTTTGGGTTGCCTTCACCATAGCAACTTGACATGGTAATTTATGGAGAGAGAGAAGATATTTGGTAAGTACTACCTATCACATTTTGAGGGTATGCCTTAGAGACTGTTGTCCATATCCTTAACTTAGTCCCTACGAAGAAGATTGCCAAAACACCTCACGAGATGTGGATAGGGAAAGCTCCCTCGTTGGCACATATCAAGGTTTGGGGTTGAGAGGCTTTCGTAAGACGAGAGACTCACGACAAGCTCGAACTTCGTAGTGAGTGATGTATTTTCATCGGCTACCCGTAGAAATCCTTTGGATGAGTGACAATGTTGTCTTCGTTGCGAGGAGAGGGGTTTTCTGAGAGCGAGAAATCATAAGCCAAGGAGACAGTGGGGGGCAAATCGATCTTGAAGAGATTCAAGAGCCGAGCGATGAAGGAACCTCTAACGCTGGTGCTCAACCTGAGGAGGAAACTCCGGTTGAACCGATTGATGATTCCTTACCTCTTAGACGTTCTGAAAGAGTTAGGGTTCAACCCCATTTTTGTGGTTTTCATATTACTATGGAAGGGGATACGTTCATTAGCGATAGTACACTAATGAATTTGGACGAACCTAACAATTATAAGGAGGCCATGGCAGGCCTGCAGTCTTCAAAATCGAAAGAGGCAATGGACAGCGAGATTCGGTCCATGTATGAAAACCAATTTTGGAATTTGGTTAACCATGTTCCCAGACGTAAGACGGTTGGGTGCAAGTGGATCTTCAAGAAGAAGACCGACGTGGATGGGAATATGCACACATATAAGGTGCGATTGATTGCGAAGGGTTTCACTCAAACTCCCGGAGTTGACTATGATGAAACTTTCTCACCAGTTGCTAAGATAAAGTCTATTAGGGTGATGCTGACCATTGCTGCATTTCATGATTATGAAATATGGCAAACGATGTCAAAACCACTTTCCTTACTGGAAAGTTGGCTGAGGATGTTTACATGGCTCAGCCGGAGGGTTTTGTCAATGCGAAGCATCCCAATAAAGTGTGTAAGCTTGAGAAGTCCATTTATGGACTTAAGAAAGCGTCTCGCAGATGGAATCTTTGTTTCGACGAGAAAGTCAAATAGTTTGGATTTCTGTGAAGCGAAGATGAATCATGTGTATATGTCAAAGCCAGTGGGAGTATAGTTAGCTTCGTCGTATTGTATGTCGATGACATACTGCTCATAGGAAACGACATCCCGACATTGCAGGAGGTTAAGTCCTGGCTTGGGAAGTGTTTCTCTATGAAGGACCTCGGAGAGGCTTCCTATGTTTTGGGAATAAGGATAGTGAGAGACCGAGGTAAGAGACTAATAGGACTTAGTCAGAATACTTACTTGGACAAAGTACTAAAACGTTTTAGTTTGGTAAACTTAAAGAAGGTAGAGATACCAATCCAACGTAATGCCAAGTTGAGTAAGATTAAATGCCCTAGTACTAAAGTCGAGATAGCATAAATGAGCCGAGTACCATATGCTTCCGCCGTTTTCTCGATTATGTATGTTATGACTTGTACTCGCCCTGATATGGCCTTCGCTTTGAGCATGATCATTAGATATCAAGGGAACCCTGGTAGAGCGCATTAGACCGCAGTCAAGAACATACTTAAGTACCTTTAGAGGAACAAGGAATGGTTTCTAGTCCTCGGTAGGAGTGATGACTTCAAGGTGCGAGGGTATAGTGACGCCAGCTTTCAGACCGATAGAGACAACTACCGTTCGCATTCTGGTTGGGTCTTTACCCTTAATGGAGGAGCAGTGACTTGGAAAAGTTCCAAGCAAGAAATTGTAGCTGATTCAACATGCGAATCAGAGTACATTGCAGCGAGTGAAGCGTCAAAGGAGGCGATATGGTTGAAGAACTTCATTGGAGACTTTGGAGTTGTGCCTACCATAAAGGAGCCCATGGAAATTTTCTGTGATAATGAAGGAGCGGTTGCCTTAACAAAGGAACCAAGGGATCATGGTAGATCTCGACATATCGACATAAAATATCACTTTATTCGACATCGGGTAGAAGAAGGACTCATGTAGTAAAGAGGGTATCTTCAGAATATAACCCAACAGAGCCGTTTACGAAGGGACTGAGTAGGGTTAAGCACTTGCAGCACGCTAGGAGCATTGGGCTGAAGGACGATATTAATTTAGATTAGATAGTTTAGAAACATGTAATTGATAAATGTAATTGACATCTGATGATTAAATAAAAGGTATTATTTATAAGTAAAGTTATTGTCTTATATTAATTATTTAACTATTGTTTCATTTTGCATGTTTTGAGTTCCTGGATAATTGAGTTATTTAAGGATAATTGAATTATTCGAACGATCCACAGTCGTTCATATGTTGGAAGTAGATATGAATGGAGACTGTCATGAATAGGTGTGTAGATTGTCTAAAAGGTATTAGACATAGCAAAGGTTTGCTACAACGTTCATGAGTGCTTATGAACAAGTTTTGAGCATTGGAATAAACCCGCGCTTGCTGGAATCACTTCATGGAATTTATGACAAGTGATCGCAAGACGATAATATCATATGGTCTTAAAACCTAGATATATGGTTTATTGTTGGCTGATTTGTTGTGCATTGATAATGTGAAAACGCATCAGTAACTTGATGTCATAAAATGCATTGTTGTGTATGATTTGATTAGTGAATAGTAAATGCATATAAGTCGATGTTTATCTGTTCCTTTTATTATAAGAGGGTAAAAGCGATATCAGGGCCCCTCGATGATTTGATTTTACTTATGTGCCGGGCCCGGTCAGGACTGAATTGATGTGTTCAATTAAGTTCTATGTCAAATGAATCTGAGATCGAGAAACATATTGTTGGATAATAAGTATGACTATGTTCCATGTGATTGTCCGCACGATATCTAGAACAGAGGACTATACGATCCCTTATCTAAAGGACAAAGTATTGATAAGATCAAAGTTCGACAGCGTCTTTGAGAGCTACGATTGCTAATCGGATTGTAGTTACATTTATAGTTACTAGACTTATCCAAGTGGGAGACTATTGGATTAGTGTCTAAGTCCGTAACTATATTAGGTAAGTACTTGACCCGGTTGTGCTTGATCCTTTTGGGTTGCCTTCACCATAGCAACTTGACATGGTAATTTATGGATAGAGAGAAGATATTATGATTTATTAATATATTATAAGCGTAATATATTAAAAGAGAAATCATATTATTTGATTAATATTGGTCATAAATTAATTAGGAATTAATTTGGTGACTAAAAGAGATTAATTAATTAAAGGGGCACAAACTGTCAAATGTGTGATAGTTGAGTTTTGGACTGGGAAACCTAATGGACTAAGGGGGAACGAAATTATGATGAAGGATCATCATATTTTCGTCCAAGGCCCTATTCCAGAAGGTTTCATGGGCTGCTTGGTGATTAAGTTGTCCACTAGGGTTTTGGCAGAAACCCTAGCAACCTACAGTATAATAGAGCTCCACTTGTAATTTTCGGCTACACTTGATCTCAAGAGAAACCCTAGGGCCGATTTTAGCATTCCCTCCTCTCTCTCATAATTTCCTTCTTGCTAGTTGGTGTTTGTAAGCCATTAGAGGAGTTACCCTTGTGACTCTAAGCTCCAAGACAAGAAGAATCAAGATGGAATCAAGC
Source organism: Lactuca serriola (assembly GCF_051521515.1). NCBI lineage: Eukaryota > Viridiplantae > Streptophyta > Magnoliopsida > Asterales > Asteraceae > Lactuca > Lactuca serriola. Next base: position 195,966,669 of record NC_136408.1, on the reverse strand, counting down.
AATCAACAAATGTAATCATCTAGATATGATTTGTTATGTTTTTTTTTCGAATTCATGTTATTAGATCTAGGGTTTGCAAGTATTGGATTCATTGCATGTACAATAACAGAAGCCTATATCCAAGCATTAGGGTTTGCATGAGCACATAGGATGTTTATTTGTGTAAAACCCATCATTTAGGTCAAATGACTCCAAGACTCCATCCTTTTTGAGTTGGCCTATGTGTTTCTTGCTCACATGTGCAAGACAACAATGCCATAATGATGCTTTATCCAAGTTAGTGGAAGAATCGATACACAACACATTATTTCCTAGGTTATCAACAACCGACACAGTTTCATATACACCATCACAAGGTAATGCTTTAAAATAAAGAACATTATTAAAGAAAGCATTTATACCACCACATCCATTATCAAACGAAAACATAAACCCTTGTTTGTACAAAAAATGAAAGGAAATAATATTTCTTGCCATTTCAGATGAGTAACTACACTTATTCAAATCTAACTCTAACCCACTACTTAGCAACAAAGAATAAACTACAATCTTGGTGACGGGTGAAGCTTTCCTATTCCCTATGATCAAGTTTATCTTCCTATGCTCCACATTCTCACTTGTTCTTAGTCCTTGCAAATAAGAACTTATGTGAATACCACAACCTGTATCAAGGAACCAAGAATTAGAATGGGGTGAGTTATTATACAATATAGTGTAAATACCTGCATTGTTAGGTTTCACTTTACCATCCTTAACATTTTGCAGGTACTTTGGGCAATTTCGCTTCCAGTGCGACTTTTCATGGAAATAGAAGCATTCAGCCTCTTTAGGGTTGGCATAAGCAGTGACATAACATCTTTTGGTTCCACTCGAAGAGGAGCCATCAAGGGACTTTCCCTTGGTACCCTTCGAAAGGCTCTTCCTCTTCTTCCCTTTACCTTGCCCGATTGCCAAGACAGGGGCCACGGTAGGAGTAGGAGTGGTAACACCAGATTTTCCTTTAAGACCACTTTCGGCGGACTTCAAAAGTCCTTGAAGTTTGTTGAGTGTAACTTCCTCCTTTTTCATGTGGTATGTCATTCGGACTTGATCATAACACGAAGGTAAGGAGTGCAAAATGATGTCAATTGCCAACTCCTCGGGAAAGTTCACATTCAGTTTCAGCAAATGGTCCACATACCTTTGCATTTTCTGCATGTGGCCCGTGATGGGTTCACCATCCTTCATTCGGTTTGTTATCATGGAGGAGATGATTTCATACCGCTCTTGATGAGCACTCTGATGGTAGTTGTCCATCTAGTCCTGGTGCATCTCAAAAGGGTAGAAGTCCCCATAGGACTTTTGGAGCTCGGCTGTCATTGTGGCCAACAAGATACATGCCACTTTGGTGGCATCTCTCTCATGAGTCCGGAATTCAGCAATCTCCTCAGGAGTAGCAGACGAGTCATCAAATTCCTTAAGCTCCTTGTCGAGGACATATTCCTTGTCCTCGTAACGAGTGAACATCCTGATGTTCCTGATCCAATCCATAAAGTTGGAACCATCGAAGATGACTCTCCCACAAAGGTTCATGAGAGAGAAGGAGGCGGTAGGTGAATGACGATTTTTATAACGTAGAAGAGATGTCGAAATCAAAGCTATAAAATATTTGAAGGTAGGTGAATGACGATTCACCAATTTCCTCCATGAAAAACGAAATAAATTATTAGATTTTTATTGGTTTTGAAACTCCTAGATTCTTTTCAGATTCATTGAACTTTTCAATGGCATGTTTTAATCTCGAATGCTCCCTTCAAGTTTTGTGACTGGGATGCCGAAGATCATAGAATAAGGTGTGAATTAACCATGCAAATTACTTGGTACTCTTAATGTTCATCACCTAACCGATGTGCCGGTTAACCACACGCGCTCCACCGATCTATGATAAACCTTAAGCCACCATTTGCCTACCTTGTTAAGTCCAGGTTAGTGTGTCGGTTAATAACACACGCTCCACCAACGACTTAAGCAAAGTGAAAAGTGTAATTTCATGGGTTAGCACCCTATTCACATTTTCCTAAAGTAACTAAGATTAAAAATTTATAAAACATTTAGTTACTTTATAACCATCATACTTTTAATGAGGATTAAATTCACTATCCTACCTATTCGGCTAACGACCCTCCACCGCTCAAGGAAACGATGGGTGAGAGTGGACACCCATTAAGCTGCCATTTTATAGGCAACAACCTTATACCCCCTTATAGACCGGCTTTGTGAATGAGGCCTACTAATGGTAAAACGACTTGTTCTTATACATACATACATATATATATATATATATATATATATATATATATATATATATATATATATTAACTTATAATATTATAAAGTCTAAGGGTTGAATTTTAACTTTTAAAATTCTAGGGGTTGGATCTAAAGTTTTAAAGTGACTTTACATGTTCCAAAACTTGAGGGCAAGTTTTGTAACTTTCAAAACTTTTCATTTTTCATCACTTATGAGTTAATGGTTTATTAAAATGAGAGACTTATCATTTTATGTAACCTATGTGTTTATTAATGGACTTTAAAAGAAAGACTTTTGGTAATCCATAACTTGAGGACAACTTATGGATTCCATTAAAACACATCAAGATCAAGAATTAAACTAACAATGTAATTCCTATGATCTACCATACTCATAAGTTCATGAACATTCATATCAACAATTTCTAGAATCATAAAAAACACAAATAAGACTTTAAATTTTGATAATAGCTATTGAAAATGGATTAGCATAACCATTACACCATCTAAAACAAGTTTTATAAGACCAAAACAGTTTAGGGTAATGTTTCGAGTTCATTTCCAGCAACAAAACTCGAAAATCTGCATTCATGGCCTCCTACTCGTCGAGTGAAAGAACCTACTCGATGAGTAGTATGAATTAACACATGGAATCGTCGAGTCCTCATATGGACTCGGCGAGTTCACTTAGCAGAATGCAGAAATCTTGTGTTTTTTCAACAATTTGCATCAAGTATCAAGAAAACAAGTCTAGTCTCTAATACCACTGAAGGGTTATGAGCATTCTAACACTCCTAAGGTGTACATGCAACCCTAGAAACCTTGGATCTATGTTTTACTAAGATACATGCAAATTTGAATTTCCAAGGTTCTTAACCTAACTAGCATGTCATGGGGAACTTTGAAACATAAAAGCTAGTAGAAGAGCATACCTTTCTTGTTGCTTAGATTCCTTGAGAAACTTGTGAGCCTAGCACCTCAAACGTGACGCCTCAAATGTTTCACACAACACCACAACTCTTGGAATAACCTTGAGAGAAGTTCACTAACACTCAAATAGGCTAGCCCTCTTGTTCTTTCTTAGTGTCCGATTTTGCTAGCCATGGAGCTTCTTATATAGTGTGCCACATGTAGGGTGACACCATGTAAACCCTAATGTGCATGGCTTTTCATATTCCATGATCCATGGGTTCATATCCTCCATGGACTATCCACGGAGCACCTTATGGGTTTTATCCCAACTTAATAAACCATGGATCATTAGCCCACTATGTAACACTGAATGATTTACACAATTAACCCCATATATTTAATTTGTCTTCTTTTGATCACCAAATTAATTCTTGATCAATACTAATTAAATAATATTATTAATATATTAGAACTTATAATATATTAATAAACCATAAGTGTCCTTTCTCTCATTTAGTCTATCCAAGTGTTTCAATGCCATTCAACCCAAATGGACCATGCCAACCGGGTCAAGTACATTCCAGAAATAGTTATGAACTTAGAGACCTAATCCAACATTAAGACCTTGTGTTAAGCTCTTATTAGGCACAGGAAGTCATAAAGTTGGAAACCTTAGGACTCTCGGGTAAATTTGGACTGTGGATCTGAAGTATGGGCTTGTGTGCTGAAGCCATTAAGCACTTATTGAAGTTTTGGGGTTGTGAGGTTATGCCCCGCGTACTCAGTCAACCACCCCGATGTTGGTCAATTCGAGGATTTGCATATGCTAAGCGTACTTCCAGGGTATGCCCCACGTACTCACATGGGTCAGCTTTTTGATTTAACTCAGTTTTGTTGACTCGGTCGGGTTGACTCATTTGGCTTAGTGGGTTTGACTAGCGGACTTTGACCAAGCTGACCAAGTTTGACCTTGAGGGTATTTTGGGTATTTCAGGATTTTGATGGAATTGGTCATTTGATGGAATTAAGTATCGGTTAGAGATCTGAGATTCGGAGTTGGACCTTATTAGTTCTGCTCAGTTTGTGAGGTGAGTCTTTCCTCACGGTACTTATAGGTCGAAGGCACTAAGGCTGACCCTTTGGATATTTATCTTGGATTATCGTATAATTGTGTGTTATTGTGATCTGTTAGATCTGTATCCTTGTAGATAGGATGTTAGAATAAGGTAGAGATCTGTAAATTTGTCTATTTATCTGATTCTTGGTTATATGTTTATTTGTTATGTGTATGTTGACATGTTGTGGTTGGCTGGGTTGAGACGGTCCTGCTTTGTGCTGAAGGTCAAGACACCTAAGGAGGATGGGATAGACTGCAGGCACTACGAGGTAGTCCAATTAGGCTGACGGCCCGGAGGACGGTCCAGATAGGTTGTAGTCCCAGTGTGGCAGTCCAGTCATGTTAAAGGTCTTGTGAGCGGTCCAGATAGGCTGAAATCCTGCAAGGTGGTCTAGTCGTGCTAAAGGCTCTATATGGATGTTGTTGTTATTATTATATGTTTTGCATGTTGTTACTTTGGACGAAAGATCACTAAACGTTGTCTTATAGCTTGGGTTATGTTTCGGGTACCTCAGATGATCACGGGAAGGCGAAGGCGTGATCATGCACCTCCTCGTATTTTGAGTAACAATTTTGGGAAAACTCTTATATTAAACATGTTCTGAAAACTAAATTTTAAACAACGATTATTTATGGATTGATTTTAAATGTTTATATTTTTCATAAATTTTGTGGATGTTACAAGTTGGTATCAGACCTTTGGTTTGAGGGAATTGGAGGAATACTCGTGTAAATCCTGGCTCAAACTATGGAAAAAGATTTTAAAACAATTTTTAAATGGTTTTCAAAATAATTGAGGAGGATGCAAGGTGTACGATCAACCGGAGCCAATAAGTAGACCCCAAATTACCACATAGTTAATTAAGATTATGTTATGATATATTAGAACAACATGCTAGAAATAGGATACGGATCTTCAGGAATTGGATGATGGAATTTTCTGATATATGATGCCTTATCTCTTGTAGAGTGCTTGATTTATTGTTGTATGGCTCTTTCGCGTGTGAGCTAGCTATTGAGTGAATACGCTAAGTCACATGCTATATGGTTTAAATGATCTTAGGATAAGGGATTTGGTCCTGCTGCTCAACTTTTGTCTGATTCTAACCGTTGTAGGATTGAATCTTTTAGTCTAAGATTGTTTAAACTATGCAGCATGTGATTGTATTTATACGATAGTTATCTGGCACCAATGGAGGGTCGTGTAGTAGTTAGTATAGGATGAGTTTTGTGGGGTCAGCCATCCAGTCTTAAGATGTGTAGTCTTCCACTAGGATGTGAGGATTTTGTATGTGCGTATGCTAGTATGTACTGTTAAGGTCGTTGTGATTAACCTTGAGAGAAATACGGGTAGGTGTGGAAGGTAGTATGGGCCCATACATTGAAATCATAGGACCCGTACATGTAACAAGGAAGTTACAACCTCTAGGGCTTATTGGGAGTTGGTTTCGCTGTTGTTATGTGTGTTACCTGATATCTTCCTGGTAAATTTTCAATATGGTGACTACGAGACGATTTCAGGTTGGATCTGGGTCTGGATCGGGAGCTAGCAGTCAGGATGGGCCAGTGGTGTCAGAAGACATGATTAAGGAGATTCTCCATGAGGAGGTTGTGGCCATTGTCAGGGGACAAATACTGGAGTTGTTTGGGTCTATCAAGACCGCGACAATGGAGTTCTTTGATGACAGATATGCTGCTTTGTCTGAGGCTGCTATGCATTGGGCATGTATGTATATAAAGCACCAACCTATGAATGGTTTAGGTGTTAGAATCACTTATGGAAAGGATATACTTTGGAATTTAAGGATTAAGTGCTTATTGGTTAAGTCCTTGCATTATTAAGTTTTATGGATTGGGTTTTGGACCCTTTTAGGTAGTCCTAATGGATAAAGTTGGAAACTTTATCCTTGTAGATCATATTTTGGACTAGATATGAGTTTTGGAGCTCTTGGAATCGAAGAAAACAACTTAATGTATTAAGTTGTTGGAACTCAAGCAACCATGGCATGGTGCTAAGTCAACAAGGCGTGTTGGCTGGGATTTTCCCGACTGCTTCGATGCTGGCGGAATATGGCATGGCCAAGGGGCACCACGGTGTGTTAGAGTTAACATGGACTGTTGACTTTGAATTTGACTTTTTACTTTGTCAAAGTTGAAATAAGGGGTATTTTAGGTATTTTGAGTTGTATCTTAGGATTGGCCACTAGTTGATGAACAGGTGACGGGTAGATATGATATTCAGAGTCGAGACCTATTCAACTATTGTTCAAATTCAGAGGTGAGTCCTCCTCACTGTGCTTAGCGGGTCGAAGGCACCAATGCCCACCCATGATTTATTATGTTAGTATGCTAGATGTCTGCATGAATCTTGCATGTGTATGTATGCTTAGTGGGTGGGCCCAATGGGTAATCTGTATGCCATTACTTGTTATACTTCTATGTTTATATGTTGGGTGGGGTCATTGTGAGAGTTAAGGCTAGGTCCGTTATACTTAGTGGGCTGGGCCCGTTATAATCAGTTTGTGGGGCCCGTTATGCGAGTTATGGATGGGCCCATTATATGATTGATATGTGTGGTATGTGATATTTAGGGGAAACTCACTAAACTTTGTGTTGACGGTTTTCAGTTTTTGTTTTAGGTACTTCCGGTGCAAAAGGGAAGAGCTCGAGGTGATTGTAGTGCATACACAACATAGTTTTGCATTTTCATGATAACTTTGATAATTTATGTGTTTTGATACATTTGATCCTTTTGAGATGTATGATGATGTTTTGTGATAATGTTTTTATTAATTGAAAAGTGAAATTTTTTAGTCTTATTTTTAAGACGTTTCAAGTTGTTATCAGAGTCTTAGTTTGAGGAATTCGGACGTACTCGCAGGTGTGTCTGAACTCAAACTGAGGATTTGGTAAAGAATTTTTACAAAATAACGTTTTTTAAAGAAAAGGGTTTTCTAATACAAGAAAGGGGTGTGGTGCATGCAATCGACCGAGCTCAAGTAAGTTTTCCCAAAATACTCATACAAGTTATCTGTATGATTTTATTTGTGAATCTATGTATCTCATGCTAGTTAGGGCTAAGGATATGCTATGTATTTGCATGATAGAACGCTAGGAGAGATGCATTTGTATGCCTATTGTATGATCTTGTAGGCTTGCATGCTAGTGTTGATCAGTCAGTGATAGGATGGTCTGATTTGGTTATGCTTGGTTTTGATTACTCGATGCTCGAATGTTGCTTGCTTTGTGCTTTTTAGGAGTTCTCACTAGTTTCAGCAAACGAGTAAGCGAATATGTTAAGTTACATATTACTGAGACTAGATAATTTTAGAAGGATAGGTTTTAACTCTATTACACAGCTCTTGTTTGAGTCTAACCGTTGTAGTGTAAGACCTCTCATTCAAAGAATTGTCTGGTTTTGGTGATATGTAATTGTATTCGTGAGCTAGTTAGAGGAAGTTAGCAGGAGTTCCTTCTACAGCTGACGACGAAAAGTAGTGTGGATTTTGCCCTAGGAAAACCTAGGAAGAGATTTGGTGTTGGTAGCCTTATCTTGATGAGGGTTAATTGTATGGATATGAAGTGACTTGGCGGATTCAAGGCAACCCTTGACGAAAGTATGGATAGATCTAGAAGATATTACGGGCATGTACTACTGGAAGCAAAGGATCTGTACTCGAGTCAAGGAGAGTTACGATGAAACCATGAAGATTGTAGAGTTTATGATCCCTCGATATATTTTGATGCCTATTCTGATGGTTTATATGGTTTATTTTTAGTGTGGTGACTCTAGGAGGCAGACCAGTTGGAATTTTTGGTGTTGGGGAGGTCTCGGGCTTAGGTTCTGGAGTCGGGCAATTGGATGATCAAACGAGGGAGTTCATTTGTGTGACAACCGTCAAAATTCGAGTCGGTTCTAGATTTGACTAGACTTAGTTGCACTTATAGGCACAACACATATTAGACTTAGTAACTAGAAGCTAAGTTATAACCTAGTAGAAACTTGGAAACAGATAGAAATAATGGATGGTGTAGTTAGATTTCACATTGATATGTGAATTCTATAACTACTTAACTGTAGAGACTATCCATATTCGGGTCACTCTTTGACTTGAACACCTTTTCATGAATCATATACACACATCATGCACTTGACCTAGTAGTAGAAATTAGGTCAAAGTTTCATAGAAACTTAAGTCAAAGTTGGATACTAGGACTAGTATACTTGATTCCTCAATTTCGCTTGAATCTCGGAATCACTACATAGAATGCCAATAAACTGGTAAAAATAAATTAGAAACATTATTTCTAATTTGAATAAGGGTTATTAAACTCAAAAATAATTTAAAGTCTCAAAGATTCAATTTATTTTGATATCCAAAGATTTACAAACTCTAAAAAAAAAACCCTAAATTCCCTAAAACTCACATTTATAAACATTAACCTTAAAAATTATATGAAAATAATTATGAAGCTTCTAATATTATCTTATAATAACTAAAATTATGAAAATGAATTCAAGGAAAATAAAATTTAAACTATCAACATTTATTCCTATTTAACAAGTTAAATCAATAATTTAATAAAACAAATCATGGCTTAATGCATACTTTATAAAAAATGGGAAATTTTATAAAAATTGAGGCCAATTTATATAAAATAAATGGCAGAGGTGGGGCATCTCTCTCCTTATTGATAATTCGAATCTCTCTCCCCATATCTCTCCTCTTCCCAACACAAAATCATTCTTCTTCTCTCTCACACTCCATCTTCCCTCATTCTCTCTCATTTCTCTCTCACACTCTCACACACATTTTCTCTCTTCCTCCCTCTATGAACCATGAAATTTTACAGAAATACTGTCCAAGAACACTCATGATGCTCAAAATATTCATCATCTAGTGGTGTTCATTAAGGTAGAACACGATTTCCCTTCATTTTTCTTCAAGTTTCATGGTTTATCTTGCATTTCCTTCTTCTTCTACACCATTATCTTAGAAAATTTGTGTGAATATTCATTCACTCCAGTTTTGATGATGATGGTGGTATATTTTCACCAAAAACATCTTGCATGTTACAAAATGGTGAAGATCCATGACCTAAACCTAAGTCAAAACCATGGAAATGCACTTTGCTACATGTTTTGGTGGAAAAACACCACATGCACCCTAAGTTTTCCTTCAAAAATGATTTTTGACCATTTCAAACTCATGAATGGTCTTTAAACAAACATGCATCTGATGATCTTCAAGCTTAGATGCTAGATCATCAAAGTATGTTGTTTAAAGTCACGGCTTCTACATGTATAATAACAGTGTTACAAAAACTTTGGACAATTTTGGAAACTGTTTTCTGTTTATTTTAATTTTTATTCGAATAAATGCCCAAAAATCATAAAAATTGCGTTAAACAGTTGAGAAATCCATTCTTATATTTTTCCCAGATTAAGTATGTTTAATAACAGTAAAAAGTTTGGGTAATTTTGGAAACTGTTTTCTATTTATTTCAATTTTTATTAGAATAAATGCACAAAAATCATAAAATCGGGTTAAACAATTTAGAAATCCATTATTATATTTTTCCCAACTTAATACTGTTTAATAACAGTAATACAAAAAGTTTGGGGTATTTTCTTAATTGATTGCTATTTTTCATGAATTTTTATCTATTTAGAGAATTAAATAAAAGAAAAATGGTTATACATATCTATAATCCATGCAAATTTATCTGGAAGTCTTTTAATAATGTTGGAACCGAAATCTGAAGTTTTGTAATTTTTACTAACCGTTTAGTATTTATCCATGATTTTATGGTTATTCAAGAAACTAAAATGGTGAAAAATAGTTAGACAAATCAAAAATTTAAGAAAATTTAACTTACAGTCTTTGACTTCAGTTAAAACTGAAATGCAAAGTTTGGGGAAATTTTAGAATCAAAATGATTTGCTTTTTGAATATTTAACCATTGGAACGCCTCTAAAAATGTGTCACACCCCAAAACCAAGAATGGCAGAAACGTTCTGGGGCGGAGGACGTAATGTAAAGTATCACAACAGTGTAAAGTAGTAAACCAGGAACAACATCATCCATTGCATTAATAGTAAGATTTTAGTACATGTGTGTTCTTACATAGTATAAGACATGAAAATAAGTAATCAAAATAAAAGACGAGTCTTTACTAACCGTTTAGTATTTATCCATGATTTTAAGGTTATTCAAGAAATTAAAATGGTGAAAAATAGTTAGACAAATCAAAAATTCAAGAAAATTTAACTTACAGTCTTTGACTTCAGTTAAAACTGAAATGCAAAGTTTGGGGAAATTTTAGAATCAAAATGATTTGCTTTTTGAATATTTAACCATTGGAACGCCTCTTAAAATGTGTCACACCCCAAAACCAAGAATGGCGGAAACGTTCTGGTGCGGAGGACGTAATGTAAAGTATCACAACAGTGTAAAGTAGTAAACCAGGAACAACATCATCCATTGCATTAATAGTAAGATTTTCGTACATGTGTGTTCTCACATAGTATAAGACATGAAAATAAGTAATCAAAATAAAAGACGAGTCTTTACTAACCGTTTAGTATTTATCCATGATTTTATGGTTATTCAAGAAACTAAAATGGTGAAAAATAGTTAGACAAATAAAAAATTCAAGAAAATTTAACTTACAGTCTTTGACTTCAGTTAAAACTGAAATGCAAAGTTTGGGGAAATTTTAGAATCAAAATGATTTGCTTTTTGAATATTTAACCATTGGAACGCCTCTTAAAATGTGTCACACCCCAAAATTAAGAATGGCGGAAACGTTCTGGGGCGGAGGACGTAATGTAAAGTATCACAACAGTGTAAAGTAGTAAACCAGGAACAACATCATCCATTGCATTAATAGTAAGATTTTAGTACATGTGTGTTCTTACATAGTATAAGACATGAAAATAAGTAATCAAAATAAAAGACGAGTCTTGATTAATAAAACTGTAAAGAAAAGACTTGTAAATGTTTGAAGAATAAGTTTGTATAAGTATGAAAACCCTAGAAAATCTCATATTTCCTATTAGTATAAAAAGTAGTCTTCTACCAAGACCCGACTGTTTTGAAGGTATGCTTCTTTGTAAAAATGACGGTTTTTCCCATGTATAACTAATATTATAAAAATATAGTCTACATCATCGTTTAAGCGAATATATCACAAAATAAAGGTAATACGGAATATTATATAATCATTGTAATCGTATCCTGTTTGTCTTAGGATAAACACGGCGTGGTAACTCGCTGGACAGTACAACCAAGAACATCCATCGATGAACAGGTCCCGTTGTGGCTAGCAGCCAGGTGTAGGATGGTTAGTCCCAGAGTATGTATTAGTGTCTCTTCCTACAGTATGTATTAGTGTCTCTTCCTACAGTACATATATTAGTGTCTAATCCTACAGTATGTATTAGTGTCTCTTCCTAAAGTATGTATTTGTGTAGTGTATGTATTGTTTATAGTATGCATTGACTCATGTATGAACTGACTCTTAGTATGATTCATTGTACTAGGAATAGAAATTAGTATCTCCTAACTATACCTATTATAGTGACTAGTAATGTACGTGTATAACTGAAAGTATGCCTTTGCTACCCAAAGGTACTGAATTGACTGATAGAACCTTTATGTCTATATATGTATACATAATATATAACTAATATTTAGACGACATTCGGACAAATAACCGATACCCTAAGGCTACATCCAAACAAGGAAAAGGAATTAAAGCGAGCTAGCTGTCCTAAGTCCTTTAAACATTACTTATATAACTATACATATAAAGGCATGCATTTGACAATATAAAAGTATAAAAGAAGTTTTGTAAAACATTTGAAGAGTTTAATAGTAAATATCGATGACTTGATGCCACTTTATAAAACGATGTAAAAGTAGTTCGTTGATATAAACAGTTTAAAATATAAGAAACCCCTTGTTTGAAACACAGTTATAACAAAGTTTGAAAGGGAATATATAGTATATAAGACCGTTTGGTAAAGAGTTCAACATGTAAAAACGTTTGAGAAATCATTTTGAAGTAGTTTACTTAGTAAAACAGCTAAAAGTGTAGTAAATCCATAGTTTGATAGTTATTAATCACATGTGACTGATATAATAACTATCATGATTCAACTTGTATTCCCCCCAATAAAAGCAATGTAAAACATTTAAAAGGTTAATTAAGGGGTATGAAGTCACCTGTAGTGAGTGGATCGTATGGAGGTGTCGGACAAGTGCTAGGTGTCAAGTGAAGACTTGAACACACACAATGATCCTAATAACATATAAAAACATATGTATATATACAATTAGTGATTATAACACTAATTAGACAAGTATAAACATCCTAATGCGTGGAAAACACTTTGGTCTAAGTGTTAGGGGGGCATTGGGTTGCAACAAAGGAGTGTAAGGCATTGTTATTATGCTTATGGCCCAAGGACCACACTTAATGGAGTTTACGGCCCAGGGGAGTTTGCTCCTGGCCATAAACTCTCTAAAGGGTCTTATTTAGAGGCTTAAAGGTATGATGTCTCAAGTGTCTAAGTGTTCCAAGGTTAAACAAGAGGCTATGTTAGTTTAAGGTCCAAGGATTGATCTTAACATGAGTTTACGACATGGGGACCAATTCTCCATGCGTTTACGGCTGTAAACTCATGGTATGATGCACTAACTCGAAGTTTAATGTTCCTAGTTCATTGGTGGAGGGTTCCAATCCAAGTTCTAAGCACAAGGAAGGAGATTAGAGCAACTTTGCACCATAAAAGGGAGTTTATGGCCTTGGGAGATCCTTGGCCGTAAACTCTCATCCAACCCTTGATTCAAGATGATTGTAAGGCCTAAACATGTTTAATCTAGTGCATAACAAGTTAGAACAAGAGTACCTACGATATAAAAGCTTGAAAGGGTTGGTTTTGGCCAAGAACACTAGTGTGTGTTCTTGGTGTTCTTGTTGAAACTTGAAGATCTATGAAAACATGATTTTTGTGGATGGAATCATGAGAGAATGCTAGTTTAAGAGTTGTATCAACAAGTCAAGGATGAATACTTACAAGTTTTGAAGATCTAAGGATGGAAATGTGGATGATACTTGAGAGGATTTGAAAGAGAATTAGCCAAGGAAAGGAAAGGAATGAAACAAATGGCCAACCTTGATCATATAGAGTAAGTTTACAGCCCACATGGAGTTTACGGTCGTAAACTCATGGTCAAGGTGTTTTAGACTTGTTCTTTGTACTACAGCTTCAACAGATAAACCCCGACACTTGTCCCTTAAGTGTACAAGGCAAAGAACGCTCAAACAGACTCCAAATTGTGCTAAATGATAGCAGGAATGAGTCTGACACTAAGTTGAGTTGACTGACTTAGTTTTCAAATCAAAAGAAATTTTTGGGTTGTCACATCATCCCCCCGTTAGAGGGAATTTCATCCCGAAATTAGAGTTTTGGGCACAGGAATAGGTGTGGATAATCAAGTAAAGAGATGAGGATACTTCCTATTCGATTGATCCTCACGCTCCCAAGTGAATTCAGGTCCTCGCTTGGCATTCCAACAAACCTTCATTAATGGGATACGAATTTGTTTCTTCTGTTTGACCTCTCAGTCCATGGTCACTACGGTTCTTCCATGAAGGTGAGGCTCTTGTTGATCTCGATCTCGTCGAGTGGGATTACAAGAGTCCTGACGAAAAGGCACTTTTTCAAGTTTCGAGGAGTGGGAAGGTAGAATGTGAAGGTTTTTGAGCATTCTAACACTTCCTAAGTGTACATGCAACCCTAATAACCTTGGATCTATGTTTGTCTAATTATCATGCAAAGTTGAATTCCAAGGTTATATTCCTATCTAGCATACATGGGGAACAATTTTAACTTGAATGAAAGATAGAATAACTTACCTTGTACTTGCTTATGTTCCTTGAAACCTTGTGAGCCTAGCACCCCAAGTGTGATGCCTCAAATGCTTCACACAACACCAAATGCTCTTCGAAAGACTTTAGAGAGAATACACACTACTTGAAATCGGCCAAGCCCTCTAGTTTCTTATGTGTAGCTGATTTTGGTGGAGAATGGGATCCTTATATAGTGTTGACACATCTAGGGTTACACCATGTAAACCCTAATGTGTCATGGCTCTTCATTTCCATGACCCATGGGTTTGTAACTCCCATGGATCATCCATGGAGCATCCTATGGGTAGAACCCAACTTGATAATCCATGGAGCCTCTTAGCCCACTATACAAGATATGAATGATTTACATAATCAACCCATATATATTTAATTAGTTATCCTTTGATCACTTAATTAATTCCAAATTCATTCTTTGATCAAACTAATCAAATAATATTATTAATATATTAAAACTTATAATATATTAATAATCTCCAAGTATTATTTCTCTCATTTAGTCTATCTAATTGCATGGTGTCATGCAACCCAAATGGACCATGCCGGGTCGGGTCAAGTTCACCTAGAAATAGTTATGGACTTAGACACCTTATCCAACAGTCTCCCACTTGGATAAGTCTAATAACTATAACTCTAGTACTTCAGGAACCGATTGACAATCGTAGCTCTTTCAAGGTTTCTCGGAACTGAGAAGATGATAGTACGCCATTTAAGATAAGGGATCATATAATCCTTCTGTTCTAGATATCAGCTGGACAAATACATGGAACAATGTCTTACTTATTGTCCAGCAGTTTGTTTCTCGATTTCTGATTTGTTTGACAAAGAACTTAATTGAACACATCAACTTAGTTTTGACCGGGCCCGGTACATAGGTCAAAACAAAATCATCGAGGGGCCCAGATATCAGCTTCTAATCCAAGAAGGAACAGATAAACTTCGACTCATATGTTTGTTCTACCACTCATTGAATTATACACAAAGGCACGTTTTATAACATCGAGTTACCAATGCGTTTTCGTACAATCAATGCATAACCAACTTGTAAGTAACAAATCATATCTCTAGGTTTGAAGACTTATATGATATTACCGTCTCACGATCACTCGAGATAGAATTCCATGAAGTGATTCCAGTGAGCGTGGGTTGAGTCCAATGCTCAGAACTTATGAGCACTCATGAGTGTTGTAGCCTTTTGTCCAACACCTTAGACCTCTACAAGCCAACCCATGATAGCCTTAATTCATATCTACTTCCAACATATGACCGACTGTGGATGGTTTGAATAACTTAGTCATTCCGGAAGAATAACCTAGTTTATTCGGGAAGTCAAAACATGCAAAGTGAAACACAATAATAATTGAATCCAATATGGTATCAAAACCTATAAACATAAATAAAACACCTTTTATTTATCACCATATGATTACACATTATTCATTCTATACTGTTTCAGCTATCAACTTTATTCTTGAATTTAAAACAATAGTTGTCCCATGCTCCAAGCATGTACACTATGTTTTCTTAAACACTAGTCATGCCATACACCAAGTATGCATACTATGTTTGTCTATGATCTTTACTTTGTGAACTAGATCAATTGAACATAACTTCAATGATTCTCTTTTCACACTCCCAAATCCTTACTGCAAATGCAAGAATTCCAAATTCATGCCATTTACTGAAATCTGTTAGATTCTAAACTTATATGCATTGATCCTCTTGTAACGACTATGCACAAATTCACAAAGACTTAGCAACAAACATTACAGAGTATTCCAAAGGAGATCAACTCCTTGGAAATATCCTTCTTGCATTAAGTTTCCTTAATCTTACACAGATTGAAATTTCTAACTTTGAAACATTTCCAGATTCCATTTTGACTATCACTTCTGAATAAGAGTTGCCTCCTTACAGATTATGTCAATATGGTCCTTCCAGAATTATCACTATACTTCCAACTGTCCTTGAGCAACCAATCTTTGGTAAACCTTAGATTGTCCTCGACAAGTGTTTAATCCTTTTAGTCATATCCAGTTCTAAACCTTTTCCCTTCTTAATGCCCCAGGCATTTGGAAAATTTTAGAAAGGATGAATATAGCACATGTAATCGATCCTATATCCGAAGCATATGGGACACGATTCATGATGTCACACATAAAGACTAAACCAGTCTTTTGCTATAATATTTCCATTTGTATTTGCCAAGTTCTCATAATTCAGATTATGAAAAGGGATGTCGTAATCATAATCAAATTTTAGAACGCAAATAATGGACTCATATACAGAATTTCCTTATGTTGAGCCATTCCAACATGAAATTCATATATATATCCTTGACTAAATGATTAAAACCTCACGATCTAAGCTTATAGATTTGAGATGAAGTATAATCTCATCTCCCTTAATTATAGCAAAACAACTCTTTCCTAGTTGAAACTTTTGTTTTCTATAATTAACATTGCTAATCTTGCAATACTTATCATAATTATCATGCTCCCACTAACATGATGATTATTAGCATAACACTTATGCTCCGACTAGCTTTGACATGTACTCAGAAATCAGCTGACTTTCTTACCAAAGTTCAGATTTCTGATACTAGATTGTTTTGATAAAACTTTATTAAAATCATACACCTTCCCTTAGATAGCACACTTGTGTGTCTAAACAATTATGAAGAGGGATGCCGTAATCATAATGGTTAGACCTTTTTGCCACTTCTCACAAGTCCATGTTAGTGTGCCGGTAAACCACACACGCTCCACTAACGACTTTGAGAATGCAAATATCACAATTGCTATCTAGCTAAAATCTACTTAGTGAAAGTGTTTCCTCACCATCATTTTCATGAATCGGAGAGAAACCTTACGACACTTAGATTTAATGGTGTATGTGTTCTTATCCATGTAAATTGTCAAAACCATAGTCACAAGACAAGGATAATGACAAATCCAAACTGATATGGACTGAACTCAATCTTAATTTCTTGCCACCTGGCAGCTCAAGGGCCTGCCATTGCTTCCAAGTTGTTGTGCAACAAATTGAGAACTCTAAGAACTCATATGCAAAGCCAACTTTAACTAGAATGGGCACAGAATATGTCAACACGATAGGTTATAAACCTCAAGTCGTGTGCTAGTGAAGAACTTCAGGTTCTATTTTTGATTAGTTCTTGAGACTTTCAAGACTTTTAAGACTCCCACTGTCCTCTTGACATATAAGACTCCCTTGTCAAATATCCAAGAGATAGTGTGGATTCTAATCAAGACAAACACTTCATACAATTGGCCTAAGTTGGTCTTTGTTTTATCCAAAACATCACAACTTACCAATTTCAAATGTACAAGAGTAGAAAACTTTTACTCTTACATTTGACAAGTGTTTTAAACCTTCTTTAAGACATGTCACTCAAGTTACAATCTTGGAGAATGACTCTAAGACTTGTATTGGAACGAAGTATGACTCATCTTCTTGATTTAACCATTTCAACAATTCAAGTTCCTCTTCTTAGTCATAAGAATGCACTAAGATTTCCTTAGAGAACTAATTTTGATATGGTTTCTTAATCATTAAGATGATCACAAAAACTGATACTAAAGTACTCTCCCATCTTTTCAGATTTGAGAAACTTTTATCCTTCTGCCTAATTTGATTCTTCTTATTCGCTCTGCCATACATTGGAACCTTTTCCAATGTCTCAGAGTTACACTTACGCTTGTAAGTATAATCATATTTACTGAGCTTTAGTAAACTATGACGAATAATCTTATCGATCTTTTGTGGTGGACTTAATCAGTGCACAAAGAATGTGTACTCGATTCCTTAATCCATTACTTGACTCACACATCCATGTGAACAAGTAATTAGTCTTAATTTTCCAATACTTGAAAGTTCTCATTCATCATGCTATACAACTTGCATGATTCCAAGTTCCGGTCCAATTGAAACTTGGGTGATGAGAATCTATCCTTATTTGGTAAATTTAGACATTACCACAAATGAAAGAATCAATTTCATATTTCCATTCTTGCTCTTAATGGAATCATATAAGCAACAATTTTTCCTCAAATTCCATTGTAAGGATATTTTAAAATAAATAAAATCAAAAATTTTCTTTTATTTTAAAACTTTGCGGAAAAACTTATCCTTACAATCCATATGAAAACTTGTTGTTATCTATTCCTAAGCAATATCTCATAACTCTTAAGAAGTAGCTCAAAAATCCGATCTTCAAACTATGCGATAGAAATCCATCTATACGATCAGATTCAGCATATTCTTTCTTTAAGTTTTTTCACTTTTCTTTGATTCTTAAAACATCACCATGTGACCCAGTCACATCATGTATCATGAATCTCAGAATAGAAACTTAACAGAGTTAGATAGTGGACTTTACCTGAAGTAGAGTCAAACTTATTGACTTTAACATCCTTAGGTAAATTTGGCAGCTTCGCAACCAATGCCCCTTCCTTTGGCAATATAACCATATGGACCCTTTGATAATGGTACACGAGACTATCACAGACTTAGCTTTTCTCTTTACCATTTGGTCAACCTAGTTGACTATGGCCGATCCCTTTCCATTGGGAAGAGAATGCTTTTCTGGATTTCCCGTGTCACTATTATCAATATCCATAAAGTTTTAGGAAGTTGATCTTAGCAAACAGATAAGATCATTAAGGGTCTTGTCATAGTCTGTTTCATAGGTGTTCCAAAAGAACTCACTATGTGACTTAGAAAGTAGTTGAACCACCAACTTTCTCAAGACTTTGACACCCAACTCTCCCGGCTTGTCAATATGTGACTACATCTCCAAGATGTGACCACACCTAGAGCTTGCCTTGCCAATAGGGCTTGAGTGACCTTAAACTTTTTTCAAGAACTTGTGGGTTAGGGAGAATAATTGGAGGAGGAGAAAGAAGTATGATATCCATGGGACATCATCTTCATTAGGAAACCTTGTTTCAAGAGATTTGGGAAGATCATAGGTGTCTAAACCAGACATCTTTTGGGAGATATTCAAGATAGTTGATTTAAAGTCCTTAATATGACACCCAATATGAAATATTAAGGCTAGGACCCAACAAACTATTTTATAACTTAGAAGAGGGATGCCATAATCCAAGCTATAAAATATTTGAAGGTAGGTGAATGACGATTCACCAATTTCCACCAAGATAAACGAAATGTATTATTAGGTTTTAATTAGATTTGAAACTCCTAGATCTTTGAGATTCATTGAACTTTTCAAAGGCATGTTTCAATCTCGAGTGTGCCCTTCAGGTTTTGTGACTGGGATGCCGAGGATCACAAAACAAGGTGTGAAGTAACCATGCAAATTACTTGGTACCCTTAAGTGTTTACCCCTTAATCGATGTGCCGGTTAACCACACACGCTCCATCGATACTATGATAAACATTAAGTTACCCTTTGCCTACCTTGATAAGTCCAAGTTAGTGTGCCGGTTAACCACACACGCTCCACCAACGACTTAAACAAAGTGTAAAGTGTAATTTCATGGATTAGCACCTTATTCACATTTTTCCTAAAGTAACTAAGATTGGGAATTTAATAAAACATTTAGTTACTTTATAATATTCATCATACTTTTAATGAGAATTTATAAGTCCTTGTCTTACCCGTTCGGCTAACGACCCTCCACCGGTCAAGCAAGCGGTGGGTGAGAGTGGACACCCATTAAGTTTCCATTTTATAGGCAACATCCTTATACCCACCTTATAGACCGGCTTCGTGAATGAGGCGTACTAGCGGTAAGACGACTTTGTTCTTATACATATATATATATATATATATATATATATATATATATATATATATATATATATATATATATATAATTATTAAATCATAATAATATAAGTATAAGGGTTGAATTTTAACTTTTAAAATTCTAAGGGTTGGAACTAAAGTTTTAACTTGACTTTACTTGTTCCAAAACTTGAGGGAAAGTTTTGTAAACTTTCAAAACTTTTCATTTCTTGTAACTTATGAGTTTAATAGAGTAATAAAATGAAGACTCTCCATTTTTCTAACTCTAGTGTTCTTTTAATGGTTTTTATTCCAAGTGACTTTTGGTTTTCCATAACTTGAGGACAAGTTATGGATTCCATTAAAACACATTATGATCAAGAATTAAACTACCACATAGGTTACAAATAATTCCTATGATCATCTAAACATCATAAGATCAAGAACATGAACATAAGCACTTCCATGAATCAAAACTACACTTAAAACTTTGTAATTTTGATAACTAGTTGTTGTAAATGAATTAGCAAGACATTACACCATCTAAAACGAGTTTCCAAGTACCAAAACAGTTTAGGGTAATGTTTCTAAACCATTTCCAGCAACCAAAGTCGAAATTCTGCACTCTGTCGACCCTACTCGCTGAGTGCATGAACCTACTCGGCGAGTGGTTGAAGATACAAGTGAACTCGGCGAGTCCCCCCCATGGACTCGGCGAGTCCAACAGTCAGACAACAAGATTTTCGACTTTCTTCAACTTTTAAGCACAAATAACAAACAAACAAGCCTAGGCTCTGATACCACTGAAGGGTTTTGAACAATCTAACACTTCCTAAGTGTACATGCAACCCTAATAACCTTGGATCTATGTTTGTCTAATTATCATGCAAAGTTGAATTCCAAGGTTATATTCCTATCTAGCATGGGGAACAATTTTAACTTGAATGAAAGATAGAATAACTTACCTTGTACTTGCTTATGTTCCTTGAAACCTTGTGAGCCTAGCACCCCAAGTGTGATGCCTCAAATGCTTCACACAGCACCAAATGCTCTTGGAAAGACTTTTGAGAGAATACACACTACTTGAAATCGGCCAAGCCCTCTAGTTTCTTATGTGTAGCCAATTTTGGTGGAGAATGGGATCCTTATATAGTGTTGACACATCTAGGGTTACACCATGTAAACCCTAATGTGTCATGGCTCTTCATTTCCATGACCCATGGGTTTATAACTCCCATGGAGCATCCATGGAGCATCCTATGGGTAGAACCGAACTTGATAATCCATGGAGCCTCTTAGCCCACTATACAAGATATGAATGATTTACATAATCAACCCATATATATTTAATTAGTTATCCTTTGATCACTTAATTAATTCCAAATTAATTCTTTGATCAAACTAATCAAATAATATTATTAATATATTAAAACTTATAATATATTAATAATCTCCAAGTATTATTTCTCTCATTTAGTCTATCCAATTGCATGGTGCCATGCAACCCAAATGGACCATGCCGGGTCGGGTCAAGTACACCTAGAAATAGTTATGGACTTAGACACCTTATCCAACAGAATGTACATTACTGAGTTCGCGGGGTATGTTGAGCCGTGGATGTTTCTATGCTCTCTCTTACTACGAGAGTAGATAAGTAGGTCATATATAAGGAATATGACGAACTGATCCAAGTAAGGACAGCATACCCTATTCATCAGGTTCATGAAGACTACGAGCGCATTGGTCTTATCCGAGAGGTTTCACTACGGACTTGTAGCGTCTGTATCGAGTTCCCAAGGCTGTCCTTGGGACATCCTCCTCTGACACTCGTAACTGGCGATGCTCGGATCTCAGATCCATCTTCGAAAGGTAATTCATTAAGTTGACCGGACAGTTCTTGCATCTCTGTAGGTGTTAGACTATAGGGCGATTTGGTTACAGGAGTATCCTTTGATTGGCTTCTAAGTTTATTCGCATGACGAAACGATCAATCGTAGTCTTGAGCAATCTCCGTCCTAAATTTCATATTAGAAGTCATACATGGTTCATCGATCACAGTCTCGTGTATACGAGTCGTATATAATTAAGATTGAAAAGGTAGTCAAATAAATGATTCTTCTTTAAGCTCACATCCAAACAAGGAAAAGAATTTAAAGAGGAATAATCAATTCTAAACCTGTAGAACCTTGATTATATACCACCCTTGTGCATATGTTCTTCAGTGATAGATCAACCGTAAGGGTCTTTGGATTCAACTTGACGTACAGTACGAGTGATATTCTGGGGAGGTTGGCTGAGGTTTCTTCGGGATGTATACGTAACATAAGGTACTCTATGCATGAGTACCTCAGAGTTCTGGAATGACAGCTTTGATAGAAAGGCGATTACGGAGAAAGAGATGTACGCACGAAACTGGTATTGTGAGGATTGAATTGACTCAAGTTTTATGATAATATCGGACTCACTTAGAAAATAAAGATATTAGATTAGATCATAAAGGCGTTACAGACAAAACACAACAGTGCAACTTTTACAGTGTTTCAGTACTTTAAATTAACTACGAGACTACTGCTGCGAACAAGGTATACTTCAAAAAGTAAGTATACACAGCACGAGGGCCCCTTGATTGGCGGGATCTCGCAAAAGATAAGACTGGAGTTGCACTAGTTTTTAACAGTTTGAAAGCATACTTAATTATTGCCAATTGGAAGTGTACCTATATTATAATAGGGTCTTTTGTCGCCTTTTGTTGTTATGGGGTCAAACTCCTCCTGTTCCCCCATCACTCTTCTCTGTTGGGCAGTGTCTTTTGAAATGTTCCATTACGCCACATAGATGGCATATCCGAGAAATTCCAACATTGGTGGTTGAAGTAATTTGTTAGATCCGAGTCCTGCAGAAGCAGGTAGTCTGTCCGTTCTTGTTGCAGTTCTTGCAGTGTAACAGACGAAAACTACCTAGGTGATGGAAGCTACACTTATTGCACTTCGGTAGGTTTTCAGCATACTGTCTGGCCGGGTTAGGCATATCCGGGATGCTAGTAGGGATGGTAGTAAGAGTTACAGACGTCGTGGCCGCGAAGGCTGCCACTGGTGATTGTTTCTTGTTCGACCCTCGGGGTGATTTGCCTTTAAATCTATCACAGAATTTTCGTTTAGTTCCCTTTGGTTTGAGGTTCGGGGTGTCATGGTAGTTTGATAATTGTTGATGTGCTTGGTTGTTACTTTGATTGGAATTATTGATAACCATCTCGCTAACATTTGCATTGCTAGCGTTTAGGTGAGTCATGACAGCTGTCACGGCAGCTGAGACTATAGCTTGAAAGGTAGCTGCATCAATCTGAAGAGTTGGTGTTTTGTATATGGGTTGACTACTTTTCTTCAACAGCAGGATTCTGTTACAAGATAAGAAAATGTGTGCATGAGCGATTTTTGGTTGAACCTAGATGTATTCCGATCGTTCATGTACTCAGTATAAGTATGTTCTCGAGGGTTTGACCTACATCCCTATGATGCAGTCTTAGTAACGGGTAGATGTAAGTTCATAGAATGGTTACAAGACGATTGCTATCCAAACTTTGACAAGAATTGGAAGTGATCCTATGTTAAATTACCATAGCCCAATAACTTAACTAATATGAATTTCAGACAAAATTCTAAAGATGGTATGGTGAAAGTATTTGAACAAAAATTGACACAGAAATTAGCCGACTGTCGATATCCTTGATATTCATGACGTAATAAGTTCGGGAAAATTGACCTTGTAGAAGGTCTTACATCATATCCGGAGTAGAAAAGTTTTGGCAGCATAAAGGCCTAACTACAAGTACTTACAGTACTAGGGTGGATACATAGAAAAGTGTTACATAGGGCATATACAGGAAAAACGATTCCTTATAACAAGGAAAGAAAGTCAAGCATCTTCTACTGGCGGTCGTCCCTCTGGTGAACCCTTAGTTCAGCCAGTTGGCGCTCCATATCAAGCATGTGTCTTTCGTACACCCACTGGCGTACACAAGGCTCTATGAATTCGGCTCGTGTTTCAGCTAGTGCTTGTAGCAGGGCCTCATGGTCTCTCTCGAATCTCTCAAGAGCATTTTCAAGGTGATTGGTACGGATGGTATGCATTCTTGCATTGGCGTCAACCTCTGTGATGCGATGGAGAGGTGTCCTGCCCTGGATTTCGTTTCAGGCAACTTTACGGATCAGGATTGGCAGAACCCTGTATGCTGAGCTTCCCTCGCTCAGGTTATAGAAGCTTCGGTCTCCGTTGAATGGCATGGGCTGATCTTGCTCTTCGCTCCATGTCTCCAAGCATTCTACCCAAGAAGGCGTTGGGCCTTGAAAAGTCGGACGACGGTTAGGAATTGGGTTGGGAGCCACCTGGGGTAGGTTCTCAACCTTAGGCTTGGAGTTAGCACCATCCGAAAAGCCTTCAGCTTGGTGATCATCCAAAGTGATTGGATGATCATCTTCTGGCTCTGCTTCAAACCATCCATCATTGTCTTCGTTCGGAAGGTATGGGTCGCCGTGGGGATGGGGTCCAGCCATGTTTTCTACGCGAGAAATAGGGATAAAGAAATAATTACTAGATGTACTAACTAGACAATTATAAGATAATCTTCATTAGTTACTTTAATACTTGTAAATGCATATTGGTTATATGTAATCAAAACAGGATAGACCTTCGAATAAGTGCCCCTAACCTTAAACCCACAACCAAATAAGGAACAGGGAGTGAAGCAAAGATCACAGATTCTCAGTCTATGATATCTTAGTTACATATAACCTCAGCGTATCCACTTAGCAACTATTGACCTACTAATAAAGACCTTTTTAATTCTCAAACAACTAACTATAGTAACATAAAATACTCCTATAGTATTTTAGACTTATGTTCTATTCTAGGGTTCTCATTGTAGTAGTGTTGGTAAGTTTTTAGACTTGTTGCCATATCACAACCATTCTTGGGCATATACTAATCACTCCTCGGACCAGCATAGTTGATCAGGCTATGCCACTCCCAGGACTGACCATACATCCCCGAGCTTACTTGTGATATTCAACAATCGTAATACTTTTGTTTTTGTCATTGTGACACTGATTTTAGAATGAATGCAGGCATGTATACTTCGTTAAATATTTTATTATTTAAAAGTATAAACTCTTGGTTAGATTATTTTAATCCCATTGTATTTATAGTTAGTATATCTTTTATGGGTTGATATACTCAATTCACTATAAACAAAGCTCTGATACCAATCTGTCACACCCAAAAACCAAGAACAGCGGAAACATTTTGGGGCGGAGGACATCATGTAAAGTATCACAGCAGTGTAAAGTAGTAAACAAGCAAGAACATCATCCATTGCATTAATATTAAGATTTTAGTACATGTGTGTTCTTACATAGTATAAGACATGAAAATAAGTAATCAAAATAAAAGACGAGTCTTGACTGCTCCGTCTTCTCAAAAGCTGGTCATCGTACCTGTCTACTGGTGACCTGAGAACACAAGTTATTTTGAAAGCGTAGATCAGCATTTAAGCTGGTGAATTCATAAGTATTTTAGTTTCCTTAATTAATAAAACTGTAAAGAAAAGACTTGTAAATGTTTGAAGAATAAGTTTGTATAAGTATGAAAACCCTAAAAAATCCCATATTTCCTACTAGTATAAAAAGTATTCGTCTACCAAGACCCAACTGTTTTGAAGGTATGCTCTTTGTAAAAATGACGGTTTTTCCCATGTATAACTATTATTATAAAAATATACTCTACGTCATCATTTAAGCGAATGTATCACAAAATAAAGGTAATAAGGAATATTATATAATCATTGTAATCGTATCCTTTTTGTCTTAGGAAAAACACGGCTTGGTAACTCCTCGAGCAATACAACCGAGAACATCCGTCGGTGAACAGGTCCCGCTGTAAAACATACAACATTGCAAAACTTAATGTTCACTTTTAAACTTCCAGCGACGTACTTTTGACAATGCACAATTATTCATCTAAATATGTTAAGTCTTTACCTTATCCGTTTTAACCATTGTTGGACCCCAATCAAAAAGGTCAAAACTGTCAGATTTTCAATTACAAGTTCTAGTGTTTCTTCTTTTTCACAAATGGAGTTTAACTTAGTAGATAACTCGTGAATTTTTGGTAAACCTTAGAAAACACTTTAAAACTTCTACATTTCTATGTAACCATCAACATACATCAAATATTGAAGTTTGAAATATATTTCAACCTGGTTTTAAATCTATCTAAATGTATTGTTCTTAAAATTTTAACAATAACAATCATTGTCACTGCTACCTTCCTTTTTCTTTCCCCCTAATTTTATTTCTCGCTCTCCTTCTGATTTTAAATCTCGCACGCCATTATATTAACATAATACATTGTCTAACTTTGTTTCTATCTATTTTGTTTCTCCTAGTATCATGTTCGTATACATAAAGACTAGAAGTCTAACCTTTCGTTTTGAGCAATTAATACCTCTATAGTTGTGAGACATAATTTTGATTTAGTCAACTTTAATATATTCAATTACGCCTTTTATCATATACATCTTGTTTTTGTTTTGAAATCTACTATAAACAAGTGATCATTATTTACATTTGCTCTTTCGTTCTAAATTCGGAAACTTGATTTAAAATTTAATTTTCATTGTATTTTTCTTACAATTAATACACAAGATGAATACCATTATTCTTATCAATTTTCTAAATCCATAAAATATATGTGAAATAATACATTTTCTTAAGCTTCTTCTTTTCTTTAAATAAATAAAAAGTCTTGAATTTTACTATTATATATTCTCTAAATGATTGTTTTTGTAGAAACACTAAATTAAGAATCCACTATTTTCAATGATTGATATTTTTACACCTTTCTTAAAATAGCATTCTACTTTGTAATTTTCAGTGAGTTGCTAAACTCTCAACTTTGTTTTCGTAAATATTCTGACTCGTAAGTTCGAATTTGTCCTGACTTAGACAATGAGACAATTTTTCAAAAGAGCAATCAAAATATTTTTGTATAAATTCCCTTATTGATGACTTAAACATGTAACCTTAATTAATCTTTATATTATTTTACTACTTCATTTGATCGTCACCCATGTATTTTAATTATCTTGGAATTACTACATATTTTGATAATGGTGAGATTAATTATCATTTCTAAACACATATTTTGATAACAATAAGATTTTTATCACTTCTAAACACTTCAAATGCTATCTACACAATGTGATTTAATATCCTCCATTTGCAACATTGACTCTCTCTCTCTCTCTCTCTCTCTCTCTCTATATATATATATATATATATATATATATATATATATATATATATATATATATATATATATATATATATATATATATATATATATATATATTCTTCAAATATAGTTCTATTATTGTAAGAGTAACCGTAGTAGTAATTATAGCCTTGGAGATCCTCAATCTTTTCGTAATTTATTTTGTAGTCGACACTTAAATAGCCTTTACAATGGAGATGTACCAAAAATTTGTTGCCTACCCTTAGTACATTTTTTTGTGGAACTTACCCTCGATCGCTTCCCTTTTCATTCGTGTTACCCCTTCTTATTTCAGAATATATATTTTCCAGATATAGTAGCCAACCTGGAAGTGAACAAATTGTTCCTAATCTCTTCTTTATTAGGCGGCGAATTTACACTTATTGCTAATTTAGAATGC
The DNA here is from genome assembly GCF_051521515.1 of Lactuca serriola. NCBI lineage: Eukaryota > Viridiplantae > Streptophyta > Magnoliopsida > Asterales > Asteraceae > Lactuca > Lactuca serriola. The sequence continues at coordinate 195,938,913 of NC_136408.1, read as the reverse complement.
GACTTGAGGATCAATGCGGATTTAACGCTCAATGCAGTTGGCACTTCAGCAAAACTTATAACGTTCTTTTAAGTTAGATAATATCTAACTAGATAGTCTTTTCAACTAGGTCGCCATGGTCGGATCATGATTTCCATGATCCTAGTTACTCGTAATCTAGACTGTAGAACTTGAATTAAGGAAACATTACTTTGATTATAGCTAAAGAATTGGGCTCTTCCCTTGGAGAATTAACGCAAAATAATCAAAGAGTTCTCCAAGTCACTACCTCTCGAATTGTACAATTGCATTTTGTTGAGTTCTAATAGAATTCATCACGAATTGAATTTTAGGACGAAATTCTTTTAACCGGGGGAGACTGTGACAACCGTCAAAATTCGATTCGGTTCTAGATTTGACTAGACTTAGTTGCACATATAGGCACAACACATATTAGACTTAGTAACTAGAAGCTATGTAATAACCTAGTAGAAACTTGGAAACAGATAGAAATAATAGATGGTGTAGTTAGATTTCACATTGATATGTGAATTCTATAACTACTTAACTGTAGAGACTATCCATATTCGGGTCACTCTTTGACTTGAACACCTTTTCATGAATCATACACACACATCATGCACTTGACATATTAGTAGAAATTAGGTCAAAGTCTCATAGAAACTTAAGTCAAAGTTGAATACTAGGAGTAATATACTTGATTCCTTAATTTTGCTTGAATCTCAGAACCACTACATAGAATGCCAATAAACCGGTAAAAATAAATTAGAAGCATTATTTCTAATTTGAATAAGGGTTATGAAACTCAAAAATAATTTAAAGTCTAGAAGATTCAATTTATTTTGATATCCAAAGTTTATATGAAAATAATTATGAAGCTTATAATATTATCTTATAATAATTAAAATTATGAAAATGAATTCAAGGAAAATAAATTTTAAACTATCAATATTTATTCCTAATTAACAAGTTAAATCAATAATTTAATAAAACAAATCATTGCTTAATTCATACTTTATAAAATATGGGAAAATTTATAAAAATTGAGGGCAATTTATATAAAATAAATGGAAGAGGTGGGGAGTCTCTCTCCTCATTGAAAATTTGGATCTCTCTCCCTATATCTCTCCTCTTCCCAACAAAAAATCATTATTCTTCTCTCACACACTCCATCTTCCCTCATTCTCTCTCATTTCTCTCTTACACTCTCACATACATTTTCTCTCTTCCTCCCTCTATGAACCATGATATTGTACAATAAACATGTCCAAGAACACTCATGATGCTCAAAATATTCATCATCTAGTGGTGTTCATTAAGGTAGAACACGATTTCCCTTCATTTTTCTTCAAGTTTCATGGTTTTTCTTGCATTTCCTTCTTCTTCTAAACCATTCTCTTAGAAATTTGTGTCAATATTCATTCACTCCAGTTTTGATGATGATGGTGGTATATTTTCACCAAAAACATCTTGCATGTTGCAAAATGGTGAAGATCCATGACCTAAACCTAAGTCAAAACCATGGAAATGCACTTTTCTACACGTTTTGGTGAAAAAACACCACATGACCCTAAGTTTTCTTTCAAAAACGATTTTGACCATTTCAAACTCATGAATGGTCTTCAAACTCAAACAAACATGCATGTGACGATCTTCAAGCTTAGATGCTGGATCATCAAAATATGTTGTTAAAAGCTTTCAAATATGTTCACGAAGGACTTATTTCCAAATAAATATCTAAGACTCCTTTTCTGACCAAATCCGATTTTTCCCAGATTCCCATCAACAAAATGAGATGTTCAACAAATGTTCAGAAAATAATTCATTTTTCGCGAATTATTATAATTATTGATATAAAATAGGGCAATAAATCATATAAAATACTTTTTGAGTTCTATAAATCCTAGGTAAATTCGTGGATGACCTCTATGCTAAGTAAATACTTATAGTTAATTTTCATCGATTTTTGTTACCGTTTAGTGTGGTTTTGAATTTTTTTTTAGTCCCAATAAATTATAAAACCACTTTAGAGAATGTTAAAATGATATATAACAATTTTCGCAGTTTCTACCCGAGGTAGACGACTCAGAAACATATTTTTAGAGATTTTCATAATGCATTCCTATTTTTCCCCGATTTTTCTATTTTATTAGATTAAATGCACAAAAATCATAAAATTGGGTTAAACAGTTTAGAAATCCATTCTTATATTTTTCCCAGCTTAATAATATTTAATAACAGTAATACAAAAAGTTTGGGGTATTTTCATAACTGATTGCTACTTTTCATGAATTTTTTATCTATTTAGAGAATTAAATTAAAGAAAAATGGTTATACATATCTATAATCCATGCAAATTTATCTGGTAGTCTTTTAATAATATTTGGAATCAAAATCTAAAGTTTTGGAATTTTTACCAACCGTTTACTATTTATCCATGATTTTATGGTTATTCAAGAAACTAAAATGGTGAAAAATAGTTAGACAAATAAAAAATTCAAGAAAATTTAACTTAAGGTCTTTGACTTCAAGTAAAACTAAAATGCAAAGTTTGGGGAAATTTTAGAACGAAATTGATTTAGTTTTTGAGTATTTAACCATTGGAATGCCTCTTAAAACATTATATATTAGCATTTCAATAATGAGAATTTTCCACTTAAATTGTTATATAACAATTGATTCATTGAAATTTAATTTTCACGGAAAAATGTTTGTAACTTATCAATATTAAATTTTGACAAATTATTGACATAATTCTATTGTAGTAGTAACTATACTAGTATTAGATTTCAATTAGAGACCCATTAGTGTGTAACATCGTTGTAGGAAAACGATAGTGGTACGAGTGGAGCGTAGTTCAAGACACCATTTGCATCATCTCAATGCATTGTGAGTATTCACGCAGTCCCCTATTTTAAGTTTTTATGTTTTGGGGTGGAAAAGCATGTCCGAAAAACTATTATTTGTTCGTTGTGTTTTAATTGATTTGTATCAAACTTGATTGCTTTTTTTATTGCTATATCTCTCTATGTATGTCTATACAACACGGAACATGAGAACTTATCGTCTTAAGTCCCTTCCCTTATACTTTATTCCACCAATTAACTCTTTGAGCCAATGGTCATTGTGGATAGCGCTATTAGGAACTGACAACTCCTCACTCGCCCGATTGTTGGAGTGCATGATACCATATAATCTATGGAACGATAAGCATACATCTTGATAGGGCATCAGTTATAGGCTTGGTTGGGAACTCATTGTTTTCTCATACACATACAAACTCGTTACTTATTATAGCAATAAACTTTGTGTCTCATTATAACAATGAACTTTTGTTACTAAATACTTATTTACTTGTTTTAGCAACAAACTTGGTTGCTCCTTATAGTAACAAACTTGTTTGCTCCTTGTAGCAGTGAAACTTGTTTACTCATTTTAGTATCAAACTTTATTTCCCAATGAGGATATGAATGTTGCATCTCTTTTGGGCAACATACTTTATTTCTCATGATGACAACGAACTTTGTTTACACAAACTTATTTACTTATGTTAGCAATATATTTTTATGTATGGAAACTTATATCAAAATTTTGATTTCGATTCATGAAACCAATATTATTCTTAACTTGTGAAGTCACCAACTATTTTATAGTTGACGCTCGTTTTACATGCTTTTTAAGGAATCATAAGTGGCATTTAGGGACACTTCACTGTTAGGAGCATACGCATGTCTTGTATTTCAATTATATTCTAATTTCTTTTAAAATTTGTTCAAACCCATTGTAAATTCTTAATGGTTTTAATACTATGGTTGGTGTTGTCTTTTAACTTTTGCTATGAAACCCTTTATTCTGCCACGCCTCGTGTTTCCGCTTTAGCGGGGTGTGACAGAAAATCGTATCAGAGCCGAAGGATATAGAGAAAACCGGTTTTCCTTTGGAGAACCACAACTATAGCCAAAAAAAATTTCTAAACATTTTTAAAACATAGAACATACTACTAGTATAACTAATTCAAGTATGCATTATCGAACTTTAATTAAGTATAGTCTGGTTAACTATGTTTAATTAAGTAAAGTTAATGCGAGGCTGGAAACGGTTATAGTAGAAATATGTTCAAAACAATTTTCAGCTTGAACTTTGGTGTGCGTATGGGCATTGCATATTATAGGCATTCATCTAGGTACACTTAGAAACTAAGTGCACGTTTACCACAATGTCTTATTTAGAAATATTCTTACCCCTTATCAAGTGCTAGGTTAACCACTAAGGTTATTGTTGGATTAGTGTCTAAGTCCATAACTATTTTGGTATGTACTTGACCCGATGGTGCATGGTCCTTTTGGGTTGCCTTCACTAAAGCAACTTGATAGGATGAATTATGGAGAGAAAGTATTAAATATGATTTATTAATATATTATGAGAATAATATATTAAAGGAGAAATCATATTGTTTAATTAATATTAGTCAAGAATTAAGTTTGTGGCTAAAAGAGATTAATTAAACTTAAGGGACTAGAATTGTAATTATAAGATAATTGCAATTGGGCTATGGATTACCTTATAATATAAGGTTGGACGAATTCTATAGGGAAACCCATTAGAAATCGTCCAAGGCTTATTAAAGAAGGGTCTATGGGTTGCTTAGGGCCTAAGCATCCAAATTAGGGTTTCCTAGTTGAAAACCTAATAGCCTACATGTATATATAGTACCCTTAAGCCTAAAAAACGTGGTGAACTAATTGGTAAGGGTTTCCACATGTTTTGGGCAGCCTCCTTCTCTTCTCCTCTTCATCCTCTTGCTCTTGGTGTTTGTGAACCATTAGAGGAGTGACATTTGTGACTCTAAGCTTTCTAAAGTCATTACAAGGAGGATTTGAGATTGTTATTGCTACATAACAATCAAGGTAATATCTTAAACCATATTTTATATTAATATGATTAATTGCTTGCTAGAACTAGGGTTTATAGCTTTGGATATTCAATTGCATGTTCATTAGATAAACTAGATCCAAAAGCTATTAGGGTTTGCATGTACACCATAGGAATGATGTATAGTCTAAAACCCATTAGTGGTAACAGAGCCAAGGTCGTTTTTCTATTGAATAGATGCAAAAAGATCGAAAAAAACGAAAATTTTTTGCTGTCTGCGCTGCCAACTCGGCGAGTCCATTTATGGACTCGGGGAGTAGCCCCGACTCGGCGAGTACATCAGTTGGACTCGGCAAGTAGGCTGAACTCGGCAAGTCCATCAGTCGACTCGGCGAGTCCAGAGTGCTGTTGACGAGATTTTTGATTTTTTTAGCAGATTTTGTTAAGGATAATTACCAAAACTCGTTTTTATTGCCTAAAATCGATTTTTTTATATTTGGAATTATTATCCTTATCAAAATTAATGGATTTGGTTAAATATGGATAATATAGGATTATTATTAGATAAATATTTGACCTATTTAGTTTGAAAAGTTTCAATTTGCACCCTTAGGTTTTATAATTTAAATTTGAACTTAAAAGTTTTGTTTTTGAAATTTAAATAGTTAAACCCTAATGTTTTGAAATGTTTCAAAACTTGCCTTCAAGTTTTGAAATTTAAAAGTTGATTAAAAGTTTAATTTAGGAATGTTAAATTCTAAAACCCTAGTATTGTTATGAAAAGTTCAAATCACACCCTTATGCTTTTATTAATTAATTAAGGTGTATAATTAAAGGAGATTTAATAAATCCATAAAGTTAAGGTTCACATTTAGTTAAATTAAAAGTGTAATTTATTAAATTAGACCACCTAGTATTTTAAAAGTGTAAAATACACCCTATACTATATGTAACATTAAAAGTCTAACATTATATATATGTATGAGTAAAAGTCAGTCTTACCGTTAGTAGGCCTCATTCACGAAGCTGGTCTATAAGGGGTGTTTAAGGAAATTGCCTATAAAATGGCGATTGAATGGGTATCCACTCTTACCCACCGCACTCTTGACTAGTGGAGGGTCGTTAGCCGAACGGGTAGGATAGGACAGAAAGCTTCCATTATAAGTATAATGAAGTACAAAAGTAACTAAATGTTTTTACAAAATTCCCAATCTTAGTTACTTTAGGCAAAAGTGAATTGATGCAATTCCATGAAATTACACTTTGTGCCCTTGCGAAGACGTTAGTGGAGCGTGTGTGGCTAACCGGCACACTAAATGGCTCTAAGCAAAGGTAGAAAAGGGTGACTCAATGTTTGTCATAGTTCGGTGGAGCGTGTGTGGTTAACCGGCACATCGAATAGGTGACTGTAACATGTGGGGGCACCATGTAGATTTGCATGGTTATTCACAGCCGCTTTGTGATCCTCGGCATCCCAGTCACAAACTAGAGGGGCATATCGAGATTTAAACATGCCATTGAAATGTTCAATGAATCTCAAAGGATCTAGGAGTTTTCATAGATTTAAAACTTAAATTTGTTTTTCGTTTTTAATGGTGGAAATTAGTGAATCGTCATTCACTTACCTTCAAATGTTCTGCAATTTGGGTTACGACATCCCTCTCCCGAGTTGTGGAATATTGTGTTGGGTCCTAGCCCTAGTATATCATTTGGGTGATTTACTAAGGACTCAATAAATCAACTAACTTGAATTCGTTTTCTCCCATTTTGTAGATGTCAAAGTACAACAACTATGGTCTCCCCAAATCCTGTGGAACAAGCATTCCACATGAAGATGATATTCCACGATTCGATCGAGGAACAAGAAATCATGCTTCACTTCCTCCTCCTCCTCCCGTTGTTCTCCCTAACCCACAAGATCGAAGAAGTGAAAGGTTCAATGTCACTAAAGCCCTATTGGAAATGAAACATGAAGATGGTAAACCCGTGTGTGCCCACATTATAGGAATGAAATCACACATCGATAGGTTGACAATGTTGGGTGCGTCATTCCCTGCTGAGTTGGCTATAGGTTGGGTTCTACAGTCACTCCCTGAATCATATCATGAGTTCAAAAGAAAGTATTATATGATGGATCATGATGCAAACCTCATTGACCTAAGTTACATGCTCATTGCTGCTGAATCAGAAATGATTTGGCAAAGCAATGGAGCATATTTGTTGGGAAAGTCAACCAACCATGCTTCCGAGGATGTTCTAGGAGAACCGACATGCGTTTGCTGCCAAGAGAAAGGGCGTTGGATACAAGTCTGCCCTGAGAACCTGAAGAGTCCAGAAGATGGGAGAGTCAAAGAGTATGGCTGTGCTTCAGGTAAAATCCAGTATCTAACTCCATTAAGTTCCTATTCATTGATTCTTAATACATAATGTGATACGATTGCATTTGAATGTTTTGTAGGATCGAAGAAAAGAGATGAAGCTTAAGGAAAGAAGTGAGCTGAATCTAATCGTGAAGAAATGGATTTCGATCGCATTACTTGAAGAATGGATTCTTGAGCTACTACTTGGAGTTAGAATAGATTGTTAAGAAATATGTAATGACATAGTTTTTCAATTGAATTGCATTGTAAGGACAAATTTTTCCGCAATAAAATGAATTTTGATTTTATCTTATTTGTTTATCCTTGCAATGAAATATATGAAAAATTGATGTTTGTTTACTTCTATTATTAGCAAAATGGATTTGATTCTTAATTATGTTATTTATGGAAATGTCAAAAGTTTACCAAATAGGGAGAGTTTCTCATCGCCCAAGTTTCAATTGGATAGAAACTTGGAATCATGCATTGTGTATTGTATGATGAATGAAAAAACTTTCATATTTGGGAAACTTAGACTAATTCTTTGACAAAGTGTCAATTGAAGGACTAGGAGATCAAGTACACTAGATTGTGTGTTGATCAAGTCCACCACAAGAGTGACAAAGATATTCGTCATGATTTACTAAAGTGTAGTAAATATGATTATACTTATAAGATTAAGTGTAATTCTGAGTTGATTGAAAGAGTTTCAATAAATAGTAGAACGAATAAAAAAGAATCAAGTAGGAAGAAAGATAAAAGTTTCTCTATTCTAAGAAGAAGGGAGAGTACCTTTTATTGTGTTTATGATATGTCTTAATGATTAAGAATCATGTCTCAATTGATTCTCTAAGTGGGTCTTAGTGCAATTGCATGTCTAAAAAGAGGAATGGAGAATTATAGAAATGGTTAAATCAAGAAGTCAATCATACTTCGTTCCAATATCAAGTCTTAGAGTCAAGATTGTGACATTGAGTGAAAAGTAGTAAGTAGGTTTATAACACTCATCAAATGTGGAATTCAGAAAAGTTTTCTTATTCTTACACATTTGAAATTGGTAAGTTGTGCTGTCTTGGATAAGACAAAGACCAACTAGGACCAATTATGTGAAGTGTTTTGTCTTGATAAGAACTACACTAACCCTTGAGTATTTGCTTTGTCAAGAAATGTTTCTTGACAAGAGAATCTTATATGTCAAGGAGTCAGTGGGAGTCTAAATGGTCTTGAAAAGTTTCAAGAATAAATCAAGAATAAACCTTATCGATCATCACTAGCATACGACTTGAGGTTTACATCCTATCATGCTGACATTATTTTGTTTTTGTGCCATTCCAATTGAATTAATTGTGTATGTGAGTTCTATGAGTTCTCATTTGAATGCATACTAAAGCCTTAGTCGATGGAAAGTACATTGATATGTAAGGACAAGTTACTAAACTACTTGGAAGACATGGTGAGCACTTGTGTTTCCATAGGGCAAGAAATCAAGATTAAGAAAGTTCAGTCCATATGAGTTTGGATTTGTCGCAAACCTTGGTTTTGGCAAATTCACATGGATACGAACTCATACACCATAAAATCTAAGTGTCATAAGATTCCATCCTTCATGAAAATGACTGTGAGGAAATGCTTTCACTAAGAGAGATCTTAAGAAGATAGCAATTGTGAAAATTGTATACTCAAATTCGATTATGGTTACGGCATCCCTTTCCATAGTTCGAATTGTGATATTTGGCAATTAGTTTGAACATTTGGAACATAGTAACATAAGTTCTAAATTGTTTAAGCACACATATGAGTTATCTAAGCCAAAGGTGTATAAGTTTAAGAAGCTTAGATAAAGGCTTATCGAAGCATCTGGTATTAAAAATATGAATTTCATAAATTCAATAGGCATTGTTTTTTTGGAAGCTCATTTGTTTTCTGAATACATGTCAAAGCTAGTGGGAGCATAAGTGTTATGCTTATATGATAATAATCATCATGATAGTGGGAGCATAAGTGTTATGATTGCATGATTATTATGGCGAGCATTCCAAGTTAGCAATATTAATTATAGAAAAACAAAGATTCAATTTGCAAAGTTGCATGGGTTGAAAATTTGTTTTTGCTATAATAAAGGGAGAGAATATTATACTTCGTTTCAAAATCTAAAGCTTAGATTGAGAAATTTAATATTTTCAGTCAAAAGATACATTGTGTGTTCTTAAAATTCAATTACGATTACGGCATCCCTATTCATAGTTCGAATTGTGAGAACATGACACATAAAATATTATGGCAAAAGATTGGTAAAGTATTAAATCTTCATGTAAGACATTATGCATCGTGTCCCATACGCTTTGGGTATAGGATCGATTGCAAATGCTATAATATTTGACCATTCTAAAATTTTTTCAAATGTCTAGCGCATTTAGAGGGAAAAAGGACAAGAATCGGTTTTGACTAAGATAATTAAACAACTATTAAAGGACAATCCAGAGTTTGCCGAGGATTGGTCGCTTGTGAGTAGTTAGAAGTATAGTATTGGATGGACCATATCGACATTTTTATGAATAGAAAAGATTCTATTAAGAATGAGTTGTCATATGGAAAATATGGAAACGTTTCCATATTAGGAGTTAGATATTGAGAATCTATGTCTAGATTAGAAACTTTTATGCAAAAGGATGTTCAAAGGAATGTACTTTGAGTGAGAGACATCACATCAAAGGAATTGTATTGTAACAATCTCCAATAGAGGACTTTGTAATATCATTGGCAATAGTCATTGTGACTTTAGTGTAGTGACATTACGAAAGGATCATTGCATAAAATGTTAGAATCTAACATATTCTTCTACTTATGATAAGGATTGGGAGTTGTGAAATGAGTATGATTGGAACGTGTTCATTTGATCTATTTCACAAAGTAAGGACCATAAGTAAACATTGTGTGCATGCTAAGAGCATAGGACAATTGTAGTAATAATTCAAGTAATAAGTTAATTAACCGAAACAACAAATAATGAGTAATAGATATGGTGATAAATAAAAGGTGTTTTATTTATACTCAAATGTTTGGGACCATATAGGATTAGTATTATTCTTGTGTTTCACTTTGCATGTTTTGACTTTCTGAATAATTAATTATTTCAGAATAATCAAATTATTCGAATGGTCCACATTCGTTCATATGTTGGAAGTAGGTATGAATGAAGATTGTCATGAATTGGTTTGTAGATTGTCTAAAGTGTATTATACATAGCAAAGGTTTGCTGCAACGTTCGTGAGTGCTTATGAATATGATTTTGAGCATTGGATTAAACCCACGCTCACTTGGATCACTTCATGGATTTTATCACGAGTGATTGGTGAGACGATAACATCTTATATTCTTGAAAACGAGATGTGTGAGTTGTATCTTGCGAGTCGGTTACACATTGATAATATGTAAACACACTAGTAACTTGGTGTTATAAAACATATTGTTGTGTGTGATTCAGTAAGTGAGTGCAAGCAAGCATTGAATCAAAGTTTATCCTTTCCTTTAATCCAAAGTAGAATGAAAGCGATATCTGTGGGCCCCTCGATGATTTAGTGATGACACCTAAGCGCTTGGCCAAGCCGGGACTAAATTGATGTGTTCAATTGTAGTCTATTGTCAGTCGTCATAAATCTGAATTCGGGAAACAACACATAGATAGAGAGAATGATTTAGATCCTTGTCTCATACTATACGATAATATCTAGAATGGAGGAATATATGATCCCTTATCTAAAGGACATGTGTATATGATAAGATCAAAGTTGACAGTGGCTTTAGAAAGCTACAATTGCAGATCAGGATCTGAAGTCATACACGGAATAGTTATTAGACTTATCCAAGTGGGAGACTGTTGGATTAGTGTCTAAGTCCATAACTATTTTGGTATGTACTTGACCCGATGGTGCATGGTCCTTTTGGGTTGCCTTCACCAAAGCAACTTGATAGGATGAATTATGGAGAGAAAGGATTAAATATGATTTATTAATATATTATGAGAATAATATATTAAAGGAGAAATCATATTGTTTAATTAATATTAGTCAAGAATTAATAAGAATTAAGTTTGTGGCTAAAAGAGATTAATTAAACTTAAGGGACTAGAATTGTAATTATAAGATAATTGCAATTAGGCTATGTATTACCTTATAATATAAGGTTGGAGGAATTCTATGGGGAAACCCATTAGAAATCGTCCAAGGCTTATTAAAGAAGGGTCCATGGGTTGCTTAGGGCCTAAGCATCCAAATTAGGGTTTCCTAGTTGAAAACCCTAATAACCTACATGTATATATAGTACCCTTAAGCCTAAAAAACGTGGTGAACTAATTGGTTAGGGTTTCCACATGTTTTGGGCAGCCTCCTTCTCTTCTCCTCTTCATCCTCTTGCTCTTGGTGTTTGTGAACCATTAGAGGAGTGACATTTGTGACTCTAAGCTTTCTAAAGTCATTACAAGGAGTATTTGAGATTGTTATTGCTACATAACAATCAAGTTAATATCTTAAACCCTAATTTATATTAATATGATTAATTGCTTGCTGGATCTAGGGTTTATAGCTTTGGATATTCAATTGCATGTTCATTAGATAAACTAGATCCAAAAGCTATTAGGGTTTGCATGTACACCATAGGAATGATGTATAGTCTAAAACCCATCAGTTATATCACTAGCAACTCTAGGAGCAATGCACTTAGTACTGAGAATGGGTATCCCTCGGTTACTATTGACTTTAGATGTAAGGTTAGTAGCTAGATATACACTAATAACAATCTTAAGTCGAAACATATACCAATTATTCCTCAATACCTCTTCATCATCTTCGTACTAGAGTTACAACTAGGAAAAAGCTTTTTGATACCGATATGAATGAAAATTGGAGCATCGCGTAAGGAGGTAGATCAGTCGCCACTAAGTAATCACTTGAATACCATTGGCGGACATTCTGGATTCGACTCACTAGGAGACACGGAGGTTTAACCCATATGTGAGATCTTACTTCTACGCTACGATTTAGCTCCAGGCTGTTTCCACTTGAGGTTAAAAATTAACATAGGATATCCCTTTGACCTCTATAAAAGGCCACGAAACTGTAATGACACCATAAAACGTTTTAGAAACAATTTTTCTTGTCCTTTATTTTGGGAAAAAGACACTGGTACTCGCCTTAGACTCGCCTTGTACTCGCCTTAGTATTTAGGTACGATCAGCTACACTAACATACTTATTCCTTACTTCTTAATCTTCCATCGAAAATTTATTTCTCTTCATCAGTTTTATTTATCATCGATAAAATATTTTATAACCACTTCATTCAACTTAGTAGACATTTCCTAACAATGTAACCCATATAATCGCTAAAAATCTTTTGACAACTTGCTTTAACTAAACATTTTTCTTTAAAACTCAATTTAACCAATATTGGTTCTAAACTTGCTATTTCAATTTCATTTCAAATCCATTTCAATGGATAGATGTGCTTTTATGGGCATATAAACCGTTTTAAGCCTTGCTTACCATTTTGACACAGTTTCGAAAAACTTAGAAACATTTTCTTTTATAAAAGTTTTTAAACTCTATGCTATAAAACTTAAACATGTGACATTAAAGTTCATATTATGTGTAAAAGCTTCATCAGATCTTCAAACCACTTTGTTTTAAGTCTTTTGACTACTTTCTCATTTAGGCATTGTACTTAACTTAAATGTGTTTTCTAGTAACCTAACATAGTATTTTTACAACTTTCTAATCCAAATGTGTTTACAAGACATCACTGATGCCAACATTTCAAAACACACCTTATTTTTTTATTTTATTTCAAATTAGTTTTATAATATGTGTTTATAAAACTTACAACATTGCAAAACCTAGTGTTCACTTTTAAACTTCTAGCGACGTACTTTTGACAATGCACAATTATTCATCTAAATATGTTAAGTCTTTACCTTCTCCGTTTTAACCATTGTTGGACCCCAGTCAAAAAGGTCAAACTGTCAGATTTTCAATTACAAGTTTTAATGTTTCTTCTTTTTCACAAATGGAGTTTAACTTAGTAGATAACTCGTGAATTTTTAGTAAACCTTAGAAAACACTTTAAAACTTCTACATTTCTATGTAACCATCAACATACATCAAATATTGAAGTTTGAAATATCTCTCAACCTGGTTTTAAATCTATCTAAATGTATTGTTCTTAAAATTTTAACAATAACAATCATTGTCGCCGCTACCTTCCTTTTTCTTTCCCCCGAATTTTATTTCTCGCTCTCCTTCTGATTTTAGATCTTGCACGCCATTATATTAACATACTACATTGTCTAACTTTGTTTCTGTCTATTTTGCTTCTCCTGGTATCATGTTTGTATACTTAAAGACTAGAAGTCTACCCTTTCGTTTTGAGCGATTAATACCTCTATAGTTGTGAGACCTAATTTTGATTAGTCAACTTTGATATATTCAATTACACCTTTTATCATATACATCTTGTTTTTATTTTGAAATCTACTATAAACAAGTGATCTTTATTTACATTTTCTCTTTCATTCTAAATTCGGAAACTTGATTTATAATGTAATTTTCATTGTATTTTTCTTACAATTAATACACAAGATGAATACCATTGTTCTTATCATTTTTCTAAATCCATAAAATATATGTGAAATAATACATTTTCTTAAGCTTCTTATTTTCTTTAAATACATCAAAAGTCTTGAATTTTACTATTATATATTCTCTAAATGATTGTTTTTGTAGAAACACTAAACTAAGAATCCACTATTTTCAATGATCGATATTTTTACACCTTTCTTAAAATAGCATTCTACTTTGTAATTTTCAGTGAGTTGCTAAACTCTCAACTTTGTTTTCGTAAATATTTTGACTCGTAAGCTCGAATTTGTCCTGACGTAGACAATTAGACAATTTTTCAAAAGAGCAATCAAAATATTTTTGTATAAATTCCCTTATTGATGACTTAAACCTGTAACCTTAATTAATCTTTATATTATTTTACTACTTCATTTGATCGTCACCCATGTATTTTAATTATCTTGGAATTAATACATATTTTGATAATAGTGAGATTAATTATCATTTCTAAACACACATTTTGATAACAATAAGATTTTTATCACTTCTAAACACTTAAAATGCTATCTACACAATGTGATTTAATATCCTCCATTTGCAACATTGACTCTCTCTCTCTCTCTCTCTCTATATATATATATATATATATATATATATATATATATAGTTCTGTTCTTGTAAGAGTAATCGTAGTAGTAATTATAGCCTCGGAGATCCTCAATCTTTTCGTAATTTATTTTGTTGACGACACTTAAATAGCCTTTACAATGGAGATGTACCAAAACTTTGTTGCCTACCCTTAGTATGTTTTTTTTGGAACATACCCTCGATCGCTTCCCTTTCATTCGTGTTACCCCTTCTTATTTCAGAATATATATTTTCCAGATATAGTAGCCAACCCGGAAGTGAACAAATTGTTCCTAATCTCTTCTTTATTAGGCGGCGAATTTACACTTATTGCTAATTTAGAATGCGACTTGATGATCAATGCGGATTTAACGCTCAATGCAGTTGGCACTTCAGCAAAACTTATAACGTTCTTTTAAGTTAGATAATATCTAACTAGATAGTCTTTTCAACTAGATGGCCATGGTCGGATCATGATTTCCATGATCCTAGTTACTCATAATCAAGACTGTAGAACTCGAATTAAGGAAACATTACTTTGATTATTGGTAAAGAATTGGGCTCCTCCCTTGAAGAATTAGACCCAAAATAATCAAAGATTTCTCCAAGTCACCATCTCTCCAATTGTACAATTGCATCTAGTTGAGTTCTAATAGAATTAATCACGAATTGAATTTCAGGACAAAATTCTTTCAACCGGGGGAGATTGTGACAACCTGTCAAAATTCGAGTCGGTTCTAGATTTGACTACACTTAGTTGCACATATAGGTACAACACATATTAGACTTAGTAACTAGAAGCTAAGTTGTAACCTAGTAGAAACTTGGAAACAGATAGAATTAATGGATGGTGTAGTTAGATTTCACATTGATATGTGAATTCTATAACTACTTAACTGTAGAGACTATCCATATTCGGGCCACTCTTTGACTTGAACAACTTTTCATGAATCATATACACACATCTTGCACTTGACCTATTAGTAGAAATTAGGTCAAAGTCTCATTGAAACTTAAATCAAAGTTGAATACTAGGAGTAATATACTTGATTACTCAATTTCGCTTGAATCTCGGAACCACTACATAGAATGCCAATAAACCGGTAAAAATAAATTAGAAGCATTATTTCTAATTTGAATAAGGGTTATGAAACTCAAATATAATTTAAAGTCTCAAAGATTCAATTTATTTTGATATCCAAAGATTTACAAACTCTAAAAAAAAAAAAAAAAAAAAAAACAAAAAAAAAACCCTAAATGCGCTAAAACTCACATTTATAAACTTTAACCTTAAAAATTATATGAAAATAATGATGAAGCTTCTAACATTATCTTATAATAATTAAAATTATGAAAATGAATTCAAGGAAAATAAAATTTAAGCTATCAACATTTATTCCTAATTAACAAGTTAAATCAATAATTTAATAAAACAAATCATGGCTTAATGCATACTTTATAAAATATGGGAAATTTATAAAAACTGAGGGCAATTTATATAAAATAAATGGAAGAGGTGGGGAGTCTATCTCCTCATTGAAAATTCGGATCTCTCTCCCTATATCTATCCTCTTCCCATCACAAAATCATTCTTCTTCTCTTTCACACTCCATCTTCCCTCATTCTCTCTCATTTCTCTCTCACACTCTCACACACATTTTCTCCCTTCCTCCCTCTATGAACCACAATATTTTACAGCAAACATGTCCAAGAACACTCATGATGCTCAAAATATTCATAATCTAGTGGTGTTCATTAAGGTAGAACACGATTTCCCTTCATTTTTATTCAAGTTTCATGGTTTTTCTTGCATTTCCTTATTCTTTTACACCATTCTCTTAGAAAATTTGTGTGAATATTCATTCACTCTAGTTTTGATGATGATGGTGGTATATTTTCACCAAAAACATCTTGCATGTTGCAAAATGGTGAAGATCCATGACCTAAACCTAAGTCAAAACCATAGAAATGCACTTTTCTACACGTTTTGGTGGAAAAACACCACATGCACCCTAAGTTTTCTTTCAAAAATGATTTTTGACCATTTCAATGACCTAAACCTAAGTCAAAACCATAGAAATGCACTTTTCTACACGTTTTGGTGGAAAAACACCACATGCACCCTAAGTTTTCTTTCAAAAATGATTTTTGACCATTTCAAACTCATGAATGGTCTTCAAACAAACATGCATGTGATGATCTTCAAGCTTAGATGCTAGATCATCAAAGTATGTTGTTAAAAGCTTTCAAATATGTTCATGAAGGATTTATTTCCAAATAAATATCTAAAACTCCTTTTCTGACAAAATCCAATTTTTCCTAGATTCCCATCAACAAAATGAGACGTTCAACAAATTTTCAGAAAATAATTCATTTTTCACGAATTATCATAATTGTTGATATAAAATAGGGCAATAAATCATATAAAATACTTTTTGAGGTCTATAAATCCTAGATAAATTCGTGGATGACCCCTATGCTAAATAAATACTTATAGGTAAGTTTCATCGATTTTTGTTACCGTTTACTGTGTTTTGAATTTTTTTAGTACCAATAAATTATAAAACCACTTTAGAAAATGTTAAAATGATATATAACAATTTTCGTAGTTTCTACCAGAGGTATACGACTCAGAAACATATTTTTAGAGTTTTTCATAATGCATTCCTATTTTTCCCCGATTTTTGTATTTATAATGGCCTCAAAAATATAAAAAGTAGTTCTCATCCAAAATTTATAAACATTTACCAAAGCACCTTGTAGTAAATTAGGATGCTACATAAAATTGTTGATGATTTTTCTCTTCTGTATACTATTTTTCTCCTTTTTTTTAAGATTAAATACACGAAATCGGTTTCCATTAGATATAAACCACCTTTGGGATTTTTCACAGATTATTTACACTGTAAATGAACTTTACAAAAAATTTTGGTAATTTACTTTAACTGTTTATAATTATTCTCCAATTAATGATTATTTTTGAGGATAAAAGTAAGAAAAATATAAATACTAATAGAAAATAGCTTTTATATTTTTTAAAGCTTCTACATGTATAATAACAGTGTTACAAAAATATTGGGCAATTTTGGAAACTTTTTTCTATTTATTTCAATTTTTATTCGAATAAATACCCAAAAATCATACAATTGGGTTAAACACTTTAGAAATCCATTCTTATATTTTTCTTAGCTTAGTATGCTTAATAACAGTAATACAAAAAGTGTGGGTAATTTTGGAAACTATTTTCTATTTATTTCAATTTTTATTAGATTAAATGCACAAAAATCAGAAAATTAGGTTAAATAGTTTAGAAATCCATTCTTATATTTTTTCCCATCTTAATAATGTTTAATAGCAGTAATACAAAATGCTTGGGGTATTTTTGTAACTGATTGCTATTTTTCATGAATTTGTATCTATTTAGAGAGTTCAATAAGAGAAAAATGGTTATACATATCTATAATCCATGCAAATTTATTTGGAAGTCTTTTAATACTTTTGGAACCAAAATCTGAAGTTTTGTAATTTTTACTAAGATGGTGAAAAATAGTTAGACAAATCAAAAATTCAAGAAAATTTAACTTAAGGTCTTTGACTTCAATTAAAATTGAAATGCAAAGTTTGGGGAAATTTTAAAACTAAATCGATTTAGTTTTTGAATATTTAACCATTGGAACGCCTCTTAAAATGTTATATATTAGCATTTCAATAATGAGAATTTTCCACTTAAATTGTTATATATCAATTGATTCATTGAAATTTAATTTTCACACAAATATGTTTGTAACTTATCAATATTAAATTTTGACAAATTATTGGCATAATTCTATTGTAGTAGTAGCTATACTAGTATTAGATTTCAATTAGAGACCCATTAGTGTGTAACATCGTTGTAGGAAAACGATAGTGGTACGAGTGGAGCATAGTTCAAGACACCATTTGCATCATCTCAATGCATTGTGAGTATTCACGCAGTCCCCTATTTTCAGTTTTTATGTTTTGGGGTGGAAAAGCATGTCCGAAAAACTATTATTTGTTCGTTGTACTTAAATTGATTTGTATCAAACTTGAATGCTATTTTATTGCTATATCTCTCTATGTATGTCTATGCAACACGGAACATGAGAACTTACGTATTAAGTCCCTTCCCTTATACTTTATTCCAACAATTAACTCTCTGAGCCGAAGGTCATTGTGGATAGCACTATTAGGAACTGACAACTCCTCACTCGCCCGATTGCTGGAGTGCATGATACCATATAATGTATGGAACGATAAGCATAGATCTTGATAGGGCATCAGTCATAGGCTTGGTTGGGAACTCATTGTTTGCTCATACACATACAAACTCGTTACTTATTATAGCAATAAACTTTGTATCTGATTATAAAAACGAACTTTTGTTACTAAATAATTATTTACTTGTTTTAGCAACAAACTTGGTTGCTTCTTATTGTAACAAACTTGTTTGCTCCTTGTAGCAATGAAACTTGTTTACTCATTTTAGTATCAAACTTTATTTTCCATGAGGATATGAATTTAGCATCTCTTTTGGGCAACATACTTTATTTCTCATGATGACAACGAACTTTGTTTACACAAACTTATTTACTCATTTTAGCAATATATTTTTATGTATGGAAAGTTATATCAAAATTTTGATTTCGATTCATGAAACCAATATTATTTTTAACTTATGAACTCACCAACTATTTTATAATTGACGCTTGTTTTACATGTTGTTTCAGGAATAATCGAGTAAGTGGCACTTAGGGACACTTCACTATTAGGAGCATTTGCATGTGTTGTATTTCAATTTATATTGTAATTTCTTTTAAAATTTGTTTAAACCTATTGTAAATTTGTAATGATTTTTAATACAATGGTTGGTGTTGTCTTTTAACGTTTGCTATCAAAACCCTTTATACTGCCACGTCTCGTGTTTCCGCTGAAGCGGGGTGTGACAATTTCATCTGAGATTACGCATTGCATTCTTGAGAAGACTTTTGTGATCTTTGGTACGGTCAAGGAGGGCATTCTAAAGATTTTAGATTAACGTTTGAGCTCCTTTCATTCTGAGATGGTGGCCTTGGTGGGAGCACGTTCTTTGACCTTCAAGGAGTTTCGGGAATGTTGAGCTCCAAACTATCATGGGGCGAAGGACCCAATAGTAAGGAGGAGGTTGTTAGTGGATGTTGCTAACGCCTTTCGCACCAGTAGTTGTCCCAAGGAGGCAAAGGTCAAACTTATTGGATTAGTGTCTAAGTCCATAACAATTTTGGTATGTACTTGACCCGATGGTGCATGGTCCTTTTGGGTTGCCTTCACCAAAGCAACTTGATACGATGAATTATGGAGAGAGAGGATTAATTATGATTTATTAATATATTATGAGAATAATATAGTAATGCAGAAATCATATTGTTTAAGTAATATTAGTTAATAATTAATTAAGAATTAATTTTGTGGCTAAAAGACATTTATTAAATAAAGGGGACTGGAACTGTAAATTGTGTAATACTTGAATATTGGGCTAATAAACTCCATAGAGGATGGAGTGGACGAATTCTATGGGGAAACCCATTAGAAATCGTCCAAGGCCTCTAAAGAAGGAGTCCATGGGCTGCTTAGGGCCTAAGCAGTCAAATTAGGGTTTCCTTGTTAGATAACCTAATAGCCTCACTATTTAAGGACCCTTAGGGAACCATAAACATAGCTAACTGATTCCTTAGGGCTTCTAGACATTTTTGGGTGCCTCTCCTCCTCTTCTTCTTCATCCTCTTGCTCTTGGTGTTTGTGAGCGATTTGAGGTGTGACATTTGTGACACTAAGCTTTCAGAAGCCAATTACAAGGAGGAATAGATTGTTATTACTACATAACAATCAAAGGTAATTTCTAAACCCTTAATTCAGTTCATAGCATGATAGATCTAGGGTTTATACATTTGGATGATTATTCAATATTCATTAGACAAACTAGATCCAAAGCTTTAGGGTTTGCATGTACACCATAGGAATAATGTTATGCTCATAACCCATCAGTGGTATTAGATACTAGGGTTGTTTGTTAATGAATTTGATGCATATTTAATCGTTCATTGCCTAGAAATTGAATGTTTTTGCTCTCTGCATAACTGACTCGACGAGTCAGTGGATGAACTCGGCGAGTCAGGCCGACTCAGCGAGTCCAGTCCCTGACTCGGCGAGTCCCAAGGTCAGATAGAGGGAAAGTTAGGACTTTATGCTCTTTTTGCTGTGGGATAGTTACCAAAACGAGTTTTTTATTTATAAGATTCGGATTTTTATGATATTGGGTGATTATCTTTGCCAAAATAGTAGATAATTACCAATTAATCAAATATTTGTTGCCTTATAAGATAATGTTTAATTATTGAAGTTATTTGGTGAATTATCTTGCAAGTAATTGGACTAGGTCAAAATTAGATAACGATAATTAATTGTTAATTGCCTTATTTGAATTGTTGATTTAGAATATTCTTGATAATGTTTTGAAAAGTTTTAAAACTTGCCCTCAAGTTTTGGAATTTAAAATTGTTTGGTTAAAAGTTTAATTTTTGAAAATTTAAATTCTAAAACCCTAAATTTTGAAAAAGTTCAAATTGCACCCTTATGGTTTTATTAAATTAATTAAGTATATAATTAAAAGAGAGTTAATAAATCCATAGTGATTTGGTTTACATTTAATTAAATTAAAAGTGTAATTTATATAATTAGACCACCTAGTATTTAAAAAGTGTATCTAATCTAAAAGCTTAGATCGAGAAGTTTTAATTGTATTTAGTCAAGCGTATATTTATTATTCGCATTCTTAAAATTCGATTATAATTACTGCATCCCTCTTCATAGTTTGAATTTTGAGAACACGACAAATAGAAATATAATGACGATATTATAGTAAGAAACTGGTAAAGTATCACGTTTTCATTATGAATTATATCCCATACCCTTCGGGTGTAGGATCATTTGCATCTGTTGTAATATTCGACCATTCCAAAATTTCCAAATGCCTACGACATTTAGAGGGATAAAGGAAATAGAACCGGTTTTGACTAAAATAATTAAAACAACTGCCAAGGACAATCTAAGGTTCGCCAATGATTGGTCGCTTGTGGAAAGTTGAAAGTATAGTCATGGATGGACCATATTGACATTATTATGAATAGATAAGATTCTATTTAGAATGAGTTTTCATATGGAAAATATGGAAATGTTTCCATATTGGGAGTTGGATATCGAGAATAAATGTCTAGATTAGAAACTTTTATGCAAGAAGGATGTTCAAAGGAATATACTTTGAATATGAGCCTTCATGACTATGGAATTATCTTGTAACAATCTCCAATAGAGTATTTTGTAATTTCATTGGCCGAGTCTTGATGACTTTTTTGCCATGACATTACGAAAAGGACTGTTGCATAAAATGTTAGAATCTAACATATTCTAGTAGTGGCGAGAATTTTTGTATTCTTACACTAATGGATTAGGAATTGTGAAATGAGTGTGATTGAAAATGTTATTCAATTATACTATTTCACAAAGTAAGGACCATAGGTCAACATAGTGTGCATGCTAAGAGCATGGGACAATTGTAGCCATAATTCAAGTAAGCAGTTGATTACCTGAAACAACAAATGATGAGTAATCAATATGGTAATTAAATAAAATGTTTTATTTATACTCAAAGGTTTGAGGCCATATAGGATTAGTATTATTCTTGTGTTTCACTTTTCACGTTTTGACTTCCCGAATAATAAGATTATTTAAACCCTCCACAGTCGCTCATTGTTTGAAGTAGGAATGAAAGAAGACTGTCATGAATCTGACTGTAGATTGTCTAAAGTGTTTTAGACATAGCAAAAGTTTGCTCCTGGGTTCATGAGTGCTGCTATAAGATTAGTGTATTGAAATAAACCCACGCTCACTTGGATCGCTTTATGGATTTTATCATGAGTGATTGGTGAGAAGATAATATCTTATATTATTGAAACCGAGATGTGTAAGTTATGTCTTGCGAGTCGGTTACACATTGATAATATGTAAACTCACTAGTAACTTGGTGTTATAAAACGTATTGTTGTGTGTGATACGGTGAGTCAGTGAAAGCGAGCATTGAGTTGAAGTTTATCTGTTCCTTTTACCCAAAGTGGGATAAAAGCGATATCCATGAGCCCCTCGATGATTTAGTGATGACACCCTAAGCGCTTGGCCAAGCCGGGACTAAGTTGACGTTTTCAATTGTAGTCTGTTGTCAGTTGTCATAAATCAGAAGTTGTGAAAACAATATATATGGATAGAGGGAATGATATAAATCCATGTCTTAGTCTATACGATATCCAGAATGGAGGAATATATGATCCCTTATCTAAAGGACACGCTTCTGATAAGATCAGAGTTGACAGCGGCTTTAGAAAGCTACGAATGAGGATCATGATCTGAAGTCATATGCAGAATAGTTATTAGACTTATCCAAGTGGGAGACTGTTGGACTAGTGTCCAAGTCCATAACTATTTTGGTATGTACTTGACCCGATGGTGCATGGTCCTTTTGGGCCGCCTTCACCATAGCAACTTGATAGGATAAATTATGGGGAGAGAGGATTAATTATGATTTATTAATATATTATGAGAATAATATATTAATGGAGAAATCATATTGTTTAATTAATATTAGTTAATAATTAATTAAGAATTAAGTTTGTGGCAAAAAGACATTAACTAAATAAAGGGTACTAGAATTGTCAGTTTTGTGATACTTGAATATTGGGCTAATGGCCTCCATAGAGGATGGAGTGGACGAATTCTATTGGAAAACCCATTAGGAATCGTTCAAGGCCTCTAAGGAAGGAGTATGTGGGCTCCTTAGGGCCTAAGCAGTCAAATTAGGGTCTCCTTGTTAGATAACCCTAATAGCTTCACTATTTAAGGAACCTTAGGGCACAAAAACGTGGCTAACTGATTCCTTAGGGTTTCTAGACGTTTTTTGGTGCCTCTCCTCTTCTTCTTC
This sequence comes from Lactuca serriola, assembly GCF_051521515.1. Lineage (NCBI taxonomy): Eukaryota > Viridiplantae > Streptophyta > Magnoliopsida > Asterales > Asteraceae > Lactuca > Lactuca serriola. Next base: position 195,915,419 of record NC_136408.1, on the reverse strand, counting down.
TTCATCCTCTTGCTCTTGGTGTTTGTGAGCCATTAGAGATGTGACATTTGTGACACTAAGCTTTCAGAAGCCAATTACAAGGATGAATAGATTGTTATTACTACATAACAATCAAAGGTAATTTATAAACCCTTAATTTAGTTCATAACATGATAGATCTAGGGTTTATGGCTTTGAATGATTATTGCATGTTAATTAGACAAACTAGATCCAAAGCTTTAGGGTTTTCATGTACACCATAGGAATGATGTTATGCTCATAACCCATCAAAACTTGCATCCTGTCTCTTGAAGGACCGGGCACGAAATTAGTGGGTGGAGGTTGGTCACTCCGTTGTTGATGAGGTTTTTGTTTCCATGTCATGGGATGATTTTATGACGAGATTCAGGGTTTAGTCTACACCGATGATCAAGGTGCAACATTTGGAATGAGAGTTTCAAGATCTCCGCTAGACTACTAAGATTTTTGGCTGAGATCTCTGTGATGTTTCATGAGAGAGAATTGTTGGTTCTGCAGTTTGTGCGCTGATCCAGCTGCAGGATGCGGAAGGATATGATCACGATGGCTAAGGAAAGAGAGATTTATCTAGAGATGGAAAAGATGAGGTAGCCAGATTATGTATAGAGTTCAGAGGGTTTGGGAAAGAAGCTTAAGGTTGTTGATTCGAGATCGAGGGGCCAGCAGGGTCGGGGTCGTTGTGGCAAGTGCAGTAGGACGCACGATGGGGCATGCAGGGTGGGTGGTTATAGATGCTTCAAGTGCGGCCGAACGGGTCATATCAGCAGAGATTGTACTGCTACTACCATCACCACCCCGATATCTGATTTGATTTTCTTTCATTGCAATCTGAGGGGCTACAAGATGGCCAATTACCTGATTTTGACTGCAGCAGGACCGGTGTCAGTACCTGATCCTACAACTCTACAGATTACTAACGGCCGCCTAGGCAAGTCTGATGCACTTGTGGCGAAGAGCAGGGCTTTTCAGGTGACAGTCGAGGAGACTCATGCAGCTCCTGACGTGGTGATGGGTATGTATCTTCTCCTTATCTCTTTATTTATATTAAGTTGTCTACTTATATTTATGTGTTTTATTTTAGGATCGTTCCTTCAGAACGGTATTTTTGCATTGGTCTTGTTTGATTCAGGGGCTACTCGATCCTTTGTGTCGCTTGCACTTAGCAAGAGGTTTGTTGGAGCTCCGGGGGACTTGTATTTTCCTTTAGATGTCGAGATCATAGATGATCGATATGTCCGAGTAGCGAGGGTTCATTGGGGTTGTATTCTTCAGATGTTCAACGAGTAGTATCCGATTGATTTAGTTCCCATCACTTTGCATAGGAACATGGTTATTATCGGTATTGTTTGGCTGATCCCCAATGGGGAGGTGATAGATTGTGAGCATCAATTAGTTTGGATTCGAACCCAAAGCGGGGGAGAGTTATTGGTTTAAGGGGGATAGAGCTCAAGGTGGGACGTATTTATGTTCAACAGCGAGGGCTAGGCATCATATTCAACAGGGTTGTTTCGGATTTGTTGCCTATGTTATGGATACCAAGGATAAGGGTAAGGAGATTTGGGCTACCTCCAGAGATGCAGGTAAAGTTTAGGATTGATCTGGTTCTAGGTGCAACTCCGATAGCCAAAGTCCCGTACCGGTTTGCTCCTCCTGAGATGTAGGAGTTATCTACATAGCAGTAGGCGCTGTTAGATAAGGGATTCAATCCACCGAGCAGTTTACCATGGGGAGTGCCGATCTTTTTTGTGAAGAAGAAGGATGGGTCCCATCGTATGTGTATTGACTATCGGGAGATGAATAAGGTAACGGTGAAGAACCGTTATCCCTTCCCGAGGATTGATGATCTGTTTGAATAGCTCCACGGTGCATTTTGGTTCTCCAAAATTGATTTGCGATCGGGTTATCATTATATGAATGCTAGAGATGAGGATTTGTAGAAGAAAACTTTTCGTACTCGTTAGACGGTGTCAATGGTTGGATGTGGTAAATGATTATGATCATGAGATCCTTTATCACCCGGGGAAGGCCAATTTGGTGGCCGATGCTCTCAGTCTCAATGCAGTCGCGGCTCCGATCAGGGATATATGTTTGAGGATGATTATGATTACTCAACTTTTGGAGTAGATTCGTGAGGCTCAGGTCAAGGCTATGAACGAAGAGCACGAAAGAGTGAGCGCATAGTGCGTCAGGTGGCTTCCTTCGATTATGACAGTTGTGGGTTGTTGACTCTTCATCGGCGGGTTTGGGTTCCGTATTGGGGCGGTGTGCATCATATTCTTATGCAGGAGGCACAAAATTCGATGTTCTTTATTCATCCCGGGGCAATGCAGATGCATAGGGATCTTCGTCCTGATTATTGGTGGCCCTGCATGAAGCAGAATGTGGCTTGGTATGTGGAGTGGTGCTTAACTTGCAGGAAAGTCAAGGACGAGCATCAGCGACCTCACGGGGAGATGCAGCCATTGGAGATTCCTATATACAAATGGAGGATACCGCCATGGATTTCATCACAAAGTGTGACAACCCGAAATCTCTACCTATAAGTCATCTCGATCAATGAAAGTCAGACTCATTTCTGTTATCGCTTTATTGTGCTCAGAGTCATTTTGAGAGTCTATAAGCCTAGTACACTTAAGAGTTGGATGTTGAGAAGTGTTAGCTTGGGGTTAGAGGAATGCAATCGAACCAGAAAACTTTTCAAAGGGTGTTCACGGCCACAAACTAGGTTCACGCCCATGAACCCATGTTGGGCCGTGAACCCCCTCCCTCCCTCTCTCTCTCTCTCTCTTTCTCTCTCTCTCTCTCTCTCTCTCTCTGTCTCCATATATATATATATATATATATATATATATATCCTTCATTTTTCCTCATTTCTTCCCTCCTTGGCTGAAGACTCCTCAAGACTCTCCCAATATCATCCAACAAAAGCTCTCTTTTCACCTCACAAACGTAAGTAATTCATCCCTTTTCACTTGTTATTCATCTTATTCATGTAAAGAGCTTCTATTTGATTCATCACTTTAATCACCATCTTTATGATCTTGAAGAGTTCACGGTCGTGAACCCTTCATAGGGCCGTGAACCCTTCATAGATGGGCCGTAAACCCATCAAATGTTCATGAATGGGCGGTAAACCCTTCATGTGTTCATGGGCCGTGAACACATCTTGGGCCGTAAACCCTTCATGTGTTCATGGGCCGTCAACACATCTTGGGCCGTAAACCCATCGTGGATTGGCTGTGAACTCCTTTTTATCCTCTATTCTTGGTTCTAACACTTCATTGTAAGTGTTTCCTACATCCTAAGGGTGTTTCCTATACTTGTTAGTGGTTTTAGACACTAATTTTAGGCATATACATGTTAATATGTGCTTAATAGGACCGTATTGTGCTCGGGACTTCACTTAGCATACCAAGCATCCTATCTTTGTCATTAATCCAAGTCATTCATAATCAGCTGAGTTCATACCCCTACATTTTCCGAGCTTTTTAATGTTTTAAGTGGGGGATACTCATTATTAATTCTATAATTGCTTAGTTTATGCATCCGGCTTACGTATGAAGAATATCCAATAGACTGTGGAATGTGTGGTTTCCGCCACATTCCTTGTTCCTTGTTTGGTTGTGGGCTTAGGGTAGATCCACACAATTAACTATCTGTTCAATATTGGTTTGTACATAACTAGCATGAGCTAAGTAATTATAGAAGGAATTGGTTTAATCATGCTTTCACTAAGAAAATATTGGATTTTCTTGAGGAACATTATCAATGGATTTCAAAAGGACCAATACAGTTAACTTTGTAAGTACTCAGTGAATACTTCAGGGTTATATATATGATGATCTGATAACCAGTGGAATGTGTGGCCTCTGCCTCATTTCCTGTTCCTTGTTAGGTTGTGGGCTTGGGGCAGAACCACACAATCAATTGTTTATTCGATCTGGATTGTATATGATATGTATACACTAATTACTCGTAGGAGGAACTAGTAAGAATCATTTCTTTTTACTTAACATTCATTACATAAGAAAATATAAGGTTTTCTTGAGAGACAAACACACTTTTCGAAAGAACACAAAACAGTTATTTAAAACAAAACGTTTATGAACTTACCAGCTTAATGCTGATATTCTTTCAAAACTTACTTGTATTCTCAGGACATTAGTAGACAGGTAAACGCACCCATTAGTGTGTAACATCGTTGTAGGAAAACGATAGTGGTACGAGTGGAACATAGTTCAAGACACCATTTGCATCATCTCAATGCATTGTGAGTATTCACGCAATCCCCTATTTTCAGTTTTAATGTTTTGGGGGTGGAAAAGCATGTCCGAAAAACTATTATTTGTTCGTTGTATTTAAATTGATTTGTATCAAACTTGAATGCTATTTTATTGCTATATCTCTCTATGTATGTCTATGCAACATGGAACATGAGAACTTATCGTATTAAGTCCCTTCCATTATACTTTATTCCAACAATTAACTCTTTGAGCCGAAGGTCATTGTGGATAGCGCTATTAGGAACTGACAACTCCTCACTCGCCCGATTGCTGGAGTGCATGATACCATATAATCTATGGAACAATAAGCATAGATCTTGATAGGGCATCAGTCATAGGCTTGGTTGGGAACTCATTGTTTGCTCATACACATACAAACTCGTTACTTATTATAGCAATAAACTTTGTATCTCATTATAACAATGAACTTTTGTTACTAAATACTTATTTACTTGTTTTAGCAACAAACTTGGTTGCTTCTTATAGTAACAAACTTGTTTGCTCCTTGTAGCAATGAAACTTGTTTACTCATTTTAGAATCAAACTTTATTTCCCATGAGGATATGAATGTTGCATCTCTTTTGGGCAACATACTTTATTTCTCATGATGACAATGAACTTTGTTTACACAAACTTATTTACTCATTTTAGCAATATATTTTTATCTATGGAAACTTATATCAGAATTTTGATTTCGATTCATGAAACCAGTATTATTTTTAACGTGTGAACTCACCAACTATTTTATATCTGACGCTCGTTTTACATGCCTTTCCAGGAATCATCGAGTAAGTGGCACTTAGGGACACTTCATTGTTAGGAGCATTCGCATGTGTTGTATTTCAATTTATATTGTAATTTCATTTAAAATTTGTTCAAACCCATTGTAAATTTGTAATTATTTTTAATACAATGGTTGGTGTTGTCTTTTAACTTTTGCTATGAAACCCTTATACTGCCACGCCTCGTGTTTCCACTTTAGCGGGGTGTGACAATTTCATCTGAGATTACGCATTGCATTCTTGAGAAGACTCTTGTGATCTTTGGTACGGTCAAGGAGGGCATTCAAGAGATTTTAAATTAACGTTTGAGCTCCTTTCATTCTGAGATGCTGGCCTTGGTGGGAGCACGTTCTTTGACCTTCAAGGAGTTTCGGGAATGTGGAGCTCCAAACTATCATGGGGCGAAGGACCCAATACTAAGGAGGAGGTGGTTAGTGGATGTTGCTAACGCCTTTTGCACTAGCAGTTGTCCCAAGGAGGAAAAGGTCAAACTTATTGGATTAGTGTCTAAGTCCATAACAATTTTGGTATGTACTTGACCCGATGGTGCACGGTCCTTTTGGGTTTCCTTCACCAAAGCAACTTGATAGGATGAATTATGGAGAGAGAGGATTAATTATGATTTATTAATATATTGTGAGAATAATATATTAATGGAGAAATCATATTGTTTAAGTAATATTAGTCAATAGTTAATTAAGAATTAATTTTGTGGCTAAAAGACATTAATTAAATAAAGGGGACTGGAACTATCAATTGTGTAATAGTTTAATATTGGGCTTATAGAATCCATAGAGGATGGAGTGCACGAATTCTATGGGGAAACCCATTAGAAATCATCCAAGGCCTCTAAAGAAGGAGTCCATGGGCTGCTTAGAGCCTAAATAGTCAAATTAGGGTTTCCTTGTTAGATAACCTAATAGCCTCACTATTTAAGGACCCTTAGGGCACCATAAACGTGGTTAACTGATACCTTAGGGATTCTAGACATTTTTGGGTGCCTCTCCTCCTCTTCTTCGTCATCCTCTTGCTCTTGGTGTTTGTAAGCCATTAGAGGTGTGACATTTGTGACACTAAGCTTTTAGAAGCCAATTACAAGGAGGAATATATTCTTATTACTACATAATAATCAAAGGTAATTTCTAAACCCTTAATTCAGTTCATAGCATGATAGATCTAGGGTTTATGGCTTTGGATGATTATTCAATATTCATTAGACAAACTAGATCCAAAGCTTTAGGGTTTGCATGTACACCATAGGAATGATGTTATGCTCATCACCCATCAGTGGTATCAGAGACTAGGATTGTTTGTTAATGAATGTGATGCATATTTGATCATTCATTGCCTGAAAATCGAATTTTTTTGCTATCAGCCTAACTGACTCGGAGAGTCAGGCCGACTTGGCGAGTCCCGTCCCTGACTCGGCGAGTCCCAAGGTCAGACAGAGGGAAAATCGGGATTTTATGCTCTTTTTGCTGTGGGATAGTTACCAAAACGATTTTTTTATTGATAAGATTCGGATTTTTATGATATTGGGTGATTATCCTTGCCAAAATAGTAGATAATTGCCAATTAATCAAATATTTGTTGCCTTATAAGATAATGTTTAATTATTTAAGTTATTTGGTAAATTATCTTGCAAGTAATTGGACTAGGTCAAAATTAGATAACCATAATTAATTGTTAATTGCCTTATTTGAATTGTTGATCTAGAATATTCTTGATAATGTTTTGAAAAGTTTCAAAACTTGCCCTCAAGTTTTGGAATTTATAATTGTTTGATTAAAAGTTTAATTTTTGAAATTTTAAATTCTAAAACCCTAAATTTTGAAAAAGTTCAAATTGCACCCTTATAGTTTTATTAAATTAATTAAGTATGTAATTAAAAGAGAGTTAATAAATCCATAGTGATATGGTTTACATCAAATTAAATTAAAAGTGTAATTTATATAATTAGACCGTCTAGTATTTTAAAAGTGTAAAATACACCCTTATAATATATATAACATTAAATGTCTAATATTATATATATATATATATATATATATATATATATATATATATAAAACTTAAACTGCTAGTCTTACCGTTAGTAGGCCTCATTCATGAAGTCGATCTATAAGGGGAGGTATTTGGTTATGGCCTATAAAATGGCCGTTTAATGGGTGTCCACTCTTACCCACTACTTCCTTGATTGGTGGAGGGTCGTTAGCCGAACGGGTAGGATAGGGAAAACCCTTTCCATTAAAAGTATAATGAAGTATAAAGTAACTAAATGTTTATACAAAATTCTCAATCTTAGTTACTTTTGGCAAAAGTGAATTTGATGCAATTCCATGAAATTACACTTTGTACGCTTGCGAAGACGTTAGTGGAGCGTGTGTGGTTAACCAGCACACTAATTGGGCTCTAAGCAAAGGTGGCAAAGGGTGACTAAATGTTTGTCATAGTTCGGTGGAGCTTGTGTGGTTATCCGGCACATCAAATAGATGATTGTAACATTGGGGGCACCATGTAAGTTTGCATGGTTATTCACACCCTGTTTTGTGATCCTCGGCATCCCAGTCACAAATCGAGGGCATATCAGGATTTAAACATGCCATTGAAAAGTTCAATGAATCTCAAAGGATCTAGGAGTTTTTCAATACATTTAAAACCTAATCTCTTTCGTTTTTCATGGTGGAAAATTAGTGAATCGTCATTCACTTACCTTCAAATGTTCTGCAATTTGGGTTATGACATCCCTCTCCCAAGTTGTGGAGTATTGTGTTAGGTCCAAGCCTTAATATCTCATTTGGGTGATTTATTATGGACTCAATCAATCAACTAACTTGATTTTCTCCCGTTTTGTAGATGTTTGAATCTAACCGTGGTCTTCCCGAATCCCATGGAAAAGGTTTTCCTGCTCAAAGTGAAAGTCTATCACATAATGAAGGTGAAAGATCGATCCCTGCATTGTGGAGTAGCTTGGTTTCACTTCCTCTTCCTCCTCCTGTTGTTCTCCCAAACCCAAAAGATCGAAGAATTGAAAAGTTCAAAATCACTCAAGCCCTGTGGGCAATGAAACATGAAGATGGAAAACCCATGTGTGCTCACGTCCTAGGGATGAAATCACACATCGATAGGTTAAAAATGTTAGGTTCATCTTTTCAAAAGAGGTTGGATGTAGACTGGGTTCTTCAGTCACTCCCTAAATCATATGATAAGTTCATAAGAGAGTATTATATGATAGATCTTGACAAGACCCTGATTGACTGTAACACCCGTGTTTCTAGGCTAGGCATTAATATTAACATAATGGTCTAGGTTAACCTGTGTAACTCATTTAGAAGGAATGAAAAAGAATTATGTGAATTATGTGTTTTATGCTTAATTATTAGGATTTAATTAATTAAGAATAAAAATAAGCGTCAAAATTAAAGTGTGAGATAACCCCGATATCTTTTCATAAAGTTGTAGTGGTCGAAACAAGGATTTCAGGGATATAAAGAATGCCAAAATCCGAGTTATAACGAAGAACTTATGACCTGTCAAAGTTTCGCGACAAAACCAGCACGGTGCTGAATGTCGTAAAAAGTGAGTTTTCGATAAACTACTTTTTAGCCTTAGTAATTTAAAAGAAAGTCGTAGTATTCGTTAAACAGAGAAGTTCGATAAAAAGAACGCCCAAATCTGACATCGTATGAGGAAGTTATGATTTTTCGAAGTTTCAACTTATCAGTAGACAGCTAAAAACTCGAATTTTAGATCGAGCGATTTTTAGCCGACTCAACCTAAATGAGAATTGAAGGTCTCGTCATTAGGAGCACAACGGTAAAAAGTCTGACGAAAATGGACGTGGGATGAAGAAGTTATGAATTTTTAACGGATTTCCTGTCCCGGTCTGTTAAAAATAATAATATAAAATTTAATGTCAAAATTAGCCAACGAAGTCTAAGCGAAAGTTGTAGAGCGTAATTTTAGCTACGCGTGCATATAAAGAACGTCAAAAACGGAGCTCGTATGCGAAAGTTATTGATTTTAGAAGTTTTTGCACAAAAATCGAGAAAATTCGCATAGTCACGCTTTTGCCACGTGTCCTCGCCTCGCATATGCCACATAGCGAAATCTACTGAGTCACCCTCGCATGAACAGTAGCCACGTGATCCTCGCATGCAACCTACATGATCCGACCCGCGTGTCGCTTGCTGATTGGACCGAGGGTGCGGTCCAATGATCTTCCGACACCTCGCTTCTGACTCATCATCCGAGCCTCGCTGGCCCAATCCGAAGGCACCGCGTGTCCGAAGCTCGCACCCACCACTTGTCCTCGCTCCGCGGATGCCACCTGCCCTTGTTGACTCTTCCTTCTCGGCCGAACCCTCGCAGCTCTCCCCTATAAATAGTGGCCTTGCGAGATCTTCCGGCTACTTTTGGAAAATGTCCATTTTTCACCACTTTTTCAATATTTTAGCCATTTTCGTTTCCCCCGATGCCCCGAGATCATTTCCAACGCCCGGAACACGTCCCGGAGTGCCCGAAGGCTCGGAAGATTTATCTTTTCGGTTTTGAAGCCCGACCTTTCGCAGAGCCCAGTTTCTTAATAAAACTCTCGGTTTTATTAAAAACGATCGTTTTAGGAAACGAATTGTTGCCCGATTATCATCAAATCAAGTGAGTGTATATTCACTTTCAATTTACACATAGATATGAAGTATTTACCTTAAAATACGTGTTACGTGTAAATAGATTAATTATTTATTTCAGGTGACTATTGTGTTGATATTCTATACAAGTTTTAAACTGTATATATATTTTTCTCTACAAATATGTTGGGTAGAACATGGATAGATTGTTGGTGTGTGATAAAATAAAGTGATGAGAGGTATCGATGTTTAAGATGATCTAGTCATCTAACAGAGTATAGACAACAGCCACAGACTATTTTAGATAGTCCAGTGGAACGTTAGTAGACTCGTAATCGGTACGTATGTTTGAACTATATATTCATAAAGTGTTCTTGAACTATATGTTCCTTAGGTGTTTTTGAACTATGTGTTCATCTGTTAATTCTTCTTTTTGACACTATTACGTGTCGGGGTACGGGAGCGTATGGGAGTACTTTATTAGTATTTTCCCTATGCTTTTATTTTGAAGAGATTTGGAGTCTTCGTTTCTTTTGTGAAGTGATCGGACGAGCTTCATGAGTTAGTGTTTTCCTTTCCGATGCTGGATAGGGGTGAGTCTAGGGGTTCAGACCACAGCCTAAGCATTAGTCAGTGTTTTCCTTTCCATTGTCGGATAGGGTGCGTCTGGGGTTATATACCTCACGATATTCAAGACCACAGCCTAGGCAAAGTTTGATGTTGGATAGGGTGCATCTGGGGGTTATATACCTCATGATATTCAAGACCACAGCCTAGGCAAAGTTAGATGCTGGATAGGGTGCGTCTGGGGGTTATATACCTCATGATATTTAGACCACAACCTAGGCATTAGTTAGTGTTTCCATTGCTGGATAGGGTGCGTCTGGGGGTTATATACCTCACGATATTCAAGACCACAGCCTAGGCAAAGTTCGATGTTGGATAGGGTGCGTCTGGGGGTTATATACCTCACGATATTCAGACCATAGCCTAGGCAAAGTGTTATGCTGGATAGGGTGCGTCTGGGGGTTATATACCTCATGATATTCAAACCACAGCCTAGGCATTGATAACTACCCCTGACTTAATTGTCTTGTGGTTCTTTCTTTTACGAATAAAGGTTCGTAGTTAAACTTAGTCCATTCATTCAATATCTTTATCGATCCTTGTTTGCTGTTAGAGGATTTCTGAAATAGTTTCGTAGTTAGTTGTTCACATCGATCCTTTAGGCTAGATCTAGTAAGATCATTGTAAAAAGTTAGTATGTGGGGATCAATATTGTTAGTTCCTGTTAAGTAAGCTTTGGTGATGATGTGACTTCGTGCCTATTAGGTAAACCCTGACGACTACGAGACGTAGTGCCTATTGGATAAATCTTGGCGACGATGTGACTTCGTGCCTATTTGACTTAAATTGTTGTAGGAAAACAATGTTGTCACCCCTAATGAAAATCCTTAGGCTAGGTCCCTTGTGATAGTTGTTTTAGGGACGTAAGGTGAGGATAACGGGAATGGGTAATTGGGGTAATTTGGTTGACTGATTGATGTTTAAACATAATAAATTTATGTATTGTTGGTTGAAAACCCTATATGCTCACCAGGCTTCCAAGCCTGACCCACTCAGCTTTTTATGATTACAGGTAGTGGACCCCGAGCATAGTCGGATGATGATGATGAGTGATTTTGGATTATAGGCCATTAGTTATAAATAACTATTGTAAGGCTTATAATGTCTTGTTTATGCTTTTGATCTGTATCGAAACATGACATCCCGAGGTTTTGTTATGAAATAAAAATATATATTTCTTAAAGCAAGGTTTTGATAAATTTTTATCATGTTTGACTTTGGGAACAAATTCTGCAACACTTTTAATAAAATGATTACTCTGATTTTATTTTAAAAATCATAAACGAAATCGGTCTTTTCTGGCCGTGAAATTGGGGATGTCACAGTTAGTATCAGAGCATTAGTTTAAGCGAACTAAGAAATTGTAGGATTTCTAGACTTAAACTTAGAATGCTAAGTGATGATTGTGAGATGAGTGTCTACCATAATTTAGACATGAGCACTAGTTTATTTAAGGAAGGATGCCTAAAATGCTTCTATGTGCTAAATGTTTTGTGTTATAGCTATAATGATGCTATTATTTGTTCGGATCTATGGTCTGTTGCCGACCGGATCTGGAAACCTTATATGTGTAGGATTCTAAGTGTGCAACTACGATATTAGAACTAGCATATAAACGTTTCTGAGTGATAAGGAGATTTATACGTCTATCAGGCTTTCTTATCTTAAATTCTCGCCTGGTACACCTATAATGTCCGCATTTCCAGGCTAGGCATTATTATTGATGTAATAGTCTAGGTTAACCCTTGTAACTCTTTTTGAAGTATTAATAATGAAATATTTGAGTATTATGTTCTATGTGAATTATGTGTTTATTTTCTTAATTATTATAATTTAATGAATTAAGAATAAAATAAGCGTCAAATTTGAAGTGTGGGATAATCCCAATATCTTTGCATAAATATGTAGTGGTCGAAACAAGGATTCCGAAGATATAAATAATGCCGAAATCCGAGTTATAACAAAGAAGTTATGACCTTTCGAAGTTTCGCGACAGAACCGACAACGCTGAATGACGTAAAAAGTGAAATTTACGTTAGAGCAATATTTAGCCTTAGTGATCTAAACGAAAGTCGTAGATTTCGTTAAACCGAGAGCGTGCATAAAAAGAACGCCCAAATCGGACTTCGTATGAGGAAGTTATGATTTTTCGAAATTTCGATTTAGTAGTATGCAGCCCGAATACTCGATTTGAGATCGATCGGTTTTTAGCCGAAACAATCTAAATGAGAATCGAAGGTCTCGTTAATAGGAGTAAAACGATAAAAAGATAGGCGAAAACGGACGTCGAAAGAAGAAGTTATGAATTTATAACGGAATTTTCCTGTCCCGGCCTACTAAAAAATAAAATTCAAAATTAGCCAATGGAGTCTAAATGAAAGTTGTAGATCGTAATCTCACCTACGCGTGGATATAAAGAACGTCGAAAAGGAGTTCGTATGATGAAGATATGAATTTTTGAAGTTTATTAAATATTTTCGATATTATATATATATATATATATATATATATATATATATATATATATATATATATATATATATATATATATATATTCCGATATTATCCGAAGGGGGGGGAGTCAACGATGTTATCGTCATTACGCCCAGCGTAATCTGAAGTTACGCCAAGCGTAATTCGACCTTCCAGCCCCTATAAAAGGAGGTAAAGGGCAACCGAGTTCATTGCTCATTTCTTCCCTTTTTCTCGCGTTTTGCATCGGTTTTCGTGCAAGAATTATCCCGAAGCCCCAGTATCATTCCCGAGCCCCGAAGCAAGTCCCGAGGTCCCGAAGATCCCGAGAAGTAAGATTCCCGAGTCGAAGCTCTGCCCGTGAGGAGTTCGGTTTTTGTGAAGATCTTCTAGATCTGCCGAAGAATACTACTTCTACAAGCCGTAGTGTTGTCCGATCATCTTCTGATCAAGTGAGTGTGTAGTTACTTTCTTCTAACGCATAATTATGAAGTATTTTATAAGAAATATGTGTTATGTGTATAATTTTGTTGTTATGTGCGTGAATGTATATTCACTCTCTTCAATCTCATAGATCTGATTTGTTTTCTATGAAATACGTGTTATGTGGGTGTGCCTCATCTGTTATGTGGAATATATATTGAATGAAAATGCTATACATGTTTTAAACTATGTATAAAAATATATATTTTTATCTGCTAATATGTTGGGTAGAATATGGGTAGATAGTTGGTGTGTAATAAACAGATGAGAGGCCTCGATGTTGTTGTTGTTGATCTACTTATTCAGCGGAGTATGGATAACGACCACAAACTCCTTCTAGACAGTCTTGTGGAACGCTAGTAGGTTCATAACTTGAGGTGTTGTGAACGATGTGTTCACCGGTGTACTCTATCCCCCTCATGGTTGCCTTTAGGATATTTATTGTTGAGGAAACCCCTTAGCAGTAATGTTCGTCCCGATGAAAATCCTAGATTAGGTCCCTTGAGATAGATGTTGTTTTAGGGACGTAAAGTTAGGATAACGGGAATGGGTAATCGAGATAGTGATTGGTTGGTGAAATTAAATATAATTTATTTATTGTGGGTTGAAAACCTTATATGCTCACCAGGCTCCCAAGCCTGACCCACTCAGTTTTATTTGTGTTACAGGAAGTGGCGCAAGGGCGTAAGATGGATGAATCATCGAGTTGTTTTGCTTACAAGTCTGTATATGTATATATTTGTTGAATGACTTGTAATGTTATCGTTTAGGCTTTATGGTCTGTATCAGAACATGACATCCCGAGTTTTGATTATATAATGAAAATGCATCTCTTGATGAAATGCTTTGATAAATATTAGTTTATCATGTTTTGTTTTGGGAACAAATTCCGCAACACTTTTAAATCAAAAGGATTTACTCTGAAATTATTTTAAAAAGCACAAATGAAATCGGTCTTTTCTGGCCGTGATTTTGGGGATGTCACAGTTGGTATCAGAGCATTAGTTTAAGCGAACTAGGAATTTGTAGGATTTCTAGACTTAAACTTAGAATGCTAAGTGGAATTTTGAGACGTGTGTTTGTTGGATTTTAGACACGAGCACTAGTTTATTTTTAGGAAAGTTGCCCAAAATGCTTTTATGTGCTAAATGTTATATGTTGTCATATATGATATTATTTGTTCGGATCTACGGTTTGTTGCCAACCAGATCTGAAGGTTTATGTGTTTAGGATTCTAAGCGTATGTATACGATATTAGAACTAGCATGTAATCGTTTCGGAGTGATAAGGATGATTTGAAATCTATCGTGAATGAAGATCTAAATTTCACCTTATTCGGTGTGTAGATCAAAAATGGTGAGAACAAGGAGTGGCGTTGGAAACGCGGAAGAAACCAGGAATCAACCGCCAGTGATTAAGCAAATACTTGTTGTAGCAGCAGCACCAGAACCAATAACAATGGCTGGGGTGGAAGCCATGATTCGGGCTATGTTAGCCGAACAAAGGGATGAGATGCGACAGGTGTTGCATGATAATAGGGACGAACCTATCATACCTATTGAGGAACCCGAATTGATTCCCGAGCAATTGGAGGAAGGGAATAATAGTCACATTATGAGTCAAGTTGGGACTCAAGGAGAACGAAGGAACGATCCGGAAAGGAGAAACAACAAGGATGGGCGAATGTACAAGAACATCTTGGGTGCCAAGCCGCCAAGTCTTTCTCGGAGCCCAAAGCCTGTTGAGATAATGGATTAGATCTCCGAAATGGAGATGGTATTTGAAAGTTGCGACTGTAGCAACAAACAGAAGACTATCTTTGCAGTTAGACAACTGAAGACTGGAGTATTGAGTTGGTGGAAGTTGTTGGCAGATGCTATGCCATGTGGGGAAGCCCTGAAAATGTCATGGGAGGAGTTCTTAGAACAACTAAGGGTGCAATATTGTTCAGAGATAGATCTGATCGATCTAAACAATGAGTTCCAAAACTCGAAGAAGGGGAGGATGAGCATAGATGACTATGCTACTGCATTCATTGAGAAAATGAAGTTATTTCCGTACCTAGTGCCAACGGAACTCTCCAAGATTGAGAGGTTTGCTAATGGACTGCCTGCCGACTTTGGTCCGACAGTCAAGATGGCAACTACTCTGAAAACGGTTGTTCGTGCAGCTAAGAATGTGGAGGCCCAGTAGAAGGAAAAGGGTCTAGAAAGGACAGAAGTTGGTGAAAAGAGGAAGTTCGATGGAACTTCAGGGTCCAATAAGAAAAACAAGTTCTCGAAGTCTGGTTCGAGGGGAAGTGGAGGCGAAGCGATGGTGCGACAAATGTAAGAAGCATCATGGAAAATGTGAGGTAGTGGCCACATGCTACAAATGTGGAAAGCCAGGGCACTATGCAAATGAATGCACCCTCTCTAAGAAGGTTTGCTATGGTTGTGGTGAGGAGGGACACATGTCGAGGGACTGCCTGAAGAAGAAGGAGGCAGCTAGACCCAACATTCCTCCAAAGCCAAAGGCGAGAGCATTCCAGATGACACTGGAAGCTGCTAAAGATGAAGCTGATGTCACTTCAGGTACCTTTCTCGTAAACACATTGCCTGCCTAAATTTTATTTGATTCTGGAGCCAACTACTCCTTTATATCGCATGAATTTGGTAGAAAACTAGCTTTGCCTGTTGTTAGACTATATAATGCCTTATTAGTCAAAGTTGCTAGTGGCAAGTTTGTACCTGTTAGCCATCGCATGAAAAACATCTTAATTGATCTGAATGGGAATAAGTTCCACGAGGAATTATTGCCTATAGAACTTAATGGTTTTGACATCGTATTCGAAATGGATTGGCTTAGCGCCAATGATGCCAAAATTTTGTGGAAGAAGAAGATAGTGAAAGTGAACCCGCCTGGGAAGGAATCGTTTATGGCATATGGAGATAAACACAGAGTAAATTCTGGAATCATTTCTCTAATGAAAGCCAGAAAATGTTTGACCAAGGGGTGTACATCATACTTAGCATTCGTGATCGATGCTATGAAGGAATAGAAGGTGATGCAGAATATTCCCGTTGTATGTGATTATCCGGAAGTATTTCCCGAAGATCTTCCTGGATTACCGCCTGATCGACAAGTGGAATTCCGTATTGACTTGTTGCCCGGAACAACGCCAATTGCAAAATCACCTTATCGATTAGCACCGGCGGAGATGAAGGAGCTGATGATGCAACTTCAGTAGTTATTGGACAAAGGTTTCATTAGACCTAGTTCATCACCCTGGGGAGCTCCGGTGTTATTTGTGAAGAAAAAAGATAGAAGTATGAGAATGTGCATTGATTACCGAGAGCTGAATAAAGCAACAATAAAGAATATATATCCGTTGCTGAGGATTGATGACCTGTTCGATCAACTACAAGGTTCAAGTTATTTTTCAAAGATCGACCTAAGGTCAGGATATCATCAGCTGAAAGTAAGAGAGCAAGATATAGAGAAGACTGCATTCAGAACCCGATATGGACACTACGAGTTTTTGGTTATGTCTTTTGGACTAACCAATGCTCCAGCAGCATTCATGGATTTAATGAACAGGGTTTGTAATCCGTTCCTAGATAAATTTGTGATAGTGTTCATAGATGACATTCTGATTTATTCGAAAAGCCAAGAGGAGTATGGCAGACACTTACGAGAAGTGTTAGAAGTCTTGAAGAAGGAGAAGCTATATGCTAAGTTCTCCAAATGTTATTTTTGGATTCGTGAAGTCCAATTCTTGGGTCACGTGGTCAACCAAGAAGGGATAATGGTTGATCCAGCGAAGATCGAAGCTGTGATGAAGTGGGAACAACCGAAAAGTCCCACGGAGATCCGAAGCTTTTTGGGATTAGCCGGATATTACCGAAGGTTTATCCAAGGTTTTTCTTCGATCGCTACTCCGTTGACAACTTTGACCCACAAAGGAGCTACTTATGCTTGGAATGATAAGCATAAAGAAGCATTCGAGAAGCTAAAGAAGAAACTATGCGAGGCACCGATACTTTCTCTACCCGATGGAGTTGAAGACTTCGCTGTTTATAGCGATCCGTCTGGGCTTGGATTGGGTTTTGTTTTGACCCAAAGAGAAAAGGGATAGCATGTGCGTCTCGACAGCTGAAAGAGCATGAAAAGAACTACCCGACTCACGATTTGGAGTTGGCAGCGGTAGTTTTCGCTCTGAAGATATGGAGGCATTACCTCTATGGCACAAAGTGCAAACTTTTCACTGATCATAAGAGTCTCCAATATCTATTTGGTCAGAAGGAATTAAATATGAGGCAACGACGCTGGCTAGAATTACTTAAAGACTACGACTGCGAGATACTTTACCACCCCGGTAAGGCTAATGTTGTTGCTGATGCTCTCAGTCAGAAAGTCAATCTTGAAAGGAAAAGGCCAAGAGCGTTGAGAATTGAAGTTGTCTTGACTATTTTGGAAAGTATAAAGAAAGCTCAAAGTGAAGCTTTTGAGAAGAATGACCGAAAGGAGGAACGTTTGGGCAAAATGTTGGTGTTCGGTGTAAACAATCATGGACTGAAGGTGTTCCAAGATCGGATTTGGATACCTAAGATAGGAGGAGTAAGAGATCTTCTTATGGAAGAAGCTCACAAAATGTTGTACTCGATTCATCCTGGTAGCACTAAAATGTATAGGGACCTAAAACCCTACTACTGGTGGCCGACGATGAAGCTTGATGTTGCAAAGTATGTGGTTGAGTGTATGACTTGTGCGAGAGTAAAGACACAACATCAGAAACCGTATGGCAGTTTAGAACCATTGCCTGTGCCTATGGGTAAGTGGGAAGACATTGCTATGGATTTTGTCACTAAACTGCCCAGAACAAAGAATGGTCACGACATGATTTAGGTGGTCGATGATCGATTCACTAAGAGTGCGCATTTCATAGCAGCCAAGGAGAAATGGTCTATGGAAAAGCTTGCGAATTCTTACGTGAAGGAAATTGTGAGGCTTCACGGTGTTCCGTTAACGTTTATGTCGGATCTTGATAGCCGTTTCACCTTGAGGTTTTGGAAAAGTCTATAAGAGGAATTGGGTACCAAGTTGTGTTTAAGTACAGCTTACCATCCGCAGACTGATGGTCAGATGGAACGAACGATACAAACGCTTGAAGATATGTTGAGAGCATGTACTCTGGAATTCCTAGGTAACTAGGATGAACATTTACCTTTGGTAGAATTTTCCTACAATAATAGTTTCCACTCGAGCATTAAGATGGCACCTTACCAAGCTTTGTATGGACAGAAGTGTCGTACGCCGTCTTGTTGGCTTGAGGATGGGGAAAAGCAGTTTATGGGACCGGAGATGGTTCATCAAACTGCTGAAAAGTTGAAAATAATTAGGGAAAGATTGTAAGCAGCTCAGGATCGTCAAAAGAGCTATGCTGACAAAAAGTGAAGACCGACGACTTTTGAAGTTGGGGATTCGGTTTTGCTTAAAGTCTCGCCATGGAAGGGACTTATAAGATTTGGTAAAAGGGGAAAATTAAGTCCAAGTTTTATTGGACCGTTTAAAGTTCTTTAGAGGATTGGGAACCAAGCTTACAAGCTCGAACTACCAGAAGAACTGAATGGAATTTATAACACTTTTCATGTGTGTTATTTGAGAAAGTTCACGGGGGAAGTTTCTGACATGATTCCACTTTCGGAGTTGAGAATCGATGAGAACAAAAGGTTGATTGAAGAACCAGAGGCAATTGTTGACCGAAAGACTAAGAAGTTGAGACGCAAGATGGTCGAGTTAGTGCTTTTCCGATAGAAACACACGAATGGGCCGAATCTCACCTGGGAGACGGGGAGTGACATGATGGGTCACTATCTGCATTTGTTTGTTGATGTGTGATTTCGGGGACGAAATTATTCTAAGGTGGAGAGAATTGTAACGCCCGCGTTTCCAGGCTAGGCATTATCATTGATGTAATAGTCTAGGTTAACCCTTGTAACTCTTTTTGAAGTATTAATGATGAAATATTTGAGTATTATGTGAATTATGTGAATTATGTGTTTATTTTCTTAATTATTATAATTTAATGAATTAAGAATAAAATAAGCGTCAAATTTGAAGTGTGGGATAATCCCAATATCTTTGCATAAAGATGTAGTGGTCGAAACAAGGATTTCGAAGATATAAAGAATGCCGAAATCCGAGTTATAACGAAGAAGTTATGACCTATCGAAGTTTCGCGACAGAACCGACAACGCTGAATGATGTAAAAAGTGAAATTTACGTTAGAGCAATATTTAGCCTTAGTGATCTAAATGAAAGTCGTAGAGTTCGTTAAACCGAGAGCGTGCATAAAAAGAACGCCCAAATCGGACTTCGTATGAGGAAATTATGATTTTTTGAAGTTTCGACTTAGCAGTATGCAGCCCGAATACTCGATTTGAGATCGAGCGGTTTTTCGCCGAAACAATCTAAATGAGAATCGAAGTTCTCGTTAATAGGAGTAAAACGATAAAAAGATAGGCGAAAACGGACGTCGGATGAAGAAGTTATGAATTTATAACGGAATTTTCCTGTCCCGGCCTACTAAAAATAAATAATAAAAATAAAATTAAAAATTAGCCGACGGAGTCTAAACGAAAGTTGTAGATCGTAATCTCACCTACGCGTGGATATAAAGAACGTCGAAAACGGAGTCCGTATGAGGATGATATGAATTTTTGAAGTTTATTAAATATTTTCGATATTTTATTTATATCTATATATATTCCGGATATTATCCGAAGGGGGGAAGTCAACAATCTTATCGTCATTACGCCCAGCGTAATCTCAAGTTACGTACAGCGTAATTTGACCTTCCAGCCCCTATAAAAGGAGGTCGAGGCCAACCGAGTTCATTGCTCATTTCTTCCCTTTTTCTCGCGTTTTTCCGTCGTTTTTCGTGTAAGAATTATCCCGAAGCCCCGGTATCATTCCCGAGCCCCGAAGCAAGTCCCGAGGTCCCGAAGATCCCGAGAAGTAAGATTCCCGAGCCGAAGCTCTGCCCGTGAGGAGTCCGGTTTTTGTGAAGATCTTCCAGATCTGCCGAAGAATACTACTTCTACAAGCCGTAGTGTTGTCCGATCATCTTCTGATCAAGTGAGTGTGTGGTTACTTTCTTCTAACGCATAATTATGAAGTATTTTATAAGAAATACGTGTTATGTGTATAATTTTGTTGTTATGTGCGTGAATGTATATTCACTCTCTTCAATCTCATAGATCTGATTTGTTTTCAATGAAATACGTGTTATGTGGGTGTGCCTCATCATTGATGTAATAGTCTAGTTTAACCCTTGTAACTCTTTTTGAAGTATTAATGATGAAATATTTGAGTATTATGTGAATTATGTGTTTATTTTCTTAATTATTATAATTTAATGAATTAAGAATAAAATAAGCATCAAATTTGAAGTGTGGGATAATCCCAATATCTTTTCATAAATATGTAGTGGTCGAAACAAGGATTCCGAAGATATAAAGAATGCCGAAATCCGAGTTATAACAAAGAAGTTATGACCTTTCGAAGTTTCGCGACAGAACCAACAACGCTGAATGACGTAAAAAGTGAAATTTATGTTAGAGCAATATTTAGCCTTAGTGATCTAAACGAAAGTCGTAGAGTTCGTTAAACCGAGAGCGTGCATAAAAAGAACGCCCAAATCGGACTTCGTATGAGGAAGTTATGATTTTTAAAAGTTTCGATTTAGCAGTATGCAGCCCGAATACTCGATTTGAGATCGAGCGGTTTTTAGCCGAAACAATCTAAATGAGAATCGAAGGTCTCGTTAATAGTAGTAAAACGATAAAAAGATAGGCGAACACGGACGTCGGATGAAGAAGTTATGAATTTATAACGGAATTTTCCTGTCCCGGCCTACTAAAAAATAACTAATAAAATTAAAATTAAAAATTAGCCGACGGAGTCTAAAGAAAGTTGTAGATGGTAATCTCACCTACGCGTGGATATAAAGAACGTCAAAAACGGAGTTCGTATGATGAAGATATGAATTTTTGAAGTTTATTAAATATTTTCGATATTTTATATATATATATATATATATATATATATATATATATATATATATATATATATATATATATATATATATTCTGATATTATCTGAAGGGGGGGAGTCAACGATCTTATCGTCATTACGCCCAGCGTAATCTCAAGTTACGCCCAGCGTAATTCGACCTTCCAGCCCCTATAAAAGGAGGTCGAGGGCAACCGAGTTCATTGCTCATTTCTTCCCTTTTTCTCGCGTTTTTGCATCGTTTTTCGTGCAAGAATTATCTCGAAGCCCCAGTATCATTCCCGAGCCCCGAAGCAAGTCCCGAGGTCCCGAAGATCCCGAGAAGTAAGATTCCCGAGCCGAAGCTCTGCCCGTGAGGAGTCCGGTTTTTGTGAAGATCTTCCAGATCTGCCGAAGAATACTACTTCTACAAGCCGTAGTGTTGTCCGATCATCTTCTGATTAAGTGAATGTGTAGTTACTTTCTTCTGATGCATAATTATGAAGTATTTTATAAGAAATACATGTTATGTGTATAATTTTGTTGTTATGTGCATGAATGTATATTCACTCTCTTCAATCTCATAGATCTGATTTGTTTTCTATGAAATACGTGTTATGTGGGTGTGCCTCATCTGTTATGTGGAATATATATTGAATGAAAATGCTATTCAGGTTTTAAACTATGTATAATAATATATGTTTTTATCTACTAATATGTTGGGTAGAACATGGGTAGATAGTTGGTGTGTAATAAATAGATGAGAGGCCTCGATGTTGTTGGTGTTGATCTAGTTATTCAGCGGAGTATGGATAACGACCACAGACTCCTTCCAGACAGTCTTGTGGAACGCTAGCAGGTTCATAACCTGTAGGTGTTGTGAACAATGTGTTCACCGGTGTACTCTATCCCCCTCATGGTTGCCTTTAGGATATCTATTATTGAGGAAACCCCTTAGCAGTAATGTCCGTCCCGATTAAAATCCTAGATTAGGACCCTTGAGATAGATGTTGTTTTAGGGACGTAAAGTGAGGATAACGGGAATGGTTAATCGGGATAGTGATTGGTTGGTGAAATTAAATATAATTTATTTATTGTGGGTTGAAAACCCTATATGCTCACCGGGCTCCCAAGCCTGACCCACTCAGTTTTATTTGTATTGCAGGAAGTGGCGCATGGGCGTAAGATGGATGAATCATCTAGTTGTTTTGTTTACAAGTCTGTATATGTATATATTTGTTGAATGACTTGTAATGTTATCGTTTATGTTTTATGGTCTGTATCGGAACATGACATCCCGAGTTTTGATTATATAATGAAAATGCATCTCTTGATGAAATGCTTTGTAAATATTATTTTATCATGTTTTGTTTTGGGAACAAATTCCGCAACACTTTTAAATCAAAAGGATTTACTCTGAAATTATTTTAAAAAGCATAAATGAAATCGGTCTTTTCTGGCTGTGATTTTAGGGATGTCACAACACCGAACGTCTGCTTGGGTGTACAAAACGTTATGGTGGAGACTCGTAGAGAATTGGGTAAATGGAGGAAATGAAAGGCTTATGATAGTGAATGACACCTATCAGAAGATATCGTAAGAGTGGTATCTTACCTTTAGAATATGTCTAATAAAATAACGAAAAGTTTAGAGGGGTACGTTACGTCTGAAGTACACCTTCGATTGGCAGGATGATGGAACGATTGGTGTAATTCTTGAAGTTGTCCCATTGTCTGGAATTTCCATCACCAACCAAGTTGAAGTAGAACTGATGATTGAAGATACTCGTGGAAGAAGTCCTAGTAGAGTCTAGAAAAATTCTATGGTTAATTGGACACATTTGTATGTGTTAAATTGTTTTGTGATTTTAGAACTTGGGGACTGCGAGACAGTACTTGGGACGAGTATGAGTAGGTGTGAATAGTAGTAGAGATCTATACTACTGGAAGCACAGGACTCACACTTGGATCAGGGAAAGTCACAAGGTTACCAAGAAACTAGTGATTGATTTTGTTTTATTCGAATATGTCATTACCATCGTTTCGGTAATGACTAAGAAGATGATTGTTATTCTGACCCTAGTGGTCATATCGAATTGAGTCCGACTACGATGAGTTGGTTATGTGGTTCAGAGAACCAAGTTCGATGTAGCAGTTGACTTAAGCCGAATTGAAGTAAAGGATGATCAAAGCGATCGATAGAAGTATCGCGTTCGTTGTTAAAGAAGTTGGGTTAAGTTGTATTCTGACCCAAAGGGATGAAGTGATAGTGTATGCACTAAGGCAACGGAGCTGGCTAGAGTTACTCAAGGACTACGACTGTGAGATACTTTACCACCCTGGTAAAGAAAATGTTGTTGCTGATACTCTCAGTCGGAAAGTAAACCTTGAAAAGAAAAGGCCAAGAGTGTTAAGAATTGAAGTTGTCTCGACAATTGTGGAAAGTATAAAGAAAGCTCAAGAGGAAGCTTTGGAGAAAAATGACCGAAAGGAAGAACGTTTGGGCAAAACGTTAGTGTTTGGTATAGACAACCAAGGGTTGAAGGTATTCCAATATAGGATTTGGGTACCTAAGACGGGAGGAGTAAGAGATATTCTGATGGAAGAAGCTCACAAGACCATGTACTCGATTCATCCCGGCAGTACGAAAATGTATAGGGATCTAAAACCCTATTACTGGTAGCCGACGATGAAGCTCGAAGTTACTAAAGTATGTGGCTAATTGTGTAACTTGTGTCAGGGTTAAGGCACAACATCAGAAAATGTACGGGAGTTTAGAACCTTTACCTGTACCCACGGGTAAATGTGAAGATATCACTATGAATTCTGTGACTAAACTGCCCAGAACAAGGAACGGTCGGGACATGATTTGGGTGGTCGTTGATCGCTTCACTAAGAGTGCGCATTTCATAGCAGCCAATGAGAAATGGTCTATGGATAAACTTGCGAATTCTTATGTGAAGGAAAGTGTGAGGCTTCATGGTGTTTCGTTAACGATTGTATCCGATCGTGACAGACGTTTTACCTCAAGGTTTTAGAGGAGTCTATAAGAGGAATTAGGTACCAAGTTGTGTTTGAATACAACTTACCATCTGCAAACCGATGGTAAGAGCGAATGGACGATTCAAACGCTGGAGGATATGCTGAGAGCATGTACCCTAGAATTTCAAGGTAACTGGGATGAACACTTACCTTTAGTAGAATTCACCTATAATAATAGTTTCCACTCAAGTGTCAAGATGGTACCTTATCACGCTTTGCATGGGATAAAGTGTCGGATGCCATCATGTTGGCTGGAAGCTGAGGAAAAGCAGTTTATGGGACTTGAAATGGTCCATTAGATTGCTGAAAAGTTGTAAGTGATTAGGGAAAAAGATGTTAGCTGCTCAAAAGAGCTATGCTGACAAGAAAAGAAAACCAATATCATTCAAAGTTGGAGATTCGATTTCACTTCAAGTCTCGTCGTGGAAGGGACTTATAAGATTTGGTAGAAGGGGAAAGTTGAGTCCAAGGTTTATTGGACCATTTAAAGTTCTTCAGAGAATCCGGAATCAAGCTTCTAAGCTAGAATTACCGGAAGAACTAGAGAGTATTCATAACACCTTTCATGTGTGTTACTTGAAAATTTTCACGGGAGGTGTGCCCGACATAATTCCCAATTATGAATTAAGGTTGGACGACAACAAGAGGTTAATTGGAGAACTTGAGGCAATCGTTAACCGTAAGAACAAGAAGTAGTAACATAAGATAGTCGATTTAGTGCCTGTACATTGGAAACTTATAAATGGGCCAAAGCCCACCTGGGAAACGGAGAGTGACATAGTGAGTCGCTACCCGTAGTTGTTTGTCGTTGTGTGATTCCGGGGACGGAATCATCGTAAGGGGGAGAGAGTTGTAACGCCCGTGTTTCTAGGCTAGGCATTAATATTGACATAATGGTCTAGGTTAACCTTTGTAACTTATTTAGAAGAAATGAAAAGGAATTATGTGTTTTATGCTTAGTTATTAGGATTTAATTAATTAAGAATAAAAATAAGCTTCAAAATTAAAGTGTGAGATAAGCCCGATATCTTTACATAAAGTTGTAGTGGTCGAAACAAGGATTTTGGGGATATAAAGAATGCCGAAATCCGAGTTATAACGAAGAAGTTATGACCTGTCAAAGTTTCGCGACAAAACCGGCACGGTGCTGAATGTCGTAAAAAGTGAGTTTTCAATAAACTACTTTTTAGCCTTAGTAATTTAAACGAAAGTCGTAGTATTCGTTAAACCGAGAAGTTCGATAAAAAGAACGCCCAAATCTGACTTCGTATGAGGAAGTTATGATTTTTCGAAGTTTCAGCTTAGCAGTAGACAACTAAAAACTCGAATTTTAGATCGAGTGATTTTTAGCCGACACAAACTAAACGAGAATTGAAGGTCTCGTCATTAGGAGCACAACGGTAAAAAGTCTGACGAAAACGGACGTCGGATGAAGAAGTTATGAATTTTTAACGGATTTCCTGTCCCGGTCTGTTAAAAATAATAATATAAAATTTAAATTCAAAATTAGCCGACGAAGTCTAAACGGAAGTTGTAGAGCGTAATTTTAGCTACGCGTGCAGATAACAAACGTCAAAAACGGAGCTCGTATGCGAATGTTATGGATTTTAGAAGTTTTTGCACAAAAATCGAGAAAATTCGCATAGTCACGCTTTTGCCACGTGTCCTCGCCTCGCATATGCCACGTGGCGAAATCTGCTGAGTCACCCTCGCATGAATAGTAGCCACGTGATCCTTGCATGCAACCCACTTGATCCGACCCGCGTTTCGCTTGCTAATTGGACTGAGGGTGTGGTCCAATGATCTTCCGACACCTCGCTTCTGACTCATCATCTGAGCCTCGCTGGCCCAATCCGAAGGCGCCGCGTGTCCGAAGCTCGCACCTGCCACCTGTCCTCGCTCCGCGGATGCCACCTGCCCTCGCTGACTCTTCCTTCTCGGCCGAACCCTCGCAGCTCTCCCCTATAAATAGTGGCCTTGCGAGATCTTCCGGCTACTTTTGGAAAATGACCATGCTCATAATCGGGTCAAGTACATACCAAAATAGTTATGGGCTTAGATACCTAATCCAACACTCTCCCACTTGGATAAGTCTAATAACTATTTTGCATATGTCTTCAGAACCTGATCAGCAATCGTCGCTTTCAAAAGCCGCTGTCAACTCTGATCTTATCAGTAACACGTCCTTTAGATAAGGGATCATATATTTCTCCATTCTAGATATCGTATAGACTGAGACATGGATTTAATCATTCTCTAAGTCTATGTGTTGTTTCCCGATTTCCGATTTATGAAGACTGACAACATACTACAATTGAACACGTCAATTTAGTCCAGGCTTGGCCAAGTGCTTAGGGTATCATCACTAAATCATCGAGGGGCCCACATATAGAGTTTTTATCCCACTTTGGGTAAAAGGAATGGATAAAATTTGACTCAAATGCTCCTTGTACCTAATCATCAAATCACACACAACAATATTTTTTATAACACCAAGTTACTTGTGCGTTTACATATTATCAATGTGCAACCGACTTGAAAATTACAACTCACACATCTCGGTTTCAAGAATATAAGATATTATCGTCTCACTAATCACTCGTGATAAAATCCATGAAGTGATTCTAGTGAGTGTGGGTTTGATCCAATACTTAAATCTTATATCAGGAGCACTCATGAACACTGCAACAGACTTTTGCTATGTCTAAAACACTTTAGACAATCTAAAGTCAGATTCATGACAATCTAGCTTCAATACCTACTTCGAAAGTATTTATCTATTGTGGATAGTTTGAATAATCTTATTATTTGAGAAGTCAAAACATGAAAAGTGAAACACAAGAATAATACTAATCTTATATGGCCCCAAATTTTGAGTATAAATAAAACACCTTTATTTAATCACCATATTGATTACTCATTATTCATTGTATAATGTTTCGGATACTCAACTAATTACTTGAACTATAACAATAGTTGTCCCATGCTCCAAGCATGCACACTATGTTTACCTATGGTCCTTACTTTGTGAAATGGATCAAATGAACACATTTCCAATGATACTCATTTCACAACTCCTAATCCTTGTCATGAGTGTAAGAATACCAAATTCTTGCCTATTTTAGATTCTAACATTTTATGCAACGATCCTTTCATAAAGTCACAGCACCAAAGCCACCAAGACTTTGCCAATGATATTACAAAGTGCTCTATTGGAGATTGTTACAAGGAAATTCCATAGATATGAAGTCTCACATTCAAAGTACATTCCTTTGAACATCCTTCTTGCATAAAAGTTTCTAATCTAGACATAGATTCTCGATATCCAACTCCCAATATGGAAACATTTCCATATTTGCCATACGACAACTCATTATTAATCATATATAATCATAATAATGTCATTATGGTCCATTCGTTACTATAGTTCCAACTGCCCACAAGTGACCAATCCTTGGTGAACTTTAGATTGTCCTTGACAGTCGTTTAATTATTTTAGTCAAACACGGTTCTAGTTCTTTTCCCTCTTAATGCCTTAGGCATTTGGAAAATTTAGAACGGTCGAATATTATAGCATATGCAATCGATCCTATACCCAAAGCATATGGGACACAAATCATAATGAAAAATATGATACTTTACCAGTTTCTTGCTATAATACTGCCATATATAGAATGTCCCTATGTTAAACCTTTTCAGCATAACATTCATATATATTTCTTTTGACTAAATTCAATTAAAATTTCTCGATCTAAGCTTTTAGATTTGAAATGAAGTATAATATTGTCTCCTTTAATTATAGCAAAACAACTTTTCAACCCTACAACTTTGCAAAGTGAAACTTTTGTTTTCTATAATTAATATCGCTAATAATCATGCTGCCACTAACACGATAATTATATCCATACTAGCATAACATTTATTCTCCCACTAGCTTTGACATGTATTTAGAAAACATTTGGACTTCTAGAAATCAATACTTATTGACTTCCACAGTTCATATTTCTAATACGATATGATTCGATAAGCCTTTATCTAAGCTTCTCAAACTCATACACCTTTCCTTAGATAGCTTACATATATGTCTAAACTAATTCAAAACTTATAGCAATAAGTGCTAAATCTTTAGACTAATTGCCAAGTCTCACAATTCGAACTATGAAGAGGTGATGCCGTAATCATAATCGAATTTGAGAACGCAAATATCACAATTGCCATCTCCTTAAAATCTCTCTTAGTGAAAGCTTTTCCTCACAATCATTTTCATGAAGGAGAGAAACCTTATGTCACATAAATTTTATGGTGTATGTGTTCCTATCCATGTGAATTTGTCATATTCGTAACATAAGGTTTAATACAAATCCAAACTCATATGGACTGAACTTGTTCATTCTTAATTTCTTGCCATCAAGGGTCCCACCATTGCTTCCAAGTTATTTAGCAGCTCACATATACTAGTCAATGTACTTTCATTGAACAAGGTGATTGCCTTTATGATGTCTATTGAGAACTCATAGAACTCATATGTATAAGTAACTTTACTGGAATGGCGCAGAAACAAGAATATATAAACATGATAAGTTACAAACCTCAAGTCGTGTGCTAGTGTCTAATATGTTTACTCTTGATTAGTTCTTGAAGCTTTTCAAGATCATTTAGACTCCCACTGACCTCTTGAAATATAAGATTCTCTTGTCAAGAAACATTTCTTGACAAACAAAAATTTTGGAGATAGTGAGGATCCTTATCAAGACAAACACTACACACAATTGGTCTTAGTTGGTCTTTGTCTTATGCAATACATCACAACTCACCAATTTCAAATGTGCAAGAGTAAAAAAAACATTTTTATACTCCACGTTTGATGAGTTTGTTAAAAACTTCTGAAGATGTGTCACTCAAGTCACCAATTTCAAATGTGCAAGAGTAAAAAAAACATTTTTATACTCAACGTTTGATGAGTTTGTTAAAAACTTCTGAAGATGTGTCACTCAAGTCACAATCTTGGAGTATGACTCTAAGACTTGATTTTGGAATGAATTTTGACTCATCTTCTTGATTTAACCATTTCAACAATTCACGATTCCTCTCCTTAGCCACACTAGTGCACTAAGGTGTCCTTAGAGGATCAATTGTGATATGATTTCATAATCAATAAGACGATCATAGAACATGATACTAAAGTACTCTCCCATCTTTTCAGATTGGAGAAACTTTTATCTTTCTGCCTAAATGATTCTTCTTATTCGTTCTGCCATTCATTGAAACTTTTCAATGATTCAAAAATACACTTAATCTTGTAAGCATAACCACATTTACTAGACTTTTAGTAAATCATAAAGAATAATCTTATTGTTATTTGTGGTGGACTTGACCAATGCACAACATTGCGTACTAGATCTCCTAGTCATTCAGTTGACTCACATACCGATGTGAACAAGGAATTAGTATTAATTTCCTAAGTACCTAGATTTCCATACATCACATGATTCAAATCATATGATTCCAAGCTTATGTCCAATTGAAACTTGGGCGATGGGAATCTTTCCTTACCTAGAAAAATTACGACACTACCATAAATAACATTACTAAGAATAACATCCACTTAATATTGCTTATAATAGAAACACACAAGCATAAATTTTCATAAATCACATTGCAAGGAGATATAAATAAGACAAAACTCAAAATTTATTTTATTTATAAAAGGTGCGGAAAACTTGTCCTTACAACGCAAATTCAAATGAAAACTATGCTATTTCATATTCTTAAGCAATCTATCATAACTTTAAGGAGCAGCTCAAAAATCCAATCATCGAATCATGCGATCAAAATCCATTTCTACGTGATCAGACTCAACTCACTTCTTCCTCTAAGCTTCCTTTCTTTTCTTCAATCCTACTGATGGGTTTTGAGCATTCTAACACTTCCAAAGTGTACATGCAACCCTAATAACCTTGGATCTATGTTTGTCTAATTATCATGCAAAGTTGAATTCCAAGGTTATATTCCTATCTAGCATACATGGGGAACAATTTTTTCTTGAATGAAAGATAGAATAACTTACCTTGTAGTTGCTTGTGTTCCTTGAAACCTTGTGATCCTAGCACCCCAAGTGTGATGCCTCAAATGCTTCACACAACACCAAATGCTCTTGGAAAGACTTTAAAGAGAATTCACACTTCTTGAAATTGGCCTAGCCCTCAAGTTTCTTATATGTCTTGTGTGTGTTACCAATTTGTGGAGAATGGGACCTTTATATAGTGTTGTGTCATGACTCTTCATTTTCATGACCCATGGGTTTGTAACTCCCATGGAGCATCCATGGAGCATCCTATGGGTAAAGCCCAACTTGATAATCCATGGAGCCTTTTAGCCCACTATACAAGATATGAATGATTTACATAATCAACCCATATATTTAATTAGTTATCCTTTGATCACTTAATTAATTCCAAATTAATTCTTTGATCAAACTAATCAAATAATATTATTAATATATTAGAACTTATAATATATTAATAATATCCAAGTGATATTTGTCTCATTTAGTCTATCCAATTGCATGGTGCCATGCAACCCAAATGGACCATGCCGGGTAGGGTCAAGTACACACCCAAAATAGTTATGGACTTAGACACCTTATCCAACAGTCTCCCACTTGGATAAGTCTAATAACTATAACTCTAGTACTTCAGGAACCGACCGGCAATCGTAGCTCTTTCAAGGTCTCTCAGAACTGAGAAGATGATGGTGCGTCATTTAGATAAGGGATCATATAATCCTCTGTTCTAGATATCAGCCGGACAAATACATGGAACAATGTCTTACTTATTGTCTAGCAGTTTGTTTCCCGATTTCCGATTTGTTTGACAAAGAACTTATTGAACACATCAACTTAGTTCTGACCGGGCCCGGTACATAGGTCAAAACAAAATCATCGAGGGGCCTAGATATCAGCTTCTAATCCAAGAAGGAACAGATAAACTTCGACTCATATGTTTGTTCTACCACTCATTGAATTACACACAAAAGCACGTTTTATAACATCGAGTTACCAATGCGTTTTTGTACAATCAATGCATAACCAACTCGTAAGTAACAAATCATATCTCTAGGTTTGAAGACTTATATGATATTACCGTCTCACGATCACTTGAGATAAAATTCCATGAAGTGATTCCAGTGAGCGTGGGTTGAGTCCAATGCTCAGAACTTATGAGCACTCATGATTGTTGTAGCCATGTCCAACACCTTAGACCTCTGCAACCAATCATGACAGTCTTGATTCATACCTACTTCCGACATATGACCGACTGTGGAGGTTTGAATAATATGATATACCAACCAAAATTATTCTGGAAGTCAAAACATGCAAGAGAAATATAGTAAAAGATCGAAAAGAGATAGCAACACTTTACTCATAAATAAAACACCTTTTATTCATCATCAAATTCCAATTACACTTTACAAATATATGGGTTATCTAATTACTAAAACTTATATCATCCTTCAGCCCTATGCTCCGAGCATGCTGGAGATGCTTAACCCTACTCAGTCCCTTCGTGAGGGGATCTGCTGGGTTCTCATCCGATGATACCCTCTTCGCCATGAGGAGTCCTTCTTCGATTCGATGTCTGATAAAATGGTATTTTCTGTCGATGTGTCTGGATCTCCCGTGATCCCTTGGTTCCTTGGCTAAGGCAACAACACTTTCACTATCACAAAAAATTTCCATTGGCTCTTTAATAGCTGGTACAACTCCAAGGTCTCCAATGAAGTTCTTCAGCCATATCGCCTCCTTTGCCGCCTCGCTAGCTGCAATATACTCTGATTCACAAGTAGAATCTGCCACTGTCTCTTGCTTGGAACTCTTCCAAGAAATTGCTCCTCCGTTTAGGGTAAAGACCCAGCCCGACTGAGAGCAGAAATTATCCCTATCAGTCTGGAAGCTAGCATCACTGTACCCTACAACTCTCAAGTCATCACTCCCACCGAGGGTAAGGACCCAGTCCCTAGTCCTCCGTAGGTACTTGAGGATACTCTTTACCGCAGTCCAGTGTGCCTTGCCAGGGTTCCCCTGATACCTGCTAACCATGCTTAGGGCAAAGGCTACATCAGGTCGAGTGCACGTCATAGCATACATGATCGATCCTACAGCCGAAGCATAAGGTATTCGACTCATTTCTGCTATCTCAGCCTCAGTGCTAGGGCTTTGTGTCTTACTCAATCTGGCGTTACTCTGGATAGGTAACTCTCCTTTCTTGGAATCCTGCATGCTGAATCTCTTCAGCACCTTATCCAAGTATGTACTCTGACTAAGTCCAATTAGTCTTTTACTCCTGTTTCTCAAAATCTTTATCCCTAGGATATAGGCAGCTTCACCAAGGTCCTTCATAGCGAAACACTTCCCAAGCCAGGACTTTACTTCCTGCAGGGTTGGGATGTCATTTCCTATGAGTAGTATGTCATCCACATACAATACCAAAAAACTGACTATGCTCCCACTAGCCTTGATATAGACACAAGATTCATCTTCACTTCTAGAAAAGCCAAATTCCTTGACCTTTTCATCAAAGCAAAGATTCCACCTGCGAGGTGCCTGTTTCAATCCATAAATGGATTTCTCGAGTTTACACACTCTATTAGGGTACTCGTTGCTGACAAAACCCTCTGGCTGACTCATGTAAACATCTTCAGCCAACTTTCCATTAAGGAAAGCGGTTTTGACATCCATTTGCCATATTTCATAGTCATGAAATGCAGCTATAGCTAACAGAACCCGAATAGACTTAATCTTGGCTACTGGAGAAAAGGTCTCATCATAGTCCACTCCAGGAATTTGAGAGAAGCGCTTTGCAACTAGTCTAGCCTTATAAGTGTGTACTTTACCATCCATGTCGGTCTTCTTCTTGAAGACCCATTTGCACCCTACAGTCTTACGACCTGGTACATTCTCAACCAAGTTCCAAACTTGATTGTCATACATGGATTGTATCTCGCTATCCATGGCCTTTTTCCACATGGCAGCCTCAGGGCCTGCCATGGCTTCCGTGTAGCTGTTAGGTTCATCTAGACCTACTAGTGTCTCATCACTAATAAGTGTCTCACCTTCCGCAGTAATATGGAAACCATAGTAATGCTCAG
This sequence comes from Lactuca serriola, assembly GCF_051521515.1. Taxonomy (NCBI): domain Eukaryota; kingdom Viridiplantae; phylum Streptophyta; class Magnoliopsida; order Asterales; family Asteraceae; genus Lactuca; species Lactuca serriola. The sequence goes on along the minus strand of NC_136408.1, from coordinate 195,881,903 downwards.
GTGCATTCCTAACTCTCGTGGAACGCCTCAGAGGTACAGGCTCATCAACTGGCTCAACAGGAGTTTCCTCCTCAAGTTGAGGGCTAGTGTTTGAAGTTCCTTCACCGCTTGATTCTTGAATTTCTTCAAGATCAATTTGCCTCCCACTGTCTCCTTGGCTTATAAATTCTCTTTCTCGAAAGACTCCTCTTCTTGCTATAAAGACCACATTGTCACTAGGTCTGTAGAAGAGGTAACCAAAGGATTGTTGTGGGTAGCCGATGAAAATACACCTCTCGCTTCGAGGTTCGAGCTTATCATGAGTCTCGCGTCTCACGAAAGCCTCGCAACCCCAAATCTTGATGTGGTCTAGTTTAGGTACTTTACCAGTCCACATCTCGTGAGGAGTTTTGGCAACTTTCTTTGTAGGGACTAGATTAAGAATATGGGCGGCAGTCTCTAAGGCATACCCCCAGAATGAGATTGGTAGCGTAACTTGACTCATCATGGAACGAACCATATCCAACAAGGTTCGATTACGCCTCTCAGCTACACCATTCAACTGTGGTGTCCTGGGAGGTGTCAATTGTGAGACAATCCCACATTCCCTAAGATAATCAAGGAACTCTGAACTATGATACTCACCTCCTCGATCGGATCGAAGCATCTTAATGTTCCTGCCCAATTGATTCTCGACTTCCTGTTTAAATTCCTTAAACCTCTCGAAAGTCTCTGACTTATGCTTGATTAAGTAGACATATCCATATCTACTGTAATCATCAGTGAAAGTCAAATAATAACGATTAGCATCCCTTGTGGCATGTTTGAATGGTCCACACACATCCGTGTGTACAAGGTCCAACAAACCTTCACCCCTATCACATGAGCCTGTGAAGGGTGACTTAGTCATTTTTCCAAGTAAGCATGATTCGCAACTATCATCTGACTTTAGGTCAAACGACTCCAAGACTCCATCCTTCTGGAGTTGGCCTATGCGTTTCTTGCTTACATGTCCAAGACGACAATGCCATAATGATGCTTTATCCAAGTTATTATGATTAGTAGAATCAATACACAAAACATTATTTCCTAAGTTATCTACAACAGATACAGCTTCATACACACCATCACAAGGTAATGCTTTAAAATAAAAGACATTATTATAGAAAACATCTATAGAACCAACTTCATTATTAAATGAAAAGGTAAACCCTTGTTTGTACAAAGCATGAAAGGAAATAATATTTCTTGCCATTTCTGGCGAATAACAACATTTATTCAAATCTAAACTAAACCCACTACTTAGCGATAAAGTATAAACTCCAATCTTGGTGACAGGTGAAGCTTTCCTATTCCCCATGATCAAGTTTATTCTTCCTTGCTCCACATTCTCACTTCTTCTTAGTCCCTGCAAGTCACAACAAATATGAATACCACAATCGGTATCAAGGACCCAAGATTTAGAATGGGGTGAGTTATTAGAAATGATAGTGTAAGTACCTGCGTGGTTGGGTTTAACTTTCCCATCCTTCACATCCTGCTGGTACTTTGGGCAGTTCCGCTTCCAATGAGACTTTTCATGGCAATAGAAGCATTCGGCCTCTTTTGGGTCAGAAGAAGGAGTGACGAAACCTTTCTTGGTTCCACTTGAAGAAGAGCCATCAAGGGTCCGAGCCTTGGTACCCTTCGAGGATCTCTTTCTCTTCCTCCATCGATTCTTCCCAATTGCCAAAACCGGAGTTGAGTTTGGAGTAGGAGTGATAGCAACCGACATCCCCTTAAGACCTGATTCTGCGGTCTTGAGAAGTCCCTGAAGTTTGTTGAGTGTGACTTCTTCCTTATTCATGTGATATGTCATGCGGAATTGATCATGGCACGATGGTAAGGAATGCAAAATGATATCTATTGCAAGATCCTAAGGGAAGTTCACATTAAGCTTCAGCAAACGATCCACATACCTTTGCATTTTCTGCATGTGGCTCGTGACGGATTACCCGTCCTTCATCATGGTTGTTATCATGGAGCAGATGATTTCATACCTCTCTTGTCTTGCACTTTGATGGTATCTTTCCATCAAATCTTGGTGCATTTCATAAGGGTAGAAATCTTCATAAGACTTTTGGAGTTCCCCTGTCATCGTGGCCATCATGATGCAAGCCACTTTCGTAGCATCCCTTTCATGTGCCCGAAATTCAGCGATCTCCTGAGGAGTTGCAGTGGTCTCATCAATCTCCTTAAGCTCCTTGTCAAGGACATATTCTTTGTCCTCGTAGCGGGTAATCATCCTGATGTTTCTGATCCACTCATTGAAGTTGGATCCATCAAAGGTGACTTTCCCACACAAGTTCATAAGGGTAAAGGAGCCATTAGGATTAGACCCAGAAGCAACATTGTTTGAAGACATCTGAAAGAAAAGGACAAGATTAGTTTAGATATGAGAGAGTCCTTAATAAAACACCCAAATGTAATATTAAGGCTAGGATCCAATCACAATATAATATAACTTAGAAGAGGTATGTCGTAATCTAAGCTATACCATATTTGAATGGTAGGTGAATAACGATTCACCAATTTCCACCACGAAAACCGAAATATTTAAGTATTAGGTTTTGATTGGTTCTTAGAAATTCCTAGATACTTTGAGATTCAATGAACTTTTCAAAGGCATGTTTCAATCTCGAGTGTGCCCTCCAAGTTTTGTGACTGGGATACCGAGGATCACAAAACGAGGTGTGAAGTAACCATGCAAATCACTTGGTACCCTTAAAAGTTTATCACTCAATCGATGTACCGGTAAACCACACACACTCCATCGATACTATAATAAACCCTAAGTCACCCTTTACCTACCTTGTTAAGTCCAAGTTAGTGTGCCGGTTAACCACACACGCTCCACCAACGACTTAATCAAAGTGTAAAGTGTAATTTCATGGATTAGCACCTTATTCACATTTTTCCTAAAGTAACTAAGATTGGGAATTTAATAAAAAAACATTTAGTTACTTTATAATATTCATCATACTTTGAATGAGAATTTATAAGTCCTTGTCTTACCCGTTCGGCTAACGACCCTCTACCAGTCAAGCAAGCGGTGGTTGAGAATAGACACCCATTAAGTCACCATTTTATAGGCAACAACCTTATACCCACCTTATAGACCGGCTTCGTGAATGAGGCGTACTAGCGGTAAGACGACTTTGTTCTTATACATATATATATAATTATTAAATCATAATAATATAAGTATAAGGGTTGAATTTTAACTTTTTAAAATTCTAAGGGTTGGAACTAAAGTTTAACTTAACTTTACTTGCTCCAAAACTTGAGGGCAAGTTTTGTAAACTTTCAAAACTTTTCATATCTTTAACTTATGAGTTTAATAGAGTAATAAAATGAAGACTCTTCACTTTTCTAACTCTTGTGTTCTTTTAATGGTTTTTAATCCAAGAGACTTTTGGTTTTCCATAACTTGAGGACAAGTTATGGACTCCATTAAATAACATTATGATCAAGAATTAATCTACCATAGGCTACAAATAATTCCTATGATCATCTAAACATCATAAGAACAAGATCATGAACATGAACACTTTCATATATTAAAATCACACTTAATCTTTGTAATTTTGATAACTAGTTGTTGTGAATGAGTTTAGAAAAGACATTACACCTTCTAAAACAAGTTTTCAAGTACCAAAACAGTTTAGGGTAATGTTTCTAATCCATTTCCAGCAACTAAAGTCGAAATTTTGCACTCTGTCGACCCTACTCGCCGAGTGCATGAACCTACTCGGCGAGTAGGTTGAAGATACAAGTGGACTCGGCGAGTCCATCAGTCAGACAGCAAGATTTCGACTTTTCTTTCAACTTTTAAGCACAAATAAAAAACAAACAAGCCTAGGCTCTGATACCACTGATGGGTTTTGAGCATTCTAACACTTCCTAAGTGTACATGCAACCCTAATAACCTTGGATCTATGTTTGTCTAATTATCATGCAAAGTTGAATTCCAAGGTTATATTCCTATCTAGCATACATGGGGAACAATTTTTTCTTGAATGAAAGATAGAATAACTTACCTTGTAGTTGCTTGTGTTCCTTGAAACCTTGTGAGCCTAGCACCCCAAGTGTGATGCCTCAAATGCTTCACACAACACCAAATGCTCTTGGAAAGACTTTAGAGAGAATTCACACTTCTTGAAATTGGCCTAGCCCTCAAGTTTCTTATATGTCTTGTGTGTGTTACCAATTTTTTGAAAATGGGACCTTTATATAGTGTTGTGTCATGACTCTTCATTTTCATGACCCATGGGTTTGTAACTCCCATGGAGCATCCTATGGGTAAAGCCCAACTTGATAATGCATGGAGCCTTTTAGCCCACTATACAAGATATGAATGATTTACATAATCAACCCATATATTTAATTAGTTATCCTTTGATCACTTAATTAATTCCAAATTAATTCTTTGATCAAACTAATCAAATAATATTATTAATATATTAGAACTTATAATATATTAATAATCTCCAAGTGATATTTCTCTCATTTAGTCTATCCAATTGCATGGTGCCATGCAACCCAAATGGACCATGCCGGGTAGGGTCAAGTACACACCCGAAATAGTTATGGACTTAGACACCTTATCCAACACCTACAACACATCAAAATGCAATCTTATTACATCATGTATTAAGAATCTAAAATAGAAAACTTAATAGAGTTAGATAGTGGATTTTACCTGAAATAGAGTCATACATCTTGGCTCTCCCATTTCTTAGATCTCTCATGTAGTCAGGGCAGCTTCGTAACCAATGCCCCCTCTTTTGGCAATAGAAACATATGGATTCTTTTGGAATAGTACACGGGACTATCTCAGACTCATCCTTTCTCTTGCGTGGAGAAAACTTTTTTGGACTTCCAATGTTGCCATTGCCCATAGAGGGTTAGGATATTGATTTATCAGACAAATTTGCTCGACCAGTGCGCAAAATCATTGTTGATTCAGCAACAATAAGCAAATAAGTCAAATCAATGAGGGTCACGTCGTAGTCCATCACATAGTATTCTCTAATGAACTCACTATATGATTCGAGAAGTGACTGAAGAACCAAGTCAACAGCCAACTTCCTTGAGACATCGACACCCAACATTCCCAATCTATCAATATGCAACTTCATATCCAAGACATGAGCACATACATACTTTCCATCTTCGTGTTTGTTTGCCAACAAGGCTTGAGTTCTAACATCCAAAAATACGACTCAAAATTTTTTGTTTTAACAGTACTGAAAATCACATCATCGATAACATACCAACAAAAACTGTGGAACAAGTATCCCAAAAGATCAAAAGAAATGTAACATAACAACTGTATCAAAACATATCATAGTTTCTAATGAAAACTCCCAGGATAAGAAAAACTGAAGCTGTGGTGTGTACGATGCTGTTATCCCGAGCTCTTCCCCTTACTAGCGGAAGTACCTGAAACCAAAAACTGAAACTGTAAGCACGAAGCTTAGTGAGCTCCCCTGAACTACCACATATCATACCATAATATAGATAACACATACTGGGCCCCGCCCGACATTGAACCGAAGTCCGGAATAAACTGGATATAACATATCATGAACATATAGCATAACCACATTTTGTATCAGGCTTGCCCGCCATACTACACATAACAAAACATGCATGAATAACGAAGACATCAAGCATACATACTACTGCATCGGACCAAGGTCCGGAACTACTGCTAACTAAACGGGTCGGCATTGTGGCCATAGACCCGTTCCTACTGGAAGGAAACTCACCTCATAACTTTAACTGCTGAGCTGCTAAATCCAAAGCTGGATGACTGCTACTCCGGAATTCTCCGGCTACAATTTCCATAAACACCAAATCAGATACCGATAACTGAACTGAGGGTATAATGACCATTTTACCCCTGATCAAATTCAAAGTCCTTAGTCAAGGCCAACAGTCCATGTTGACCTTAACTCGTCGAGTACTTGAGGCTACTCGCCGAGTTCCTTGAAACTCCTTCCCACTCGCCGAGTCACTAGGGTGACTCGTCGAGTGCTTACGATTTTCGATCGAAACCTTAAGGCTACTCGACGGGTTCCCTTCTAGCAACACGACGGATACAACTATTGGATTCTATGGAAATATTCATCGGACTCGCCAACTCGTCGAGTCCAAGGCTATCTTCATATGACTCGCCAAGTCAACCTTGCGACTCGCCGAGTCCATTCAGTTCTTTTTCTATACAGACTTGTTTTGAGCCATGCAGTGGCTCCAAATCACAGATCCAAGCTTCTAGGGCATGCTTTTCACGTAAAGTTGCAAACTTTACGTGCATGCATAGCTATAAGGCTCTAAATGCCGATTTTAAGCTCTTCATGGAGCTTCATGCTCAAGAGGGACCTTAATCATGACCAAGATTGCAACTTTATGCTTCTAGAATCCAAGGAGGGTCCATATCTGAAGTCACAACTTCAAATCTAGCCTATAGCTCATCTTATCAACTTAAAATTTCATAAAACAAACCCTATAACTCAACCAATAGAAGATATCTACAAGGAAATGGCGATTTGGGTACCTCTAGAAAATAATAACCAAGATAAGTGTTGATTCCCACACTCTACTTGCTCCATTCTCCTTCTCCTCCAAGCCTTCTCCCTCCAAAGATCCTCTTTCAAGCTTCAACACACAAAGTGGCACACACACACGGATTAGGGTCTCTCAAAACTCTCTAGAACTATAAAGAGGCCCAAAGGAGGCCGAGGTTCCTTTAAATAGGGTGTAAAACCCCAAGATTTTGGGTTTCATTTGCCAACTCCTACTCGCTGAGTCCCAATATGGACTCGTCAAGTAGGTCACTTATCTTGCGATCCCACCCTGATGCTACTCAACGAGTAGGGCAACCAACTCGTCGAGTAGGCCTTGACCCAAGAAATCTTATTTAAAGCATACCTAAAGATTGGGGCGTTACATGAGTAACCTTGAACTTTTCAAGTCTTCGAACACGTGGGTCAGAGAGAATTATTGGAGGAGTTGGAGGAAGTGAAGAATGATTTCCATTTCCACAATCCAATCGTGGAACATCATCTTTAAGCGGAAAAAAAATTTCCAACAGATTCAAGAAGATCATAGTTGATAGACTTTGACATCTACAAAACGGGAGAAATTCAAGTTAGTTGATCGGAATCCTTGATATAAAACCCAAATGAAATATCAAGGCTAGGACCCAACACAATATCCTACAATAAGGAAGAGGGATGCCATAATCCAAATTGCAGAATATTTGAAGGTAGGTAAATGACGATTTACCAATTTTCACCATGAAAAACGAAAAGGAAATTTAAGTCTTAAATGAATTGAAACTCCTAGATCTTTTGAGATTCATTGAACTTTTCAATGGCATGTTTAAATCTCGATTGTGCCTTTCAAGTTTGTGACTGGGATGCCGAGGATCACAAACAAGGTGTGGATAACCATGCAATTTAGCTTGGTACTCTCGATGTTACAAATTACCTAATCACTGTGTCAGTTAACCACATACGCTCCATTGATCTATGATAAACATCAAGCTACCCATTACCATCCTTCATTGGTCCCATATTAGTGTGCCGATTAACCACACACGCTCCACTAATGACCAACAAGGTGTAATGTGCAATTTCATGGATTAGCACCAACTCTACAATTTTCCTAAAGTAACTAAGATTTGAGAATTTATAAAAGTGTTTAGTTACATCATATTTCATTATACTTATAATGGAAGGTTGTGTCCTATCCTACTCGTTCAGCTAACCACCCTCCACTAGTCAAGAGTGTGGTGGGTAAGAGTGCATACCCACTCAATCGCTATTTTATAGGAAATTTCCTTAAACACCCCTTATAGACCAGCTTCGAGAATGAGGCCTTGGAATTTAATATTTTAAAATTAATACCTTTTAATTAAATTTTAAATTTCAAAACTTGAGGACAAGTTTTGAAACCTATCAAAACATTAGGGTTTAACTGTTTAAATTTCAAAAACTAAAACTTTTAAGTTCAAAATTTAAACTATAAAACCTAAAGGGTGTAATTTGAAACTTTTCAAACTTACTAGGTCAAATTTTTGACTTATAATAATCCTATATTATCCATATTTAACCAAATCCATTAATTTTGATAATAATCATTCCAAACATAAAAAAATCGATTTTAGGCAATAAAAACGAATTTTGGAAATTAAGCTTAACAAAATCTGCTCAAAACATCAAAAATCCCGGCAACTGCACCCTAGACTCGTCGAGTTCAGGCAACTCGTGGAGTCCACTGATGGACTCACCATGTTCAGCTAACTCGCCGAGTCCACTGATGGACTCGACGAGTCGGCGGCGTAGACAGCAAAAATTCGACTTTTTGATCCTTTGGCAGTTCACTTTTGCATCTATTCAACTAGATGGGTTATGAGCATAACATCACTCCTATGGTGTTCATGCAACCCTTTGATCAAGGGTTTTTTTTAAGTAATCATAATTAATCCTTTTTCTCCTTAGTTCATCCTATCAGTTGGTATGGTGAAGGCAACCCAAAAGGACCATGCTCATAATCCGGTCAAGTACATACCAAAATAGTTATAGGCTTAGACACCTAATCCAACAATACATACATACATACATATATTATACACATATATACATACTTTTTATACACACATACATACATTATACACATATATATTAAGATGCACAAACCCAGGATCCGATCCGATCCGGTCAACAATCTGATCAAGTCAAATCCGATCTGGTCAACAATCCGATCCGATCAAATCCGATCCGGATCCGGTCAAAATCTGATCCGAATCTGGTCAACAATCCGAATCCGATTTGAAACCGGTTTGATCCGGATTTTTTAGGTTTTACCAGATTTTTCGACGGTTTAAGAACCGGTTTTTGTAGAATCCGGTTTGTGATCTGGGGTAAATCCGATTTCGAGTCCGAAAAGTCAAACCAGTTTGAATCCGGTCACTGGTTTAATCTGATCCGGTTTGGTTATATGTATATGTAAATTTGGTGTATGTGTGTGAAAAGTATGTATATATGTGTATAATTTATGTATGTGTGTATAAAAAGTATGTATATATGATACATACATACTTTTTATACACACATATATACATACTTTTCACACACATACACCAAATTTACATATACATATAACAAATACACACATATACCATATATACATCAAATACACATATTTTTGCAATTAACAAATACACACATATACACCAAATACATATATTTTTGCAATTAACCTTCAAAATCAGTAAATAGAACCTGTGGTGATCAGAAATCAATAGTTGGTGTAATGGTGGTGGTAGTTGATGCAGGTGACAACAACAATCGACAGTAGTGGAGGTGGCTAGAGAGGAAAAAACTTTTTGAAAAAAATTGCAATTAATCACAAATACTTATGGAAATCGACATTAAAATAGAAAAAAGGAAGAGATGAAGAAGGAAACACGAACCTTGGAGAAGGAAATCGACAGTAGCAACAGCAGCAGTGGCCGGAGAAGGGAAGTTTCTGGTGGCCGATAGTATCTCTTCTACTATAGGCTTAAATGAGGGACAATCGTCAGAGGAAAGGAGAATTGTCGGACAAAATGCGGAGAAACTGCTCGAGAAAATGGAACAAAATTAGAGCAGATTGAAGCATAAAGAGGAAGTGATTGGGTGTAATCTGCGTCGACCTTTAGCGGCGACAAATGAATCAATGCCGACGACAAGAATCTTTAGCGGCGACATACGAAGAGGGAAAAGAAGTCGTACTTTTTTTCGACCTTTAGCGGCGACAATTTTAAGTCTTTAGTGGCGACATTTTGTCGCCGGTATTGGTTTTGTGCCTCCCACAAGTTTCCCAGCCATTGGATTAGAAAAATGATCGAATGGTTGACGTTTATCAAAACGTGAAAACACGGATTCGGGTAAGCAGACATTACCGGCGACACCAATAGCGGCGACAGCACCTTTAGCGGCGACAAATCGAAAAGTCGCCGCTAAAGGTGCTGTCGCTGCTATTGGTGTCGTCGGTAATGGCTATCTTTCTTGTAGTGATATAACACTCTTTTGACTAGGAATGGACAAACGATGAATCGGCGCATTTCCCCTCATGACTATTTTTTATAAAAAAATGTCAAATTTGAAAGTCTTAGTTTCTTTGTTGTTTCGCCATTTCATTATGTTACCTGGTCCCTTGAACGTGTATCTCGTTTTCTATATCTTTAACCTTATAGGCATATTTCAAAAGGTTTCTTTTACACTCAACTCAACAATTTCTAAGTAATAAATTAGTTATTAGCGTGCCTTGAAACTAGACTAACCACATGGGAGATAGTCTTATGGATATCGGCCATGGAGTGAATTATCACTGTCCTAGGTATATTTTAGGAACACGGATTCTTGTGATAGTCTAATTAACTTGTTTTAGAAGTGAGACAGTTAAGAAAAGAAACCTATGATACAAATAGTTCATTGAAATAATGAGAATTTACAATGGACAAGTGAAAACAAAGTTCAATGAAATTACCTAACTACTTAGTCTTGTCTTAGGTTTCATGAATGACATTTATGTTTGACATTGTGGTTGTTTCGTATCCAAGTCAACACCTTCCCCTCTTTGATTCTACTTGCTCCTACTCTCATGTCGCTTTTACTTGTAACTTCATCTCTACTCTTCGACTTAATTGTCTAGATATCCAATTTATCTGAATTTTACCAAGTGTTAGTTTCTCAGTTTCATATATAAAAAAAAAAAACATTTTATGTTTAATCCCTTACACTTGTGTTACGAAGAGAGTGCTCGTAGAAAAATAAAAAGAAAGAGAAAAAGGAACTTCAGGTCTACTTTTTATTTACATCGTTTACCCCAGTCATATCTTAAAGAAATCATTTGATGAAAAGATACAAGAAGAAAAAAAAGACGATGAAAGACAAACACTATGATAATTAATGAATATTTCTGTATAAATGTATGGTCGTGTCTTATGTACATTGACAACGTTAATATGGTATAACTTTACATCAAGAAAACAACCCATCAAACCAAACACTTCTATTATTAATTTTTTCACAAAATGTTCCTAGATTTCTTGTCTCTGTATGATACAAAGCAGTCCTCTTTACGACCATGGTGGAGAAGACCCCCGCCTGCATAGATATTAATTGTATAAGACGACGTACACAAGCGAAAACATAACATAAAAAATAACTTGTGCAACAATGTCCTTCGGTTTCCATGAGTTACGGTTTCCAAGAATACTTTTTAATTTTAAACGGAAAGATAGAATCTTGTTAATAAAACACAAATATAAAATTAATTAATTAAAATACCCTGTACACATTTTTTAAATAACGTCAGTTTTGAGACATGTTTTTATAAAGGTACTTTTAAAAATCTATACAAGTTTGAAAAATAGAATAACTAAAATTTCTTTTTGGTGTTTTGAAGGGTTTATAAGTAAATTGGAAATAGATCATAGATCAATCTCAAATACTACATAATTTTGGTACAGGAAATGATCGACGGAATCAACTGATGTTCTAAACAATTTAAAAGTAAACTAAATACAAAAAATGTATCGGTATACATATATATGTACATGTATTCATATGTTCATGTATGTGTAGGTGTACGTGTGCGTATGTTTGTGTATTGTTTGTTATGTAAAGGGAAGTACACTAAAAGTCTAAAACCATGCTTACTCGATGATCTCTTTCCAATAACAACCACTCGCTTCATCATCCATAAACTCTTGCCAATTAGGATCTAAAGTAGTTGAAGTAGATGTCGGATTAGACGAGGAAAGATGATCACTTTGTTTCAGAATGCTAACGCTTCCTAATTGATCAGTATTCACATCACCTCCCGGACTCTGCCCGTTGCCACCATTACTGTGACTGAGATGATCAGGTGAGGCTGGCACTAGCGGTGGAATAGATTCAAAATCAACATACTCTTCTTTCCCGAGAGTAATATTTCCATTTGTTCGACAATCCTGTCCGCTAAATACTTTTGAACCCTGCTCATGGTCCAAGTGTAGGTTTGGATAACTAGGTGAAATGAAATCATGGGTCCCAAATGGATGTAAATTTGGAGCTGATGATGGAGCTATATTCATGGCTAAATCTTGAAGGTTTTGCAGATGTTGAGGGTTTAACCTAAGGTATTCTGATAGCTGAACAGCGTAAAAAGGGTCGAGGTTTTGTGGTATTGAGGAAGTATTAGTAGGAGTGCTGTTGGTGCTCAAGACTTGGAGTATGTTTTGAAGCAACTGAAATTTCGCGATTTGGGTGGCATCAGATTGCGACATTAAGGCATTCAGATTCATATCGAAGGAGGGATTGAAGAGATTTGTAGCACCTAAGTTGTTGGCAGCAATGGCTAGAAGTTGTGGCAGATTTGCAAGGATATCGAGATGATCGGTTCTTGGCTGGTGTGTGACTGGATCGATTCCCATTTGGAGCAGTTTTTTCTTCAGATGGGTGTTCCAGTAATTCTTGATCTCGTTATCAGTTCTTCCTGGAAGATGCGTTGCTATTGATGACCACCTGCATACAGGAACCTTATAAACTGCTATTGATCACGATAGCTTTTCGGAACACTAAAGCGAAAAACTTTATGAATAAAAAACTAATTCTGTAATTTAGAGACCTGACTTTCTACCCAATAAGATAAGTAGGTACACGAAAAATTACTTGTTTCCCAGATGAGAATGGAGGTGTATGATGAGCTTCTCTTCGTCTTCGGTAAAATTGCCTCGCTTGATATCAGGACGCAGATAATTAGTCCACCTCAAACGACAACTCTTGCCGCACCTATTCAGACCTGCGAGTGAAGGCAGCGCTCTCCAACTCCCATGTCCATTACGTTCAATGTAGTCGACAAGCTTCTGATCTTCTTCTGGAGTCCATGGACCCTTCTTGAGCCCGTTTTCGTCGCTGCTAGATGATCTTCCCATCATTATCTGCATGAAAAGCACAACCACCAAAACACATATTAATTCATCAACGAACAATGCATGGCTACATGTATATATAACCAGTTAGAAGAGACGATCAACACAAGAAAAAAAAAATGGATCAAACCTTGTTAATTTTGCACTGACGTTGTTTGTTTCTTAAGAAAGGTGAAGTTGGTTTAAATGGTCTTTTATATGTAATCTCTGTGTTTTAGTCGGCAACATTGCTTGTGGTTGTATCCTATATATATATATATATATATATATATATATATATATATATATATATATATATATAGAGAGAGAGAGAGAGAGAGAGAGAGAGAGAGAGAGGATAGTTCAAATAAAAACTGTAAATAGTGTAAAAACGTAAAAACACTACATTTATGTTATTATTCTGCAATAAATTTTGTATCCACAGCTTTTTGTCATTATTCAGCAATGAATATATGAATACTTACAGGTTAAACCTAACACTACAAGAAATCAAGGCTTAAGCGGCGACAGAATTAGTAGTGACACAACACTTTGTCGCCATTAATGTGTCGCCATTAAAGCCTTGTTGCCTAAATCCGCATTATCCCCTTCTGGTAGACCTCAGCCGTCCGATCGAATATCTAATCCAACGGTTGGAGCCTCTTTTCGCACAAAACCAATACCGGTGACAATTTGTCGCCGCTAAAGGTCAAAATTGTCGCCGCTAACTGTGGAATAAAAAAAGATGTGATACCCTTCCCACCAGATAGTCGCCAAGCTGTCGCCGATAAAGCCTTAACTTTCGCCGTTAAAAGTGTTGCCGCTAAAGGCCTATGCAGATAAAAAGAAAAAAAAAAAACAACGTAGACTTCACTTTTACTTCCTGTGTTCATCTTGCTTTCTTGTTCTTCCCCCATTTTTTGTGTGTTATCATCGATTCCGACAAAGAGTCTCCCCAGCATTGTGACATTACCGATCAAATGGGTTTAAGGCTTCAGTTATTCCGGCGAAAACGGGTTCAACTCGAACAAAAACAGTGCATCTTGGGTAAAAGGTAAGTTCGACTTTTGATTTATCTTTGTCTTTCTCTTATAACATCGATTTCTAGCTCCATTTAATGATTAATTGCAAAATACTTTCAATTTCAGTTTTTTTGGTTATTTTGTCTTAGTCACCGTCATGGGTTTACTGTGACTACCGGCGAGCGAGAGTATTTTCCGGTAAGGACCAATTTTTCCGATGACATTGAGTAATTTCCGCCACCAAAGGTTCTATTTACATTTATTTATTGTGAAATTTGGGTTTAATTGCAAAATATGTGTAGTTATATAAATTATATGAAAATTGGCATAGATTTGATATATGTATGTGAATCTATGTAAATTTGGTGTATATATGTCAATGAAAGTCTGTTTGGTGTCTATGTGGTATATAAATGTGAAATATGTGTATTTGGTATAAGTAAGATGTTATTATCAATATATATGAAGGTATATATGTATTTGGTATAAGTAGGATGTTATTATGTATGTATATGAATTCTGTGTATTTGGTGTATATGTGATACATGAATGTGAAATTTTTGTATTTGGTATAAGTATGATGTTATTATTTATATATGTGAAAGTATATGTGTATTTGTTATAAGTAGGATGTTATTATATATGTATGTGTATTTGTTATAAGTAGGATGTTATTATATATGTATGTGTATTTGGTGTATATATGGTATATGTATGTGTATTTGATGCTCTTATGTATTATGTGAAAGTACGTGGTTTTGTTATATGTAGGATGCTATAATTGAAAAAAACAAAAAAAAAATGTTATAAAACTTTTTAAACTACGATGTTATAATTGAAAAAATATAGATATGATGGAAAAAAGCTAATCGCTAAACATATACCAAATTATTAGTTTTGATTTATTTAATATAAATATTTATTATAAACGTGTGGAAAAAATCGTTGGATCTTTGACCTTTTTATTTAATACTTATAACTTTTGCCTATATAAATTGTAAGTAATTGTAATTAAAATTAATTAAAAAACGCATAAATAAAATATTTTAATTTTAATTTTTTTCAATTGTAATATCTACTTTTTTGAGTCACATGTGTGTTTTTAAAACAAAACTTAGAAATTGTTACATTTTGATGTCTTTTTTAGTTTTTAAAATTTTTATTTACAACATATTTATACAATGCTATAAATCAAAACTATATATTTTTCTAATATCGACGGTAAAAAAGAACAACATAATAACTCTATTTTTATGGTGTGTGTGTGTGTGTGTGTGTATATATATATATATATATATATATATATATATATATATATATATATATATATATATATATATATGATTAAAGTACAATACTATAATTGAAAATTAAAAACAAAAAAAAATGTTGTAAATAAAAAATATATAAAATGTACATTAGTAAGATGCATGTCTTCGAAAACATAAAATAAACCACTACAATAAAAAACAACAACATAATATAATTGTTTAAAGTACAATGATATAATTGGAAAAAAATTGTTATAAATAAAAAAATATAAAAATATGCAATAGTAAGAAATGCTTTTTTTTATGGATATCTCAAATTATTTATTTTTTTATTTGATTTTTTATTCAATAAAAACTAATGGCTTAACATATTATAAGAAACAAATAATTTTTTTTCAATAATCATGTGTATGTTCGTACATCTACTATATATAAAACAAACGTTTGGAAAAAAATGATTCATTGGATCTTTGACCTTTTTATTTAATACTGACAACTTGTTCCTATATAATTTACAAGTAATTGTAATTAAAATTAATTTTAAAAAAAACTCATAAATAATTTTTTTTAATTGTAGTATCTACTTTTGTGAGTCACATGTGTATTTTTAAAACAAAAGTTAGAAATTATTACATTTTCATGTCTTTTTTAGTTTTTAAATTTTTTACTTGCAACATGTGTATACAATGTTATAAATAAAATATATATATATTTTTAATCTCAACGGTAAAAAAGAACAACATAATAACTCTACTTTATGGTATATATATTTAATATATATAATTGTACAATGCTATAATTGAAAAAAAAAAACAAAAAATAATATATATATATATATATATATATATATATATATATGTGTGTGTGTGTGTGTGTGTGTGTGTGTACAATAGTAAGATGCATGTTTTCGAAAACATAAAATGAACCACTACATTAGAAAACAACAGCATAATACAATTGTTTAATATATATAATTCTATAACTGAAAAAAAAATATTATAAAAAATATAAAAGCGTATAACAGTAAGATGCTATAAAAGTACAATGTCACAAATAATGTAAGATGTTAATTTTTGTAAAAAAAAAAGAAAAAAAAAAAAAAACAATGCGAATTTTATTGACTAAACTCTAAACCCAAAATTATGTTTCAACAATATCATGTCTATTGATAAAAGTTGGACTAGTAATCCACATAGAAACTATCCCGAGTTCCAAGCAGGACTCAAAGCTTTTATTGGGAAGTTCTAGTCACACCTTGATAGTAAAGGTAAAACCAGATGTGCGTGTCAAAAATGTGATAACCGTTACTTCAAGTACCCGACTGTAGCGGAACGCCATATATTTATAAATCGTTTCTGTAAGTCGTACATAACGTGGATCTATCATGGTGAATCTTTAATTCCTACAGTCGTCTTACCAAGTAACGAAATGACTGTTTTAATTGACGATGTGATGTGGGAGTCGAGAGAAAATGATACCAACCTCGATGAAGGAACCTCGAATAAAAGGGGTAGCGGTGTGGATGATGATTTTCCTCAGTTGTTAGAAGAAGTGGAAACTAAATCGTATTTCTATTTTTGTCAGAGGGCAATATGAATGTTCTATCATGTTCCATCAACACACTAAATGGGTTATACGATATATCCAGTATGGAAGTAGGCCAACATTTTTATTTTGAAAATCGAGTGTTTCCAAGTCCACAACTAAGTACTTATTACTTCTTGGGTTGTAATTGTTATCTTATTAGCTTCAGCCACTCTAGCCGTTCGGAACCCACAAACCATTCCGACCAGTGGTCAGAATTTCTTCGAATATGTCCTTGAATTTATTCGAGATGTGAGGTTAATGCCATTTTATATGAGCGAATGTGCCCATACGTGTTCATCATTAAAGGACATTATTCATAATAATTTTCCCTTATATTTTCTGACTTTCTTTAGAAAATTTTCTCATTTATGAATAAAATATGATAAGGATAAAGTACAATATTATAAAGATAATAAAGGCTTTGTTACGTTTCCACATCAAAATAAAATCTAGTACTGAGTTCTTTTTTCTTTCATTTAATGCCTATTGGTGTTCCAAAAGTACCTTTTCGAAGTCCTGGAGAGGAAGATGCATCTTGGGTTCACATATAGTGCGACTTGTCATATATATTGGGTGGGATTTCCCCGTTTTCTCACCAATCGAGATATCCTCTGTTTCGCCCACGAAAGATTAATTGAATCATAAAAAATTTGGAGCGTGAAGTGCAATTAGATCCATTTGGGGGGGGGGGGGGGGGATTCAAATTACTATTATCAATTAGAAGAATTTATGGTTGGCTTAATTGGACTACTACTTTGAAGTATCCAGGCTTCCTTTAAAATTAACCAAGTGATAATATATCTATTTTATATAATAAAGAATTCCTATTTTTATTAGATTTGAAAGAAATCCTTTTTTTAGTAAATAACCAAATATGATACTTGGGCTAAGCGTCAAGTTGGTTATGTTAGGTCACATTTTTTGGTTTGGGCTAGGCATCAATCTATATAGGTCTTGATAGGGTTTGGTCATGTAATGGGTGTATGGTTGTGTTTGCGGATGTATGGTTGTTCACGGCCGTAAACCTATTTACGACCGTGAACATGTTTACGGTTGGTTGCACCCTATAAATAGTTATCAGATGTGTCAAATGAACAGTAGTTC
The DNA here is from genome assembly GCF_051521515.1 of Lactuca serriola. NCBI lineage: Eukaryota > Viridiplantae > Streptophyta > Magnoliopsida > Asterales > Asteraceae > Lactuca > Lactuca serriola. The sequence goes on along the minus strand of NC_136408.1, from coordinate 195,863,952 downwards.
TATGTGTGTGTATCCAAGTGTACCTGACGTTTGCGGCCTAATAGACGTGTGCATTGTCAAATCATTCTTTACTTCTACTCCTTCTTATTCTTAATGATTACAACATGTTTGTGTGTTTGATCACTGGTTGGATCTGGATTTGTGGACATACAATTGGTATCAGAGCCAATCTAGTGTCAAACTTCTTCAAGTGGTGTGTACGGTTGGAGATCTTCTTCATTTTTGTGCTTGTTCAAGTGATTGTTGGGTTTCTTCATTAGATCGTGAAGTTCAAGGCCAAAGGAATCGAAATCAGCTCAAAATCATATGTTTTCATCATAATTTGGGTGTTTACGGTTTCATCTGTTGAATTGTTTACGACCGTGAACACTATGTACGACTATGAACCACTCATCTAAATTGACCGTGAACTCTATTTGATCGTGAACCCTTCGTTCACCGTTAACCTCTCATTTGGCCGTGTTCAACTCAGTTGACCGTGAACCTTTCATTAACCGTCAATTGACCGTGAATCATCTCATGTGTACGGCCGTGAACCTCTATTGGTTATAGAATCTCATTGTTTTCGGTTTCCTTTTCCTTACAAACTTTTATTTTCATTCAATTAAGAAAATCACAGAAAATTTAAAAAAATAAAAAACAAAAAAATTATGGAATCACAAAGTTTAATAGCTCATCAAGAATTGGACTTGATTATGGGAACTACCACTAGGATCCCACGTCTTTTTCCGGCAGAAGGATTCCCAAAATGGAAATAACGAATGGAAAAGTACATCAAGATGAAAGACTTAAAGATTTGGCACAGTATTCTGAAGGGTCCTGTCAGAATCACTACCACTCTAGAGAAGGGAGCCATTATTGACAAAGACTTTGCAAACTACACTGATAAAGACTTTGAGAAAATCGAGGAACAGTAAAAGGCTTTGGCTACACTTACAATGGCATTATCTCCGAAGATTGCTCAACATTTCCGTGAATATGACTCAGCAAAAACTTTATGGGAAGTTTTAATCGAAGTGTATGAAGGAAATGAGGATATGAAGCAAAGCCGTCAGGGCATGGTGCGACGGAAGTTCAATATGTTCAATCACATTCTTGGAGAAACTTTGGAAGCTCAACTAGAACGTTTTATCACACTCACCACTGAGATGAGTTTAGTCGGTATCTCAGTGCCAAGATCAGAAATCAACAAGAAGCCGCTTAACTCTCTCCCAAAAGATCTCAACAGACTCAGTCTTGCGGAAACGATGGCAATTATCAAAGCATGTGATCTTGATGACAAACAAAGAGAAATCAACCATCTGAATTCTTATTCTACTGCAAACCTTGGGATCTCCTCTAACAATTCTTTTTCATCCTTTACCACACCTGCTCCACAAAATCAAGACTTTGTTGTTCCACAAACACCATCCCAGGTTGTTCCTCCATCAGTGACCTATCCATATGCATCCTCCTCCTCAAAAGCCCTTGCTGCTATCTTTGCTCCCAAGGAAGTTGAAGAGAACTTGGCTCTAGCTTCTAGGTTGGTAAACTGTTACAATGCCTTTGTGGCTGGTGAATTGCCACCACATATTTCTTTCGGTGATTTAGATCAAATTCACACAGAAGATGTGGAGGAGATGGACATCACTTGGTAGATCGCGATGGCTATTTTCAGGGCCAAACAATTTGCAAAGAAAACAGGGAAGAATAACTAGGGAATGAATGCTAAGAAGAAAGTAAGATTCAACAAAGGAAAGCTATGATGCTTTAACTGTCAGGAGCCTGGTCACTTTGTTCCTGACTGTCCTAAACCTGATCGAAGAGTGAATAATGAAAGGACGATGGTGCCGCTGGGAAGCAACAGGGGAGCTGCTACCAACAACGAAACTGTGAATCTAGTTGTGGTAGCTCAGTCATTTGACTGGGAGGATCAAATTCAGGCTCTAAACATTTATGGACCTGAAAATGTTCACTTAGCCCAAATCAGTGACATCCCAGAAGAGAAAGTTGAAGAGGGTCCAAAAGCAGAGATGATGGAATTACAGTTTGCTTTCATGGTGTCTACTACCGCTGAACCTGAAAAGAAAGAGGTTAGTAAAAATTCTTGTTCTCAAACTTGTATTGATACTATTAAATTTTTGCGTGAACGGATACAATTACTGTGTAGAGAGAACGAGGACCTGAAATACGAGGGGTATAACCTTAGGAAAGGCCATAAACCATTAAAAGAACAATTAGAGGCTAAGACTAAGGACTTTAGAAAATTACAAGAAGAATTTAGCAACAAGTGTGAGAACTACAATTTCATCAAGAAACAGCTTGCCATGGTAACTGAAAAACTTGACACATTAAAAAAGCGTTTTGAAAATGCAGATTTTAACTTTAAAAAGTTTGATGTGTCCAGTGAAAGATTTGAGACTATGATAGAGAAACAAATGAGATGGAAAGAAAAGAAACAAGTAGGTCTAGGGTATGAGTGTGTCCCTCCTCCTTTCAATCACAATTACACTACTATCCCTTTGACCCAAGAAGAGATGGACATAGAAGAATTTCTTGTATATGGCAAACCTGTTGTACCCGTGACAGAGAGTATTGCTAAGGAAAAGGATACTAATGTTTCTACTTCCTATGCAGATTCATCTTTAAGTCAGGAAAAGCATGCAGCAGAGAAGAGTGTGTCTGATAATAATAGTGTGTCTGATATTTCTATTTCAAACAATGCTACTTTTGTTTCTAAAACTGATGTTTTGATTTGTGATGACTCTGTGTCAAAGTCTGTTGATCCAGTTGTTTTTGTTAAGTGTGGTGATGTATTTGCTAAATCTGATGTTTCTGTCACAAGCACATCCACTCCACCCACACCTGTCACACCAATTGAGTCTTGCACATGCACGTGTGGAAAGAGTAAGGGAGTAAATAAGAATAATAGACCAGAGAAGAGCGGTACCAGTTCTTATGCTAAAAAGCAGACATGTTTTAACTGTGGAAGTGTTGGACACATCGCACGCAATTGTCCAAATCAGACATTTGTTCCTTTTCATGCATATAGAAGAGAGCGCGTGTCGCGAGGAAGATCTCTCGTGAGAAATTTCTCGAGATCTCGTTCTCGTAATGATGATTGGAATGTAACTAATGACAGAAAACAGGCTAAGCTTAAAAAGGATTAATAGGTTTTTCATGAAAATACAACAGGTACTTTTACGAAGCCGAACATGGCTAAGCCATGGTCGGGTTCGTCAAAGTCTTCGTGCTGGTCTTCGGCTAATATTAGACAGAAACCCAAACGTTCAAAACAAAAGAAAACTGTTTCAAAATCACCTGTAAATGTTTCTAAACCTAAATATTAATGGGTGCCCAAGAATTTAAATTTCCAATCATCTCAATCTTCTGCTTGTGCATCTGGTGATAAATCAAAATCAAAAAGTGAAAAAGAAATTGTTGTTGCTAAAAAGGGAAAACCCAGTGTTTTATGACATGGGTTCCAAAATCTAACTAATCTCGTGCATCGTGCAGGAACAGCTACGGAGGAATGTCGTCAGACCTTGGTATGTCGACAGTGGTTGTTCCAGGCACATGGCAGGAGACATATCCCAACTTCATAACATTCAAAATTTCAATGGGGGTTATGTTTCCTTCGCGGGAGGAGAAGGCGGGAAGATTACGCTCCCGAGTTGAAGCATAACTTATTGAGTGTCTCTTAGATATGCGACAAAGGCTATTCAACACACTTCACAAACAAAGAGTGCCTGATATTGAAGATTGGTATTATAATCCCTGAATATTGGATCTTGATGAAGTAAAGGAGGGATGGAAATGATTACATCATAGACATGAATCATGATATCCTAGAGCAAATCACTTGTCTCTTTTCTAAACTCTCCGAACACAATGTCATGCTTTGGCATCGTCTTCTCGACCATGTTAACGCCAAGAACCTCAATCATCTTGCCAAAAATGAGATCGCCCATGGCCTTCCAGTCAAAGAATTCATTACTTTTGAAAAATGTGTGGTGTGTGCACAAGGCAAACATCATCGCAAGTCGCATCTTCCAAAGGCAGTTAACACAATCAACAAGGTTCTCCAATTCTTGCACATAGATTTATTTGGTCTGGTCAACGTTCATAGCATCAACAATTGCTTGGTTATGATAGATGACTACTCGAGGTTCACTTGGGTTTTCTTTCTGTCTAACAAAAGCGGGATAACTGATCTGATCATGAAGTTCATCGTAATGATTGAGAATCAAACAAATGAGAAAGTGAAGGCGCCCAGAACAGATAATGGCACGGAATTCAAAAACGCTATTCTAGATCATTTTTGTGTCGAAAAGGGTATTCTGCGTCAGTACAGTATTGTTCGCACACCGCAACAAATGGTGTTGTTGAACGGTGCAATCGTACTTTAATCGACGCCGAAAGAACGATGCTCTGTGATTCTAAACTTACGGTCTTCTTTTGGGCAGACGCGATCAACACTGCCAGCTACATTAACAATCGTGTCCTGATCAACAAAGCTTAGAAGAAGACCCCATATGAAATTCTATACAATCACAAGCCATCAGTTTCTCACTTCCGTAGCTTTAGATGTCCTTGCACCCTCCTTCACTTAGAGTCCAACCCCAAATTCAACTCAAAAGCTGATGGATGTTACTTTGTGGGATATGCCGCACGAACTGCTTATCGAGTATAGAATAAGACTACCATGAAAATTGTGGAGTCTTTTCATGTGTGGTGGATAGAAGAGAATGAGACAGACGCCCGAGTTGGTCCTGACTGGTTGTTTGATTACGCTTCTTTATTCAAATCGTTCAGAGTGTTTTTAGATGATGTATCAGGCACTTGCTCGGGCTTGAAGGTTGTTCTTGAAGATGAAGAGGAAGAGGTTGTCTACAGTCCATCATTGGTGTCTTCTACATCTCCTTTGGTGAAGCAAGTTGTTCCAAGTTCTCCTTCAAATTCCCCAAGTCAAAGAATCAATCTTGATGCTGAAGCCACTCCACTCACCCTAGCTAAAAGAGACTTCATAACCAGAGATACTTCCGCTGCAACTCAAACTTTCATGGAGCTTCTCTTTCTCGAGCCAATTGCAAATGAGTACGTGGCCAGTTCCTCTCACAATTCCAGACCATCTGAGGAGGATGATTCAGAAAATGATGGATTAATCAATATCAACAACCTTCCTGTCACACTCAATGCCATCAGCTATGAACTCCACTCGTGACTACAACGCTATAATCTGATCGAAAACATCATTAGCGAACTAGGTGACAGAGTCAAAACGCGGAGTCAGAGTGGAGATGTTAACACATGTCTCTACTCTTGCTTTATCTCTCAGATCGAGCAAAAGAATGTCGAAATGACACTGAATGGGCCTAGTTGGGTTGACGCAATGCATGAAGAACTAAATCAATTTGATAAATTGGGGGTTTGGAAATTGGTTGAGCTGCCTAAATGGAAAAAGTATTTGGACACGCGATGGGTGTTTCGTAACAAGCAGGATGATTGTGGGGTCATTGTGCAAAACAAAGCATGGGTGGTTGTTCGTGGGTTTCGACAAATTGAAGGACTTGAATACACTGAGGTGTATGCTCACGTAGCGCTTCTTGAAGCTATTCGTATCTTCATGACGTATGCATCCTACATGGGGTTAACTGTGTATCAGATGGACGTCAAGACTGCCTTTCTGTATGGAGCCGTGAAAGACGAAATTTACGTTGATCAACCTCCTAGTTTCGTCAACTCAAAGTTTCCAAATCATTTTTACAAATTGGACAAGGCTCTGTATGGGTTACATTAGGCTCCACGAGCCTGGTATGCTACCCTAACAGATCATTTGCTCGAACATGGTTATACTAGAGGCACGATTGATCGGACGCTCTTTATCAAGCATGTGGATGGAGACATAATTCTTGTTCAGATCTGTGTCGATGATATCATTTTCGGTTCAACGAGTCAAAAGTTGTGCACCAAGTTTGAGACCATTATGAAGAAGAGATTCAAGATGAGCTACTTAGGGAAATGACCATGTTTTTGGGTTTGCAGGTCCGTCAAGATTCAACCGGAATCCTGCTCCATCAAGGAAAATATGTTGAAGACATGCTTGAGAGGTTCGGGTTCAAAGATTCCAAGGCTACCTTGACGCCGATGGCTAAACGACCCCTGTTGACTCCAGATCCCAAAGGTGAACCCGTAGACCAGACAGAATACAGTTCGATGACCAGCTCCCTGATGTATCTGACTGCGAGCAGACCAGACATCACGTTTGCAGTTTGTCAGTGTGCACGATATCAGGCTAATCCTTAACTCTCTCACTTGATTTTTGTTAAAAGGACCTTTAGGTATCTCAAAGGTAGCCCTAAATTGGGTGTTTGGTACCCGAAGAATCCTGATTTTGACTTATATGCATTTGCTGACAACAATTACGGATGTTGTGAACTTGAGAGGAAATCAACTTCTGGAGGATGTCAATTTTTAGGCGACTATCTGGTGTCTTGGCAGTAGAAGAAACAACAAACTATCTTAACCTCAACGGTGGAGGCGGAATACGTTGTTGCTTCTGCCTGTTGCTCTCAAGTCATTTGGATTCAACATCAGCTGTTGGACTACGGTTTGAATTTTCTTGAAACTCCTATCTTCTGCGATAACGATGCTGCAATCAAAATAGCCAAAAACCCTGTCCAACAATCTAAAACCAAGCACGTCGACATCAAAGTTCATTTTATTAGAGATTTTTATGAGCGTTCGCTCATTCGGTTGGAGCAGATCCACACTAATAATAATATTGCGGATCTATTCACAAAACCGTTTAACAAAGCTCAATTCGATGTGCTAGTGGGCTTTCTAAAAATGCTACATTTTAAGGACTGATTTTTGTTCTAGGTAGTTTAAATTTGCGCATTTAGTTTCCATTCTCTCCCATGCACAAATTTAGGGGGAGAAATAAACAAAAACAAAACAAAAAAAATAAAAAAATAAAAAAAAAATCCTAAAATAGTGTTATTTATGTTTTATTTTTTTTCAAAAAATATGAAAAACCCAAAAATAGCGTCTCATGTTAGCATTTTTGCAGGTGATGTGTTGGGAAGTGATATCAACTCAGTGATAACAGGCAATCTTGATTTGTGTAAGGTACCAACGTTAAACTGATCTAGACTCTGTGTTCAATGCGCTGGTAGGCACGAAAGATTCAAATGGACCAAACTAGGTATAGATTGACATTTAAAAGGACTTGACAAGCAATTGACTTAGATAGTTCCGTTTCGTCTGACAATACGACGCTCGGGTAGATTGAGCAATGAGATATACATTGGAATCTACAAGCTACACTAAAGCTATTTGTATCTAGAACTGTGACGTAACTTTTCCTCGATTTATGGACGCATTTCCTTAATTCCGGTACTGATAGAACAATTGGGGAATTTTGATAAAGTAGATCTGTTGAAAGTTATTTTCTTGCTTTCTTTCTGTTAGTCATATGTTGCCTCCTCTCCGTGATCGAGAGATCCGACCTGGACTGCAACATATGCAACTCTACTTTTATGCATTCTCTTATCATGCAAATTCTTTCTGTCTGTTAGTCATATGTTGTCTCCTTTGCGTGATAAGTTCTTATCCGGCCTGGAACACAACATATACACCATTCTATTTCTCAATCCCTCTATCCAATTAGTCATATGTTTATCCCTCTGCGTGATTGGAAGATCCGACCTAGGTGTACAACATATGCATTCTAAATCTGACTTCCCTCCTAATAATTGTCTACTCATCTAAAGTAAGGAGTATTCTGGAAGTTCTTGATTACTGGAGTATGTCAGGAAGCAGGAAACACATTCTAGTACACCTATAATTGAACATTCAATAGGTTGTTTGTAGCTCTCGCTGCTAAATTTAGGTGGACAACAATATCCGTGGTCGTCGTCAGATAAATGGTCTTCTAGGAATATCATTTAGGATCATAGGGTCAAATGTATTGTCACATGTAGTATGTCCACACCAATCACAATTTTCATGTTTAAGTGGACCACAATACCGGCGATTGACCAGATCTAGTCACGAAGGTTGAGGTACCGAAAAAAAGATTGAGGCTGTCTAAACACTTTGATCCCAAAATCATAAAAATAATATTGGAAATGGTGAAAAGAAATTTGTGTCATGTTATTTTATTTTATTTTTATTTTATTTTATTTTTCCTTAAAAAATTGAAAAAAAATTAAAATTTTAGACAAAATTAGTTTAGTTTAATTTTTCTAGATTTTTTTATTTTAATATTAATTTTTAAGTCCTCAGAATGTTTTATTTTTAAAATATTGAAGTATTAGGCTTGGATTTGAAGCTTCTTGGGTTTGCAGCACATGGGTATTGGACCGGGTATGGTCCAGGTATAAATGGAAGGATTCATGGCTGAAATCCCTTTTACTCTCACTTTTCGTTTGCGGCCGTGAACCCTTCATCCGGATGCTCTCTCTCTCAATTCTTGATTCATCACATTTCTACGTTTTTCATCCGAAATTGCTTGCTAATTCTTGTAGGTACTTCCAAAGCGATCACACTCATGCTAAACTTAAACAAAATCAATTGCATTTCGAGGGGCAATTGATGCAAAAAGTTTTTTTCGGCACTGTTGAGACGTTCACGGCCGTGAACCTGTTTGCGGTCGTGAACCTTCTTTAGACATAAACACATTTTTTACTCAATTCAAATCAAAATTAAAGCCTAACTAATTGATTATTGAGAAAACTTAGCTTGTAATTGATTAAATTATTTGTTGTCTCACTTGGCTCAGTTGGTGCAGGTAAAAATTGCAGATTTGAAGTTTTCTGACAACCATAACCTTGCAGCCTTCTTGGTTGATCCGCCAGCTGCTCATAATGACGTCAAGTCCGTGATTCATGGATTGAAGAAATGTTTCCTTGCTCATGCTTTCACATTGAATCCAATCATTTATCAAGATCTTGTAAAGCAATTCTAGAACAAAGCTGTTGTGCACAAAGGAGAAGACAATGCAGACTCTATAGAATCGACTATTAATGGAAAGAAGATCATAGTGACTGAGCAAATCATCCGAGAGGTGTTACAGATCAATGATCGGTTCGTGTTTCAAACAGAGATCTTTATGGAACAGACTGAGGAAATCATTGAGTAGATGGACTATGAGGGATTGTTTCCTCTTACAATTAAGAAGTTATTGCCACCTTATTGGAGGTTCCTTGCTACGAATCATGTGTTCGTAAGTTGCATCTTAGGAAGGAGAGCTGGTGCTAACGAGATCTCGCTACTCAACATGGGTGCCATTGCTGCTCTTGCTACGGGTCTCGACTTCAACTTCTCAAAGTACTTCCTGAATGAAATGATAGGTAATTTGGAAGGAAAGAAGAGGGATAAGTTTCTAATGTTCCCAAGGTTTCTACAATTGATATTCAACTACAAATATCCAGAACTTGAAAGAAGCGGAGAAACCCTAGATGTGAAGTCTCTTGGTTCTAACACTTTTGGGCTCATGAAGTAGAATCGAAAAGGAAAGTTCATGTTCCAAGGGAAATACCCATTGGTGAAATTTGGGCCATTCGTAGAAGATAGTGTGCATCCAAGACTGAAAGCTCCTCAGATCATATAGAAATGAAGATGACGTGATCACTACTTTCGAACATGAGGAAGAGCCTGTTCCTACAGTTCCAATCGTGGTAGAAGAGCATGTGCCAATGACAAATGTAGATGCAAATGAAGATGAAGATGCAGAAAAAGATGATGAAAGTGATTTTGAGATAGGCTTGATGGATAATGTCGTAGAGGATGATAATAATGATGATGATGATGATGATGATGAAGATGATGATGTAGAGGATATGCATATTGGTGATGACCTAACTGGTAATGATAATGATGATCTACTCTTTGGTTTTGAGAAGGGTCAGGATGTAAGGTTAAGCACTGACGACCTTGATGCTTTCTTTGACAAGGTCAATGATGTTGCAGAAACTGCAACGGAGACTGAGGGATCTAGTGATATTCTCAATACAATGCCTCCAACTTCTACTCAGTTGGTCAACCCTTCAATTATTATGGATACAACTTCAAGGATGCCCCCCCCCCTCCAGTTTCTATTCCAACATCCTTGCCATCTGAAGGTGATCTCATATTAACATAAGCCTCACAACCTCCTATTAAAAGAACAAAAGTTAATCCTAGACCGGGAGTGCTTCTAAGGGAACAAGCACCACCTATTCAACAACCCACAACAGCTGCTTCACCTACTCAACCAACCCAAGATGGTCCAATTGTTATTCGATCTTCTCATGAAGTTGGGAGATCTTCAGCTCCTAGGGATTCTTCTCCACCAATACTTGCACATGATGCCATTTATGAAAGGCTTGACAGGTTGTTGGTGCAACCAGATTTTGACTCCTTTTCCCGAGCTAAAGGCATATCTATTGAGGAAGGAAGTATAAGGGAGCATACCCATCGATTGCTGATCTTAGAGCAGAGATTGGGGTACTGAACCAGAAAATCATTGAAAAAGATGTTTTGATTGCAAACCTTGATGTTCGAGTTTCCGATCTTGAAGAAGAAAACATATTAAAGTCAAAACAAATCTCTACTCTTCAAGTCAACCTTGGACCCTTGACGGCTGGATATTACGACTTAAAGAATAAGCTCATTGCTGAATTCGATGACAAGTTCAAGACCACAGTCGAAGATCCAAATGCAACCCAAACTTCTCAATCAACCCCAGCCAATACATCACAATCTGATCAGTTTGATGAGACTCCTCCAGTCAGAACCACTAGAATCATTGACCGTTTTGAAAATGAACCGGAGCAAGCCAATCCAAAAATTACAATCAAAAGAGCGGGAAAACAGGTCACTTCACAGAAGAGGGGAAGGTGGCTCTTCATGAAGAACTCTGATCAAAATCTTCATGGAGACCAGCCTCAACTAACAGTGACTAAGCTCGACGGGAAGAGGTTCAAACACAAATACGGTGACCGGTTAGGGATTCGTATGTGGGGCTTTCATGATAAACTCAATTGCTGGCTGGTGAAACCAAAAAATAATAATGTAGAATACTACAAGGACAAGAACGATTTTTCTTCCCTCACCAAAGTTGACCTCGCTGAGCTTTCTGAAGCTCCATTATCTAACCCTTCCAATGATCCTCTTGCAACTGATTTTAAACTCTTCTTAGAGAACCAAGTGAGGAGAGAATTTGATGGGGTGAAGACCGCCAAATCTTTCTTGAAGACAGCCAAAGATGTGTTTGACCCGATCACCAACAAGTCCTTCAAGAATGTAATGTGGCCTCCAACGAAGAAGATGACAAAGATTCCCATCATCAAGAACTTTTGTGATGCTTCGCTACGCAACATGTAGTACTGGGTTTTCGATGAAGCCACAACTACTACTATAATCAAGTTCAAAGATGGTGTCTTTTGTCTCATTGATCAGAAGGACATGCTTTAGTTTGGTGAAAGGGACATCCACACCTTGGTTGCACATCAAATTTTATGCGATCATGAGATCATGGAGGCTGCTTCCAAGGAGTTCAGAAGCATGATAGCGGAGATCATCGAGAAGAAGATGTGGTTGGGTGCTATGGGAAGATCAAATGTGTTGGTGATCGAGAAAGACTGAATCTATGATATCTCAAACCAAGGGGGAGACTGTTAGGTCACATTTTTTTTGGGCTAGGCATCAATCTGTATAGGTCTTGATAGGGTTTGGTCATGTAATGGGTGTACGGTTGTGTTTGCGGCTGTATGGGTGTTGACGGCCGTGAACCTATTTATGGCCGTGAACATGTTAGCGGTTGGTTGCCCCCTATAAATAGTTGTCAGATGTGTCAGACGAACATTAGCCGTGTGTGTGTATCCAAGTGTACATGATGTTTGCGGCCTAATAGACATGTGCATTGGTTTATCATTCTTTGCTGCTACTCCTTATTCTTACTAATTACTGCTTGTTTGTGTGTTTGATCACTGGTTGGATCTGGATTTTTGGACTTACAGGTTATTTTTCTTACATCTCTTCCTCCCGGAGCCCAAGTATCATATACGCCCCCAAAATAAAGAGCCTTGAATAATAGAAGAAAAACACCTATACCTAACAAGATTAAGTGAATACCTAAAATTGTGGTCATTTTATTTCTATCTTTCAATTCATAACCGAAGAATGGAAAAGATTCTTCAAACATCTCAGGCCCTAAAAGTGCATGATAAATACTGCTAAAGCCAAAAAGTGCAGAGGACCCTTTTCTTCCCTTGAGTTTCTAGCAAAGTTAATGCATATCAAGGTGAACAATAAATGGACTGATAGTTCATTTGATCAAATCCTTGAGTTGTTGCAATCAGCATTTCCCGAAGGAAAGAAGGTTCCCCTTTCACATTATCTAGCCAAAAAGAAACGAACGTCTATTGGTCTAGGGTATGAGTCGATACATGTGTGCAAAAATGATTGTTATCTCTTTTGGAAAGAGCATGATTCATTGCAAGTTTGTCCCATTTGTAAAGAGAGTTGATGGATCGGTAACAACACAAAGGGTAAGAAAGTATCTCATAAGGTGTTACAGTAATTTCCTATGACCCCTAGACTACGACGTTTATATTTTCGAGGCACACTGCCAAGAATATGATTTGTCATAGTACCTGGCATTCAGAAGATGGTGTGATGTGTCATCCGGTTGATGGGGAACATTGGCAGGATTTTGATAAAAATTATCCCGAATTCTCGAGTGAACCCCGTAACGTTCGCCTAGGTCTCTCAGTTGACAATTTTAATCCATTTGGAAATATGTGTAATCCACATAGCACATGGCCGATCATACCCACCACATACAATCTGCCACCCTATCTATGTATGAAAGAGTCATCATTCATGTTGACATTGTTGATTCCCGGCCCGAAATCTCCTAGTAAGGATATCGATGTTTTCCTTAGGCTGTTGGTGGAAAAGCATAAACATTTGTGGAACTCAGGCGTACGTATTAAATATGTGGCGACAAACACAATTTTGACGCTGAGAGTTATGTTGTTTTGGACAATAAACGAATTGCCAGCTCGTAGTAGTCTATTAGGTTGAAGTGGGCAAAGGTATAGAGCATGTGCAATTTGCAATGAAGAAACTCCTTCGTACCGTGCAACAAATAAAGTTTTATATATCGGTCATCATTGTTTCCTAGATGCTAATCATCCGTTAAGAAAAAGATTGGACTTTAATGGGATGGAAGAGACAAGACCCGCTCCGAGACAATTTAGTAATGACGACATACAAGAGCAGCTAGGTTGTCTACTAACTCGTAAACCGGTTAAACATCTTGAGCATGGAGGTGGGGAGCAAAAGCAACAAGATAATGAGTTGAACTGGTCAAAACGAAGCATTTTCTTCGAACTCGAGTATTGGTCTTCTGTACAGCTGAAACACAACATATATTTCATGCATGTCGAGAAAAATATGGACGAGATTTTGTTAGGTAATCTTCTAATGAACGATAAAAATGAAGGCACATCAAATGCACAATAGGACTTGAGAATTCTAAACATTCGGAGAAATGAATGGTTGCAAAAAAAGGGTGACAAGTTTCATAGACCCCATGCAAGATACTCTTGCCTGAAATCTAGTCAACAACTCTTTTGTCAATTTATAAAAGATGTTAAACTGTCGGATGGGTTTGGTTCTAATATCAATAAGAAAGTGAACGATACCAATACTAACATTATTGGGTTGAAAACGCATGACCTTCACATTCTTATGCAATGTTTGATACCGATTGGAGTTAGAGGGTTGTTAGACAAAGACACTTATACATCTATTGTAGACCTTTGTGCGTTTTTCAAGCAACTTTGTTCCACAACATTGAAGGTGGAGGATATGAGGAAAGTAAAAGTACACATTATTGCAATCTTGTGCAAGTTAGAATTCGATTTATCTTCCAACGTTATTTGACATTATGGTTCATTTACTTTTGAATTTACCTAATGAAGCGATTGCTAGAGGCCCAACATGTATGAGATGGATGTATCCCTTCAAAAGGTATATGAAAAAAACTAAAAAACTATGTCAGAAACAAGGCGAGGCTGGAAGGTTCTATAGATGAGGGATACATTGCTGAAGAAGCTTTATCATTTTGTTCGATGTACCTTTGAGATGTACATACTTAATTCAATCGTCCTAAAAGAAATCAAGATGTTGTCATTTAAAAAACAAAGTTTTGGATGTTTGAGTCTAAATGTCGACCGGCCAGCACAACTCAAATCAAAACTCTTAATTTAAAGGAAATGCGTAACATGGAATCGTTTGTATTTAATAGCTATGAAGAAGTCAGACAGTATATCAAGTATCTTATCTCTAACTTTCATCCTTTATTTTTTTTTATCTTTTTACATCTATATCTTTTTGTCATCGACATAGGAAATTCAAATCTAAACATCCCCAAAGTGATGAAAAGAGAGAATTTCCTAATTGGTTTCGTAAAAAGGTAACACAAATTAAGAAACAAATTTGTTTCATTAATCTAAAGAATACATAATGCATATTACTTTATATTTCCTAGGTTCATCAAATGAAAACAGAAAACTCTCCAGAATTCCACAAAGATTTGTCAGCTCTTGCAATGGGTCCGTAAATGAATGCTTGTACTTAGACCGCATGCATAGTCAACAGTGTTAGGTTTATGGTACTTAGTCGTGACGTACAACACACAACACAAAACTCTGTGGTTTTAGCGGTGGGTGAGAAATGAGAGAAATATTATGGCCAGTTAGATGAGATTATAGAGTTGCGGTATACACATGATTATTCAACTATACTATTTCGTTGCAAGTTGTTTGATACTCGAACATGAGTTATTTCTGGTGATAATTTCACTGACACACGACGCGAAGAATACAAAGATGATCAACTCATATATGTTTCACCCAAATAAGTGTTCTACATCAGAGAGCCTTCTCGAACAAACCAAAATGATAACCATCGGTGTCTTGTCGTGCATGTTAATCATCAAAGTATTTGGGATCTACCATCGAACGATGATCCTGTCCAAATTTCTTACAATGACTCTGTCCAAAATGGTGACAATGGCTCACATGAAAATCTTGACAATGTCGACGTAGTTCAAAATATCTCTTCATCCAATGCTCCACTTTTTATCGATTTCAGCATGTACTTTCAAAACATTCCTAGAGTCGTTGTTGATGTAGAAAGTGCAACTAAATTCCTCCACCAACCGGTATAGTTAATGATGTTTCTAATTGCGAGACTGATTACGATGAGACCGATTCTGATTATGATACCGAAGAAGAAACTGAAGGATATGAGGAAGATTCTGATTAGAATAGTTCTTATGTAAAGCAAATTTGTAATATGAACTTTATTTAGATTGCTAGTTTAAATAGAAATGTTTATTCCTATGTAAATTTTTATTCCTATGTAATGTGTATCTGTAATAAAAATTGTATTTGTATATCTTATAATTTTTCAGGAAATGATGGCGATATGGATTTTTTTTGTGTACACCATGGTTGTTGTTATGGGTCGTGGACATGGGGGTGATGGAACTGAGCACCCACCTTTCCCAGGTGGTAGAGATCCTGGTTATCATGAGTAGGACCGTAAGTCTTATTATGAATTTTTACTATTTTTATTTAGTTATTATAAATTAAATATCATTTCTAATAATTTTTAATTATATTTGTAATTGAGCAACATAGGAAAGTCTGAGGCAAAGCGAAGAATATTAAGCTTGAAAGAGCGTTCTTACAGAGTAAGGGCAAACCGATTAACATGGATTATGATAGGAATATGGCATATGATCCTGTAGGAGATCTGAAAGACTTGTTTGCACGAGAAGTTCGAAAAATAATGTGGCAGATGGTCCCTTTTGATAAATGGACTTGGAAAAAAGTTTCCCCTACAATAAAGTATATAGTCATACAACATTTAGGGGTAAATTATTCATATAAAAATATTTTATATGGTAAATTATGATTGTTTTTTACTTTGTTAACTTTTTTTTTTGTAGAAAAAGTTTGATTTGGATCAGATGTACCGGGATCCAGAAGCTCATCTGTTGACAGAGAGTTTTAAAGCAACTTTGTTAAAAGGTTATCGAGAGCGTAAAGCTGATGCAAAAGAATATTTTATTGAAGTCGGAGGGTATCAGGATATCCCTAGAGCATTAGCCAACCCTCTAGATGGTATGGATGTTGATAATTGGAAGAAAACAATTGAGTATTTCCAAACGGACGAACACAAAATTGCTTCAGCAAGGAACAAAAAAGTCTGTCAAATGTAAACGATCGTGAATCATGGGGGGTCGAACTCGTATAGCAGTGCTTGCTATAAGAAGATAGCATACGATACATGTAATTATTTATTTACAATATAATCTAATTTTTAATTTTAAAAAGAACCTTAAGAGAATGGAAACATTTCACAAGGCTCATATCGATAGGGATGATCTATTTGTCACTGTCAAGGCAGAACAACAATATGTAAGTATTTAATTATAACTTTAGCATATAATTAAGTGTTTATTTATAGTTAATTGTTAATCACTTTTGGGAAATACATAATCGATTAGTGGAAGAGCTCTTAGAACAAACGCAAGGGACAGAGGATGAAAGAGAGTTAACACCTGCTCAAGAAAGAGCTGCTTTCGAGAAAGTATTAGGAGAACGACGTGGCATCAACCAGAAACCTTCTGCTCTCCTGCCGATTTCACATCCATCGCAACCACCACCACAGCAATCATAGCCATCACAGGTAAAACAAGATTATTTAATATCAATCAATGCATGTTGATTTGGTAATTTTTGTTTGTGTTGATTATTATCTAAAAGCTTTGGTAATTGGTATCAATAAATGCATGTTGATTTGCTAATTGTGCTTTGGCCCTAAGTGCAAGAAATAGCAATGTACTTTTGGTTTTTTGTCTCTAATTTAAAAAATAGCAATGTACTTTTGCATCATAAAATGCAGGTTGATTTGGTAATTTTGGTTTGTGGTGATTATTTGCTAAAAGATTTGTTAATTGTGTTTTTGTGCTAAGTGCAAAAAATAACAATGTACTTTGGGTTTTTTGTCTCTAGTTTAATAATAGCAATGTACTTCAGCATCATAGAATGCATGTTGATTTGGTAATTTTGGTTTGTGGTGATTGTTTGCTAAAAGCTTTGCTAATTTGGTTTTTGTCCCAAGTGCAAGAAATAACAATGTATTTTGGTTTTTTGTCTCTAGTTTTAAAAATAACAATGTACTTTGGCATCATAAAATGCATGTTCATTAGGTAATTTTGGTTTGTGGTGATTATTTGCTAAAAGCTTTGTTAATTGTGCTTTTGTCCCAAGTGCAAGAAATAACAATGTACTTTCATTTTTTGTCTCTAGTATAAAATAGCAATGTACTTCGGCATCATAAAATGCATGTTGGTTTGGTAATTTTGGTTTGTGGTGATTATTTGCTAAAAGTTTTGCTAATTGGGTTATTGTCCCAAGTGCAAGAAATAACAATGTACTTTGGTTTTATGTCGCTAGTTTAAAAATAGCAATGTACTTTGGCATTATAAAATGCATGTTGATTTGGTAATTGTGTTTTTTTCCTAAGTGCAAGAAATAGCAATGTATTTTTGGTATATCTTGTATTTAGGTGCAAGAAATAGGGATGTACTTTGGTAGTTTTTGTTTATGTTTGATAATTTAACTTATAAATTTATATATGTTGTTATTTATTATGTAGTTGGAAAATCTTCTGGCAATGCTCAATGACCCGGCATGTAGGGAGGAGCTATATTCGCTTTTTCAATCACAGAAATTTATAATGAATATATCAAACAAGACGACATATTATGTTGGGTTTGGGTACCTAACACAACAATAAAATAGAGTATCAAGGGCGCCGCTTTTAGCAACGAGTAGATCTTTAGCGACAACACTAGAATACAAAGAATGTCGGAAGAAGCAAGTAGTTAGAGTGATGGTATTGACCACTTTTTAACAGAAAAACATCAAAAATGATCCTTCGAAAACAAAGAATGTCGGAAGAAGCAAATAGTTAAGAATCGTGGAGGGACGTGCAACTACGGTAGTGTTTGTTTTAAGAATGTAAGTTACAATAATGTCTATTCATTTATAACATATTTTTAATGTTTATTTAAGTATCACATATTTTGTAATGTTAATCCGAATGTGAATAGACTTGAAGCATTTCATCGTGCGCATGTGAATAAAAAAATGGAATTTGTTGATCCTTTAGTTGAAAACCACTATGTAAGTTATTGTAGAAACAGAGACCAATATGTAAGTTATTATTACTTAAAAATGAAGTAGATTGTTCTTTTTGTGTTAGTTTTAACGTATTTTGACAATCTTTGTGAAATACAGAATGCTTTAGTCAGGGTTGTAGAACTCGCTACTCGGTACCTGCTCTGCCGACTGGGGAGTAGCGAGTACTCGGGAGTACTCGGGGAGTACTCGGATTCGGTAATTCATGTAGAAATATTTATAGGAAAATTATATATGTCAAAATCATAAGTTAAAATTATAATTTGATTGAAATATAAAACAAAATTAGATAAATGTGAATACATAAAAACTGAAATACACACAAATGTCTCACTTCATAAATAATTATTGAAAATTTAAGATATATATGTATTAATAATCACATGTGTGTGTTAAATAATAAATCATTAAGTGTATTATACATATTAATCTTGAAATTCTTGATTTTTTTCTCTTTTTATGACAATTTTGACCCTTTGACCGAGTCTGACCAATTTTGACCGAGTTGGCAGAGTTTGATCGAGTAGGCTCGAGTAAGACTGAGTAATATCGAGTAGGCCCGACTTAGAGAGATGTTGACCGATTTTCACCGATTTTTGATCGAGTTTGACTTAATCCGAGTTTTTTTGCCGAGTTCACATTACTCGCCTCGGTGGAGGGCCGATTCCGAGTAATCGGCCGAGTACTTGGCCGAGTAGGCCGAGTTTTGCAACACTGGCTTTAGTTGCTAAGGTTACTTTACAGACTCAACATATAGTCGACTCCGGTGGTGATTCAGACTCCATTTATTGGATCGCAATCTTTAAAAATGTTTTAGGTGCTCGAAAGGGACATGTGAGAGGCAGTGGGTGCAAGTGCTCCATACCAGTGAATGTCACAGTCACAAGCACCGCAACCAACACAGGTACTTATTAAATTTTTAAAGAATTTGGTAGCTTTGTTATATTTTTAAGAACTTGATGTATTTATAGTAATTTTTGGTAGTTTTTTAAATTCGTA
This sequence comes from Lactuca serriola, assembly GCF_051521515.1. Taxonomy (NCBI): domain Eukaryota; kingdom Viridiplantae; phylum Streptophyta; class Magnoliopsida; order Asterales; family Asteraceae; genus Lactuca; species Lactuca serriola. The sequence continues at coordinate 195,844,702 of NC_136408.1, read as the reverse complement.
AGGACTTAATGTGCTTGTGACTTAATTATAGGATGAGTGAATGTTTTTCTTCAAAACCTAGCGTTTGTCATGGCAATTAAAGATATTATCTGTTCGTTTAAGAACCAAGTTAAAAAGCGAGGAAAACAATGATGGGGAAGACGAAGACACATAACATTTTTTGTTTTATGTTATGGATGATATTATTTTGGATTTATTAGATAGTTTATGGATGATATATTTAATGTTTATTTTAGATTTTTTAGATAGTTTATGTAATGTGGTATATCTGAACTAATATCAATAATAGATAGTTTATTATTTTGGATTTATTAGATAGTTTATTTTGGATTTATTAGATAGTTTATTATTTAGATAGTTTATTATTTTGGATTTATTAGATAGTTTATGCATTGTTTTTTGTACTTTTATCAAATCTGCATTTTATAATATATAAACTAATATCAATAATAAATTATTTTTTAAATAAAAATCATTAGCAGCGACACCTTTAGGCACAACATTGACGAATTGCTACGACTCATGACTCTGGGAAACTTTGCCGAAAAAACTCCGGACGGTGGCCACGTTTTTGTCGGAAAAACGACAAAGAGTATTAGTTCGAGGTAATAAAGACGACATCTAGGTATTAGCAACGACACGAGGCATCAAATGCCACGTTTTTGTCGTCGCTAAATATTATGTTTTTTTGTTGAGTAAGTTTATATACCTTTAAGGGTATATTCACTTTTCTCTCTCTCTCTCTCTCTCTCTCTCTCTCTCTCTCTCTCTATATATATATATATATATATATATATATATATATATATATATATATGGGTTCAACAGAAAAACATAAACTCAAAAAAAAAAAACTTTGGAAAGCATGGAAATAGTTAAAAAAAACTTTGGGTATATAATTTTTTATTGACTTTATATACATTAAAATTGCATATATAGGTATAAATTCGTTGAAAAAAAAGATTAAAAAGAAAAAGTATTTTTGAAAAAAATATATTTTAATTTTTTTTCAACGAATTGATATATATATATATATATATATATATATATATATATATATATATATATATATATATATATATATATATATAAAAGTATATTTTTATATTTTTCTATTAAATTTCTAGGATCTTTAGTATTTATGTATCTTCTATAGAACCTTCTTTTATATATATATATATATATATATATATATATATATATATATATATATATATATATATATATATATATATATATGACTAAATTGCACAAATGGTTCCTGTGGTATGTCGAAAATTGCCACTTTGGTCCAAAAAAGTTTGGACTTGCACCAGAAGTCCAAAGTTTTCATTTTGTTGCTTGTTTGGTCCAACCTGTTCTGATTTTTTTCAAAATGACATATTTACCCCTGTTAATATGATTTCTCTTTTTTCTTATTTGTTTTTTTTGAATTTCAAATTTAAAAAAACAAGAAAATAAAAATAAAAATAAATCTCTCTCTCTCTCTCTCTCTCTCCCACACACACACACACAATTTCTCTTTCTCTCTTCGTTTGTTCTTCATGGTCGCCAAGTACCCTTGATCATCGACTCCACCGCCGCCGTCCCTGTTAGCCACCACTGCCATCAGCCCCTATCGTCTCCGCCACCACCAACCTCCGATAGATCTGAAAGCCAACATTACCTACAACAAACCATAATCGATTCCCACCACTTCATCTTCTCCATCGAAAACCATCTCCTTAACCCTTATTTTTGACAGAAACCATCACCAACTTCCGAAACCCTAGCACCGCCACCTTATCTCAGATGGATTAGGGTTATCGGTGAAGAAGGACGACGGTGACAGAGGGTTTTCTACGAAGAAGAAGGATCTGAGATAGACGATACTCGCCAAAGAAGAAGAGAGAAATGCAGGCGGCGTTTGTGGCTTGAGTTTCCAGACAAAGCCTCCGTCGAGGTGTGAAGACGACGACGTTTATCTAGGTTTTCAAATCGGGCCTACTGAAGGTTGAAGCCACCTCCGACATTGATATGGGTTTTCACATCTTCGCTGCCCTTCGTCTTTTTTAGTACATCGTCTCCTCCTTCTATATCTCTATTCTTTCACCGACCGCGCCATCTATTCTTTGGATTACCATCTTCATTGAGTTACGATTCTGCTGAGAAAGATAAAGAAATAGATAGGTGGTGTTGTTCCGACCGACAATAAATTTGTGGTGGTCGGAACCTCGAATCGCTGAAAGTCAGTGATGGAGGTGGCGTTAGTTTCTTTTTGTGAAAGTTCAGAAGGGAGAGAGAGAGAGAGGGGTATGAGAAGGGGAAGTGCAGGTGGGGTTGATTTTCTTTTTTCTTTTCTTTTTTAGTTATTGTAATATAAATAAATAGGAAAGAGAGAGAGAGAGAGAGAGAGAGAGAGAGAGAGAGAGAAAGAAAGAGAGAGAGAGAGAGAGAGAGAGAGAGAGAGAAAGAGAGAGAGAAACAGAGAAACAGAGAGAGACAGATTTAGTTTTATTTTTATTTTCTTGTTTTTTTAAATTTGAAATTAAAAAAAAACAAATAAGAAAAAAGAGAAATCATATTAACAGGGGTAAATATGTCATTTTGAAAAAAATCAGAACATGTTGGACCAAACAAGTAACAAAATGAAAACTTTGGACTTCTGGTGCAAGTCCAAACTTTTTTGGACCAAAGTGGCAATTTTCGACATACCACAGGGACCATTTGTGCAGTTTAGTCTATATATATATATATATATATATATATATATATATATATATATATATATATATATATATATATATATATATATATATATATATATATATATATATATATATATATATATAGGTTCAGGTTAATTTGAGACCATTCTAATTTTGTGAGATCGTAAGACCAAATCTAAAAATAATTTTAAAATGCAAAATAAATAGAAAAATCCAAAAATTCTTTTTTTAAATATTATTTTCGAAACTTCAATTAACTAAAAAAAATAAAATAAATAAAATAAATAAAAAACAAATAAAAAAAATCCCATTTTTTTTTTCAAATACGTGAAATATTCTAATAGAATATTACACTGACATATTCTAAAAAATAATTTTAAAATGCAAAATAAATGGAAAAATCTAAAAATTCTTTTTTTAAATATTATTTTTGGAACTTGAATTAAATAAAAAAGAAATAAAAAAAATTCCATTTTTTTGAAAAATACGTGAAATATTTTAATAGAATATTAAACTGTACATATTCTAAAAAATAATTTTAAAACGCAAATTATATGGAAAAATATAAAAATTATTTTTTTAAATATTATTTTTGGAACTTGAATTAACTAAAAATAAAAAAAAATAAAATTTTTTTTTTTAAAAAAATACGTCTCACGGTCTCACAAAATTAGGTCGTCTCACATGAACCTAACTCTCTCTCTCTCTCTCTCTCTCTCTCTCTCTCTATATATATATATATATATATATATATATATATATATATATATATATATATATATATATATATATATATATATATAGTGACGTTGATAGTTTGGTGGGAAATTTGGAGATATAAAGCAAGGTAGTTATTATTTGGTATAGCTTTGGATATATTAAAAGTTAAAATTATAATAATATTCAGCTTTTTTAAGTGACTAAACGTAATAATAACCTGACAAACTGTAAGTTAATGAGAAAAAGCCCGCGTCGCTTAAAAACGGCAGGCAAAGTGAATCCAATTTCGACTTCAATAATTTTAGTTAGTGGAATTAAATCCAAAAACTGTTTAATTGTTGTGGTTATTTAACCAGATTTATTCATACATCTACGACCAATATAGTCTACGTTCAATTGCCAAAGATGGTCGATTGGTAAAATTTTTAAAAATGTGTGCACAAGAGTTTTATGTTAAATAGCTATCAATTCGAAGAGTCTTCGTGTTAGGAAAGTCGTGATGTATTTAATATATAAGAAAAGATAGTGAAAGATGTTTGGTGAGAGGGGGGTGAACTGCGCAACAGTGACACTTGAGGAGCAGGTATATGACAACGTTTTTCTTATTTTAGGCCGATATCCCCCTTAATTTTTTTCTTGTTGTGCACCATGTTGTGGTCAAAATTGTCTTTTATTGTTGTGCACAATGTTCCGGTCAAAATTGTCTTTTATTATGTTATCGAGGTAGGGCTGGTTTCTTTTTCAACTCATTTAACTAAGTTTTTTTTTTTTTTTTTTTTTTTTTTTTTTTTTTTTTTTTTTTTTTTTGTTGTTGTTGTTGTTGTTGTTGTTAAAAACCAATTGTTAGTTGAAATCATGTATCATGTATCGGGTAGCCGAAAGGTGTAACTTTTATTTGTTATATATATGTTTGACCAAAGTATTGGGAAACTATTGAAATATATAAAATGAATATTATTTAAAAATAAATAATTATATAAATATATTTTTAAAGACAATTATGGAAATCGATTTCAAAAAATCAGTAGTGTTTGGTTAAAACTATTTGAATTAGCTTTTACATTTTTGACATTTTTTTAAACTAAAAACTATATTCTCTTACTGTCAAACAAATCTTTTTGTTTAAACTAGATTGTTTTATCAAAAGTTAAAAGCTCCAAAATACTTCCAAAATCTCCATGACAATCACACATATAAGCTCGAAATTTTTCTAACTGATTTTAGTTTTCTTTCAACATGTTATGGGTTAAAACTGACTCTAAATGTAGGAGATAATTTGTATGGATGAAAATAAAACTCTTTTACTTAAAAACAATAGGGGAATACCATAAAAACCTTGAAGTTTGCAACGTTTTGTCAGTTTTACTAAAAGTGGTTTTTTGTGTCCATTAATGCCTCATATTTACATTAATTTTTGTTGTTTTTCGACTTATAAGATGTTTTCCGGTGATCGACCTATTTTCAGGTGATTACATGACGGTAACTGCTTATGTAGCAGTTGACGTGACACGTCAGCATGGTACATGGTGAAGAAAAATAAAAGAGGTGCCCTGTAGAAAAGGAGGAATTGAGGTTCCAATTCACGCCATACAACAAACAGGGCAAACGCTTTACCACCAAGCCAAAGGAAGGTTGATGTCTCTCTCTCTCTCTCTCTCTCTCTCTCTCTCTCTATATATATATATATATATATATATATATATATATATATATATATATATATATATATATATATATATAGCTTCAAATGTTTCTCATATCTATTGTGTGCTAAAATGCAGCAATAAGAATTTAGTAAACATTAAATGTATATTAAATTATATCCATACTTATAATTCTTTTTTATGGAAACTAATTAAATACGTTATTAATATCAACAATAATGTATTTTCTTTCAGAATGAATTCGTATCTAGAAGAATAAGAGCGTATTCTAGTAGAACGAGAGTATATTCTACAAGAATACACTCTTATTATTCATATTCCATACAACTTTATTGTATATTAAATTATATCCATACTTATAATTCTTTTTTATGGAAACTAATTAAATACGTCATTAATATCAACAATAATATATTTTCTTTCAGAATTATTTCGTATCTAGAAGAATAAGAGCGTATTCTACTAGAACGAGAGTATATTCTACAAGAATAAACTCTTATTATTCATATTCCATACAACTTTATTGTATTTTAAATTATATCCATATTTATAATTCTTTTTTATGGAAACTAATTAAATACGTTATTAATTTCAACAATAATATATTTTCTTTTAGAATGAATTCGTATCTAGAAGAATAAGAGCGTATTCTAGTAGAACGAGAGTATATTCTACTAGAATACACTCTCATTATTCATATTCAATACAACTTTATTGTATTTTAAGTGAGTGAGTCCTGATAGAACGTTATTGTTAACATAAAAAATCTTGATACGAATTCATTCTGGAAGAATGTTATTGATGACATTAATGACGAATTTAATTAGTTTGCATAAAAAGAAAATTATAATTATGGATATCATTTAATATACATACAATTATGGAAATAATTTAATATCTATTTTTATTTAATTAAATAATTATTTAATTTTACTAAATTCCTATTAGTGCATTATAGCACATAATAAATGTAAGAAACAAATTAACTTAGCTATATATATATATATATATATATATATATATATATATATATATATATATACTAGTTTATAACCCGTGGGAACCACGGTTATAAAATTAATCAAACTTTTATAGTAAAAACTCAAAATTATTAATAAGTTATTTTAAATAAATTATTAATTTAAGAAATATTTTTTATTAGTTATGTGAAATTATAATCATTGATTCAAATAAATATATAAAATTAATTTTTAATATATATTAGATATTTTTTATTTTTGAATTAAAGAAAACAATTATTTAAATTTTAAAATTTAAAATAGATTCACATTAACGAGGAGGTCTAATAAATTTAAAATGGAAAACTAATAGATTGACAAGTGGCAACACATTAATTAAAATGTCTAATATAGTGACACATGACAAAAGAGCTACTCTTTTATTAGTATATATATATATATATATATATATATATATATATATATATATATATATATTTATATATATAGAGAGAGAGAGAGAGATAAGATCATGTGAGGACACTTTTTAAAGTGAGGATTCATGATGACATCTTAAAAAATTGAAAAAATATAAAAAAATACAAATAATAAAATCGAGCATAGTACTACATCGGAGAGTAAAAAATTGGAAAAAAAAATTGGATCATTAAAATTGAAGCATAGACCGTTTTTATGATCCATGATTCAATTTTAATGATGCAAAAAAAATTCCAGTTCTTTTTCTCCCGGATATAGTACTATGCTCGATTTTATAATTTGAATTTTTTTTTGATTTTTTTTTTCAATTTTTTTAAGGTGTCCGCACGAATTCTCACTTTATCAATAATAATTAAAAAGTAAAAGTTGTGATTATTTACTAATATACATGAACACATTATTGGTTGTGCATTATTAAGCATACAACACTTTTTTATCCATCACATTTGATGTATAGGGTGCACTATCGTTGAAGTGTTCATCAGTTATCACAAATACTTGTGTATTGGCACGTGATGTCTCTTTGGATAATGTCACAGAAAGTTGGTCATGCAAGAAAACCGATTCTGGAAGATAAAATTTTAAATTTAGAATTATTTATCCGTTAACTTTATTCATTGTCATCGCGAAACATAATGAGAACATGTCATCTTAAGAGAAGAATAGAGGAATTGTTGACAAAAATATAGTCTTTTTCCAGCATGTTGGCCAGCAGCTTTATCAGCATCAATGACATTGTGTTGAAAACTTTTACCTATCAATCTAGTATCATTACACAATCTATTTAATAGGTCGAGATTTCATAACAGTATTATCAGTCATCCAACTTTTAATCGTAGGTTAGGAGAAGGTAAACCACTAACATTGAGGGTGTTCGAGAGTTCCACATGATATAAATTATTTATATCATCTATATTTTAGAGATTTTAGATTTAGTGACAGAAAAAGATTTTTATTTTATTAGACTTCTTAAACATTGGTTAATCATAAAAGAAATCTTTATAATGTTTTGTATTAGATTTAAAATTAAAAAGTTAATATTTTTCTTATAATAGATCGAATCTTTTCTACTTTTTCGGTTTGAATAATCATAACATTAAATCAAGACAAGTTTTAACTTGACACAAAATTTTAAGAACATTATATATTAAAGTAGAAAAGTTATAAAAAAAATAAGATAATTATTTAATGTAGAAAAAAGTATGTTGCTATTAATGGGTTCCATTTTGATAAAGTGAGAAAAAAGAAAATTGCATTTTATGTGCAAGGAGTTATGGCTTCAAATCCTTACCCTACAACTTCAGTTTCAACTACAACTAATTTAACAATGTTGAAATTTGTTCTAATTAGATTTGAATTCTTTATTTATTAGTAAAGCTCTTTTTCTTTTCTTTCGTCCCATTAATTCTTGTATATGTATCAAAATCTTACATAATCATATTAAAATAATAATAAAAACTAACACGATTAATTGCTTAAATTGGTTACACCTTAAAAATATGAGATAAACTTTCAAGAAATGATAAATTTTTTTTGATAATTTCTACTAAAAAATCACATGCATTCATATATAGAGCAATGAATTTACTATATTAAAAAGTAATAGGTTACAAAGTACAGACAAGATGAAAAATAGTATTATATATATATATATATATATATATATATATATATATATATATATATATATATATATATATATATATATATATATATATATATATATATTACATTTTCAAGGAGAAATGTAGACAAAGAAAACAATAGAATAAATATATCTAGTACATGAAAGGAGAAGCTTAGGGTTAACAAATTTCTTATAACTCGTGCATCCCTGCATAAGTTCATAGGGTTTACATAATTTTTGGTCACTTAACTTTTGGTTTTATGCTCATTTGGTCACTTAATTATTTTTAAGTTTTTAAAGGTCATCAAACTTTTGGCTTTGTGCTCATTTAGTCACTTAACTTTTGTTTTGGTCACATTTAGTCACCAAACTTTTAAAATTGTGCTCATTTAGTCACTAAACTTTTAAAAAAATTTAAAAGTTTAGTGACTAAATGAGCACAATTTTAAAAGTTAGGTGACTAAATTAGCACAAATCTAAAACTTAGGTGACTAAATGCGACCAAACCAAAAGTTAAGTGACTAAATGATCACAAAGTCAAAAGTTTAATGACCTTTTAAAACTTAAAAATAGTTAAGTGACCTAATGAGCACAAAACCAAAAGTTAGGTGACCAAAAATGACCTAAACCCTAAGTTCATATACCTTGGAGTTAATAATCATTTTATGCATAAAAATAGTAATGAATTTCAAATGAAAATAACATGGTATGCATTTACATCATCATCAAGAAATCCCGCAACTCAGGTGTGGCTACCTTCTGGAACAGCAGATAAACATGAATACATGAATGTGGCTTACCAAATTGTTTCGATTCCATATTATTGTTACAACTTTGAATCCAATTTTACCTTTCAAATTATCCCGTGAAAAAATGGAGCATATGAGAGATGGAAAATGATATAGCATCTAATTTCATTGATTTTTTTAATGAGTAGCTAAAACAATAAAAATAAAGAAATAGGAAAAATAGGAAAAAACACTCGTACAATAGGAGCCACAATGGCAATAGGAACCATAATAGGAGCATGAAAAAATAGATATTCTAGGAATTCTTCACCTTAAGAAAAAACAACAATGTTCTACATTAAAGTCTTTGACATACTTTTATCAAGTACCTGCAATAAAAAAAACAAAAAAATGTGTAAAAAATATTGTTGAAAATACTTGTGAAGACCAAAGAAAGGACAACATTGTGGACGTTATTATTATCTAATAGAAAATATTATGGGGATAGTTTTGACGATAATAGATAAACAAACATTATAAACTAACAACAAATTATTAATGAAAAGAAACTACCTTCAACATAGGATTAGGGTCGTCTTGTTCTTTCTGTTACCCACACTTTAATTAAGTTCTTTATATAACCTGCAAGAAATAGATGTTAAATAAGTAAAATCCATTAGAACAATGTTTATCATTTCTAAAAAAGTAGAAAACCTAATAACTCTATCTGCAGGGCAAGCATTCCCAATACACCCATAAATAGATTAATTTTTAGATTCAAATTTAGTGAAAAAAAGATAGAATAAACTTTAAAACATAACAATACCAACATATCATTCAACGCCGGCAGAATGAAGATCAATTTACTAGGAATAAAGTCACTTCATCTTATTTACTGGTGTAGTCCACCCTAAACATCTATGGCCATCTGAAGCGTTTCATTGAAGTTATCTACACCTTCATTGGGGTTTTATTCCACCAAAACAAAAAGTATGTCCATAGAAACTAAAGTACTAAAGCAAATATGCAAAAAATGAAAAAAAAATGCAAATAATAATACTAATAATAATAATAATAAAATAAAAATGACTCATTCCCCATAAAATAAACTAAGACTTTCATCAAACAGTTTGTGTGCATAATGTTATCCCAAAAACTGGTTCCACACAATAAAATATGATGACACATCAAGACCGAGAAACAAAAGAAGAAAGACAAAATGTTAAATACTTGAGATTTCTAGGTTACCTTTTCCAAAATGGAAGTCAAGGTGCAATAAGAAAGAGAGGTAACTATGTTCCTTCAATTTATGTTCCTTTGTGAATCGTCTAACGTAATATTAAAAATTCACAATGTTGGTCATTAAAAAAGTTAAAAAAAATCAATCCCTTTCATTGTTACAGTAACCTAGAAAATAGGAAGATAAAAGTCACATTTACCATCAATATCATAAATCATTGAGTTCGTTTCAGGATAAGAAGATGCAAATAATATGCCATAACCACAACTTAAACATAATTGATAAGGAAAATACGAACCTAAAATAACAACAAAAGTAGTGAATATTAAGTATTTAACTGAATGAAGAGAGCCCACTTAGAGTATTTCTAACGGCCGGAATCTAGGTATTTACTTTTCTTTCCCTTTGAATGAAATTTCATTGCATAATTGGTCCCTTCGTGCGTTGGGCGTACTTATGGGTACGCTTAGCATACTGGGGAGGGCTGACCGTGGAGGTGTACCACGTACACGGGGCGTACGTGGCTGAAGACCAAAACTCTAATATTTGGATTTGTGACTATATAAATATTCTTATGTCATTTGGACCTTACCCTAACCAACCTCCATTACTCTCAATCGTCCCAAAAGCCCTAAAACCTTTGTCTGTGCCTCTTGAGCTAATGAGTGCCTTAAATACCTCATTTTTGGTGTGTTAGCAAATAGAAGGAAGACGAAGCAAGCTTGATCGTGGGAAAAGCCCTTGGATCTTGCATTTGAAGCAACATAGGAAGATTGTGGAGGTAAAAAGCTTTCTCCTTGCTAATCCTTATTGTTTATTAAGCTAGGGTTTTCTAAGAGTCATCTTTTGAGCTCATAAATCATCTCTTAGGAGTTTGAGCAACTCCAGAGGTAAGTAAGGATAGATTTGAGGTCATTTAGCTTGATTATGTCATAAAAATACAAACTTAATGGTTTCTATGGCTCTATGCATGAGTTAAGACCTTTGGAAAGGTCTTAATGGGCTAGAATGAATTTTTGGGAGCATATATGGCATGAAAAGGCATACAGCTGCCAACTTTATGATGAGTTTTATGCATAAGAACAATGCTATGTGCTCATACAAACCCTAATGCTTGGATCTAGGTTTCTCTATTGTACATGTTTTGAATCCAAGACTTGCAACCCTAGATCTATCAAATATAATTCGAAATTAACATTAAGAAAACAGATCTAAGTGTTTTACCTCTTTCAAGTAGCTTGAATCCTTGTAATCTTCTTGATCTTGAGCCTAGAGTCACAATTGTAACTCCTCTAATGGTTCACAAACACCACAAGCAAGAAGGCAACAATACGAGAGAGGTGTGAGGATGCTAAATTCGGCTCTAGGGTTCCCTTGGAAGCAAGTGGCCGAATTTAGGAGCTAGGGGCCTCTATTTATAATGCTGGATGCTAGAGTTTCAGTCAAAACCCCAATGGACAGCTTATTGACCAAGCAGCCCATGGAACCTTCTGGAATAAGGCCTATGGACGAAATTTTGATGGATCCCCATCAAAATTTCGTTCACCCTTTGATCCATTAGGTTTCCCTCATCCAAAACTTAACTATCATACATTTGACAATTTATACCCCTTTATTTAATTAATCTCTTTTAGTCACCAAATTAATTCCTAATTAATTTATGACTAATACTAATTAAATAATATGATTTCTCCTTTAATATATTATTCTTATAATATATTAATAAACCATAATATTCTCTCTCTCTCTCCTTAAATTACCTTGTCAAGTTGCTTTGGTGAAGGCAACCCAAAAGGACCATGCACAACCGGGTCAAGTACATACCAAATATAGTTACGGGCTTAGACACTAACTTCATTCTGACCAGGGGCGGATCCAAGGGGTATCCCGGGGTAGCCCGGGATACCCCTCAAAAAAAATTTCGGTAGTGTAAATTTTTTAGAAAAAAAATCGTTTTATGTAGTGTATATATACGCAACCCTTCACTTATAAGCACAAACAAATAGTTAGTCTACTGGTTAAGGTGCTGGCTTAATGAAATGAAGGTCTCAGGATCAATTCTTGCTCCTTAAAAATTATTTGTTTACATATCTTTTATTTTTCCAACTATTCTATTCTTTTATTTTCCCAACTACTCTATCCCACATCGCCAAACACATGTAAACTTAGTTATTTTCGTCTATTATATAAGGTTGTTATCCTTATGCTTTATTTGATATCTACTTTAAGTCCACATCGACTGAAGTATCAAAAGATACTTCAACTTCATGTTTATATAACAATACTTGAAGTTAGCTAACGATTCGATTAAGGTTTGGGTTTAAAACCAAAACCAAACCAGGAAACCCAAGTACAAATTGAAAACCAAAAAACCAAACCAATGGTATTGGGTTCGGTTTGGTTTAGAATTTTCAAAACTGAGGCTATCGGTTTTGGGTTCGGTTTTAGGAAAACTAACCCGAGCCGCCCCATGCTCAGCCGTTGCGGTGATACCCATGAAAAAAAATTGGGATACCCCTTTGCTTTGAGCCTGGCTCCGCCACTGATTCTGACCGGTCCCGACACATAAGTCAAACCAAATCACCAAGTGGCCAAGATATCAATTTCATTCTCATAGAATAAAAGGAACAGATCAACTTCGACTCATATGCATCTATTATTCACTAATTGAATCACGCACAACAATGTGTTTTATAACATCAAGTTACTAATGCGTTTACACATCATCAATGCATAACTAACCAGCAAACAATAATCATATCTCAAGTTACAATGTGTTCTATTACACGTTTCCTATCTAATCCAAACTTATATCATCCTTCAGCCCAATGCTCCTAGCGTGCTATAAGTGTTTGACCCTACTCAGTCCCTTCGTAAGGGGATCTGCTAGGTTTTCTTCTGATGATACCCTCTTCACAACGAGGAGTCCCTCTTCTACCTGATGTCTGATAAAATGATATTTTCTGTCGATATGTCGAGATCTACCATGATCTCTTGGTTCCTTGGTTAAGGAAACCGCTCCTTCATTATCACAGAAAATTTCCATCGGCTCCTTTATGGATGGCATAACTCCAAGGTCTCCAATGAAGTTCTTCAACCATATAGCCTCCTTTGACGCTTCGCTCAACACAATGTACTCTAATTCGCATGTTGAATCAGCTACAGTCTCCTGCTTGGAACTTTTCCAAGTCACTGCTCCTCCATTTAGGGTAAAGACCCAACCCGACTGCGATCGGTAATTATCCCGATCCGTCTGAAAACTAGCGTCACTATACCCTCGTACCCTTAAGTCATCACTCCCACTGAGGACTAGAAACCATTCCTTGGTCCTCCGAAGGTACTTAAGAATATTCTTAACTGCAATCCAATAAGCTCTACCAGGTTTCCCTTGATATCTCTTGACCATGCTCAAAGCGAAGGCCACATCAGGGAGAGTACAAGTCATAGCATACATGATAGAGCCTACTGCGGAAGCGTAAGGTACTCGGCTCATATCAGCTATCTCTGCCTCTGTACTTGGGCTTTGAGTCTTACTCAGCTTGGTATTGCTTTGGATTAGCAACTCCCCTTTCTTGGAATTTTCCATACTAAAACGCTTTAGTACCTTATCCAAGTATGTATCCTGACTGAGTCCTACCAGTCTCTTTTCCCTATTTCTTACTATCCTTATTCCCATAATATAAGCAGCCTCTCTGAGGTCCTTCATAGTGAAACACTTCCCAAGCCAGGACTTGACCTCCTCAAGGTTGGGACGTCGTTTCCTATGAGCAGTATCTCATCGACATACAATACGAGGAAGCTCACTATACTCCCACTGGCTTTGACATATACACAAGATTCATCTTCTCTTCGTAGAAAGCCAAAATCTTTAACTTTCTCGTCAAAACAAAGATTCCATCTGCGAGATGCTTGTTTCAATCCATAAATGGATTTTTCAAGCTTGCATACTCTATTTGGATGCTTCGCATTGACAAAACCCTCTGGCTGATTCGTGTAAACATCCTCAGCCAACTTTCCATTAAGGAAAGCGGTTTTCACGTCCATCTGCCATATTTCATAATCATGAAACGCAGCTATTGCGAGCATTACCCTAATAGACTTTATCTTCGCAACTGGTGAGAAGGTCTCATCATAGTCAACTCCGGGAGTTTGAGTAAAGCCCTTCGCAACCAATCGCGCTTTATAAGTATGCACTTTACCATCCATGTCCGTCTTCTTCTTGAAGATCCACTTGCACTCGACTGTCTATTGACTCGGTACATTATCAACCAAATTCCAAACTTGGTTGTCGTACATGGACTGAATCTCATTGTCCATCGCCTCTTTCCATTTAGCAGACTCCGGGCCTTCCATGGCTTCCTTGTAGATGCTAGGTTCGTCCAAATTCATTATTGTTTCATCACTAATAAACGTATCCCCTTCACTAGTAATATGAAAACCATAAATCTGGGGTTGAACACTAACCCTACTAGTACGTCTAAGAAGTAAGGACTCGTCAACCGACTCAACAGGAGTTTCCTCCTCGGGTTGAGTACCAGTGTCAGAGGTTCCTTCATCGCTTTGATCTTGCATCTCTTCAAGGTCAATTTGCCTCCCACTGTCTTCTTGGCTTATCAATTCCCTTTCTCTGAAAACTCCTCTTCTAGCAACGAAGACAACATTGTCACTCGGTCTATAGAAGAGATAGCCAAAAGACTTCTGCGGGTAGCCGATGAAATAACACTTCTCACTACGAGGTTCGAGCTTGTCGTGAGTCTCTCGTCTTACAAAAGCCTCGCAACCCCAAACCTTGATATGTGCCAATGAGGGAGCTTTCCCTGTCCACATCTCGTGAGGAGTCTTAGCGACGTTCTTGGTGGGAACTAAGTTAAGGATATGGGCGGCCCTATCTTAGGCATACCCCTAGAAAGCTATTGGTAACAAAGTCCGACTCATCATAGAATGAACCATGTCCAACAAGGTCCGATTACGTCTCTCACCACACCATTTAATTGTGGTGTTCTCGGAGGCGTCAATTGCGAAACAATTCCGCATTCTTTTAGATAGTCGTGAAACTCAAGACTTAGGTACTCTCCTCATCGGTCTGACTGAAGCATCTTGATTTTCCTGCCCAACTGATTCTCCACTTCATTCTTAAACTCTTTTAACTTTTCAAAGGTTTCCGACTTTTGCTTGATCAAGTAGATATATCCATATCTGCTATAATCATCCGTAAAGGTCACGTAGACGCGGAAAGCATCCCTTGTGTTGGATCTAAAGGGCCCGCACACATCGGTGTGTATGAGATCTAATAGACCCTCACCCCTTACACAAGTGCCAGTAAAGGGTGACTTGGTCATCTTCCCAAGTAAACAAGATTCACACGTGTCATTGTCCCTAAGGTCAAATGACTCCAACACTCCATCCTTTTGGAGTTGGGCTATGCGTTTCTTGTTGACATGGCCAAGGCGACAATGCCACAAGCATGCTTTGTCTAGACTAGTAGACGAATCAATATTCAAAACATCATTTCCTAAATTATCAACAACCCTCACAGATTCATAAATCACATTACAAGGTAATGCATTGAAGTAAAAGAGACCATTCAAATAAACATTAATAGAACCATTGCTATTATCAAAAGAATATATTAAACCTTGTCTAAACAACCCATGAAATGAAATAATGTTCCTTTCCATATCTGGCGAATAACAACAATTGTTTAAATCTAGCCCTAACCCATTACTCAACACTAAAGAATAAACTCCGACTTTGGTCACAGACGGCGATCTTCTATTTCCCATAATCAGGTTCATCTTCCCATGTTCCACTTCCCTACTTCTTTTTAGGCCCTGCATATCAGAACAAATGTGGTGACGACACCCTGTATCAAGAACCCATGAAGTAGCAAATGATGAGTTATTAGATTTAATAGAATACATACCTGCGAAGGTGGGCTTAATCTTCCCATCCTTTATGTCCTGCAGATACTAAGGACAACTTCATTTCCAGTGGCCCTTTTGGTGGCAGTAGAAGCACTCTGCTTCTTTGGGATCAGAGTAGGGTTTAGCGGGGCATGCTTTGGTCCCACTTGAGGATGAACCATCACGAGGCTTCCCCTTTTGGTGGCTCTTGCATGGAGCCTTCCTCTTTTTACCATTTCCTTGACCTATTTCCATCACAGGAGCGGCCACAGCAGGGGAAGATGCAACAGATTTGTCTTTGAGGTTGCTCTCAGCAGTCCTCAAGAGTCCTTGGAGCTTGCTCAAGGAGACCTCCTCCTTGTTCATGTGGTAGATCATTATGAACTGGTTGTAGCAAGATGGCAAGGAGTGGAGGATTATGTCGATAGCCAAATCATCATCAAACTTAACATTAAGTTTGAGAAGACGATCAACATACCTCTTCATTTTCTGCAAATGAGAGGTTAGGGATTCTCCACTCCCCATCTTAGCAGTGATCATGTTAGTAATGATCTCATAGCGCTCTTGCCTCGCGCTCTGGTGATACCTGTCCAGCAAATCCTGATGCATTTCATACGGAAACATGTCTTCATAGGACTTTTGGAGTTCTAGGTTCATGGTGTCCAGCATGATGCAATGAACTTTCGTAGCATCACGCTCGTGGGCCTCAAAGGCGGCTAGCTCTTCCGGAGTAGCGACATCTGGGATGATCTTTTCAAGCTTTTCGTCGAGGACATACTCTTTGTCCTCATAGCGTGTGATCATGCGAATGTACCTCATCCACTCGTTGAAGTTTGAACCATCAAATGTCACTTTTTGACATAGGTTCATCAACGAGAATGACCTAGAAGCGTTGTTGTTGTTGTTTGCAGACATCTAAAAAAGAAAGGAAGAAAGTTTGATTAGAAATGAGTCCCCAATTAAACACCCAAATGAGAAATTAGGGCTAGGACCCAACAACATTATTTACAACTTAGAAAGGGATGTTGTACTCTAAAAGTAAATAATTTGAAGGTAAGTGAATGACGATTCACTAATTCTCACCATGAAAAATGAAAAAGAGTTTTAAGTTTTAAATGTATCGAAAACTCCTAGATCTCTAAGATTCGTTGAACTTTTCAATGACATGTTTAAATCTCGATATGCACTTCAAATTTGCGACTGGGATACCGAGGATCGCAAACAAGTTGTGAATAACCATGCGAACCAACATGGTGCACTCAATGTCTCTATCACCTAATCAATGTGCCGGTAAACCACACATGCTCCATTGATCTATGAAAAACATCGAGTCACCCTTTGCAACCAATATCATACCCAAATTGATGTGTCGGTTAACCACACGTGCTCCACCAATGTTTGACAAGGGTACAAATTGCAATTCCATGGATTAGCATCTTTTTCACATTTTACCTTAAAGCAACTAAGATTGGGAATTTGTAAAAACATGTAGTTACTTTGTATCTTACACTATACTTTTAATGAGGAGAGGATTGCCCTATCCTACCCGTTCGGCTAACAACCCTCCACCAGTCAAGCAAGCAGTGGGTGTGAGTGTACACCCATTCAGCACCATTTTATAGGCAGCAACCTTATACCCACCTTATAGACCGACTTCGTGAATGAGGCTTACTAACGGTAAGACTAGCATTTTAAATTATACATATATATATATATATATATATATATATATATATATATATATATATATATATATATATATATATATATATATATATATATATATATATTAAGCTTGTAATAATATAATAGTATAGGGTTGAATTTTAAACTTGTAAAATTCTAAGGGTTTGAAATTTAAATTATTCAAAATTAAACATTTAATCATAAAATTTAAATTTCAAAACTTGAGGGCAAGTTTTGAACTTTTCAAAACACATGGGATCAAATAACAAATAATTTAAATTAAACAATTAATTTCATAATTATCTATATTTGACTTAATCCAATTTTAGTCATAAGATAATTACCAAATAACTTTAAATAATCCATATTTATCATATAAACAACTAATATTCAAAAGATTTGAAATTATCAATTGTTTTGGCAAGGATAATCATTTAATAAAAGTAAAATTCGGATTTTAACTTCAAAAAACGATTTAGGCATTAAATCCATGACAAAACAGCAACGAAATCTCGAAATATCCTTTGTCTGACGCAGAGACTCATCGAGTCAGACCTGAACTCGCCGAGTAGGGCCAACTCGCCGAGTTGAGTCGGGCAAAGGCAAGAAAACCGATTTTCAGCAAGCAAAAAGTTAAAGCATCACATACAATTAAAACCAATCAAGGCTCTGATACCACTGATGGGTTTTATGCATAAGAACAATCCTATGTGCTCATACAAACCCTAATGCTTGGATCTAGGTTTCTCTATTGTATATGCTTTGAATCCAAGACTTGCAACCCTAGATCTATCAAATATAATTCGAAATTAACATTAAGAAAACAGATCTAAGTGTTTTACCTCTTTCAAGTAGCTTGAATCCTTGTAATCTTCTTGATCTTCAGCCTAGAGTCACAATTGTAACTCCTCTAATGGTTCACAAACACCACAAGCAAGAAGGCAACTATATGAGAGAGGTGGGAGGATGCTAAATTCAGCTCTAGGGTTCCCTTGGAAGCAAGTGGCGGAATATGGGAGCTAGGGGCCTCTATTTATACTGTTGGATGCTAGGGTTTCAGTCATAACCCTAATGGACAGCTTATTGACCAAGCAGCCCATGGAACCTTCTGGAATAAGGCCTATGGACGAAATTTTGATGGATCCCCATCATGATTTCATTCACCCTTTGATCCTTTAGGTTTCCCTAATCCAAAACTTAATTATCATACATTTGACAGTTTATACTCCTTTATTTAATTAATCTCTTTTAGTCACAAAATTAATTCCTAATTAATTTATGACCAATACTAATTAAATAATATGATTTCTCCTTTAATATATTATTCTTATAATAAGTTAATAAACCACAATATTCTCTCTCTCTCTCTCTCTCTCTCTCTCTCTCTCTCTCCTTAAATTACCTTGTCAAGTTGCTTTGGTGAAGGTAACCCAAAAGGACCACGCACAACCGGGTCAAGTACATACCAAATATAGTTACGGGCTTAGGCACTATTCCAACACTTTACGCCTTAGAACTCTTTAAACGACCTAGATCTGAATTTGGAATGTAAAATCTTCATACATTAAGCACTTAATGGAGGATGTGCTTTGTCCGCTTATATGTTGGTGTACGCTCAGTAGTACATCAGGCGTACTCTTTGCTGTAGAGTTGGGCTTCTGTGGACTTTTTGGGCTAATTGTACTTCACTTAGCTTTGGGCCTGGACCGTTTGAAGATGTTGGTCCTTGAGAATTGCTTTGGCCTATTGATGTCATGTTTGGGATTTATTAGGCCATGTGGCCCATTATAGATTTAGACTTTAAACCTAGGCCTATTAATGAGGGAAAGACTTTTGGGCTCTCATGAAGGGATATAGACTTAGTATTGTGGGCCTTTTTAGCTAGGTTGTGTTATATTTCTAATTAGGGTTATTTGTATAATTTTTTAGTGTGAGATTTTGGACTAGTAGTTGAGTAGCTATTGTTCAATAGATTGAGGTGAGTCTTCTCAATACACTTATGGGTAGAAGGGACCAAGGAAAACCATTAACTGATATGAGATTTTTAGTAATTGAGTATCTAATGGTTTTGCTAATTGGCATGTGTGTTGATTTATGTGAAGACCATGGGGGGAGCCTATGACCCTGAAGGGTTTTGAGCATTCTAACACTCCTATGGTGTACATGCAACCCTTGAAACCTTGGATCTATGTTTCATCTATGATACATGCAAAATTTGTTTTTCCAAGGTTTATATCCTATCTAGCATACACGGGGAACTTTTAACCATAAAAGTAAGCAGGAAAACATACCTTGTAGTAGATTGGATTCCTTGAAAACCTTGTCAGCCTAGCACCTCAAGTGTGATGCCTCAAATGTCTCACACAACACCAAATGCAATTGGAATAACTTAGAGAGAAATGAAGAACACTTAGAAATCGGCTAGCCCTCACTTGTATTACTTAGTGGCCGATTTTGGTGAACAAAGTGATTCTTATATAATGTGTTACAATTAGGGTTACACCATGTAATCCCTAATTGTCATGAATTTTCATTTCCATGACCCATGGGTTCTATAAACACCATGGAGCATCCATGGAGCATCCTATGGGTTTTAGCCCAACTTGATAATCCATGAAGCATTAGCCCACTATATAAGTATTGATGATTTACACAATCAACCCATATATTTAATTAGTCTTCTTTTGATCACTTAATTAATTCCAAATTAATTATTGATCGATACTAATTAAATAATACTATTAATATATAAGAACTTATAATATATTAATAAACCTTAAGTGTTATTTCTCTCATTTTAGTCTATCCAAATTCATGATGTCATGCAACCGAAAAGGACCATGCTAATCGGGTCAAGTACATTCCAGAAATAGTTATGAACTTAGACACCTAATCCAACAGACCCTTGGATACAAGACCATGAGGGTAGCCCATGACATTCAAAATGAAGACCATGGAGGGAGTCTATGGCAAACTTGTATATATGTACAAGACATTATGTGGTTATGTGTTTTAGGAAAACTCACTAAGCGTGTGCTTACAGTTTTATTGGGTGTTTCAGGTACATCTAGTTGTAAGGGTAAGGCTCCGGTTTGATGGCGCAACATGCACTCTCCAGTATTCCGTACTAATTGTTTTAGATACTATGATCTTTTGAAAAATGTGTTATGTAATGGAAATTTTGGAAAACAAATATGATTGTTATTTTTAATTATTAAATAAATTTTTTTACCAAAGTTTGTGGGCTGTTACAAGTTGGTATCAGAGCCTTGTTTTGAGGGATTCGGGCCCACTCTTGGTTATGTCAGAACTCAAACCGAGGAAATGGTAAACCCTTTTTCCAAAAAGAAACCAAAAGTTAAAGTTTTCTTGAAAAACTGATATGGGCATATTTAGTTATAAAATTCATGCATTATCTTAATAATTTATGTTGATTTTATGTCATTTAATGAACAAAAGATGATTAATTAGTTTTAAAATTTCATTTTCAGCAATAAAGACATGCCCAGAAGGAAAAGGAAGTGGAACTGGCGATTGGAAGCTTGGATCTTGGATTTTGAAGAAAGAAGGATGTTATTGGACAACTTGACCCCTCGTCAGTGTTTTTGCCATATCACATGACTCGTAACTCCGATTGACAAGATTTAAAATGGTATGAAAACTAGACACAATTTTGGACGCCTTTCGTGTTTTGGGAAAATGTCGATTTCAAACACAAGTCAATGAGTTGGTCCAACAACTCGACGAGTTAAGATGAAAATTCCTGACGAATTCGTGAATTGTCGTGCACGCGATTTAAGTGAGAAACTCGATCAGTTTTTCCATAAAACACGACGAGTTGCTCTGTTTTTAAGAATATATATATATATATATATATATATATATATATATATATATATATATATATATATATATACAGAGAGAGAGAGAGAGAAAGAGAGAGAGAGAGAACGTTTTCATTCGAAACCCTAACTGATATTGTAGACTTTGAGCGACGTTTGGAGGCCAGAGAGGTTCTTAGAGGCTTTGGTTTTCGAGAATTCAACCTAGAAGTCAATTTTGAAGAGATCAAAGGCAGAAAAACATTACTTTTATCTTAATATTTTGTGTGAACCATGTTTGAATCATTAGATTTCAATTTTAGGATGCTATTTGTTGTAGTTATGAGCTAAAAGCTTCATACTTCTGTTTAGACTAGATGAGCTTATGATTAAGGTTTGATTGGGTGGTTTGGATTAATTTGATTTGATTATTTATCTTGTTAAGCTTGTTAAAAGATCCTTGAATGTTAATGATAATTATTTTCTGTTAATGATTAAGTTTATCGAGTTGTATGAATATCTTCTGTAATTGCTAGAATTATATAGTTTTGTGAAAACAAGATTGTATGCCTAGTATTAGTGAACATGAACCTAGGGTTAACTAGAAAATAAGTAGGTAAATGTTTGAGCATGTGTGATTAATAACCACATATGAGTTGATTGAATTAACAAATTTAGTTAACTAATATTACAAGTCTTACTTGATTCGAACTGAACACTAGGAAACTTGTTAGTTTAATCACTTGATCACTGTTTGAATTAACTTATTTGCTAAAGGATTAGTAAAAGTGAGCATGAACCTAATGACATTAGATATCGGTAATCATTGATATATTAATCCATTGCGGTTGCCACAAAATCAACCATAGGAATAAGTGAGTCGAAATCTAAATGGAAGTCTCTTATATCTTATTGAATCTAGTTCTTTTTTCATTCTCCTTTAGTTGTTAATTGTCATTTATTTAAGTGTTATTTGATTGCTTAAGTTTCTAGTCTTGCAAAACTAGAGAAAACCCCCTTTTATTATTTATTTTTTATTTAGATAATACTAGTATTTATTTTAATTGTTTACCGTTCCCTGTGTTCAATACCCTCCTTACCTGAACTAAACTATTAATAGATAGGTACAAAGCCTTTCGTGTGTTTGTATTTGTGTTTAAGTTAGTAGGATTAAAACTAGTATACTTCACACGTATCAAGTTTTTGGTGCCGTTACCGGGGAACGGTTCTAAATAGTTATTTTTATTTACTAGTGTTATCGATCCTTTGTGTGAGATTTATCTCATGTAAAGTTACACGTTGTCTGTTTTTAGTTTTATTATCATTTTTTTATGTATTTTCCAAATCTCGATGCTTTTGATGCTTTTCTTGAGGAAGTAGTACAGAAAATTGAGCAAGAAGCTGAGGAGTATGACTAGGATGAAGATTTGATGAAATTAGGAAGATGGTTAGATAACATCTTGCCTAAAAAACAAGATAAATATGAGTTACAAGAGCTAAAGTTACAAGATGAAGAATTTAATCCAGAAAGAGATTTGGAGGAGCTGGAAAGGTTGCTGGCAGAGGGATCAGAAGAAGAACAAGAACAAGCTGAGTTGTAGGAACCACGACATGGTTTGAGCGTTACCACGACGTGGCCCCCTATATTTCCGCTTTGTGTTTCGAAGAATGGGGTGACGATTTTAACTTTGGAGAAAGTTTTGAAGCATGATCCATTTCTGATTCGTATCCAACCGGTCCCAACCCTTATCAAGATTCTTGGGTTTTATAAATTCAAGCGCCTTTGGACAATTTTAGAAGCAAAGCAAAAAAATTTACAAATTGGTCCACATAACATATTCAATGCAACAGATGGATTGATATTGAGTTTATTGGAAGTTTATTAAAATGGGAGTCCAGCTAAAGACTCACACAAAAAGAAGCGCTTGCGGGAGGCAACCCTTCATTTGACTTTGCTTTTCTTTTTCATTTTTCTAACATCTAGTAATCAGGGTAAATTACAAATTTTAAGTTTGATGTTTGTGTTCCTTGTTATTATGTGGTTTTATGTTCTTGATCTTGCATAAGTTAGGGTGAGAGTTGATTTAATAGTTAAAAGCGTGAGGGCAATTAAAGTTAGGGGTCGAATCATTTACGAGAAGAATTGAAGATTTGCGTGATACTTTGAGTCTGGTGTTGATAATGGTTAAAAGGACTCTCTTCACTGAAGAATATAAGGGGGTGTATTACCTTAATACCCTCCTTAACCACAAAATCAGAATTGAAGCAGAAAGAAAATTCTGCATGATCAGAGCCGAAAACTTGTCGAGTGCACCCTTATAACTCGATGAGTTCCAGTGAAAATTCGCGATTTCTACCCGTATCACGATTCAACTTGGCGAGTCTCCACTTAAAACTTGGCAAGTTTCTCACTCTTTTATCTTTGAGTCGACGATTTGATTCAATTCAAGGCGGACATTGGCTATATTTTTGAAGTCCATTTTTGAAGCTTTCCAAGAAGCTTTTTCCAGCATATTTAGAGCTATCAACCACACGAGGCTTATGACACCCAAGGAGTGGATGAGCAGTTCCCATGCCAAATTTAACTGAAGATGGAGCTTAAAAATAAAAAGGTCAACCTCGCAACTTCTATCCCAGAGGAGTTTGTTCCAATTCTCTCTCTTTATTTTTATGTCCTTTAATTATTTTAACATGCAATGGGGACATTGCATGAATTAAGTGTGGGGTAGGGGGTTGATTAAATTAGTTACATTAGAATCCTAGGTATAAAAAAATTGCATAAATATTACTAGGGTTAATTTAGAAAATTTTGGTAAAAGCAATTAGGATTCCACGCTAGTATTGTGTTTGATGATTCTTTGAGGACCTAAATGTTTAGTTGAGCCTATATACATTATAGTGCATTTGTGGCCCCCTTTATTCTAGTGAAATCATGAACAAAAACACAACCTCACTTAGTTTGAGGGATGCAACATGTTTAGCATCGTGTACCAGAAAGCTTAAGTAGTCATTGCATATGAGACTAATGCCTTTAATCAATAAAGGATGGAGTTAAATCCCCTTGCTTAAGCATATGTTTTTATAGGTTTTTAATTTGAGTAAAAAAATTGAGTTTGAAAAAAAATTGAAAAAAAGAGTGCTGAAATGTTGAAAGAATCTACAAGTATGAAGACATGAAGAAAGAGCTACAAAGTATGAAAGATTCAAGACAAAAAGTTATCAAGTCTTTTATTTTATTTTACTTTTCTTTTCTATGTTGTTTTATCGCATGTATGCTTGGGGATTTAACCAAAAATGACTTGAGGTTAAGAATGTTTTATGCGGATGGATTCGGTGGGATGCATAAATTGAGCGTTGTTCAAAAGAAGTGGGTGAGCGTTTATGAGGATTGTTAGTATTTATAATTAAGGGGGGTCCTTAGGAAAAATTTAGACACAAATGCATGCTTTGCGGTAATGGCATAATGGATGAGTTCAATTGGCATTGTCTTATGTGATATTAGTGTGCTAAAATTCTGTTTTGCTTGGGGGCAAGCAAAAGTCAAGTGTGGGGTATTTTGATATGGGCATATATAGTTATAAAATTCATGCATTATCTTAATAATTTTTGTTGATTTTATTTCATTTAATGAACAAAAGATGCTTAATTAGTTTTAAAATTTCATTTTTAGCAGTAAAGACATGCTCAAAAGGAAAAGGAAGCGGAATTGGCGATTGGAAGCTTGGATCTTGGATTTTAAAGAAAGAAGGATGTTGCCGGATAGCTTGACCTCTCATCGATATTTTGGCCATATGTAATGACTCGTAACTCCGATAGACGAGTTCAAAATTTTCTGAAAACTAGATACAATTTCGGACGACTTTCGTGTTTTCAGAAAATGTTGATTTCAAACACAACTCGACGAGTTGGTCCACCAACTCGACGAGTTGAGATGGAAATTCCCGGCGAATTCGTGACTTGCCGTGCACGCGATTTAAGTGAGAAACTCGACGAGTTTTTCCATAAAACTCAACGAGTTGCTCTGTGTTTAAGAATATATATATATATATATATATATATATATATATATATATATATATATATATATATATATATATCAAGAACAACTCGACGAGTTGAGATGAAAATTCCCGACGAATTCTTACTTGCCGTGCACGCGATTTAAGTGAGAAACTCGATGAGTTTTTCCATAAAACTCGACGAGTTGCTCTATGTTTAAGAATATATATATATATATATATATATATATATATATATATATATATATATATATATATATATATATATATATAACATTTTCATTCGAAACCCTAACTGATGCTGGACACTTTGAGCGACTTTTAGAGGCCAGAGAGGTTCTTAGACGCTTTTGTTTTTGAGAATTTAACCTAGAAGTCAATTTTGAAGAGATCAAAGGGAAACAAACATTAGTTTTATCTTAATCTTTTGTGTGAACCATGTTTGAATAATTAAATTTCGATTTTAGGATGCTATTTGATGTAGTTATGAGCTAGCTTCATACTTCTGTTTAGACTAGATGATCTTATGAATATGGTTTGATTGAGTGGTTTGGATTAATTTTATTTGATTATTTATCTTGTTAAGCTTGTTAAAAGATCCTTGCATGTTAATGATAATTATTTTATGTTAATAATTAAATTTATTGAGTTGTATGAATATCTTCTTAATTGCTTGAATTATATAGTTTTGTGAAAACACGATTGTATGCCTAGTATTAGTGAACATGAACCTAGGGTTAACTAGAAAATAAGTAAGTTTATGTGTGACCATGTGTGATGAACAACCGCATATAAGTTGATTGAATTAAAAAATTTAGTTAACTAATATTACAAGTCTAACTTGATTCGAACTAAACACTAGGAAACTTGTTAGTTTAATCACTTGATCACTGTTTGAATTAACTTGTTTGCTAAAGGATTTTTAATACTGAACATAAACCTAATCACATTAGAAATCGGTAATCATTGATATATGAATCCATTGCAGTTGCCATGAAATCAACCATACGAATAAGTGAATCGAAAACTAAATGGAAATCTCTTTTATCTTATTGAATCTAGTTTTTTTTCATTCTCTTTTAGTTGTTAATTGTCTTTTTTTAGGTGTTATTTTATTGCTTAAGTTTATATTCTTGCAAAACTAGAGAAAACCCCCTTTTATTACTTGTTTTTATTTAGGTAATACTAGTATTTATTTTAATTGTTTACCGTTCCTTGTGTTCGATAACCTACTTACCTGAACTAAACTTCTAATCGATAGGTACAATGCCTTTCGTGTGTTTGTTTTTGTGTTTAAGTTAGTTGGATTAAAACTAGTATACTTCACATGTATCAAAATGGTTTTCGTAAGTAAAAGGGGAGAGTGCAGTGCATGTAATCGGCCGAACTCAAGTAAGTGTTTTGAATGTGCTAGCCATGCTATAGTTATATTTGGAAATTGATGTTGAATTGATTATTTGCTAAGTCGATGCTTTCAAAGTTGTATATGTCTAGGATTGAATAGCCCTAGAATGATGTGTCACAACCCCAAACCAGAACGGCGGAATCGTTCAAGGACGGATGACTTCATTTAGTATCATAACAGTTGAATAAATTATAAAGAAAGCAAACACAACCATCATAAATATAGTTTAAAAAGTTACATTGTTGATTGTATTACATGTTTCAAAAGAAATTACATTATGATGATAAAATAAGTTTGAAATTGACGCCTTAGCGTCCCTTCCCCAAAATTTGTTGTTACCTGTATTACTGAATCCCTGAGAAATACAAATAGTTTTGAAAAAGTATCAACAATTAAGTTGGTGAGTTCATAAGCATTTTTGTATAAGAATTGTATGCATTTTTGTATAAAGTAACTGAGTTTGTTTCTAGAAAATCCAATATTTCCCATAAATGAATAGTAGTTTTAAATGTTCCAAAAACCCGAAATGCATAAGTATTTTCCATACCTAAAATAGTGTAAGTAGATTTATATATGTATATATAACAACTAAGGTGTTTAATAGCATCAAATGTTTTAATACCTCATGTGAGTTTTATAACCGTACTATTGACCCAGACTGCCTGTAACAACATTCTTCAGGCGTTGGAATGATATGACATTTGTCACACCAGACCCGCCGGTCCAACTGTTGTTAACAGTTTAGGTGCGGGATTGTCAATCCCGTATAGATTTATACACAAGTATCATGCTCTCCCTACAACAGATTATGGTATATAATACAGAACTTAAAATGCGTACATGAAAGTACGTGAAGTCAATTGTCTCACAAAGTTTGTATCAAATAGACATATGTATGAAAAGTCCATTTTTCTTGTAAATGTAAGTATTTCCTTTCTATATTGTTCATAGAGTGTAAAATATCATGAATATCTCATAAACTATACCTATTATAGTTTTCCAAAAATGTATTTCATTTGCGTGATAAACCTTAGTGTGTTACCAACCTTGCATGTAAAGTATAACATTTGTAATAATGTTACTTTACTTATTTAACATTTATACACAAAATGTAGATAAAGCATTTGAAACTGTATGTAACGATTTGCATTTTAACATAAGTTTTTCTTGCGTTTCACTTGTATTTCTCCCCCTAAAATATAGTAAAAACGTGAAAATATAGGGGTATGAACTCAATTGGAAAGTGTGGTGATTTGACGAAAACAAGACTTTTCTCGGGCAGCACTTCGACCGGAAAGTGAAAAAGTTCTCGGGAATCTCGGGGCTTCGAACCTTCGTCGGAGCTTGGATATGTAACCGGGGCGTCGGGATAGTTTCGGGAGGCTCGAGAGTGAGAAAATTGGGGAGAAAGGTTGTAAATTGGCAAAAGTAGTCGGAACCCTCACATCTTATTTATAGGGCTGGAGGCTGGCCTCATACGCTGGGCGTACGTCAGCGATGATGTCACCCTCGGATGTCGGACTTCGGATGGGACGGGCTAGAGTGCATATGAGAGATGTGGTCGATCTGTGGCCTTGTATGGCGTACGCTGGGCGTACCCCCCCCCCCCCTCAGTTTGTGTGCCTCAATCTTCTAAAATGCGTAACTTTCACATACGAGCTCCGTTTTTGACGTTCTTTATATCTACGCGTAGGTGAGAATATAATCCAAAAATTTAATTTAGACATCATTGGCAAAATTTGATTTTATTTTTAATTATATATTTTTAATAAGCCGGGATAGGAAAAGACCGTTAAAATTCATAACTTCTTCATCCGATGTCCATTTTTGTCTATCTTTTTACCGTTGTATTACTATTCTAGAGATATTTAACTCTCGTTTAGGTTGTGTTGGCTAAATATCGCTCGATCTCTATTTCGAGTTTTTAGATGTCTACCGCTACTCCGAAACATAGAAAAATCCTAACTTCCTCATACGAATTCAGATTTGGACGTTCTTTTTATGTACGTTCATGGTGATATCTATGACATTCATTTATATACCTAAGGTTAAAAAGTATTTTATTGAAATTGTGCGTTTTACACTTAATAATGTTTTACTGGTTTTATTGCGGATTTTTGATTGGTCATAACTTCTTCGTTATAACTCGGATTTTTGTGTTCTTTATATTTCTGAAAACCTTGTTACGATATCTATTACTTTATGCAAACCAATTGAGACTTTGGAACATTTTATTTTTGACGCTATTTTAATTTCCCTATCCATGATTTGTATTGGTTCTTTTACAAAATGGAGACTCTCATTGATTTCGATTTCGTCCAGAGGGACTACGAGGGTCTCATCTGGCAAACACTTCTTTAAGTTGGATTCATGAAAGGTAGGATGTACGTTATTGAGTTCTTGCGGTAATCAAAGCTTCTATACTACCGGGCCGATCCTGGCAAGGATCTCGAGTGGCCCGATATACCTTGGTTACAGTATACCACGTTTACCAAAATGTATCAATCCTTTCTAGGGTGAGAGCTTCAATAGCACTCGGTCCCCAACGTGAAATTCCAAGGGCTTCCGTCTTTTGTCCGCATAACTCTTTTGTCTGTGTCTTGAGGCTTTTAGTCGTTCCCGGATTTGGACAATCCTTTCTGTCGTTTCTCTTATGATTTTCAGGCCAGTGAGGGTGTTGTCAGGTATTTGTCCTCTAGCTAGTTGCGTGTCACCCACTTAAGCCCAGCACAGAGGTGATCTGCACTTGCAACCGTAGAGGGCTTCGAATGGAGCAACCTTGATGCTAGTGTGATAGCTATTGTTGTATGAGAATTCAACTAGTGGTAAATGGGTATCCCATGCCTTACCAAAATCGATCACACAAGATCTTAGCATATCTTACAAAGTTTGAATGGTCCTTTCACTTTGACCGTCGGTTTGTGGATGGTAAGCGGTACTCATGTCTAGTCTCATCCCTAGAGGTTTTTGTAGTGACTGCCAGAACCGTGAGGTGAATCTACTATCTCTGTCGGAGATAACGGATATTGGTACACCATATAGTCGCACAATCTCTCTGATGTATGTTCGAGCTAGTTTCTCCATCTTGTCAATTTCCTTTATTGGTAGGAAGTGCGCGGATTTGGTTAATCTGTCGACGATCACCCAAATGGTATCAAGTCTGCTCGCTGCTTTGGGTAACTTGGTTATGAAATCCATGGTTATCCGCTCCCACTTTCGCTCAGGTATTTCGGGTTGTTGAAACAATCCAAAGGGCTTTTGGTACTCTACTTTGACTTTGGCGCAAGTCAGACACTTGCCTACATAGGCAGCAATCTCGGCTTTGATGTTCGGCCACCAATACAATTTATTGAGGTCCAGATACATCTTGTCTGAACCGAGATGCACGGAGTATTGAGTCTTATGAGCCTCATTCATGACAACATCTCTAAATCCACCAACATTCGGTGTCCAGATTCAATTCATGAAGTAACGAACTCCGTCACCCTTGACTTCAAGATTCTTATCCATTCCTCTTAAGGCTTCTCCAGCCACGTTTTCTGTTTTTAAGGATTCCTTTTGAGCTTCCTTGATTTGCGTGGACAAGTGTGAATGCATCGTCATGTTTAAGGACTTCACTCGGCGCCCCGAGTACTCCTTTCGACTGAGAGCATCAGTTACTACATTAGCTCTTCCCGGATGATAACGAATTTCGCATTCGTAATCTCTCAGTAGTTCAACCCATCGTCTCTGTCTCATGTTGATTTCTTTTTGGTTTAGAATGTACTGAAGGCTCTTGTGATCGGTGAAGATTGTGCATTTCGTGTCGTAGAGATAATGCCTCTAGATCTTTAAGGCGAAAACGACTGCTCCTAGTTCTAGGTCGTGGGTAGTGTAATTGACTTCGTGCGCCTTGAGTTGTCTCGAGGCGTATGCGATGAACTTTCCTCGTTGCATTAGAACACAACCCAAACCTTGGTTTGATGCATCGCAGTAGACCACAAAGTCTTATGTTCCTTCTGGTAGGGATAATATAGGTGCGCTACATAAGGCTTGTTTTAGTGTAACACCCGGAATCTGGAAGACCAGGAAGTGAAGGGGTAAAGCCTAAAGTTAAAGATTCAACTCGCCGAGTCCAGGGAGGAACTCGACGAGTCGAAGCGGGCTCTGTGTTGCATCTTAAGTGACCGACTAGATGAGTTGAGTGAGTGACTCGGGGAGTCTGGTCTGGGTTGGAAAACCCTAAAATCAGGTCCTTGTGCCCTATTTAAGGATCTTATTCCCCTTCCCTCAGCCTCATTCGTAGCCCCTATTGTCCAGAAGCTATCCCACGAAACCCTAGTGCTCTCTTTGAGTGTGTGAGCCATTATTGAAGGATTTTGAGTGTTCTTGGAGTCTAGCAGAAGAAGAAGGAATTGAGGGTCCAAGAGGAAGGTTTTGGATCTAGAAGATTCATCTCATTTGCTGCTCATTTTTTTCGGGAAGTCGAGGGATCAACGGTTCAGAAGTGCCGGCTAGCAGTCAGAAGTGTTCAGCAAGTCTTTAGCAGTTCAAGGTGAGTTTCCCTTTGTGTGAATGGGTTTACGGCCACAATGCCAGCCCATGTAGTTATGAGTAGGAAGATTCGGGGGTTAGCCCAAGGCACAGTATGTTAGTATGACATTCGGGACTAAGGTCCAATGTTAGCAGGCGGGTTCCCAAGGAATGGTTTGTATGATAGTTATACTTGTTGTCTGTGTGATACATGTTTGTGCCTGGTAGGGAGGTGAGTGTGGGCGAGAGATCCTGTATCTCACCAATAGCAGAGTGTGGACGGTGTTCCATACCTCATTAGTAGTAGAGCAAGGGCGAGGCCCAAGTTAGGAAAAGATGAGTGCGGGCTGGGCCCGTAACTCACTATCAGTAGGAGCATTGACGGGGTTCCATGATTCATCAGTACTAGGACAGGGGCTAGGCCCAAGATAGGCGAGGCCTTAGTACTGTAATCCTGTAGAGTATGTTAGTTATGTGTTGCTAATGCGATTTAAAATCTAGTAGGATCGATATGTTCTAAACAGTGTATAAAGCAATAAGAACAAGACATAGGAATGGCTCAAATAATACTGAATGATTAAGCTTTAACACCCCAGAAGAGCTCGATGAAGAACTTTGACTGTAAAGGTGTTTTAGGGTTACAGAATGATAATCAAAATAAACTTTGGAATTTCTATTAATGCATACATGCATGCACTATATATATATATATATATATATATATATATATATATATATATATATATATATATATACTACGTAACCCTAACTAAACATGGATGGATAGGACCAATCTGGTTAATTCAAAACAAAGCCCATGACGCAACATATTTATCCTACAATCTCCCCCTTTGCGTCCATGGAACCAAAAGTTCAGTTCGGTTGAGCAACTGAAGACTTCTTAATAGTTTTGAACAGCTTCAATATAATGGCCAAAAGAGTGTGACGAAATGTGATATACCATCGAAGCATGTCCGTGAAGTTCTTCTTATCAGACTCGCTGTTCTTCTTGCACCGATGAATGATATTGATGATATGCTCCAGACAATCGGTTGAGAATAGATGCTTATCCACAAGAGCAAATAAAAATATGCTACGTTCGGCTCTTGTGAACATAACTGTCAGATGTGTTGGATCAATTTGACCCATTGTCATATTATTCACATCTCCCGGTTTCGGAGTCGGCTTCACAATTGGCTTCTTGTGCATGACAGTAGCAATCTCCTGGTCCATCTTAGCCACTTCGTAAATATATGACCCCAACATCCTCTTCAAATGATTCAGGATCGGTTCATACTCCTTTGCATTTGTATGCAAAATATTGTACAACAAAATCCAATCATGAGGATTCAAGTTTGGGAGATCTGCAAGAGAAATGATAGAGACCGAGTTTTTTGAACCTCGAGTCACTCTAAATTGAACATTAACAAACTTACCTGCAGGTATCGGCTTCAGTACTTTAATAGACGTGATCTTCTGTGCACTCCACGTCAAGTACTGCAGTTGACCGAACTTCAAATAAAAATCTATCAGCTCTCGATCAATCTGAGGATGAGGCGAAGGGGCTTCAGCAGTGGAATCAAAGCAGTGAAAAATGAAAGCCTTCCTTGTTATAGGCATATCAAATTGAGAATCCCTCGTGTTCTCAATGTCAAATGAAGCCACTGGTTCCAACCAGAAAACACTCGGGAACTCAATCGCCTCTTTGATCATCTTTTCCCTAGTCAACGTAGGGAAAAAGGCCATTTTACATCCAAGAGCATCATGCTCTTCTTTCCTCTTCCTTTCCTTCTCCTCTTCTTCCCTCACAATCCTCTGAGTCTCATCTAACTCCCGATCTCATTGCTTTCTTTTGAGTATATCGGTTATCGTTTCCTGGTGTTCATTACTATCATCACTGGATGGACCCTTCTTGTCTTTGGAACCCGAAGCTTCATTACCCTTCGGTTCAGAATTGATCACAATTTTCGGTTGAACTAGAGGTTGACCAGACCGCTTTTCTACATTAACATGCAGACCCTCTCCCCCTTGTTACGAAGCGACCACCGGCTTCGAAACACCCTTGATTTCACTGAGCAGGGCAATCGCCGGAAGAATTTTGGTGGTGAGATGATTTCGGATAGTCAATGTCAAAACAGGATCATGAGCATGAATAGCGTTGTTCAGTATACACAGGACATCACCGGAACAGCTCTGAAAAACAGCACGTTCAACCTTCCACAATTCAATCTGTTTTTCTTCTTGTTCAAGACGAACCTTCTGAGCCGCTAGTTCATCTCTCAGTTGTCGGTCTTCGGTTAAATCAACAATGAGTTTCTCCAACCGAGAGTCTATAGAGGAAATATGAGATTTATTCTCGGCTTGAATATCATCTCGAACTGCTGCATTTTCCTTGTTCACCTTGAAGCGATTGTGTTAGAGAATCATCGGAAGCATTGATCTTGGAAGCATTGGAGTTGGCATGACCCTGAAGCGATTCTAAGAAAATTTTGGATTCATCAATAAGCTCCTTGACATCCTTAGTAGCTTGTTTACACTGGGAAGTGGAGTCATCCATAGCAGCTGAACACTTATCCATGGATTGAGTGCATAGCTCCAAGGCTGTATCCATGAAGGCTTTCATGACAACATCAACAGGTTTTTGATGGAACTCAAGCAGTTTGTCAAGCTTCTCATCAGCACTATCAAGTTGATCTTTAGTAATCGGGGCAACATTATCATCTTCAGTCGGCAACCGGTAAGGACTATAGTAAGTAGAGTCATACTCAAAATCATCTCCTCCGAGAATTGGATTAGAGTCATCAGAAGTAGCAGGTGTAATCGATTTAGTGGTAATGGGAGGTTCAGTACCAATAAATGCCCCCGTATCGGATACGTTGACACTCGCCGGTGGATCGGTTATGGTGGAGGTAATAATGGGTGTTGTAGTGATGATAGGATGAGTGTTACCAGGTGGTGGTGGGATGGGTGAAGAAATTGATTGTGTAGTAGAAAGCGGAGGTATTGGAGCAACCGATTCTGAAACAGTAGATCGTGGTGGAGATGAAGGAATAGGAGTACCTGAAACTGAAATAGTGACTTTTGGTTGTGAAGGAGGTGGAGTAGGTACCTCGGTATGGAGCTCTTCAGTTGGAGTTGGTGTTCTAGGAGGTGTGTCTCCTCTCGGTGAGTCCTCAACAGGAAACTCTTCATCTTCATCAGTCAATTTAGACCGACTTGCCATCCTCTTAATTTTCTTCGGATGAGCCGAAGATCCCCCTTTCTCTGATTTTTGTTTCTTGGATCCCTCCTTATCACCTTTCTTTGATTTTTCAACTTTTGAAGACACACCCTCTACTGCATCAGTAGGTGTTTCTTCCTTCCTCTTACCCCGTTTAGAAGGTTTATCCATGACTTCCAAAGCTGCCTTCATCTCTGCTGTTAATTGGCGAGGACCAGTAGGATCGAGCTAGCGATAAGATTCCATGACTATGCTGTTGAGTGGAACACTTCGAGACATTGTCTCAGGGATGGAGCCAACATGAGTGTATTTGGATGCATCGGCGATAATCACCTTATTGGTGTGAAAAGTGGCCACAAAAGATAGCAAGACATCCTACATCATCGGGATGTTAAGAGAAGAGATGGCTCTTTGCGTAACAATCGTCTAGAATCGCCCACACGAAATCTCTAAATGCTTGGTCGAGGAATTGAGACTTTGCACCAGTTGAGACCAAATCAATGACCCATATTCTAGATTGAGGCCATTGTAAAGACCATACAGAATGGTCATGAAGCATTTGTTGGAACCGTGTGACCCTGCTACTCTTTCACCCAAACCCTTATGAAGTAGTGTTAATAGCCCATTCCATTGTGGTGGTAGACAAGACTTCTTGAACTTCGTAAAAGAGATAAGAACTTCAGTATAGCCCATTTCATAGAACATGGAAAAGAGCTGAGATGTTGTAATGAAGTCAAGAGAGATCACAGAGGCATCGATTGCAAGCCCTAGCAATGAACATAATCGAACTTTTGAAATCAAAGTCTTGCGATTGAAGATCTGAAAGTAAATCCTGTCCTTTTTCTTGTCATATGAGGCACTAGAGTAAACCTCCGATAATAGAGACATCGGAACAGATTCTAACTGAGATAATGCCAGAACTAGTGGAGAATACTTCAGACACTCAACCACCTGGAGCATGTAGTGGTCGTACACAAACGGAGTTAGTTCAATGATCAAGTTTTGGTTGGGTTTGATCACCAGTAGGGAAGATGAAGCAGAATGGTGATGGTGAGAAGATGAATCCCCCATTGTTGAAGAAAGAAGATGAACAATAGAGAATTTCCTGTTGTATTCGAGAGATGGTGAAGAAGGTAAGAAAGGACAATGGGTGTGATAAACCCTTTATATACCATTGCCATGAGAGAGAAAGAATAGTTTGTTATGATTACATGATCGCTGAACCGTCGCCTGAAAAAGCGGGATTTGACAGGTTGGTTCCCCAGAGAAACGTGATCACACGTGCGGCTAGGAGCCGTTTCAAATTCACGCGCCTATTTCCATCCTTATCTGTTAAATTTTTTCGAATTCTCCTCCACACAATGCCTCGTCAACTGATTGTTCTGTTGGCACAACACATAGGTCAAGTAAAATGCACTTGGAAATGATCATTAGTATTTTGGAAAATTTAAAAAAATTTCGTGCAAGAATGACAAAGATAAAGAAATAAATCAAACGTGCATAGGATGTGAGTGATGTCTTAAGCCGACATACAATAGTTGATTCCGGGCACCAATCTCTTCCTTCAAAGTCAAGAGAGACTTGAAGTGCTTGCATGGTTCCCCGTAAAATTACGATCGAATGTCTGTTAATAAACATCGAAAGGCTTCTTTTCAACTATCGGCTCTAAAATGTGGCTTATCTCCAACCGAACCTCGATACTTAATATAAGACCGAAGGTCAGGCAAAGTACTTGTGAGACCAATGTGGTATGTTAAACAAGTAGGTGAGATAGGTGTATAAGTGGTTAGGAATGGAAATCTCAAAAATAAAACAAAATTGGACCTTTTGGGAAGAAACGTCTGAGTGTTAGATAATTTCATAAAGATCTCGCATAAAAATGAAAAAGAGATTTCAACCGGTAACAAGTTAAATGTTGAATATTAAAATTCACCGTTAATTCTTTATTAGCATTGGATGCTGGGTCTCACTTAGTACGTGGTATACACAGCTAAGATCATCAACACGGATTTTGTGTAACCATAAACCTCAGTGGTAAAAACCGAGAGTCTCAAGGGTTACGTTTGTGAACCGAAAGTAGATGTAGAATATTGATGAGCTGGTTAAAGAACCTAAAGTACCTCTGTTGTTAAAGATTGACAAAGAAGCAAACTCTCAACTACTTTGAGAAGAGTAAGGTGGCTCGTGACGTGAGTGAATTTGGCCTGATTGGGTAGAAACGATAGGTACAGATCGAATCATTAAGGCCTTACTCAGAGTCTTAGAGGCTTCGGTCTATACATGCAACATCATGCTTCTAGGGACACCTAACTAGTTGTATAAAGAGAAATTTCATACCGTCCCTTACTGTAAGATCACGAACTTTTATGTCTTAGAGATCTGGAAAAAAATGAAGAAACCACACGAAAAAAAAAGTTTGGAAAAAAAAAACTTAATAAAACTTAGAAGAAAAATATTTTTGTGTTTTTGTTGAAAATTATAATAAAAAAAATTCAAAAGTAATAGGAAAAAAAAATAAAAAAAAACTTAAATTGAAATACATAAGAAAACAGTAAACAAATAATTCAAATTATACTAATCATACAACTAAAACAAACCTTTAGATATTTAAAATGAGATAGACCGTGCAATCAGCTAATATCGTTTCCTGAAAAGGATGGAGCCGAAATAGACCGAGCAATCGGCTTATATCGGTTCCTAAAGTTACGAAGCCGAAATAGATCGAGCGTTTGGTTCATTTCGGTTCCTTAATTTTCATGGAACCAAAATAGACGGAACCACATTCTATTACATTTAGCTAACCTTTTACGTAGACAGTAGATGTTTCGATATAGACCCTGCTTCGATCATACCTAAGCCATGTAGTATTCTATTAAAACTTGCTTTAGGTAACGCCTTGGTGAAAATGTCAGCAAGCTGATCTAATGAAGTGGTATCTTAGTGCAATATGTTTGGTCTTAGAGTGCTGCACTGGATTATGACATATCCTTATCGCACTTTCAGAATCACAGTAAAGCAGAATCTTCTTCATACTTAAACCATAATCTCTGTGATGACTTTGTATCCATACCACTTGCGATGTACAGGATGCAGCTGCAATGTATTCAACCTCGGCTGTTGAAAGCGACACACATGTCTACTTCTTTGACTGCCAGCTGACAAGCTTGCCATCAAGGAATTGGCATCCTCCCGTTGTGCTCTTTCGGTCCAATCCGCATCCACCAAGATCTGCGTCTGAAAATGCATGTATAAAGAAACCTGAATTTGCTGGATACCAGAGACCGAGAGATGAGGTTCACTTTAGATAGCGAAAGATGTTCTTCACGGCTATCATATGAGGTTCTCTTGGATTGGCTTGAAATCTAGCACAATAGCAGACTGAGAACATTATATCTGGTCTACTAGCCATTAGATACATGAGAGAACCTATCGTTTGACGATAGAGAGTCATGTCTACAGCCAATTTATCCAAGGATGGCGTGAATTTCGTGCCAAACGCCATAGGAACCTTCACTTTCGAATCTCCCTTCATTCCAAATTTTGTCAGCAAGTTCATGGTATAAGCCTCCTGATTTATGAATATTCCTTCTGGTTCCTGTCTAATGTTTAGTCCAAGAAAAAAATTAATCAGACCCATTGTGCTCATTTCAAATTTTGTCTCCATCAACTTCCTGAATTCAGCTGTTAGGCTAGGATTCGTGGAGCCAAAGATGATGTCATTGACATAGATTTGAACAATCATCAAGTGTTCGCCCTCTTTCTTACGAAAGAAGGTTGGTTCAACCGAACCTTGTTTAAACTTAGACATTTTAAGGAAACGAGTTAAGGTTTCATACCATGCTCTCGGTGCTTGCTTTAGACAATACACTACTTTGTCTAGAACATAGCAATGATCATGATACTTTTCATTTACGAAACCAGGTGGCTGTTCTACGTATACCGTCTCTTCCAGCTCTCCATTGAAGAAGGCGTACTTCACAACCATTTGAAAGACTTTGAAGTTTTTGTGAGCAGCATATGCAAGGAATATTCTCACCGATTCCAATCTAGCTACTGGAGCGAACGTCTCTTCATAGTCTATCCCCTCTTCTTGGCAATATCCCTTCATTACTAGCCGATCCTTGTTCTTGATGACATTGCCTTCTTTATCCATCCTGTTTCTGAATACCCATTTTAATCCGACCACAGAAGCATCCTTAGGAGTGGGAATCAATCTCCAAACCCATTCAGTTCGTCTTACGTTGCCTGTACCCAATCAGCATGATCAAGTGCAGTGCTGACCATCTTTGGTTCAATTTTGGAGACAAACGAATTAAACATGCAAAATTCGACTTGAGAAAATAATGCAGTCTGCTTCGCTTTCATTTAAGAATGAGTAAGAACTCTTTCTGATGATTCACCAATGATCCGTGTTATGAGGTGATCCCTTGTCCATTTAATCAGGGGAGGATAATTTGGATCATAAGCTGGATCCAATTTGGCATTGACCTCTTCTTCGAGTTCTGATTCAACATCTGTGTTATTTGTATTATCATTCTCCCCCTCAAATGGCAAAGTATATTCAACGTCAGGTTTAGGTATTTCTCCCTCAGTTAGAGTATGATTCTCTTCCTTGGTTGGAGATGGATTCTCCCTTGCAGCTGGATGCTCCCCTTCAACTTGAGCTTCAAGATTTGGAGTCGGATGCTCCCCCTCGACAGGCACCTCTGCTGTTTTGGAAACAGAAGGTTGATTCTCGACTACTTTAGGAGAATCGGTTTCAGCAGCATGTACAACTTCGTCGACGATTTTCTTCAGATGATCAACTTTGTTGTCTGCTGCATTCTCCTCAGAATTGATGGCCTGTTCTGGTTCATCGAATAACCTTGTGTATTCTTCTAACACGTTGGAAATTGGAGCCGAGACTAGACCAGTTTCAGGGAAGATGTCTAGTGTAGTTCCGTCGGTTGACTGAATTTTCTTAACATAATTGTCATCAAAGGTAACATAGTAGGTTTCTTCGAGACGCTTGGATCGTTTGTTTAGAACCCTATATGCCTTTGAGGTCAGAGAATACCCTAGAAATATCCCTTCATCTGCTTTGACATCAAACTTGTTTCGGTTCTCCTTGGAGTTAAAAATGAAACATCTGGAATCGAACACATGGAAAATTTTTATATTGGGCTTTCGATTGTTTAGGATCTCATATGGGGTTAAGGTAAATCTTTTGTTAAGAAGGGATCGGTTCTGAGTGTAGCAAGCACATGCGATGGCATCAGCATAGAAATACAGAGGAAGTGAAGCGAAAGATAGCATCGTGCGGGTAGCTTCACACAGAGATTGGTTTCGCTTTTCAACGATTCTGTTCTGCTGTGGAGTGTAAGGAGAAGAGAAGTTGTGAGTTACTCCTCTTTCAGCCAAGTAGTCTTCAAACTCCTTATTTTTGAACTGAAGCCCATTATCGCTTCGAATGTTCCTTACAGTCTTTCGTAGTTGCACCTCGACAGGCTTAATAAATACTTTCATCTTGGGAGTTGCTTCAGATTTCTGTTTAAGAAAGAAAACCCAGGTGAAGCCAGAAAAATCATCTACAATCACAAGTGTGAACTTCCTACCACTGATGCTTTCGATAGACGAAGGTCCACACAAGTCAACATGCAGAAGCTCAAGAGGTTCAATGATCTTTGTATTGATGCGCGTGGGATGGATCTTTCGTCTCTGCTTGCCCATCTCACATGCTGCACAAAGGTGCTCCTTATCGAATTTTAGAGGGGGAAGACCTCGAACATGATCACCGAGTACCAGTTTGTTGATGTCATTGAAGTTCAGATGCGAGAGTCGTCTATTCCATAACCAACTTTCATCGGATTTTGCTTTAGCTAGTACACATATCGTAGGTTTGCCATTGATAGGGTTGAGATTGAGAGGATACATCTCTCCCTTGCATTGAGACTTCAATAGAACTTTCTTCGTGTTCTTCTCAATGATTTCTGATCCCTCATCATCAAACGACACTTCCAGTCCAGTTCCAACCACTATTTGCGAAACACTGGTGAGGTTGTGCTGTAAACCTTCCACGTACGCAACTTTTCTAATTAAGAATTCCCCATTAGTTATCATACCATATCCTTTTATTGTTCCAAATGAGTTGTTTCCATACTTCACACATCCACCATCTTTTAGGGACCGAAACTCCCTCAACTCTTCCTTCCTTCCTGTCATGTGACATGAGCAGCCACTGTCAATATACCATTCTTTGTTGAACTGCTCGTCACTTAACACCTGCAAATTTAAGTAGATTTCGGAACCCAAAGTTTCTTGGGCCCTGGTAAGTTTTTCACGGAAAAGGGAATAACAACAGCAAGATCAACCAAATATGTTCGTTTGATTAAAGTGGTTTCGTCTTTGCATTTGATGGTGTACACCTGTATTTTATTTTTATCTTGTTTAAATTGAGGTGTATTAGATGGTGTTTTGTTAGCGGGAATTTTCATAGTATTCCTAGGTTCAGTATCATTTTGCTCAGCGTCAAGCTTTCCTTTTCCTTTAACATCTTTCAAGAATTGTGAACCGATACTGGAGGTTCGGCTTTGATGCTTGGGTTTTGAACCGAAGTTGGAGGTTCGGCTCTGATCCTTGGGTTTTGAACCAAGACTGGAGGTTCGGCTCTGTGAGTGAAAGGAATTTTTAGAGTGAAAGAAATTTTTAGAGTGAAAGGAATTTGGACCGAAACTAGGCTTTCGGTTCAACTGACTGCCTGCCTTGTATGATTGATTACCAGCTTCAGCATCCTTCTTGATTTGGACAAAGTCAGAATTTTGAGACTTCCAAAACTGTTTTCTCTCACGCAAGTTTTTCATGTACCTTTGATTTCTTTGGCGCTTTTGATCAGCCAGTTGTTTTTGAGATTTATGGATATTGAAGCGTGGTTTTGGCTTTGCATTTTGATTTGGATTTTCCTTATAAATTACGGTTGGATGAGACTCCTTACTGGGTTCTTCTAGTATCTCTTTCATTCCACTTGTGCTTGGTTTAGTGAAACTTGAGGGTTTGTTAATGGGTTCTGGTACATATCTACCTTTCACCCTCCATGAGGTTTGCTCTGACAAGCCAACAGTTTCATCTGCATTATCAATAGGAGCTGACCAGAAGAAATTGTCACAACCTCCAGCGTTGTCTTGATCTATCAACATTTTTAGTTTTGCTGTTTGTCTTTTTGTTACTCCTTTAACAGCATAGACTTGATTTGGAACCGTTTGGACTTTTTGGTAGACCACTTCCTTTTCTTTGAGTTTCTTTGACTTATTGTCTGACAAGTGAGCGTATTCAATCGAGTTTTCGGATATAAGTGACTTTTCTATCTCGGTTTCGCTCTTCAGAAACTCTGA
Source organism: Lactuca serriola (assembly GCF_051521515.1). Classification (NCBI taxonomy): domain Eukaryota; kingdom Viridiplantae; phylum Streptophyta; class Magnoliopsida; order Asterales; family Asteraceae; genus Lactuca; species Lactuca serriola. Next base: position 195,802,625 of record NC_136408.1, on the reverse strand, counting down.
GCAATCGATTACGTCTTCCACAGAGATCTCACTCATCTCACTTTCATCATTGAACTCAGATGTACTATCAATATTCATCTTATGTTCGATCATCAATTTGGCATTTGATGAGTCAAATGATTTTAAGGTCTCAGTTTTAATTTTTGACTTATCGTTTTCATCTAAGAGTTGTTTTAACATACATTTATGTTCCTTAGAATCAATAAAAGTTTCAATTTTGTCCAGACCTATTTTATAAGAAATGGAAGTTTCTTCCGAGGAAATGATTTATTCGCATTCAGCAATGACCTCATCCTCATTGAACTCAAGAAATGGCAAGATCATTTTATGGATCTTTTTCCCTATTTCACAATCTAAATGCAATTGCGTGATATTTGTATATAAACGTTTAGAAATCAAGCAAAAAACATTACGTTGTTTCAAAATTCTCAAATTGTCTCTTTGCAAATAAATTATTTTATCCCTAGCTCTAACTAACTCCTGCTCCTTCAGCTCAATCCACATTCGTCTCTCCTCACTCTTTGTTGACAACTTGCTAATTTGGTCAGTTAGGTTAGAATTTGTTAAGCGAGTTTGCATGAGGCTTCCGCTTAGATTTGCTACTAAAAGGTATTTTAAGAGATTCGAGAAGAGATTGTACCTTTTGGATCAAACGATTGCAGTAGTTGATCTTCTCACTGACAGGCTTGGCTGCAAAGCATTTATCTTCATGCAGATTTGGTTCCTCATGCTCACTCTCGGTCGGTACTCCAGCTGTCACCATCAGGCATCTTCTAGTCACATTCTCATCCTCCTTTCTCGCCATAAAAGCTTTACCGTGTGTCGGTCTTCTCACTTCTTCATCCTCTCGATCTGTGGACCACACTTCAACTCCGCCAAATTCTTCATCGACCACCTTTTCTTGAACAATCAAGGCATTCATTGGCCCAACACCAATTTTCTTCTTCTTTATCTCTTCAACCTTTCTCAGATGATAAGCTTCATCATCTTCACTCTCTCTTCTCTCGGCTACCTTTTTCAACATGCAGTCCTTGGAAAAGTTATTCTTGTCGTGACAGTAATTGCAATCATACCCTGAGTCACAAACCAGTTTGCTCTCCTTCTTTTCATCCTCCTTCTGAGATGTATTCTTCGACTCTTCCTTTGCCTTTTCTGAACTATAGCTTCCCTGCCAGTTTCGGTTCTTACTGATGGGGAATTTCTTCCGAGCAAACTTCTTTGGATTCGACACCATCATCGCATACTCATCACTCGTAAGATCACACTCCGACATATCATCCTTCTCTTCTTCTTCAATCACATTTTTGTTCTTCGAGACAAGAGCTAGTGAACCGACACCAGAGACCAACTTTGCTTCTTTTGACACTGTGCTTTCATGAGACTTTAGAATTCCCATAAGTTTTGCTAGGGAATAAGCCTTGAATTGTTCATGTGCCTTCACAGTTGAGACAACCGCCATCCACTCGGGTCTTAAACCGTTTAGGAAGGTGACTTTCTGTTCAATACTCTTCCTTTCAATACCATGCTTTGTCATCTTGCTGAGTAGATGATTGTAGCGATCAAACATCTGAAGCAAGGTTTCTTCAGCCTTTTGTGCAAATGCCCCAAACTCGAAGAGAAGCAAAGTTTGAATGGAGTGCTCTAGATCCTCGTCGGTTGAATACGGTTCTTTCAACCTGTCCCATATCTCCTTGGCTATAGTGCATGAACTCACTAACTAGAAGGTGTTAGCTTGTAAAGCGAATCTGATTATTCTTAATGCCTTGACACTGCACAATAGTTTATCCTTTTCGTCCTGAGGAATCTTATCCACGCCTGCAATCAGTTTGTTGTATTCCTTTTGGGTTTTCACAGTTGTATTCGTTCCAGAGTGAACAAAATGACCCAATGTGATTGCTTCCTAGATGAGATACCCGTTATCATCAGATCCGATCACATAATTCTTCGAAGTGATGCGCCCACACTTCATAATCCTGTGTGTAAAGAATGGGTACTCTTGTAGAAGATCTAATGCTGTTGGAGATGTTGATGGGATTAGATTGTACATCGTCTTGAGACATGATGAGCCTTCCTTGAAATTGTTAGAGTCTGACCAATAAGCTTGAGAATAGGGTTTTAACAAAAACACCCATTTCCGTCGATAAGAAAACGACGGCTCCTATGCAATCGATAAAAGCGGAAACCCTATAGTATTTTTCAAACTGAGGGAATGCGTATTTGTTACACAGTCTCACGCTCTGATACCAATTGATGCGATTTAAAAGTCTAGTAGGATCAATATGTTGTAAACAATGTATAAAGCAATAAGAACAAGACACAGGAATGGATCAAACAATACTGAATGATTAAGCTTTAACACCCAAGAAGATCCCGATGAAGAACTACGACTGTAGAGGTGTTTTATGGTTACAGAACGATAATCAAAATAAACTTTGGAACTTCTATTAATGAATACATGCATGCACTATATATATACTACGTAACCCTAACTAAACACGGATAAACAGGCCCAATCCAGTTAATTCAAAACAAAGCCCATGACGCAACATATTTATCCTATAGTTGCAATATGATTGTATGCTAGTATATGTTAGCGGGCGGGGCCCGGAGACAGGCGGGGCCTAAGGAAAACAGATATGTACGCTGAGCGAGGCCCGAAGCCAGGCGGGGCCTAGTGGCGGACGGGGTCCAATAACAAGCGATGCCTAATGCAGTGGGCGGGATCCCAGTATGTGGTTATGTGCTCAGTATTGTGTATGGACTATATGGATCAGTAGATATGTATGGTATGCGGTAGGTTGGGGAACTCACTAAGCTTCGTGCTTACAGTTTTCAGGTTTGGTTTCAGGTATTCAATTTTCAGAAGAGGAGCTCGGGAGGGTTGCAGTACACACACCATGGCAAGTTAGCCCGAGATGTTTACTCTGATAATTAAACAAGTGTTTTGGAAATGAAACTTTGATTTTTCATATAAACCCTTTTTGTATGTTTGAATGAACTAACGCTATGAATTAGTAATGTTTTTAAAAGAAATTTTTGGACTCGAAATTTGGGATGTTACAAGTTGGTATCAGAGCCTTGGTTTGATGTATTCGGGCACACTCTGGGGTGTGTCTGAACTCAAACTGAGGAAGTGGTATAAATTTTACAAAAGAAAAACCATATTTATAATAGGATTTTGAGGAAAGAAAAGGGTTTTAGAAAAAGCAAAAGGAACTTCGAAAAGAGAAAAGGGTGTGGTGCATGCAATCATCCAAGCTCAAGTAGGTTCTCCCAAATTACCCATACAAGTTTATGTTATGATATGATTATGTGATCAACATGCTAGATTTAGGGCTAAGGATCTAGGAGGATGCCTTAAGTGCCTGTTATATGCGCTTATTGAGCTATATGCTAGCATTGGTTAGACAGTGGTAGGATAGCCTGTTTAGGTTATGACTGATTATGTGAGGTTATATTGCATGCTAGTACATCTTCTTGTATTTTGATAGAACTGCTTAATTATGTTCTGGTTATATTTTCCTTTGGTCTAAATGATGCCTGCTTTGTGCTTTGTGGGACTCCGAGTGATGGGAGTTAGCTATTAGGTGAATGCGTTAAGTCACATGTGACCAGGGTTGAATAATCTCAGAGTGTTGGATTTGGCCCTATTACACAACTCTTGTCTGAGTCCAACATTTGTAGGGACAAGTCCTTTACTCGAAGGATTATCTTAGCCTCGTTACATGTGATGGTATTCAGGTGATGGCTAATTGGCATTACAAAGAGACCTTCAGCATCTGAGGACTGGTTTGGGTCAGAGATTTCCCTAGAGTAGGCCTAGGATGAGTTTAGTGTTGGGAGTAGCAGTGGTAGTCGTGCAAGGGACATGGTGGAGTCGAGGAAACTCTTGAGGAAAGTACGGATAGATGTAGAAGGTAGTATGGGCCCATACTACTGAAAGTAGAGGATCCGTACTCGATTCAAGAGGGGCCGAGACAAAACCAGGGAACTTGCGGTGCGTGTGAGGTCCCTCAACAGTGTTGTGTATTTTGGATGATTGTTATGGCATGTTTTTGGTATGACGACATCGCAAGAAGGACCAATGGATGGATCAGGTGTCAGAGAGGGTTCATGCTCGGGTTCAGGGATCGAGCAGCTCGAGGAGCGGATGAGAGAGTTTGTATTAGTTGAGATTACGCACGGTATTCTTGATCAGACTCCTGTGATCTTTGGCACGGTCAATGAGGGTTTGCTGGAGACTTTAGATGAGAGGCTTGGAGCCTTTCGCACCTAGATGATGGCTATGTTGGGAGCGCGTACTTTGACATTCCAGGAGTTCAGGGCTTTTGGAGCTCCAGATTATCATGGGGATAGGGACCCCATTGCTAGTGGCAGATGGTTGGCTGATGTCGCCAACGATTGTCGTTCTAGGCGGTGTCTTGAGGGGGACAAGGTTCGACTCGCCTCCTATCTTCTGAAGGACACAACACGGGATTGGTGGGAGGAGGTTGGTCATGCTATCGGGATGATGTCGCGTTGGACGCGATGACATGGAGTGATTTCTCGGCCAGTTTCAAGGCCGAGTTTGCAATGATTATTGAGGTGGAACAGTTAGCCTGGGAGTTCCAGGATCTACAGCAGACGACCGAGACGGTGGCGGAGATCAGCGCCAAGTTCAGGGAGAGGTCTCTTCTTGTTCCGCAGTATGTCGCGGATGAGGAGATTAAGAAGGCTCGATATCACGATATGCTGAGAGACAACATCAGAGAGTTTGTGAGTCGGTCCAGCTGCAATACGCTGGAGGATATGATTGCTCGGTCCAGGGAAAGGGAGATCGATCTGGAGCACCTCGGGAAGAGGAAGCCGGAGGAGGTTCAGGTATCTACGGGATCGGGCAAGAGGCCCAAGACATCAGACTCTAGATCGAGAGGTCCTCAAGACCGAGGCCATTGTGGCAAGTGTGGCAGGACGCACGAGGGTGCGTGTGGGAGTGGCAACGGTGGTGATTCTGGTTGCTGCAAGTGTGTTCGGATTGGTCGTTTCAGTAGAGATTGTACTGCTATCACCACCCAGTGATCAGACATGTTGGTTTCAGATGAGGTGTGAGCAGTCCGATGTGTCAGGTACATATCTTCTTTCATTTCTCTATCAACTTATGATATGGTCTTATTGTTATGGTTCTGCATCGGTATTGATAATGATACTTCGAAATTTTGCGGCCTGCTTGTGATTGATTTATATGCCATCTACATACCTTGGATGTTAGAATGATAGTTGGAGGTCGTCTCCTTAAGAGTGGGTTACTTAGGATGCATTATCTGTAGCATGCGTGTGAGGGGCTTGATAGTGCCTCGCTAGTTCGGGAAGGTGTCGATTGGAAATGGATCGGTTAAATCCCCAGTTGTGGTAAGTCGGGTTTTCAGCGGAGTGGCCAAGGAATGGTTTGTATGATAGTTATACTTGTTGTTTGTGTGATACATGTATGTGCCTGGTAGGGAGGCGAGTGTGGGCGAGGTCCCGTATCACACCAATAGCAGAGTATGGATGGTGTTCCATACCACATTAGAAGTAGAGCAGGGGCGAGGCCCAAGTTAGGAAAAGGTGAGTGTGGGATGGGCCCGTATCTCACTATTAGTAGGAGCGTGGACGGGGTTCCATGATTCATCAGTAGTAGGAAAGGGGTGAGGCCCAAGATAGGCGAGGCCTTAGAACAATAATCCAGTAGAATATGTTAGTTATGTGTTGCAATATGATTGTACGCTAGTATATGTTAGCGGGCGGGGCCTAAGGAAAACAGATCTGTACGCCGAGCGGGGATCGAAGCCAGGTGGGGCCAGGTGACGGACAGGGTCTGATAGTGGGCGAGGCCCAATGCAGTGGGCGGGAGCCTAGTATGTGGTTATGTGCTCAGTATTATGTATGACATGTATGGATCAGTAGATATGTATGGTATGCGGTAGGTTGGGGAACTCACTAAGCTTCATGCTTACTGTTTTCAGTTTTGGTTTCAGGTATTCAGTTTTCAGAAGAGGAGCTCGGGAGGGTTGCAGTGCACACACCATGGCAAGTTAGCCTGGGATGTTTACTCTGATAATTAAACAAGTGTTTTGGAAATGAAACTATGATTTGTCATATAAACCCTTTTTGTATGTCTTAATGACTTAACGCTATGGATTAGTAATGTTTTTAAAAGAAACTTTTGGACTTGAAATTTGTGGAATCATTTTGGTAATCAAGTTCCTTCCTTGCCTTGTTATTTGTTAGATCTCTTCTTGTCCCTCTTTATGAAATATTGGACCTAGATTGATGCTTTGTGGGATTTGGACGTCCCCAGGCTGGATCCCTTCAGATCTAGAGGTTTTTAGAGAAGGGAAATTATAAAGTTTGGAGCTTTATGCATCTAGGACTCCCCATGCAAGGTTTAAGGGGATGGTAGGAAGAAACGGAAATTCTTCAGAGCTGTGAGCTGTGAGGAGCTAGTCAAGTCGAAGTAGGGGAGAGCCATCCGTGTGGCCAAGGATAGAAGTAAGGGTGGTTTCGCTGTCTTGGTAAGGAAGGAAGCAGCTCAAGTGGCTGTTTGGATGGAGGATCAGGTTAGTTGGGAGTTGGAGAAACTTTCCAACCTTGAGTTTGTGTATTCATGTCTAGCGGGTGACTGGTTCGGGAAAACCAGGTCGCAGAGCCTTCGCCAGGTGTCAGTTTAGGCGGGATATAAGACTGTGGGGTAGCCACAACATTCCCCAACATCAAGTCATGAGGAAAGTGTCGTAAGACTGCGGGTAAGCCGTGGCGTTCATTAGAAGCTGAGTTGGCAGAGTATGAGCGGGGGCCCGTATCTCCGAGTTAGTATGATAAGAGACAGGAAAGTTTAGCAAGATGAGACTAGAGGAGGAGTGGGCCTGCATAGCCATGGATAGGTGAGACCTTTGGGAGAGGCCACTCCGAAGTGTAGTTGGGTGAGACCCGTGGGCGAGGCCCGTGTTTTTATAGCAGCAGGTGGGACCTAGTAGACTCTTTAGAGTAAGGTAGGGGGTCGAGGATCCAAGATCTTCTAGAGCCAGATTGCATAGGTTGGTAGAGCAGTTCATGTGGTTTCGATATCTTCTTAAGTCACTTAGAGCGGCTGTGGGCATGTTCTTGAGTTTAGTAACCGGTGAGGACCTGGTATTTTATTTTCGGTAATGGTAGATCGGTTGGGACCAGAATGGTCTCGGTTCATACGGTAGGAGGATGGAAGTCAGGATAACTTCAGTCAGGAATGATGTTAAGGGACTTAGGGCGGAGAGCAGTGAGCTGATCGGGTAATGCGAAGTTGCTCACGGTGAGAGCAAGTAAACTCAGAGCAATGGTATGGACTCTGTGGTATAGTTCCTGGTTGAGTCTTATCGGTAGAAGAGAGGGATCTGCTACTCGAAGGAAGTAAGTCATGAGTGTTGGTGTGGTGGCCAACACTGGGAGTGGTCGGGATTGCGGTTTCAGCAAAAGGTTTTTCATTGATCGAGATCGGAAAGGTTGTTTGCTTGTGGGAAGTGCCTTGGAAAGGCCAGTGTCAGTACAGGGAAGAGGGAGTGAACCCCTTGTGTATCAGTCTAAGTGTACTGGGAGTGCCGGTAGGGTGAAAGTGTTGTACTCGGAAGTAGTGGTAGTGGTATGCGGTTTTTAAGGAAGTTAACCATGGTGGACTTCGAGGACGAAGTCTAGTTTAAGTGGGGGAGTGTTGTAACACCCGGAATCAGGAAGACCAGGAAGTGAACGGGTAAAGCCTAAAGTTAAAGAGTCAACTCGCCGAGTCCAGGGAGGAACTCGACGAGTCGACGCGGGCTCCGTGTTGCATCTTAAGTGACCGACTCGCAATCCAGTAGAGTATGTTAGTTATGTGTTGCGAGATGATTATATGCTAGTATATGTTAGCGGGCGGGGCCCAGAGACAGGCGGGGCCTAAGGAAAACAGATATGTACACCGAGCAGGGCTCGAAGCCAGGCGGGGCCTGGTGGTGGACGGGGTCCGATAGCGGGCGAGGCCCAATGCAGCGGGCGGGAGCCCAGTATGTGGTTATGTGCTCAATATTATGTATGATATGTATGGATCAGTAGATATGTATGGTATGCGGTAGGTTGGGGAACTCACTAAGCTTCTTGCTTATGGTTTTCAATTTTGGTTTCAGGTATTCAATTTTCAGAAGAGGAGCTCGGGAGGGTTGCAGTGCACACGCCATGGCAAGTTAGCCTAGGTTGTTTACTCTGATAATTAAACAAGTGTTTTGGAAATGAGACTATGATTTGTCATATAATCCCTTTTTGTATGTTTGAATGACTTAACGCTATGAATTAGTAATGTTTTTAAAAGAAATTTTTGGACTTGAAATTTGGGATGTTACATTTAGTGTTTGGAACGCAGCGTCTTGCTTTTCTCCCCAGTTGTAGGTTACACCCTTCTGATTCAGGGCGGTAAGTGGTTTGGCAATATTTGAGAAGTTTTGTATGAATCTTCGGTAATAGCCAACAAGGCCCAAGAATTGTCGGATTTCCGTTGGAGTTCTTGGAGCTGACCAGTTCTCGATTGCCTTGATTTTGGAAAGGTCCATGTGTATCCCTTCTTTGCTGACCACGTGACCAAGGAAATCTACTTTTCAAATCAAAAATTTGCACTTTGAGAATTTTGCGTATAACTTCTCTGTCCTTAAAGTATCCAAGATCTACCGGAGGTGTTGGCTATGTTCTTCATTGCTCTTCGAATAGATGAGTATATCATCTATGAATACAATAAAAAATGTTTCTAGGAAGAATGACATACTCGGTTCATTAAGTCCATGAACACCGCTGATGCATTTGTTAATCCAAAGGGCATCACTACAAACTCGTAGTGACCATAACGAGTTCAGAAGGCCGTCTTAGGAACATATCCTTCCAGGACCCGCAGCTGATGGTACCCCTATCTTAAATCGATCTTTGAGAAGTAGCTTGCTCCTTGGATTTCGTTGAACAAACCTTCTGTGTGTGGTAGGGGATATCGGTTCTTGATTGTGAGCTTGTTTAGTTCTCGGTAGTCGATGCACATGCGAAAGGATACATCCTTCTTCTTTACGAATAGGAATGGTGATCCCCAAGGTGAGAAGCTCGGCCTGATGAATCCTTTATTTAGTAGCTTGTTTAGTTTGTTGGATAATTCCTGCTTCTCTGCTGGGGATAGACGGTACAACGATTTTGCTACTGGGGTAGCTCTGGGAATCAAGTCGATTCTGAACTCGACTTGACGTTCTGGTGGAACTCCTAGAAGATCTGCAGGGAAGACGTTGGGGAAATCGCAGACTTCTGGAATGTCTTTGATATCTTTCCTTTCTTTTTCCTTATCTACCACATGGGCTATGAAAGCATGGTACTCTTTGCGCAGGTATTTTTGGGCTTTGACGCAAGAGATGATATGTAAAAAATGGTATCGAGTTTATCACCATAAATGATAAGAGTTTTGCCATTTGGTTGATTAAGGCGAATGACCCTTTCGTGACAAATTATATTGGCATGGTGAAGGCTTAACCAATCCATACCGATGATGACATCAAAGCTTCTTATAGTGATTAGCATTAGATCGATTTGAAACGAGTGTTCATTTAAGTCTAGCGTGCAACCTATGTACATATCGTTTGTGCTTTCTGTTTTACCGTTTGCCATTTCTAATGTAAGTATCTTATTAAGTGATTGGGGGTTCTGCTTAAGTAAGTGTTTGAATTCATGGCTGACGAAACTCCTTTCCGCACCACAATCAAAAAGTATGCATGCGTAAGTGCTATTTAGGAGGAACGTACCCGTAACCACCATGGGATCAGCTATTGCCTCATTCTACCCTATTGCCAACACTCTTTCTACACCGCCAGCATTCCTTGACCTAGGGAAATCTCTCTTGTAGTGCCCAGTTTTGCCACACCCATAACATGCCTGGCCCATACCGACTCCAGTAACTTGGCTGATTACTTGTGCCGGTGCCTTACAGAAACGGGCAATGTGCCCTTTCCTGTTGTAGTTATTATAGTGCATTACCCTACAATTTCCTTTATGATGGAAATTGCATTTGCTACACTTTGGAAGGTTTCCAGCATATTGCTCTGCTAGTGTAGGGGCAACAGGAACAGCGGTGGGAGCAGTAGCGGCATGAACTGTCACTAGCTGCTGTTTCTTGGAAGGTTCTTGCGAAGGTTGACCCTTCCTTTTTGTTCCAAAACTTCTTCTTCTTGTTGTTGTTGGTATTGTTGTCTTTGTTGTTGTTGCTCTCCATGGGTTGCTTCATAATTGCAGTCATGAATCCTTGGCAGACACCATGGTCAATGAGGGACTGTGCCAGCTGTTTGGCACTATCAAAAGTAATTTTCTTGGAAGCTAGTACACTTCCTTGAATCTGGGGTGACAGTCCCCAAATATATCTCTCGATCTTCTTGCTCTCTAGAGAAACCATTCCCAGGTAAAGTATTGCTAAGTCACTGAACCTATTGGTATAGGTTGTGATGTCCGAGCCAACCATTGTAAGGCCCCAAAGCTCTTGTTTGAGCTTCTGCACTTCGCCCCTCGGGCAGTACTCTTGCATGACCATTTGTTTCAGGTTTTCCCATCCCATGGAGTTAGCCACTACCAGAGTTAGTGACTTGACATGGCCATTCCACCACGTTAGGGCTCGTTAGAGGAAGGACATGCAGCAAATTTTACTTTGATCCCTTCTTGGCATGAGCAGATTTCGAATAGTACTTCTGTTTTCTCTATCTATTGGGTTTGCTGTTGGTGAAGTCCTTGTAAGTGCATTCCCCGGAACGACCCTGATGTTGACCATTGGTAGAGTTATTTATTCCTCCTCCTGACCCATTGTTACTCATTTGTGTCATTGCAGCTGTGACAGCAGCTGTTACGGCTGCCTGGAAAACAACATTGTCCATTGATGGGGGTGGTGGTGGAGATGGTGTTGGTTTTCCTGTGGTACTGAAGCGTCGGGGATTTCTTCTTGGTGGCATGATTGTGACATAAGTTAAAAGACGGATTCTTGATAAGTTTTCAGAAATGATTATGGGAAGTCTTAGTATTATATGTTTTACGTTCCGGACACTACTGAATTTGTAAGTTAATTGCGAAATGGAAACTTATAATAATAAGTGTATGATTTTCCTTAGTATTTTAAGAATTTAATGAAATACCCAATGAAATAGTAAATGCATGTCAATCTCATTGATATTAATATTCGATACAATGATCAGGAAAATTTGACCTTAGCATAGGTCTAGAGTATATCAATTAAAATGGGAAAATTTGACCGCATTCAGACCCCTGAATTGTGTACTCACAACCCGTCGGGTTTACATACATAAGGAAAGAGTAGCACCAACGCTCTCTCGATAAATATATATATATATATATATATATATATATATATATATATATATATATATATATATATATATATATATATATATATATATATATATAGCACAAGAAGTATGCGCTCTACTCCGAGAGGGTGGTACGCTGCGGACCACAATACATTTTCGTGGAAGTCCGAGCTCGAGCTACTTGACGTTCAGCCTCGATGACGCGCCTCTCCATTGCGGCTTAGTTTTTCCGAAACTCCCTTACCTCAGCTCTAGCAACGATAATGTCTTTCTAAAGGGAAAAGGTGTGCTCTATTGTTCGATTATGTTCATCATCCAGGCGACGAAGACGTACCTCAGTGATTTGGGCAGTGACATCAACGTCCATGATTTGGTTGCCGTTTACCCTTGCTTGCTCGCCTTTATTGGCGATGCGACGAACCATGACAGGGAGCGCTCTGTTAGCTGAACCTCCGCTACTGAGGTTGTAAAAGCCTTGTCCCATGCCATAAGGTGGATGTTGTCCTTGTTCCCTGCTCCATCGTTTCAGATCTACAACCCAGAGGGGCGTCGGACCCTGAGAGTCCCGTTGGAGATTTGGTACTACCTGGGGAGGATTGTAAACCTTAGGTTCTAAGTCAGTGCCCTCATCACCAGCATCCTCTTCCTCTTCTTCGGGAGCCTTTTCTGGATCTTCCTCAGAAACCTCTTCGGGATACTCTTTTAGATCCTCCTCAATCCAACCTCCATTGCCTTGGTTTGGGTAGCAGGGATCCCCAGGGATATGAAATCCTACCATTTCATCTGATCAAGAATAGAGATAAGAAAGTTATATATAGAATTTGAGTGTAGGGAGAAAATTTTATGAGAAGACCTACACCGAGTCCTCCTATAATTACTTAGGTGCCGTTTGTTTTTTCGAAGAGAAAATTCATGAAGTCTGCGGACCACCTCTACAATCCTCTGTAGCAGAAGAGGTGGAACAAACGGTTGCAGTCTATAATAAGAAGCATGTTTGTTTTTAAACATCTGCAGACTACTACAGTAAATTGAAATTTAAAAACAAATTTTAAAACTTTGAAAGAATACTAAAAGGATTGAAAGAATACTAAAAAGAACATGTAAAAAAACAAAAATATAAAACTTTTTAAAAACAACTTAAAAAATATAAAAGAAGCTAACAGTTTTATTCTGAAAAAAAAAACTAATTTTAAAAAAGATAAAAAGAGAAAGTTATAAAAAAAATTAAGAAAAAATTGCAAAAGATGTCTACAAAATTCCTAAAAAATTACGCACGTTAAAAAAGATGCAATTAAAACTGAAAATATTATTAATAGAAACGATAAAAAAATTAAAAAAAAAAATCAAATTTAAAAAAAAAAAAAAAAAAAAAAAAAACAAGTTCAAAAATTTGTGGAAACTATAAAAAGAAATTGTATCAAATCCGTAAATAAAAATATAAGAAAATCAAAGCTTAAAAAAAGAAGTTTAAAAAAAAAATAAGTTATACCAAAATTCTAAAAAAATACTTGGAAAAAATCAAATTTGAAGAGGGAAGTCAAGTGTTGCGCCATGCAGCACACACGCAGAGGTTTTGTAGTCTGAAGTCTTCTAAAAAACAAACTGCTGCAAGAGGAAAAGTGTTGCGCGTGTGCTGCGCTTCGCAGCATAAAGTGGTTTGAAGAGGTTTTTGTAAAAAAACAAACAGCACTTTAGTGTATACGAATTGCATACAATTGAGATTGAATGGACCGTTGGATAAGTAGTTCACTCCAAGCCCACATCCAAACAAGGAAAAGATCTTAAAGTGAAAACATAAATCCTAAGCCCATGCAACCTCACTCATGTTGCACTTTGCAATTATAGCCCTCTCAGTGAAGGCTTTTAGTTTTTATAAGTTTAATTTTTATTTTATTTGATGATCCTAGTCCTAACTAAACGTCAGAGTTTACTCGCTTGTTATAGTTTTTATTGTGTCATAAATACTACTATAGTATTTAAATTTGTAGGTTTGATTCTAGTGTTACTTTGTTAAGTTTTTGACTTGTTGCTCACTACGACTATTCCACGATATACGTTGGTCACATCACGGATAAATATAATTGATCAGGCTATATTCATCCTAGATCTGATTACATATTCCAAGGCTTAGTCATAGTGTCGAACTTGTCTTAATACTTTTGTATGGTTCTAACTATGACATTAAACTGTTTCATGCATGAATTTGTACATTTATGAAAACTAACATTTTAATTTAATGAAGTATGGTAGGCGTGAAAGTGTTTTGTCAGAGAGTTTAGTCCCTTTGCATTTATAGTTTGTAATCTTATGTGGTTCGATATACTTATGTCACTATAACCAATGCTCTGATACCAATCTGGCACACCCCCAAACCAGAACGCGGAATCGTTCGAGGGCGGATGACTTCATGTAGTATCATAAGAGTTGAATAAATAGTAAAGAAAGCAAACACAACCATCATAACTATAATTCAAAAAGTTAAATTGTTGATTGTATTACATGTTTCAAAAGAAATTACATTATGATGATAAAATAAGTTTTAAATTGACGCTTTAGCGTCCCTTCCCAAAAGCTGTTGTTACCTGTATTACTGAATCCCTGAGAAATACAAGTAGTTTTGAAAAAGTGTCAACAATTAAGTTGGTGAGTTCGTAAGCGTTTTTGTATAAGAATTGTATGCATTTTTGTATAAAGTAACACAACTTGTTTCTAGAAAATCCAATATTTTCCATAAATGAATAGTGGTTTTAAAAGTTTCAAAAACTTGAAACGCATAAGTATTTTCCATACATAAAATAGTGTAAGTAGATTTATATATGTATATATAACTACTAAGGTGTTTAATAGCCCTGTAAATCAAATGTTTTAATACTTCATGTGAGTTTTATAACCGTACTATTGACCCAGACTGCCTGTAACAACATTCTTCAGGCGTTGGAATGATATGACATTTGTCACCCCAGACCTGCCGGTCCAACTGTAGCTAACCGTTTAGGTGCGGGATTGTCAATCCCGTATAGATCTATACACAAGTATCATGCTCTCCCTACAAGGGATTATAGTATTTAATACAGAACTTAAAATGCGTACACAAAAGTACGTGAAGTCAAATGTCTCACGAAGTTTGTATCAAATAGATATATGTATGAAAAGTCCATTTTTCTTGTAAATGTAAGTATTTCCTTTCTATATTGTTCATAGAGTGTAAAATATCATGAATATCTCTTAAACTATACCTATTATAGTTTTCCAAAAATGTATTTCATTTGCATGATAAACCTTAGTGTGTTACTAACCTTGCATGTAAAGTATAACATTTGTAATAATGTTACTTTACTTATCTAACATTTATAAACAAAATGTAGATAAAGCATTTGAAACTGTATGTAACAATTTGCATTTTAACATAAGTTTTTCTTGCGTTTCACTTGTATTTCTCTCCTTAAAATATAGTAAAAATGTGAAATATGGGGATATTAACTCACCTAGAAAGTGTGGTGATTTGATGAAAACAAGACTTTTCTCGGGCAACACTTTGATCGGATAGTGAAAACGTTTTCGGCAATCTCGGGGCTTCGAACCTTCATCGGAGCTTGGATATGTAACCGGGGTGTCGGGATAGTTTCGGGAGGCTTGAGAGTGAGAAAATATGGGTGAAAGGTTGTGAATTGGCAAAAGTAGCCGGAACCCTTGCATCTTATTTATAGGGATGGAGGCTGGCCTCATATACGAGGCGTACTCGCGTACGTTGGGCGTACGTCAGCGATGATATCACCCTTAGATGCCAGACATCGGATGGGATGGGCTAGAGTGCATAGGGGAGACGTGGTCAATCCGAGGCCTTGTATGGTGTACGTTGGGCGTACCCCCCTCAGTTTGTGTGCCTCAATCTTCTAAAATGCGTAACTTTTGCATATGAGCTCCGTTTATGACGTTCTTTATATCCACGCGTAGGTGAGAATATAATCTGCAACTTTCATATAGACTTCGTTGGCAAATTTTGAATTTATTTTGAATTATATATTTTTAATAGGCCGGGACAGGAAAAGACCGTTAAAAATTCATAACTTCTTCATCCGATGTCCGTTTTCGTCTGTCTTTTTGCCGCTGTATTACTATTGTCAAGATCTTCAAATCTCGTTTAGGTTGTGTCGGCTAAATATCGCTCAATCTCTATTTCGAATTTTATAGCTGTCTGTCGCTAGTCCGAAACTTAGAAAAATCCTAACTTCCTCATACGAAGTCAGATTTGGACGTTCTTTTTATGTACGTTCATGATTTAATGATATGTACGACATTCGTTTAGATACCTAAGGCTAAGAAGTATTTTATTGAAATTTTGCGTTTTATGCTTATAGTGTTTTACCGGTTTTGCTGTGGATTTTTGATTGGTGATAACTTCTTTGTTATAACTCAAATTTTTGTGTTCTTTATATTTATGAAAACCTTGTTACGGTATCTATTACTTTATGCAACCCAATTGAGACTTTGGAACATTTTATTTTTGACGTTATTTTTATTATATCAAAAGTAGATTACAATACTTGACTTAGGTCATTACATTGACTTGAAATATCGGCTTGTCACATGATGGATAGTGCCTTATTCCTTTTCCTTGTTTGATTGTGGTTTAGGGTAGAAGACTATTTGACATTCTATGTGATTCTATTTGTGTAAAACTTCCATGCATAGGGCAACCTGCTATGATTGACTTAAGTTTCTTGTTCGGCGAAGATTGAGAAATCCTAAAAGAGTCTAGGATTGGAGTTATACTCTATTCTGTGGATTATGTAATTGTTTTGGGGTTAATTAGAGGTATCATGTATGACTTTGGGGAAGGTACATGTAGGTGTGGATGGTAATATTGGGCCCGTACTACTGAAAGCACAGAACCTGTACCCGAAACAATATCAGACCTGGAAGCTCTAAGGATTCTGGTGAGGAGGAACCCCTTTCGAAGTTCCTAATAAATTCATATCATGTGGTATCTTTTCAGTTGAGGAAGATGATGATCACGTGAGGTTCAGTTTTAGGATCAGGATCAGGTTCAGGCTCTGGTGCAGAGCCCATTGATGAGAGGCTACATGATCTCATCGCGGCTGAGCTTACTCGTGGAATCCTTGATGCTACCCTGGTGATCATTTGTACCGTCAACGAAGGGATTATGGAGAATATGGAGGAGCGAATCAGGTCCTGTCGAGCCGAGATTATTAGGGGCTAGATTAGGACTCGAGCTCCCTCATTTAGGGAGTTAAAGGCGTATGGTGCGCCTAAGTTCTTTGGGGTTAGGGAACCCATCACTAGTCGACGCTACGTGGCAGACATGGAGAATGTCCACCACACGAGCTTTTTCCACGAGGCGGCAAGGGTGGGGTTCGCGTCTTGTATACTGAGGGATTAGGCGTGAGACTGGTGGGAGGAGGTTAGTCGCGGGGTGGGATCAACGGGTGTGGCTGAGATGACTTGGGAGGAGTTTGTGCGGAGGTTTGATATGGAGTTTTCACCAGCCATTGAGGTGCAACGATTGGTGAGGGAGTTCCAGGATCTTTAGCAGACGATAGAGACTGTGACATAGATCACCGCCAAGTTTAGAGAGATGGAGCTTTTGGTTCCGCAGTACACTGAAGATGAGGAGATGAAGAAGATGAGGTATCATTCCATGTTGAGGGATCATATCCGTGAGTTTGTGAGTTTTTCGGGGTGCAAGACCCTGAATGACATGGTGGAGAAGGCCTGGGAACGGGAATTTAAGTTCGAGCTTCGGACGAAGCGGAAGCCGGAGCAGGTTCAGGCAGCAGTGGCTCTGGCTAAGAATCCTAAGACTTCCGATCCTCCCAGTAGGGGCCAATAGGGTCGGGGCCGATGTGCAATGTGCGGTAAGCCGCACTGTGGAGCCTGTCGGGCGGCAGGCTCGACATGTTATGCTTGTGGCCAGCTGGGCCACATGAGAAGGGATTGCCCCAAAAAGGGCTTGATTTGTTTCCACTGCAACCAAAATGGTCATAAAAAAGGCCGATTGTCCAAGGTTGACTGGAGGAGCAGTGGTGGCACCAACGCCCACCACAATGAGGATTACTGATGGCTGCCCGGTCAAGCCAGAAGCTCCTGTGGTGAAGAACTGTGCTTTTCAGCTGACTACAGAGGAGGCTCAAGCAACACCAGACGTCGTGATTGGTATGTGATCTATTCCTGTATTATTTATTTTATTGTTTATGCTTATATTGTTATGATCTTGTATAGGGACCTTTTTGGTCAACGGATTGTCGGCCCATGTTCTTTTTGATTCGAGGGCTACCTGATCATTTGTATCTCTTGTGGTCAACAAGAAGTTTCGAGATGCTCCAGGAACTTTGGTTTCCCCACTCAAGGTGGATATTGTGGATGATCGTACCGTGAGCGTTGTGGGGGTATTTCGGAGGAATGTTATGAATATGTTCAGTAAGAGGTTTCCAATTGATTTGGTTTCGATTCCTTTAAGTGGTTTGAAAGTAATAATTAGGATGGACTGGTTGGGACCCAATAACGCCATGATAGATTGAGAGTGCTAGCTGGTAAGAGTTCAAAACCCAAATGGGGGAGAACTGGTTATCCATGGAGAGTGAGCCTCGCATGGGCTAACCCTTTGTTTGACTGCGAGGGCTAGGGGACTCCTATAGCAGGGTTGTTATCGTTTTTTGGCTTATGTCTTGGATACGAGGGTGGAGGCCACGTCAGGGATGAGTAGGGTACCTATTGTGCGATGTTTTCCTAATGTATTTACAAAGGAGTTACCTGGGGTGCCTCCCGAGAGGAAAGTGGAGTTCCGTAATGATTTGGTGCCTGGTGTAGCTCTGATAGCCAAGGCGTCGTATCATCTAGCTCTGTCTGAGATGCATGAGTTGTTTATGTAGCTCCAGGAGCTGCTAGACAAGAGATTTATTCGCCCGAGCAATTCCCCGTGGGGAGCACCGATCTTGTTTGTGAAAAAGAAGGATAGGTCGCACATGATGTGCATTGATTATCAGGAGTTGAGCAAGCTGATAGTGAAGAACCGTTATCCACTTCTGAGGATTGATGATTTATTTGATCAACTTCAGGGTGCATCTTGGTTTTCGAAGATTGATTTTCGGTTGGGGTACCACCAGATGAGGATCAGGGATGAGGATATACCGAAGACGACTTTTAGAACTTATTATGGTCATTACGAGTTTATGGTGATTCCATTTAGGCTCAACAATGCTCTAGCGACGTTCATGGATCTCATGAACCGAGTTTGTAGGTTGATACTGGATCGGTCTGTGATCGTTTTCATTGATGATATCTTGGTCTATTCTAAGACCAAGGAGCAGCATGAGCAACATTTTAGGGAGGTGTTGGAGACCTTGAGGAGGGAGAGGCTATATGCCAAGTTCTCCAAATGCGAGTTTTGGTTGCGTGAGGTGGAGTTTCTAGGGCACATCATCAACCAAGAGGGTATCTTGGTAGATTCGGCCAAGATTGAGGCGGTAATGCGTTGGGAGGTTCCGAAGAATGCATCCAAGATTTGGAGTTTCTTGGGTTTAGCGGGGTACTATCGGATATTTATTCAGTATTTCTCCAAGATTGTCGTAACTTTGACCCACTTAACCAAGAAGAGTGTGACCTTTCGGTGGGGTCCAGATCAGGAAATGGCATTTGAACATTTGAGGCTGAAATTATGTGAGGGCCCAATTTTGGCGCTAGCCGAGGGATTGGATCATTTTGTGGTGTATTGTGCACCATTTTCACTGATCACAAAAGTGTGAAATATTTGATGGATCAACAAAATCTTTAATATGAGGCACAGGAGATGGTTAGCTGTGGTTAGAGATTATGACTGCAAGATTTTGTATCATCCCAGGAAGGTCAATGTGGTGGTCAATGCTTTGAGTCGCAAGGAGACAAATGCTCTGATTTGAGATGTTTGTTTGAGAATGAAGATTACCTCACCATTGATGGATATGATCAAAGGGGAACATGTGGAGGGCTAAAATAGGAGAATTAGAAGACAGAGCAGATTTGGGGGCAGATTCCATTGTTTGTTCGAGACAGTCGGGGGTTATTGAATCAGTGTGGTAGGGTTTGGGTTCCCGCATTTGGAGGAGTGAGGCAAAAGATCTTAGAGGAGGCGCATAAGTCCAAGTTTTCTATCCATGTGGGGGAAACGAAAATGTATCGAGACCTAAGATTGAGTTATTTGTGGCCCTGCATGAATCGGGAAGTTGTGCGGTTTGTTGAGCGGTGTTTGACCTGCAGGAAGGTCAAAGTCGAGCATTAGATATCTCACGACAAGGTTCAGCCACTACCCATACCCATGTGGAAATGGCAAAAGATCACCAAGGACTTTATCAAAAAATTGCCTAGGACGACGCGGGGTGTTGATTCAATTTGGGTTATTGTGGACAGGTTGACCAAGAGTGCTCATTTTATTCTGATTTCCGAGAGTATCTCCGTCGAGAAGTTAGCATATATTTATGTGCGGGAGGTGGTGGTCAGGCACAGAGTGCTGGTATCTGTGGTCTCGGACTGTGATGATCAATTCACCTCCAGAGTCTAATCTGGAGGAAGTTTCATGAGGAATTGGGTACTAAATTGCATTTCAACACTGCTAACCATCCTAAGACTGATGGTAAGAGTGAGCGGACGATCCAGATGCTCGAGGATATGCCCCGAGCATGTGTATTAGACTTTGGAGGGAGTTAGGATACTTACCTTCCACTAGTAGAATTCTCCTACAATAATAGTTATCATGCTAGTATTGACCGACCCCCGTTTGAATGATGTATGGCCGGAGGTGTAGGATTCCAGTTTGTTGGGGGGGGGGGGGAGGTGGGGCATCGAGTCACGGGAAGCACCAGAGTGGTGCTTAAGACCACTGAATTTGTGAAACCCGAAATTTTTTTGCTTTGAAGACACAATCAATCAACTCAACTGAGTGTCAAACTCTTTAGTACTGAGTTCTAGCCCGGTTAAAGGTCATTCTAAGAAGTTTTGAGCCTAATACACTTAAGGAATAAGTGTTAGAAAGTACCTGCTAGAACCATAGTGTAGCAAATCGAACCTTAACCTCATCTAAATGAGTTCACGACCACAAGACCATGAGTTTACGGCCGTAAACTCATGTGGCCGTAAACTCAAGAGCATATATAAGGCATTGGATCATTTCTAGTCATTTCTTCCTTCCTTGGTCGATTTTCCTCCAAATCCTCTCAAGTATCATCAAGACTTTCTTCCTAGATCTTCAAAGGATATAAGTATTCTTCCTAGATTTGTTGATACATCTCTTAAGCTAGTATCCTTACATGATTTCATCCATGAAAATCATGTTTGTTTAGATCTTCAAGTTTCACCAAGAACACACACTAGTGTTCTTGGCCAATATCAACCATTTCAAGCTTCTATATCATAGGTACTCTTCCCTATGCTTCTTATCTAGTTAGTATCCATGCTTAGAGACTTGAAAACATCAAGAACACAAGGACAAAAGGAGTTTATGGCCAAGCCATCTCCCAAGGCCGTAAACCCCTTTAAGGTTGCCATTTTGGCCATAAACCCTCCTAGATGCAAAGATAGTGACCCAGGACCCTTCATGGATGAGATTAGGACCTTAAACTACTCTCATAAACATAAATGGTCATGAGTTTACGGCTGTAAACTCCTTTGGGCCGTAAAATCATCAAAAGCATCAATGAAGGTGGTCTTCCTCATCCTAGTGTAGAGCAAAAGTCCCTAAAGCTTCCCTAACCTTCAAACTTGATATTATACATGAGTGACCATAAGTTTACGACCGTAAACTCCCTTGGGCCGCAAACTGTCACACCCCAAACCATGAACGGCGGAAACGTTCTGGAGCGGAGGACATCATGTATAGTATCACAACAATGAATAGTTGTAAACAAGCAACAACGTAATCCATTGCATTAATAATATAATTTTAATACAAGTGTTCTGATATGTCTAATAGACACTAAAGTATAAATCAAAATGAATGATGAGTCTTGAACGAGCTCCATCTTCTCTAAACCTTGCATCGGTACCTGTCTACTGTTGACCTGAGGATACAAGTTATTTTGAAAGAGAGTATCAGCTTTAAAGCTAATGAGATCATAAGTAATTTAGTTTCTTAATTTGTAAGAAAGTATTTGTAAGAATGTGAAGTGTAAGTATGTAAAAGTTTTGAATATCTTAGAAAACCCTATGCTTCCTACTAAAAGTAGCCTTCTACCAAGGCATCTAGTATTTGACTGTTTCTCTTGTCAAAGTGAGTATTTTCCCAAATTTGCCTATCATTAACCAAAAATATAGTTTCTACATTACCGTGCATCGTGTGAATGTTTACGAAGTGAATGTAATGGGAAAATGAAATAGTACTATAGTGTAGTATCAAATAACTACTACCGCACTAACTACCTTAAATCTATTGTAATTTAAAGTAACATGTGATCGACCTGTATCCTGCTACCTTAAATCTATTGGCACCCGTAGACTTGCAAGTCCCACTGTAGCGAGCAGCAAGGTGTAGGGTAGTCAATCCAGTATAGATCTATACGCAAACTCATACGCTCCCCAATTAAGGAGATTCTAGATACAAAAATGGTCATGGCAGGAAGTGCCATGACCTGTTTAATGGTTCACATAACTGCATGAATGTATATGTAATGAATACTAGCTATATTGTATGTTCTCCCTCTGTCTAGCCTGTATGTTCTTTCTATATAGCATAGTAATGTACTGTGTGTACTAGCTGTAATGTGTGTTCTCTCTCTCTAGCATGTATAGTAATGTACTGTGTGTACTAGCTGTACTGACTAATGAATGAACTGACACATTGTATGTTTCATTGTTCTAGTAATAGTTTTAGTATCTTCCTAAACTACCCATATGGTAGCTTACTAGTAATGTATAATCATGTTTGTAAACCCTTGCTACCCAAAGGTATGGAACTGGTTAAAAGAACTTTTATGTCTATATACGTATACATAATATATAACTAATAGATAGATGACCTTCGGACGGATAACCGATGCCTTAAAGGCACAACCAACGAGGAAAAGGAGATAAAGCGAGCTAGTCTTTAGTAAGTCCTTTAAACATTACTTATATAACTGTACATATGTAGGCATGCAATTGACAATATAAAAGTATAAAAGAAGTTTTGTAATACCTTTGAAAAGTTTTATAACTAGGAAAAGATGACTTGATGTCAGTTTGTAGAACGATTTGAAAACAGTTTGTTTGATGAGAACAGTTTAAAGTATAAGGAAACCTTTGTTTTGAAATACAATTGTAACAGAGTTTGAAAAGAAACACTCAGTATGTAAGACAGTTTGATAAAGAGTTTTAAACAAGTAAAAGCGTTTTGGAAAGCCATTTGAAGTATTCTGTCTGGTAAAACAGCTAAAAGAGTAGTAAATCCATTTGTATGCTACTTATTAATCACATGTGATTGGTATAATAACTAGCATGGTTCAACTTGTATCCCCCCATAAGAGCATTTAAAAACATTTAAAATATTGATTAAGGGGTATGAACTCACCTATAGTTGGTGGTTTGGATGTATTGACTGCCGTAGGATGCTAAGTGCAAAGTGAAGACTTATACACACTCAAGGATCTTTGTTAACATATAGTAGGACATATATGTATCCAGTTATTCTATAAACAACTAATTAACTAAGTTGAGACATCCTAGGACATGATAAACACTTTATATAAATGTTATAAGTGCTAAGGAGTGCATCTAAGCGTTGTAGGACAAGGCCATTGAGTTTAGGGTTCAAAAGAGCCCCTTTCATGAGTTTACTCCCTAAAGATCATAACCCATTGAGTTTACGGTCGTAAACCCTTGAGTTTACGGCCGTAAGCTGATAACCTTTTGACCATTTGTTGATTTGAAGTCTTCTAAGTCATTCCATGCATTCCTACTTCATGTTTAAGCCTTAGGAAGTGTTTTTGGCATCAATACACTCCTAAATGGAGTTTTCGGCCCATGGACCATTTCTCCATGTTTTTTCTGCCGTAAACTCCTATGGACCATGGTATTTTGATGTTTTCAAGTCTTAAACACTTCAAGGTAAAAGTCTAGGCTAGATTCTAGGCATAAGGAAGGAATATGGGTCATCATAACACATTTTGGGGTGTTTACGGTTTTGGCAGATCCCCAAACCGTAAACACATATAAATGAGACATTTTGGTGACTTTTATGTGCTAAACACATCAAGGTAAGGTTCTAGGTTAATTTCCAAGGCTTATGAAAGGATAAGGCACACTTTGGCACCAAAATTAGGGTTTACGGCCCAAGATGTTCTTGGACCATAAACACCCTAGATCCTTGATTTCTTGGGTGCTTTCTTGGTGTTTAGAAGTGTGACAAAGCTTATAAGACTATAGGATAGAAGCACTTACAAGGTAGAAGCTTGAAAAGGTGCTAAAAGTCCAAGAACACTAGTGTGTGTTCTTGGTGAAACTTGAAGATTGACCCTTTTGGAATGATTTCATGGTTAGAAGTGTGTTAAAACACTAGATTAAGTCATATAACAACTTAAGAAGGCTAGAAACACTTACTAGATTGAAGATCTTGAAAAACTTTTGGATGATATTTGAGAGAGAATTGGATTTGGATCTTGAGATTTGGAAAAAGTGTAAATAATGACCAATTGTCATATATACTCCCAGATTTAGGGTTTTTGGGTGTAAATATTTTATTCAGGCAGTAAACTCTAATTTCTTGGAGTTTTGGAATAACAGTGTTGCACAATAAATCCTAGGGCATCCTCTCTCCTGATATCACCCGAACTGTAAATCCAAAATTACTCAAAGTTGTTCCAGAAAGTTTGAAACTTAGCAGCAACTTTTCTGACTTCTATTGAATTGAAGGGTTGTAAAGAATAGAAATTTCGGTTTGTCACATCATCCCCCCATTATAAACAATTTTGTCCCGAAATTAGAATTTAGGTAAGGAAGTAGGACTGAATAATCGAGCCAAGAAGTGGGGATACTTCCTAAATGATTGATTCTCGCGCTCCCAAGTGAATTCGGGTCGTTGGTTGGCATCCTAACGGGCCTTCACTAAAGGGAAACGACTATGAATCGTTCGCATGACCTCTCGGTCCATGGTCACTACGGTTCTTCCACGTGGGTGAGGCTCTTGTGGGACTCGATCTCTTCGAGTGGGATTTCAAGAGTCTCGTCGGATCGATACTTTTTACATGTTCGAGACGTGAAGGGTAGAATGTACGTTACTAAGCTCGCGGAGTAGGTTTTGTTTGTGAGATACAGGACCGATTCTGGTAAGAATTTCAGAGGTCCTAACTATCTTGGATTTAGCTTTTCACGTTTTACGAATCATATTAAGCCTACTTAGAGTGAGACTTCCAAAGGAATTTTGTTTCTCACCTGGAGTTCCAAGGGTTTCTCCCTTTTGCTTCATTTCCCAGTCAAGGGTCGCTGCTTTCTGGGTCAAATTCGTATGAGGTCCCGTAATTTACGAGGAGTTCTAAATGAACAATGACATTAGGTCTGCGAGACCTAGAATTTGGCGAATTTCCGTCAGCGTCTTCAGTGCCGACAAATTCTCAATGGTTTTGATAAATTGAAAGAGTCCTCAAGAATTTCCACATCACTAATAGTGTGTCTTAGGAATTTGACTCTTCAATTCCAAAACTCGTATTTAGAGAACTTCGTGCAAAGTTTCTCTGATCACATTGTTTCCATGGCTTGTTGTAGATGCTCTTTATGATTTCCTTCTCACTACGAGAGTAGATAAGTAAGTCATTTACAAAGATAATGACGAACTAATCGAAGTAAGAATGACGTACCCTATTCATTAAGCTCATGAATACTACGGGCGTATTGGTCCTATCCGAGGGGTATCACTACGGACTCGAAGTGTCCGCATCGAGTTCGGAAGGTCGTCTTCGGGACATCCTTCGCTAACACTCGAAACTGGTGATATTCGGATCTCAAGTCCATTTCTGAAAGGTAGTTCGTTCCTTGCGTTTGCTCAACCAATTCATCTGTGCGAGGCAGAGATAACGATTTCTAATGGAAATCTTGACGGAGTCCCCGATAGTCGAGGTACATATATTACAATCCGTCTACTTCTTGAAGAATAAGATCGGAGCTCTCCAGGGCGAGAAGCCTGGTCTTCCAATTCTATTGCTGAGTAGTTCGCTAAGTTGTCCGGACTGTTCTTGTATTTTAGCAGGTGTTAGACTGTAGGGCGATCTGGTTAAAGGAGTCGTACCGGGTTCTAAGTTTGTTAACATGACGATGCGATTACTCGTAGTCTTGGGCAATCTCCGTCCATAAGTTCATATTAAGAATTCATACGTGGTTCATCAATCACAGTCTCGTATATTCGAGTCGTATATAGTTAAGATTGAAAAGGTAGTCGAATAAATGATTCTTCTTTAAGCTCACATCCCAATGAGGAAAAGAAGTTAAAGGGGAATCATCAATTTTAAACCTGTAGAACCTTGATTATATACCACCCTTGTGTATACATTATTCCGCGATAGATCAACCGTACTGATCTTTGGATTGAACTTGACGTACTGTACGAGTGCTACTTCGGGGATTTCTTCGGAAAAGAAAAGAAACATGAGGTACTCTAAGCATGAGTACTTCCAAGTTTTGAAATGACGGCTTCGTTAAAAAGGCGTTTACTGAGAAAGAGATTTGCGTACGAAGCTGGTATTGTGCGGATCAAATTGAATCTAGTTGCATGGTAATATCGGACTCACTTGGAAATAAAGACATTAGACTTGATCATAAAGGAATTACAGACATAAACCAACAGTGCAACTTTTGACCGAGTTAGAGTACTATAGATTCACTACAAGACTATCGCTGCAAACTAGGTATACTACAAAAGACAAGTATACGCAGCACGAGCATCCCTTTACTGACTGGATCTCGCAAAAGATAAGACTCGAGTTGCACTAGCTTTAAACAGTTTATAAGTCTGTTACAACGAACGTCTTAGATACTCTAACGAGGGTCCGACGTAGTTTCTCCTACAGCTGTGATCCTGAGAATCTTCACGTCTGTGCCCGATTTCTTTGCTATTGGAAAGTCCTTCTTGAGATGTCCCATCTCTCCACATAAATGACATATATGGCTAGCGCCAACATTGGTGGTGGAAGTGAAGTTTCGAGTAGGAGTTATGGGGACACGGTTGCTTTCATTGATCTTCTCTTTTGGACAATTTCTATAATAGTCCCCTGCCTCACCGCAACTATAACAAACTAGGCTAGCTCTAGTGGTGGAGGTAGTTCTAAATAAATGAGTGATGTGCCCCATCTTGTTGAAATTGTTGCATTGCCGTACTCGACGAATTCTGTCACACCCCAAAACCAAGAACGGCGGAAACATTCTGGGGCGGAGGACGTCATGTAAGGTAATCACAACACAGTAAATGTAAATAGGCAAACAACATCATCCATTGCATTAAATATATAATTTTAATACATGCGTGTTCTGTACAGTTTTAGACACCAAAAATATAACATAAATCAAAATAATAAAATGATGAGTCTTGAGTACGCTCCATTATCTCAAAAGCTGGCATCGGTACCTGTCTACTGATGACCTGAGAATACAAGTTATTTTTAAAGAGTTTATCAGCATTAAGCTGGTGAGTTCATAAGTATTTTAGTGTCAATGTTCGTTGTCAAAAACGTTTGAACCTGTCTCAATGTATAAGTTTGTAAAAATGTAAGTAAATGTTTAAAAGTGTTTGCAAAAGTTTGAATCTCTCAGAAAATCCTATATTTTCTATAAAAGTAACCTTCTACCGAGGCTTAAATGTTTTGTAAACTCGTTTGTTGTAAAAGTGTGTAATTACCCAAGTATAACTATCATTTGATAAAATATAGTTCATACATTAATGCTTAAGTGAGATTATCACCAAAATATGTAATGGGTAAATCATTATAGTACTGTAGTTTTGTATAATAAGAACTACTGTTGTACTAATTACTACTACCTTAAACCGGATTTATATTAAGGTATAATGTGATAATTGCACCATACTATCGACTGATAACAACGACATAAAGAACGGTCGTAATAACGGAATGACGTTTGGCACCCGTAGACCTGCAGGTCCGGCTGTAGCTAGCAGCAAGGTGTAGGATAGTCAATCCAGTATAGATCTATACGCAAACTCAACGCTCTCCCTCCAAGAGAATTCTGGCTACAACTCGGGCCATGACATTTAAGGCATGCTCCGATACAGTGGATCACATTTGTTATCGTATTCTTGCATATCTGATGAAATGTTTCTTGTTCTAGTATAGTTGTATATGTTCTCGTAGTATAGTTGTATATATTCTCTTCCTAGTATAGACTCATGAATGAACTGACTCATTGATCTAGCAGTTGTAATAGTATGGTTCTGTGTTACCCCGATGGTAACTTGTTAATGGTGCGTCTAGTACGTATGGTTATGGAAGTACTTTTATGTCTATATATGTATATTTGATATGTAATTAACATGGAAACGACCTTCGGATGGTCACCCAAAATCCCACCAGACCACATCCAAATCGAGGAAAAGGAAATAGGGTGGATGGCCTTCCTAAGCCCTTTAAACATTATTTATACGTCTATACATATATGGGCATGCAATTTATAATATAAAAACATAAATAAGTATTTATAAGACATTTGAAACATAAGTATTATTTTTAAAGAAAGATTGACTTGATGTCAATCTATAAAACAATTAGAAGGCGTAGATTTGATTAAAACAGATTAAGTATAAGGAACATTTGTTTAAATCACAGTTGCAGTGTAAATTCGAAAAGTAAATGGGTTTGGAAAACATTTAGAAGTAAAACAGTTTGATAGGTAGTTTGAATAGTGATAAAATCATGGTTTCCCTAGTTATTAATCACATGTGCGTAATGCAATCACATGTGATTGAAACAATAACTATAAGTATTTAACTTGTATCCCCCCCCCCCTTGAAAGCATATAAAAGCATTTAGAATATTTAAAAAGGTTGATTAAGGGGTATGAAACTCACATGATTGATTGAAGAAAGCGAGATGGAAAACCGGGCAGAGTTTCGTCTCGGAAAACGGATTTTCCTCGGGATTCTCAGGAATCTCAGGAGTAAAATCGACCCTCGGGACTTGAGCAAAAAGACCAGAGCTTCGGGTTATAACGGGCACGGAAAACGAGGCAAGGTTGTGAGAGAGAGAAGAGAAATGAGCAACATTTTTAGAAAGCCTCGCATCCTATTTATAGGAAGGCTGAACTGCCTCCGTACGCGGGGCGTACGCCCGTACGCAGCGCGTACGCGTACGTCATGCATGACCGAAGCCTCGACTGCCTCGGTTCGGATGGGACGGGTTGCTGGGTACGCGGGTCGGATGGGACGGCGGGTCGGACGGGACAGCGGGTCGGATGGGTCGGACGGTTTAGAATTCTTCGGATAGTGCGACGTGGACGATCCGAGACCCTCGATCTCAGTACGCGGGGCGTACGAAGGTACGCAGGGCGTACTTCGGTCCAATCCAATGACTCCCCTTCGGATATTACCGGGAATTTATAATTAAATTTACATTTATTATAAATAAACTTCAAATATTCATATCTCCCTCATACGAACTCCGTTTTTGACGTTCTTTATATCCACGCGAAGGTGAGACCATGATCTACAACTTTCGTTTAGATTCCGTTGGCAAATTCCGAAATTATTTTTATTATTTATTTATTAAAATGACGTGATTAAGGAATTTCTTCAAAATTTCATAACTTCCTCATCCGAAGTCAGATTTGGACGTTCTTTTTATGTACGCAAACCTTGATATGATTCCTACTACTTTATTTAATCCGAACAAGATTTTAGGAAGGTTACATTTTGACCTAATTTTGATCGGTTTTACATTACATTGACTCGAAATATCGGGTTGTCACATCATCCCCCCGTTAGAAGGAATTTCGTCCCGAAATTAGAATTTTAAGCAAGGTAGAAATTACAAATAACTAAGCAAAAAGGTGAGGGTATTTCAGTTTCATCTGATCCTCACGTTCCCAAGTGAATTCCGGTCCTCGCTTGGCATTCCAGCGAATCTTCACGATAGGGATACGGCTTTGCTTTGTCTGCTTGACCTCACGGTCCATGATCTCTACAGGTTCTTCCACGAAGTTGAGGCTCTCGTTGATTTCGATCTCGTCGAGTGGGATTACAAGAGTCTCGTCGGATAGACACTTTTTCAAGTTAGATACGTGGAATGTAGAATGTACGTTACGAAGTGCGTCTGGTAGTTCGAGTTTGTAAGCTACGGGGCCGACTCTTGCAAGAATCTCGAAAGGCCCTATGTACCTCGGATTAAGTTTTCCACGCTTGCCGAAGCGTATCAAGCCCTTCCAGGGTGAGACTTTGAGGAGGACTCGGTCTCCCACCTGAAATTCCAAAGGTTTCCTTCGCTTATCAGCGTAGCTCTTCTGTCGGTCTCTAGAGGTTTTCAATCGTTCACAGATCTGAACGATTTTCTCTGTTGTTTCCCGAATGATCTCCGGACCGGTGAGAGTACTGTCGGAAGTTTGCCCCCTGGCTAATTGGGTATCACCCACCTCAGCCCAGCACAGAGGGGATCTACACTTACGGCCGTAGAGAGCTTCAAATGGAGCAGCCTTGATGCTCGTGTGATAACTGTTATTATAGGAAAACTCGACAAGGGGTAAATGAGTATCCCATGCCTTCCCAAAGTCAATCACGCAGGCTCGCAACATATCTTCTAGAGTTTGGATGGTCCTCTCACTCTGTCCGTCGGTCTGAGGATGGTAGGCTGTGCTCATGTCCAACCTCGTTCCTAGGGAATGTTGTAGTGATTGCCAAAATCTTGAGGTGAACCTACTATCTCTATCGGAGATAATGGACATAGGTACACCATGCAGTCGTACGATTTCCCTAATGTATGTTCTCGTAAGTTTCTCCATCTTGTCGGTTTCTTTGATAGGCAGGAAGTGTGCAGACTTGGTCAATCTATCAACGATGACCCATATGGTGTCAAGTCCACCCGTCGTCTTGGGCAACTTGGTTATGAAATCCATAGTGATCTGCTCCCACTTCCATTCTGGGATCTCTGGTTGCTGCAATAAACCAGAGGGCTTCTGGTACTCGACCTTAACCTTTGCGCAAGTAAGGCATTTACTTACGAAGGTAGCAATCTCTGCTTTCATATTAGGCCACCAGTATAGCTTCTTAAGATCCAGATACATCTTATTTGAACCTGGGTGGACGGAATACCGAGCGTTGTGCGCCTCGGTCATGACCAAGTCTCGGAAACCACCATGTTTCGGTGTCCAGATCCGGTTCATGAAATATAAAGCTCCGTCACCCTTGGCTTCTAAATTCTTGTCCATTCCTCTAAGGGATTCACTTGACACATTTTCAGGTTTCATGGCCTCAAGTTGAGCCGCCTGAATTTGCTTAGTCAGGTGTGAATGGATGGTTATCGATAACGACTTGACTTTGCGACCAGAATATTCCTTCTGACTTAGGGCGTCTGCTACTACGTTGGCTTTACCCGGATGATAACGAATATCGCATTCGTAATCACTGAGTAGTTCGACCCATCGTCGTTGTCTCATGTTGAGCTCCTTCTGATCGAAAATGTGTTGTAAACTCTTGTGGTCGGTAAAGATAGTGCTCTTCGTTCCATACAAGTAATGTCTCCAGATCTTCAGAGCAAACACTACTGCTCCTAGTTCAAGATCGTGGGTCGTGTAGTTAACCTCGTGTGTCTTCAATTGTCTCGAGGCGTAGGCGATGACCTTACCTCGCTGCATCAGAACACATCCGAGCCCTTGATTCGATGCATCGCAATAAACTACGAAGTCTTCTATTCTTTCTGGAAGGGATAGTATTGGTGTGGTGCACAAGGCTCGTTTGAGCGTTTGGAACGCTCTTTCTTGTTTCTCTTCCCAGTCAAAGGCCATGCCTTTCTGGGTTAGGGTTGTAAGAGGCTTCGCTATTCGTGAGAAGTTCTGAATGAACATGCGGTAGTAGCCAGCGAGACCTAGAAATTGACGAATTTCTGTAGGCGTCTTCGGTGCTGACCAGTTCTCAATGGCCTTAATTTTGGATGGGTCCACGTGGATTCCCTCTTCGCTTACCACGTGTCCTAAGAATTCGACTCTTCGGATCCAAAATTCACATTTCGAGAACTTCGCATAAAGTTTCTCTTTTCGTAATGTCCCTGGAACTTGTCGTAGGTGATCGCCATGTTCTTTCTTACTTTGGGAGTAGATTAGGATGTCGTCAATGAAAACGATGACGAACTGATCCAAGTAGGGTCGGCATACCCTATTCATCAGATCCATGAAGACTGCGGGCGCATTGGTCAATCCGAATGGCATCACCATGAACTCGTAGTGTCCGTAACGAGTTCGGAAGGCTGTCTTCGGTACATCCTCCTCTAGCACTCGCAACTGGTGATATCTGGATCTCAGATCAATCTTAGAAAAATAGTTCGCCCCTTGCAGTTGGTCGAATAGATCATCTATGCGTGGTAGAGGATAACGATTCTTGACCGTCAGTTTGTTGAGTTCTCTGTAGTCAATACACATACTGAAGGATCCGTCCTTCTTCTTAACGAACAAGACCGGTGCTCCCCAAGGTGAGAAACTCGGTCTTATAAAGCCCTTGCTGAGCAGTTCGTTAAGTTGACCAGAGAGTTCTTGCATCTCGGCTGGTGCTAAACGGTAGGGCGACTTGGCTACTGGGGTAGCTCCTGGGACTAAGTCGATTCTGAACTCGACTTGTCGTTGCGGAGGCAACCCGGGTAGTTCTTCTGGGAAAATGTCGGGGAAGTCGCTCACTACTGGGAGGTTCTTTAGTTCTTTCGTTTCTAGGTTCGTGTCGACGACGTGAGCAAGGAATGCGTGGTATTCCTTACGCAGGTATTTCTGTGCTTGAATACTTGATATGATGCGAAGACTTGCACCGGGTTTGTTGCCATAGACTATAAGAGTTTCGTTAGACGGAAGGTTTAGACGGACTGCTTTCTCGAAGCACATGATGTCTGCACGATGAAGGCTTAACCAGTCCATGCAAATGATGACGTCGAAACTTTTTATTGAGACTGGCATGAGGTCGATTGGAAATGAATGGTTATCTAGAGTTAGGGTACAACCTAAGTATATGCTACTCGTATTTTTAGTTTTTCCATTAGCCATTTCTACTGTGAATAGTTCTTTGAGTGCGTGCGGTGGTTGATTAAGCATGCGAGCAAATTTATGGTTTACGAAGCTTCGCTCCGCTCCACTATCGAACAGAATGCATGCATAGGAGTTATCGAGGAGGAACGTACCGGTCACCACTGTCGGGTCAGCAACTGCTTCCCCGTGGCCAATAGCTAGTACCCTCCCTGCTCCTCCCGCATTCCTCGCTTTGGGGCAGTCCCTCTTAAAGTGGCCTGCTTCACCACATCCATAGCAGGTTGGGCTCGCGCCAGAGCCAGGGACTTGGTTGATAGGTTGTGCCGGGAACTTACAGAATCGGACGGTGTGTCCTTTCCTGTTGCAGTTAGAGCACTGCAATTCACGGCAGGGGCCGTTGTGGTGGTAGCTGCATTTGTTGCACTTGGGCGAACTTCCAGCATACCGACTTACCGGAGCAGTAGTAGCAGCAGTAGGGGTTACTGCGGCATGAATTGCCACCAATTGCTGCTTTTTGGCAGCCTGATGCTTCTTCCTTTCATCCCAGAATTTCCGCTTAGTATCGGCGGGTTTGGAGGGTTCCGGGATGGCTAGGGTGGTTGTGGTTGCAGGGGTTTTGACTCCATGGTCAATGAGTCGTTGTGCCAATCGTTTGGCACCGTCGAAGGTAGCGGGGTTTGACACTAGCACATTCCCCTGATACGGAGGCATTAGCCCCCATATGTACCTCTCGATCTTCTTCCCCTCGGTGGGAACCAAATTGGGGCAGAGGGCCACCAGCTCGCTGAATCGGGCAGTATAAGCGACCACATTGGTGCCCTTCATCGACAGGTTCCAGAGTTCCTGCTCCAGTTTCTGGATCTCGCCCCTCGGGCAGTATTCCTCAGTCATGAGGTCTTTCATTGTTTCCCAGCCCATGTCGTTGGCTACGACGAGAGTTAGTGCTTTGACATGGCCGTTCCACCACGTTAGGGCTTTACCCTCAAAGGTGCATGTGGCATATTTCACTTTGCACGCAGCAGGGCATGAACAGATTTCGAAGACTGATTAAGTCTTCTCGAACCATTGCGAGAGAGCAATGACTCCGCCGGTGCCATAGAAAGGCTTCGGCTTGCAGTTTGTAAAATCCTTGTAAGAGCACTCCCTTGAGCGCACAGGGATTTCGATCGGGATAGATTCCACAGGGGTTCCACCTCTGCTGGCATCAGAAGAGTGATACTGAGCCATGGCAGTTGCCACTGCTGCAGCTACGACAGCATTCAGGGCTACAGTATCGATGACCGGAGGCGGAGGAGGTGGTGGAGGTGCAGGATTATTCCTATTCCTGGGAGACTTGCGAGGAGGTATCCTTCAGCTATAAGTTTATAAAGATAAGAAAGATGGTAAGAATCAATTTGTAAGCAACGTGAGAGTGACACATGGACTAACTAACCATAGTCCAACAGTTGAAAGAGTGCTTGAAACCACAATAAGAAATATTAGAAGGAAAGCATAAGTGTATAGATTTTTCCCAGATAGATAGATCTCAAAAAAATACTAGCATTACTGATGTAATAAGTTCAGGGAAAATCGACCTAACAGTAGGTCATACATCATACCATATAGAAAAGTTTGACAGTTCTTAGATTTCAAATTTGAGTACGGAAGTTAGAAACATTTTACACACAAGTGTTACTTGGAGCACAGATGTTAAAGGCTATCCTTTAATTAAAAGACGGAGATGTACTAGACATCAACCAACGGCGATGGGAAAGTCCCGGGCGAGTACTGCGGTCGGATACTTGACGAAACACCTCTTGAATGGGTCGATCCTGAGTCCTCTGACGAGCTCGAAGTTCCAATATTTCAGCTCGTGAGGCAGCCAACTGCTACTACAGGGTTTTATTTGTCCTCTGGGTCCGTTCCATGTCTTCTTCAAGACGGCGGATGCTGACTGTGTTAATACCTGAGTCGGCATCAATCTCTATGACTCGGTCGACGGCTGCTCCACCTTGCTCGACCATACGAGCTATTCTGCGGATAATGACAGGCAGAGCCCGGTCAGTAGAGCCACCATCGCTGACGTTGTAAAAGGTTCGGTCCCCAAAGTATTGTAAGGGTTGACCCTGATCCTTACTCCAGCGGTTCAGGTTGTTGACTTTAGGCTCGGAGTCGGATCCATCTGAAAAGCCTTCTGCAAGGTGATCATCCAAAGGGATTGGATGATCAACTTCGGGCTCTTCATCGATCCACCCGGCATTGCCTTCATTGGGAAAGTACGGGTCGCCATGATGGATATCTAGCCATCAAGAACTACGCGAGAATAGAGGTATAAGAATATAGTATACGTGTAACCAGTAGCGCAAAATACTCCTATAGTATTTTAAGTTTAAGTTCTATTGATCTTCTTGTGGTATTGTTGGTAAGTTTTTAGACTTGTTAACCTATCACAAACATTCTAAGGCATGTGCTAATCACTCCTAGGATCAGCATAGTTGATCAGGCTATGCCATTCCCAGGACTGACCATACATCCCCGAGCTCACTTGTGATATTTAACAATCGTAATACTTTTGTTCTTGTCATTGTGACACTTATTTTAGTATGAATGCAGACTAGTATACTTAGTTAAATATTTTATTATTTAAAGTATAGACTCTTGGTCAGAGTTTAATCCCTAATGGGTTTATAGTTTAGTATATCTTTTATGGGTTGATATACTCAATTCACTATAAACAATGCTCTGATACCAATCTGTCACACCCCAAAACCAAGAACAGCGGAAACATTCTGGGGCGGAGGACGTCATGTAAGGTAATCACAACACAGTAAATGTAAATAGGCAAACAACATCATCCATTGCATTAAATATATAATTTTAATACATGCGTGTTCTGTACAGTTTTAGACACCAAAAATATAACATAAATCAAAATAATAAAATGATGAGTCTTGAGTACGCTCCATTATCTCAAAAGCTGGCATCGGTACCTGTCTACTGATGACCTGAGAATACAAGTTATTTTTAAAGAGTTTATCAGCATTAAGCTGGTGAGTTCATAAGTATTTTAGTGTCAATGTTCGTTTTCAAAAACGTTTGAACCTGTCTCAATGTATAAGTTTGTAAAAATGTAAGTAAATGTTTAAAAGTGTTTGCAAAAGTTTGAATCTCTCAGAAAATCCTATATTTTCTATAAAAGTAACCTTCTACCGAGGCTTAAATGTTTTGTAAACTCGTTTGTTGTAAAAGTGTGTAATTACCCAAGTATAACTATCATTTAATAAAATATAGTTCATACATTAATGCTTAAGTGAGATTATCACCAAAATATGTAATGGGTAAATCATTGTAGTACTGTAGTTTTGTATAATAAGAACTACTGTTGTACTAATTACTACTACCTTAAACCGGATTTATATTAAGGTATAATGTGATAATTGCACCATACTATCGACTGATAACAACGACATAAAGAACGGTCGTAATAACGGAATGACGTTTGGCACCCGCAGACCTGCAGGTCCGGCTGTAGCTAGCAGCAAGGTGTAGGATAGTCAATCCAGTATAGATCTATACGCAAACACAACGCTCTCCCTCCAAGAGAATTCTGGCTACAACTCGGGCCATGACATTTAAGGCATGCTCCGATATAGTGGATCACATTTGTTATCGTATTCTTGCATATGTGATGAAATGTTTCTTGTTCTAGTATAGTTGTATATGTTCTCGTAGTATAGTTGTATATATTCTCTTCCTAGTATAGACTCATGAATGAACTGACTCATTGATCTAGCAGTTGTAATAGTATGGTTCTGTGTTACCCCGATGGTAACTTGTTAATGGTGCGTCTAGTACGTATGGTTATGGAAGTACTTTTATGTCTATATATGTATATTAGATATGTCATTAACATGGAAACGACCTTCGGATGGTCACCCAAAATCCCACCAGACCACATCCAAATCAAGGAAAAGGAAATAGGGTGGATGGCCTTCCTAAGCCCTTTAAACATTATTTATACGTCTATACATATATGGGCATGCAATTTATAATATAAAAACATAAATAAGTATTTATAAGACATTTGAAACATAAGTATTATTTTTAAAGAAAGATTGACTTGATGTCAATCTATAAAACAATTTGAAGGCGTAGATTTGATTAAAACATATTAAGTATAAGGAACATTTGTTTAAATCACAGTTGCAGTGTAAATTCGAAAAGTAAATGGGTTTGGAAAACATTTAGAAGTAAAACAGTTTGATAGGTAGTTTGAATAGTGATAAAATCATGGTTTCCCTAGTTATTAATCACATGTGCTTAATGCAATCACATGTGATTGAAACAATAACTATAAGTATTTTACTTGTATCCCCCCCCCCTTGAAAGCATATAAAAGCATTTAGAATATTTAAAAAGGTTGATTAAGGGGTATGAAACTCACATGATTGATTGAAGAAAGCGAGATGGAAAACCGGGCAGAGTTTCGTCTCGGAAAACGGATTTTTCTCGGGATTCTCGGGAATCTCGGGAGTAAAATCGACCCTCGGGACTTGAGCAAAAAGACCAGAGCTTCGGGTTATAACGGGCACGGAAAACGAGGCAAGGTTGTGAGAGAGAGAAGAGAAATGAGCAACATTTTTAGAAAGCCTCGCATCCTATTTATAGGAAGGCTGAACTGCCTCCGTACGCGGGGCGTACGCCCGTACGCAGCGCGTACGCGTACGTCATGCATGACCGAAGCCTCGACTGCCTTGGTTCGGATGGGACGGGTTGCTGGGTACGCGGGTCGGATGGGACGGCGGGTCGGATGGGACGGCGGGTCGGACGGGACAGCAGGTCGGATGGGTCGGACGGTTTAGAATTCTTCGGATAGTGCGACGTGGATGATCCGAGACCCTCGATCTCAGTACGCGGGGCGTACGAAGGTACGCAAGGCGTACTTCGGTCCAATCCGATGACTCCCCTTCGGATATTACCGGGAATTTATAATTAAATTTACATTTATTATAAATAAACTTCAAAAATTCATATCTCCCTCATACGAACTCCGTTTTTGACGTTCTTTATATCCACGCGAAGGTGAGACCATGATCTACAACTTTCGTTTAGATTCCGTTGGCAAATTCCGAAATTATTTTTATTATTTATTTATTAAAATGACGTGATTAAGGAATTTCTTCAAAATTTCATAACTTCCTCATCCGAAGTCAGATTTGGACGTTCTTTTTATGTACGCAAACCTTGATATGATTCCTACTACTTTATTGAATCCGAACAAGATTTTAGGAAGGTTACATTTTGACCTAATTTTGATCGGTTTTACATTACATTGACCCAAAATATCGGGTTGTCACAAATTCCCTTATGGTGATAGTTGCATCGTTCACACTTCAGGAGTGTTACCTCATATCGTTTGATCGGTGTTGTGATGGCAGGGGTTTCCACTGGTTGCTGTCGCATGGCAATCCTCTGAAATCGCTTGCGTTCCACTTGGGCTTGACGTTTTCGTTTCTTGAACTATGAGTTGTTGTTTTGGGCGGTGGCGACTGTTACTATTTGTTGATTTCTCGGATCGTTACCACGATCGGGATTGTCAACTCCTTTATTAGTCTTGTTTGCGTTGACAGCGCTGCGGTTTGCAAGTACAGCTGTCACGGCAGCCATCATGGCAGCTGTAACTGCGGCTTGGAAAGTAGCGGCGTCCATAGGAAAGGCATGGGTTTCATTGTTCGACTGACTATTTCCGGATGCCGACATAATTCTGTTACACGAAAAGAAAAGGCGTTCGTGAGCTAGTATGGTTGAACCTAGATGAATTTCGATCGCTCAAGTAAAGAGTAGTAGTATGTTCTCGGGGTTTTGACCTACATCCTTATGATGCAGTCCTAGTACAGAGTAGAAGTAAGTTCGTAGTATCGTCTTATGACGCTTGACGTCTAAAACAGGGTACCATTGGTTGGTAAATAACATGATCCAACCCTTGAAGAAGAATTGGGAATTATCCTTGAGCTAGAATACCCTAGTTTAATAACTCGACTAGAGTAGGTTTCAGATAGACTCCCATGATTGCACAATGAAAGTATTTGAATAAAGAATGACACAGAAGTTAGCCGACTGCCAATATCTTTGATATTCATGACGCATAAGTTCAGGAAAAATTGGCCTTGTAGAAGGTCTTACATCATATCTAGAGTAGAAAGGTTCTGGCCGTATAAGGGCCTAACTAAAAGTACTTACAGTACAAGATAGTTACATAGAAAATGTCGCATAGGACATAGACAGGAACACGGTTCTTTAAAACAAAGAAGGGAAGTAAAGCATCTCCTACTAGTAACGATCATCCCTCTGGTGAACTCTTAGTTCAGGCAGTTGGCGTTCCACATCAAGCAGGTGTCTTTCATACACCCTCTGGCGTACTCGGAGCTCTATGACTTCGGCTCGTGATTCAGCCAGTGCTTGAAGCAGGGCTTCATGGTCTCTTTCAGATCTCTCATGAGCATCTTCCACCCGAATGGTGCGGAGGGTATGCATTCTCGCATTGGCGACAACTTCTGTGATCTGATGTAGGGCTGTCGTGCCTTGAATCTCATTTCGAGCCACTCTGCGGACCAGGATTGGCAAGATTCTGTCTGCTGAGCCCCCATTGCTCATGTCATAAAAGCTTCGGTCACCATTAAATGGCATGGGCTGATCTTGTCCTTGGCTCCATGTTTCTAAGCATTCTACCCATGGAGGCGTCGGACCATGAAAAGTCGGATGAGGGTTAGGATTTAGAAAGGGAGCTGCCTAGGGTAGGTTCTCAACCTCGGTTTCGGAGTTAGCACCATCCGAAAGGTCTTCACATGGTGATCATTCAAAGGGATCGGATGATCATTCTCTGGTTCTTCTCCAAACCATCCGGCAATGACTTCGTTCGGAAGGTACGGATTGTCGTGGGGATGGAGTCCAACCATGTTATCTACGCGAGAATTGGGGTAAGAAAATAATTATTAGACGAACTATCTAGATAATTATTTAGAAAATCCTCATTAGTTACATCATTACTTGTGAAGTGCATACCAGTTATATGTAATCAAAACAGGATAGGCCTTCGTATAAGTGACCTTAACTCCAAATTCACAAGGAATAGGGGTAAAACAAAATTTTCACAGATTCTAAGTCTATAACATCCTAGTTACATATAGCCTTAGTGTATCCACTTAGCAACTATCAACTTAGTAATGAAGATCCTTTTTAGTTCTCAAGTATAAAGTACTTATAGTAACACCAAATATCCCTATAGTATTTTAGGTTTATGTTCTATTGTTCTCATTGTGGTATTGTTGGTAAGATTTTAGACTTGTTGCAACCTCACAACTACACTTAAGCACATGCTAGTCAACCCTCAGATAATATAGCTGATCAGGCTATATCTTCCTAGTTTTGACTATATGTCTCTAAGTCTACTTGTGCTGCCCAACAATCGTAATTCTTTTTGTACTGTCCTAGTGACACTGATTTTAGTATGAATGCAGGCATGTGTACTTAATTAAATATTTTATTATTTAAAGTATAAAGTCTTGGTCAGAGTATTTTTAATCCCATTGTATTTATAGTCTGTAGATCTTTTATGGGTTGATATACTCAATTCAATATAAACAATGCTCTGATACCAATCTGTCACACCCCAAAACCATGAACGGCGGAAACGTTCTGGGGTGGAGGACGTCATGTACAATATCACAACAATGAATAGTAGTAAACAAGCAACAACATCATCCATTGAATTAATAATAAAATTTTAATACAAGTGTTCTTATATGTCTAATAGACACTAAAGTATAAATCAAAATTAAAGATGGGTCTTGAACGAGCTCTATCTTCTCTAAACCTTGCATCGGTACCTGTCTACTGTTGACCTGAGGATATAGGTTATTTTGAAAGAGAGTATCAGCTTTAAAGTTGGTGAGATCATAAGTAATTTAGTTTCTTAATTTGTAAGAAAGTATTTGTAAGAATGTGAAGTGTAAGTATGTAAAAGTTTTGAATATCTTAGAAAACCCTATGCTTCCTACTGAAAGTAGCCTTCTACCAAGGCATCTAGTATTTGACTGTTTCTCTTGTAAAAGTGAGTATTTTCCCAAATTTGCCTACCATTAACCAAAAATATAGTTTCTACATTACCGTGCATGGTGCGAATGTTTATGAAGTGAATGTAATGGGAAAATGAAATAGTACTATAGTGTAGTATTAAATAACTATAACCACACTAACTACCTTAAATCTATTGTAATTTAAAGTAACATGTGATTGACCTGTATCCTGCTACCGACTCTAGTAAAACGAAAATGTAAGACGCCATAAGGAATGACATTTGGCACCCGTAGACTTGCAAGTCCCACTGTAGCGAGCAGCAAGGTGTAGCATAGTCAATCCAGTATAGATCTATACGCAAACTCATACGCTCCCCAATTAAGGAGATTCTAGATACAAAAATGGTCATGGAAGGAAGTGCCATGACCCGTTTAATGGTTCACATAACTGAATGAATGTATATGTAATGAATACTAGTTGTATTGTATGTTCTCCCTTTGTCTAGCCTGTATGTTCTCTCTATATAGTATAGTAATGTACTGTGTGTACTAGTTCAAATGTGTGTTCTCTCTCTATCTAGCATGTATAGTAATGTACTGTGTGTACTAGCTATACTGACTCATGAATGAACTGACTCATTGTATGTTTCATTGTTCTAGTAATAGTTTTAGTATCTTCCTAAACTACCCATATGGTAGCTTACTAGTAATGTATGATCATGTTTGTAAACCCTTGCTACCCAAAGGTACGGAACTAGTTGAAAGAACTTTTATGTCTATATACATATACATAATATATAACTAATAGATAGACGACCTTCGGATGGATAACCGATGCCTTAAAGCCACAACCCAACGAGGAAAAGGAGATAAAGCGAGCTAGTCTTCCTAAGTCCTTTAAACATTACTTATATAACTATATATATATATGCATGCAATTGACAATATAAAAGTATAAAAGAAGTTTTGTAAAACCTTTGAAAGGTTTTATAACTAGGAAAAGAGGACTTGATGTCAGTTTGTAGAACGATTTGAAAACAATTTGTTTGATGAGAACAGTTTAAAGTATAAGGAAAACTTTGTTTTGAAATACAATTGTAATAGAGTTTGAAAAGAAACATTTAGTATGTAAGACAGTTTGATAAAGAGTTTTAAACAAGTAAAAGCGTTTTGGAAAGCCATTTGAAGTATTCTGTCTGGTAAAACAGCTAAAAGAGTAGTAAATCCATTTGTATGCTACTTTTTAATCACATGTGATTGGTATAATAACTAGCATGGTTCAACTTGTATCCCCCCATAAGAGCATTTAAAAACATTTAAAATATTGATTAAGGGGTATGAACTCACCTGTAGTTGGTGGTTTTGATGTATTGACTGCCGTAGGATGCTAAGTGCAAAGTGAAGACTTATACACACTCAAGGATCCTAGTTAACATATAGTAGTATATATATGTATCCAATTAGTCTATAAACAACTAATTAACTAAGTTGAGACATCCTAGGACATGATAAACACTTTATATAAGTGTTATAAGTGCTAAGGAGTGCATCTAAGTGTTGTAGGACAAGGCCATTGAGTTTAGGGTTCAAAAGAACCCCTTTCATGAGTTTACTCCCTAAAGACCATAACCCATTGATTCTACGGTCGTAAACCCTTGAATTTACGGCCGTAAGCTGATAACCGTTTGACCATTTGTTGTTTTGAAGTCTTCTAAGTCATTCCAAGCATTCCTACTTCATGTTTAAGCCTTAGGAAGTGTTTGTGGCATCAATAGACTCCTAAATGGAGTTTTCGGCCCATGGACCATTTCTCCATGTTTTTGCTGCCGTAAACTCCTATGGACCATGGTATTTTGATGTTTTCAAGTCTTAAACACTTCAAGGTAAAAGTATAGGCGAGAGTCTAGGCATAAGGAAGGAATATGGGTCATCATAACACATTTTGGGGTGTTTACGGTTTTGGGAGATCCCCAAACCGTAAAAACATATAAATGAGACATTCTGGTGACTTTTATGTGCTAAACACATCAAGGTAAGGTTCTAGGTTAATTTCCAAGGCTTATGAAAGGATAAGGCACACTTTGGCACCAAAATTAGGTTTACGGCCCAAGATGTTCTTGGACCGTAAACACCCTAGATCCTTGGTTTCTTGGGTGCTTTCTTGGTGTTTAGAAGTGTGACAAAGCTTATAAGACTCTAGGATAGAAGCACTTACAAGGTAGAAGCTTGAAAATGTGCTAAAAGTCCAAGAACACTAGTGTGTGTTCTTGGTGTTCTTGGTGAAACTTGAAGATTGACCCTTTTGGAATGATTTCACGGTTAGAAGTGTGTTAGAACACTAGATTAAGTCATATAAAAACCTAAGAAGGCTAGAAACACTTACTAGATTGAAGATCTTGAAAAACTTTTGGATGATACTTGAGAGAGAATTGGTTTTGGATCTTGAGATTTGGAAAAAGTGTAAATAATGACCAATTGTCATATATATACTCCCAAATTTAGGGTTTGTGGCTGTAAATATTTTATTCAGACAGTAAACTCTAATTTCTTGGAGTTTTGGAATAACAATGTTGCAAAATAAATCCTAGGGCATCCTTTCTCCTAATATCACCCGAAATGTAAATCCTAAATTACTCAAACTTGTTCCAAAAAGTTTGAAACTTAGAAACAACTTTTCTGACTTCTATTGAATTGAAAGGTTGTACAGAATAGAAATTTCGGGTTGTCACACAAACCCATGGTAGTAAACTCATGTGTGTTCTGCATTCCTTGTTGAATCACATGTGATTCCAACACTTGGTCAAAGTGTTTCCTAGTCCCGGAAGGTGTTTCCTTTCATATAGTTGTTTATAAACACTATATCCATGCCAATATGTGTCATTATATTTCATTTAGGACCTATTGTGTCTCGGGACTTCATTCGTGGAACTTCTCATCCTTACACGCATACCCGTTTGAATCACCCACATCAGGTGAGTTCATACCGTGTAGTGAATCTTTTAACTGTTTTAAATGCTTTTAAGGGGGGGGGGGATACAAGTTGAACACAATGTTAATTGTATAATTATTTGTTATAAACATCTTTCAAAATGTTGCTTATGTCTTCTAGAAGTGGTCAAAACATTTCAAAAGCTATTTTACAGTTATGTTGCTTTATAGTTTAACAAAACTCCATTTTTAAAGTACAAGCATAACTGGGTAGTAAAATGAGTCTTTTCAATAGCATTTCAAGTAGAATACTAGTAAACTATAATAGGTATGGTTTAGAGGTTCAGTTCATACTAGATAGAGTACACGATAAAATAAAGAACATACTAAGATACTATAACAGGAGAAAGTACTAAGATACTGATACAAGAGAACATACTAA
Organism: Lactuca serriola; assembly: GCF_051521515.1. Classification (NCBI taxonomy): domain Eukaryota; kingdom Viridiplantae; phylum Streptophyta; class Magnoliopsida; order Asterales; family Asteraceae; genus Lactuca; species Lactuca serriola. The sequence continues at coordinate 195,758,679 of NC_136408.1, read as the reverse complement.
GATACTATAACAGGAGAAAGTACTAAGATACTAATACAAGAGAACATACTAAGATACTATAACAGAACGAACATCCTAAGATGCTATAGCATGAAACACTTACAGGATCTAACTATACCAATGAATCACTAACGCATTGTTCTAAACAAAAGGTGATAGTTATAGTGGGTATACATGATCACATAATTTTAATGTGGATGTTCATGGCTTGCAATTGATTGCAGAGGTCGCGTGTGGGTCCCATAATCTTTTGATAGGGAGAGCGTTTAGTATGGGATCTAGCCATCACATTATACCTTAATAATCAATTTAAGGAAATTAGTACTACAATAGTTATTGCATATACAATACTACAATACTTACATTTTACAAACGAAAAACCAAATAGTCGGGTCTAGTACATTCAATAGAAAGGGACCATAATGCTAACTTTATGATTCCTTAATGTGTAGATCAAGAGATGTATATAAATAAGATCCGACAGGTAATAGCATGTGTGCATTTCCGTTTCATTTCCTGTTCCTTGTTTGGTTGTGGGCTTAGAGCAGATTCACCCGGCCTATTATCTATTCGATCTTAGTTATATATATGTTCCGTATTAATTAAGACATCATAAGGGGTACCAGGTATGGGTCAAGTCATAGGACAATAATTCAATGCGCAGTTTTCTAGTACAAATCATGCTTTGCAAACAGAACTTTTGGTACTCAAAGCTAGGAACTCACCAGTAAAGGTTTTAATCCATTTTATTAAACCAGTGTAGACTTAAAGGACTTTAGGTGATTGACTCTATAATACCTTAGTTTATACATCATGTTTATATATCATTAATACCCAACAGGTAGTTGGATGCGTGGTTTCCGCCTTATTTCCTGTTCCTTGTTTGGTTGTGCGCTTAGGGCAGATTCATCCAATCAACTACCTATTTGATATTAGATTATATATAGCCAGTATAAACTAAGTGATTATAGAAGTAATCACTGTGGTCACCATTATATTATAAGAATAAGGGTTTTCTTAAAGGATCTTTTCATTAAATATAAAGGGACTATTACAATTAACTCCACGAGTAACAAGTGAATACACCAGGTTTATGTACAAAAAGGACCTAACAAACAATGGGATGTGTGCTATCCGCCTTACTTCCTGTTCCTTGTTTGGTTCTGGGCTTAGGGCAGATGCGCACAGTCGATTGTTTGTTTACTCTGAGTTTTATATAACTTGTATTCATTTAGTACTCATAGAAAGGATTGTAGAATCATTTTTTATGTATCATTCATTTAAGTAGGAAACATAGGATTTTCTAGAGGAACAGGCGAACTTTTCTAAAACAAAACTTATAACTTACTACATTTTTACTACATTTTTCAACAAACATTCTACAACTTACACATCACTAAAATCTTATGAACTCACCAGCTTAATTGCTGATAAACTCTTTCAAATAACTTGTATTCTCAGGAAACTAGTAGACAGGTACTCGCTTTGGGAATTCAGAAGATGGAGCAGTTTAACTTCAAGTCTTGTTTTGTTATTTGCTTATGTACTCTATGTTTTGTGAACACATACTTTGTAAACACTTTCTTTCTAATGAAATGGTTGTTCATTACTTGCTTACTATGATACATGTCTCGTGATACTAAACATGACGTCCTCCACCCCCGAACGTTTCTGCCGTTCCGGTTTTGGGGTGTGACAGATTGGTATCAGAGCATTGTTTATAGTGAACTAAGTATATCAACCGATAAAAGATATACAACTATAAATACAATGGGGCTTAAGTGCTCTGGATAATGATATATTTTAAGAGTATAATGATAAGTTATAAAAATATACCTACTTGCTTATAAATGTACATACTAGAATAAATATCACAAGAGGAACAGAACTAAAGTATTTAAAGGTTGAACACTGTCGTCAAAACTGGACAGATATGTAATCACAACTAGAATCAATATAGCCTGATCAACTATGTTCATTTGAGATGTGACCGGCATGTGTTTTGGAGTGATGTGGTGTTGCAACGGTCTTAAAACTTACCAAATTCTATACAAGAAATTCTAGATTAGAACATGAAAGTTAGAATACTATAGGAGTATTCTATGATACTATAACCCGATAACAAGTTTGAAACATACTAAGTTCATTACATTAAGATACTATAGGAGTATTTTAGGCTCTATATAAATAACTTATGTGATAACTTAAAAGACCCTTACAGATAGGTCTATAATCTTGCAATGTATACTCCCAAGGTTATATATAATTGGGGCTTTATAGACTTAGAATTTGTGATCTACGCTTTGTTACCTATTCCTTGTGTGGTTGTGGTTTTGGAGCAGGATCACTTATTCGAATGTCTATTTAATCTTGAATTATATACAACTTGTATACATCGTATTATTATAGAAGGACTCTGTAAGGAGCACCCCATAAAGTTACCTTAAATCTCATAGATTCTCTAGTCACATCCGTTCTCGCACGACAAACCCAGATAGATGTAACCACTTTCTCATAGGGGTCAACAGAAGAGTCAAGAAGGAAGAGGGATAAGTTCATGAGAGGTTTTCGAAGAAAGATCAACCGGAGTAACCAAAACGTCATATGATTCACACTAATAAATAATAATCTTGGTTAACTTAATGAGTTAGTGGAAACACTACTCACTGTATGTGTTAGGATTATTTTCTTTACATCCAACTGGTAACAATTATTTAGGCAACAAATATTCATTTGAGGATAGCCATTTCTAATTCATAAAGTTCATTTGGTATAGACAATTTATGAATTGTTTCTAGAACCCTGTGGAAGTCAGGACCCGATACACCCAGAACTAGGATAACCTTGTCTTTTTAGCTTTCATCTTTTGTCCATTGCTCTAGACTTATTCCGTCTCATCTTTGTATTCTTTTACCAAAGATGCCTCCTCGCAGACCAATCAGACGCACCATTTCGATAACTCCAGCACCTCCCCCACAAATCGATGCGGTGACTCTAAATAATGCAGTAGCTGCGGCTGTGGCAACAACCATGGCTCCATATCATCCTACCAGTTCCATCGGAGGTGGAACACCTGTTCATACTACTCAAAGTGAGGTTCCTGTGCTGTCACGCCCCGCTAAAGCAGAAACACGAGGCATGGCAGTATAAAGGGTTTCATAGTAAAAGTTAAAAGACAACACCAACCATAGTATTAAAGATCATTACAATTTTACAATGGGTTTGAACAACTTTTAAAACAAATTACAATGTAAATTGAAATGCAACATATACGAATGCTCCTAACAGTGAAGTGTCCCTAAGTGCCACTTACTTGATGATTCCTGAAAAAGCATGTAAAACGAGCGTCAACCATAAAATAGTTGGTGAGTTCACAAGTTAAAAATAATATTGGTTTCATGAATCGAAATCAAAATTTTGATATAAGTTTCCATAGATAACAATATATTGCTAAAATGAGTAAATAAGTTTGTGTAAACAAAGTTCGTTGTCATCATAAGAAATAAAGTATGTTCCCCAAAAGAGATGCAATGTTCATATCCTCATGGGAAATAAAGTTTGTTACTAAAATCAGTAAACAAGTTTCATTGCTACAAGGAGCAAACAAGTTTTTTACTATAAGAAGAAACCAAGTTTGTTGCTAAAACAAGTAAATAAGTATTTAGTAACAAAAGTTCGTTGTTATAATGACATACTAAGTTTATTGCTATAATAAGAAGCAAAGTTGATTGCTATAATTGATAAACGAGTTTATTGCCATAAAAAATAACAAGTTTGTATGTGTATGAGCAAACAATGAGTTCTCAACCAAGCCTATGACTGAAGCCCTATCAAGATCTATGCTTATCTTTCCATAGATTATATGGTATCATGCACCCCAACAATCAGGCGAGTGAGGAGTTGTCAATTCCTAATAGCGCTATCCACAATGACCATTGGCTCAAAGAGTTAATGGTTAGAGAAAAGTGTAAGGGAAGGGCCTTAAGACGATAAGTTCTCATGTTCCGTGTTGTATAGACATACATGGAGAGATATAGCAATAAAATAGCAATCATGTTTGATACAAATCAATTTAAATACAATGAACAAATAATAATTTTCCAGGACATGCTTTTCCATCCCAAAACATAAAAACCAAAAATAGGGGAGTCGTGAATACTCATAATATGCATTGAGATGTTGAAAATGGTGTCTTGAACTACGCTTCACTCGTACCACTATCGTTTTCCTACAACGATGTTACACTAATGAGTCTCTAATTGAAATTCAATACTAGTATACGTACTACTACAATAAAATTATGCCAATAATGTGTCAAAATTTCATATTGCTAAGTTACAAACATTTTTATGAAATGGTGAAATTTTATAGCTCATGTGATTAAGAAATTTTTGGATATTAATTTCCAGATTTTTGTAATATTAATTGAGGCTATTTCAACACATTTAAATGTGTTTTAAGTTCTTAAAAAGCCAAAATATTCTCAAAAAATTTCCAAAACTTCTCAAAATTTGAATTTTCTTTCGAATTACAGTAGAGGTCTTCCAGAAATTTTCCCTTGAATTTTTGATGTGATTAACTATTTTTCCCAATTTTTAAGCCTTCATAAAAATATAAATTTATGAAAAATAGCATTCAAAGGTTAAAAATTCCCAAACTTTTTATAATACTGATATTAGACATACTTGAGCTGGGAAAAAATATAAAAATGGTCTTCTAAATTGTTTAACTGAATGTTATGATTTTTGTACATTTATTTTAATAAAAATTGAAATAAATAGAAAACAGTTTCCAAAATTACCCAAACATTTTTAATACTTCTATTAAACATTTTTAAGCTGGGAAAAATATAAGAATGGATTTTTAAACTGTTTAACATAATTTTATAATTTTTGAGCATTTATTCTAATAAAAATTGAAATAAATAGAAAACAGTTTCCAAAATTGCTGAAAAGTTTTGTCACACTTTTAGAATACATGTAGAAGCTGTGGAAAATATAAAAGATATTTTTCAATTAGTTTTTTTATTTTTCTTTTTTTTATCCTCTTAAATAATAATTAATTGAGAATAATTAGTAAACAGTTAAAGTAAATTACCAAATTTTTTGTAAAGTTCATTTATAGTGTAGATAATCTGGGAAAAATCCCAAAGGTGGTTTTTATCTACTGGAATCCGATTTTGTGTATTTAACTCTATTTAATTTTAGAAAATAGGAGAAAAATAGTATATAGAAGATACAAATCATCAAAAATATTATGTAGCGTCCTAATATACTACAATGTGTTTTGGTAAATTTTAATGAATTTTGGATGAGTATAACTATTTTTCCTGTTTTTAGTCTATTATAAACACAAAAATCAAGGAAAAATAGGAATGCATTATGAAAAATTCTGAAAATATTTTTGTATGTATGATCTGTCTGGTAGCAATTGCGAAAATTGTTATATATCATTTTCAAATTCTCTAAAATGGTTTTACTTTTTATTGGAGCCAAACAAAAAGAAACTTCAAAACCATATTAAACAGTAACAAAAATGAATGAAATTTAATGTGGACTCATTATTTAGCATAGGGGTCATCCAAGAAATTAACTACAATTTATAGACCCCAGAAACTATTTATATGATTTATTGCCCTATTTTATTGCATTAATTTTAGTAATTCGAGAAAAGTGAATTATTCTCTGGAAATTTTCAGATCATCCTATATTATTGAGGGGAATCTGGGAAAAATCGGATTTGGTCAGAAAAAGAGTTTTAGATATTTATTTGGAAATAAATCCTTCATGAACATATTTGAAAGCTTTTCACAACATACTTTAATGATCTAGCTTCTAAGCTTGAAGATCATCACATGCATGTTTTTTTGAAGATCATTCATGAGTTTGAAATGTTTAAAATTCATTTTTGAAAGAAAACTTTGGATGCATGTGGTGATTTTCCACCAAAACGTGTAGAAAAGTGCATTTCCATGGTTTTGACTTAGGTTTAGGTCATGGATCTTCACCATTTTGTAACATGCAAGATGTTTTTGGTGAAAATATACCACCATCATCATCAAAAATGAAGTGAAAGAACATTCACACAAATTTTCTAAGAGAATGGTGTAGATGAACAAGGAAATGCATGAAAAACCTTTAAAACTAGAAAGAAAAGTGAAGGAGATTGAAGGATTTTCGTGATTACCATGAAGAACAACCCTAGAAGATGAAGATTTGAAGGTTAAGAGATGTTCTTGGCTAGAGAATTTCGTGGTTTTAGAGAGGGAAAGAGAGAAGTTGAGTGTGGTAAATGGTGGAGTGTGAGAGAGAGTGTAGAGAGAGAGAAGTGAAGGAGATGGAGTGTGAGAGAGGAGTGATTATGTGTTTTGTGAAGAGGGAAAGTATCTTGGGAAGAGGGTGGACGGTTTTGAGTGTAAAATTCCCTCCCTATCTTTTAATTTTATAATAAAATTTCAATTCTTTTATAAAAATATCAAAGTTTTTATAAAATATACACCCTAACCAAGTTTTTGCTCATGAAACTTTGATTTTTGACTTATAAATTTAGGGTAATTGTTAATGACTTCAATTTTATTTTCCTTAAATGCATTTTCATATTTTTAATTATTATAAGATCATATTATAAATTTCATACTTATTTTTATAGAATTTTTAAGGTTAAAGCTTATAAATATGAGTTTTTATAGCTTTTAGGGTCTTGAGATTTTGTAAATCTTTGGATATCAAAATAAATAGAATATTTGAGACTTTAAATTATATTATGGTATTATAACTCTTTTATAGTTATAAATAATGTTTGTGATTTATTTTTATCGGTTTATTGGCATTCTATGTAGTGATTCCGAGATTCAAGCGAAATTGAGGAATCAAGTATACTAGTCTTAGTCTTCAACTCTGACTTAAGTTTCTATGAGACTTTGACCTAATTTCTACTACCAGCTCAAGTGCATGATGTGTGTATATGATTCATCAAATGGTGTTCGAGTCAAAGAGTAACCCAAATATGGATAGTCACTATAGTTAAGTAGTAATAGAATTCACATATCAATGTAAAATCTAAGTACACTATCATTCGATCCTACTTGTTTCCAAGTTTCTAGTAGGTTATAACTTAGCTTCTAGTTACTAAGTCTATTATGTGTCGTGCCTATATGTGCAACTAAGTTTATTCAAATTTAGAACCGACTCGAATTTTGACGGTTGTCACATTCCTCAAAGGAAGAACCCAATTCTTTAGCTATAGTCAAATTAATGTTTCCTTTATTCGAGTTCTTTCGTCTAGATTATGGAAAATTTGATTCATGGAATCATGATCCAACCACGACAACCTAGTCGTAAAAAGGATCATCTAGTTAGATATTATCTGAATTAAGAGAGCGGCATAAGTTTTGTTGAAGCACCAACTACACTGAGCGTTAAATCCACATTGATCCTTAAGTTGCATTCTAAATTAGCACTAAGTGTAAATTCACCGCCTAATAAAGAAGATATTAGGAACAATTTGTTCACTTCCGGGTTGGCTATTACAGTTGGAAAAGATATATTCCGAAATAAGAAGGGGTAGCACGAATGAAAGGGAAGCGATCGAGGGAAAGTTACTAAAAATGCATACTAAGGGTAGGAAACGAAGTTTTGGTACATCTCAAATGTAAAGGCTAATTAAGTGTCGTCAGAAAAATAAATTACGAAACGATTAAGGATCTCCGAGGCTATATTTACTACCACGGTTACTCTTACCATAATAAAACAATATTCGAAGAATATATATTTAGAGAGTCATTGTCGCAAATGGAGGCGATGCAAGTTTTTGATAAGTTAAATCACCTTGTCTAGATAAGAATTTGAGTGATTAGTAACAATAAGTATGAGTGACGATCAAACGAAGTAGTAAAATAATAAAAAGATAAATTACAGTTAAAGGTTTAAGTCGTCATTAAGGGAAATTTTTTTATTGAAATTATTGATATTACGCTATTTGAAAAATTGACTAATTGTCTAAGTCAGGACAAATCTAAGTTTACGAGGAGTCAAAATACTTATGAAAATAAGCTTGAGAGTTTAGGAACTCACTGAAAATTGCAAAGTAAATTACTATTTTAAGAAATGTGTAAAAATGTTAATCTTCAAAATAGGGCATTCATAGTTTAGTGTTTCTACAAAAACAATCATTTTGAGAATAGATAATCGTAAAATTCAAATATTTTTATGTATTTAAAGAAAAAAAGAAACATAAGGATACATATCCTTCACATATATTTTCCGGATATAGAAAAATTATAAGCAAAAGGGTATTCATCTTGTGTATTAATTATAAGGAAAAATACAATGAAACTTTCATTTTAAGTCAAGTTTCCGAATTTAGAACAAAAGAGAAAATGTAAATAAGGATCACTTGTTTATAATAGATTTCAAAATAAAAGCAAGATGTATATGCTAAAAGGCATAATTGAATATATCAAAGTTGACTAAATCAAAGGTATGCCTTATGACTATACACGTATGAATCGCTCAAAACGAAAGGGTAGACTTCTATCTGTATGTATACGATCATGATACCAGGAGAAGCAAAATAGACAGAAACAAAGTTTGACAATGTATAATGTTACTATTATGGGTGTGCGAGATCTAAAATCAGAAGGAGAGCGAGAAATCAAGTTCGGGGGAAAGAAGAAGGAAGCTAGCGGTGGCAATGATTGTTATTGTTAAAATTATAAGAACAACACCTATCGGTAGATTTAAAATCAGGTTGAGATATATTTCAAACTTCAATATTTTATGTATATTGACGGTTACATATAAATGAAGAAGTTTTAACGTGCTTGCTGAAAATTCATGAGTTATCTATTAAATTAAACTCCATTGTGAAAAAGAAGAAGCACTACAAATGGTAATTGAAAATCTGATAGTGTTGACCTTTTAGACTAGAGTCCAATAATGGTTAAAACAGATAAGGTAAAGACTCAATATATTTAGAAGAATAACTATTCATTGTTTAGAGTGTATCAATGGAAATTTACAAGTGAACACTAAGTTTTCAAATGCTATAAATTTTAAAAACTTTATAGATTATAAAACTATATTGGAGCAAAGTACCCAAATAATGTATGTTTTGAAATACAAGCATTAGAGATGTCTTATAAAGTTGTTTGAAGTAGAAATTTGCATAAATATCATGTTGGGTTTCAAGAAAACACATTAAAGTAAATTTCAATGTCTAAATGAGAAAGCTGTTAAAAATGTCAAACAAAAGTGTTTTGAAGATTCAATGAAGCTTTTACACATAATATGAACTTCAATGTCATATGTTTAAGTTTTATGGCATAGATTTGAAACACTTTTATAAAAAGAAAATGTTTCTATGTTTTTCGAAAATGTGTCAAAATGGTAAGCAAGGTTTAAAATGGTTTATATGCCCTTAAAAGCACATTTATCCATTGAATGGATTTTAAATGAAATTGAAATAGCAAGGTTAAAATCAATATTGGTTAAATTGAGTTTTGACGAAAAGTCTTAAGTTAAAGCAAGTTGTCAAAATATTTTTAGCGAGAATATGGCTTAAATTGTTAGGAAAGGTCTAGTAAGTTGTATGAAGTGGTTATAAACTATTTTATCGATGATAAATAAAACCGATGAAGTGAAATAACTTTTCGATGGAAGATTAAGAAGTAAGGAAAAAGTATGTTAGTGTAGTTGATCGTACCTAAATACTAAGGCGAGTACGAAGCAAGTATAAGGCGAGTACCAATGTCTTTTTCCCCAAGATAAAGGAAAAGAAAAATTGTTTGAAAGACATTTTCAAGTGTCAATGCAATTTCCGATCTTTTATAGAGGTCAAAGGGATATCCTATGTCAAGTTTTAAGCTCAAGGTGAAAACAACGTAGAGCTAAATCGTAGCACAGTAATAAGGTATCACGTATGGGTTAAACATTCGTGTCTCCTCGTGAGTCAAATCCGGAATGCCCGCCAATGGTATCCAAGTGATTACTTAGTAACGACTCATCTACCTCCTTACGCGATGCTCCAATTTTCATCTGTGTTGGTATCGAAATGCTTTTCCTATTTGTAACTCGAGTATGAAGACGATGAAGAGGTATTGAGGAATAACTTGTATAGGTTTTGACTTATGATTATTACTAGTGTATATCTAGCTACTAACCTTACATCTAAAGTCAATAGCTACCAAGGAATACTCTTTCTCAGTACTAAGTGCATTGCTCCTAGAGTGGCTACTGATATAACCTAAGTGGTTAACCTAGCACTTGATAAGGGGTAAGAATATTTCTAAATAAGACATTGCGGTAAAAGTGCACTTAGTTTCTAAGTGTACCTAGATGAATGCCTATAATATGCAATGCCCGTACACACACCGAAAAACTTTGTTTTTCAAAAGTTTAAGTTGAAAATTTTTTAGAACATAATTCTACTATAACGGTTTCCAGCCTCGCATTACCTTTCCATAATTAAGCATAGTTGGTCAGGCTATACTTAATTAAAGTCCAATAATGCGTACTCGAATTAGTTATACCAGTAGTATGTTCAGTATATTAAAAACATTTTGAAAATTTTTGGCTATAGTTGTGATTCTCCAAAGGAAAACTGGTATTCTCTATAACCTTCGGCTCTGATACCATTTTTCTGTCACACCGCACTAAAGCAGAAACACGAGGCATGGCAGTATAAAGGGTTTCATAGCAAAAGTTAAAAGACAACACCAACCATAGTATTAAAAATCATTACAATTTTACAATGGGTTTGAACAACTTTTAAAAGAAATTACAATGTAAATTGAAATACAACACATGCGAATGCTCCTAACAGTGAAGTGTCCCTAAGTGCCACTTACTTGATGATTCCTGAAAAAGCATGTAAAACGAGCGTCAACCATAAAATAGTTGGTGAGTTCACAAGTTAAAAATAATATTGGTTTCATGAATCGAAATCAAAATTTTGATATAAGTTTCCATAGATAAAAATGTATTGCTAAAATGAGTAAATAAGTTTGTGTAAACAAAGTTCGTTGTCATCATGAGAAATAAAGTATGTTCCCTAAAAGAGATGCAACGTTCATATCCTCATGGGAAATAAAGTTTGTTACTAAAATGAGTAAACAAGTTTCATTGCAACAAGGAGCAAACAAGTTTGTTACTATAAGAAGCAACCAAGTTTGTTGCTAAAACAAGTAAATAAGTATTTAGTAACAAAAGTTCGTTGTTATAATGAGATACAAAGTTTATTGCTATAATAAGAAACAAAGTTGATTACTATAATTGATAAACAAGTTTATTGTCATAATAAATAACAGGTTTGTATGTGTATGAGCAAACAATGAGTTCTCAACCAAGCCTTTGACTGAAGCCCTATCAAGATCTATGCTTATCGTTCCATAGATTATATGGTATCATGCACTCCAGCAATCGGGCGAGTGAGGAGTTGTCAATTCCTAATAGCGCTATCCACAATGACCATTGGCTCAAAGAGTTAATGGTTAAAGAAAAGTGTAAGGTAAGGGCCTTAAGACGATAAGTTCTCATGTTCCGTCTTGCATAGACATACATGGAGAGGTATAGCAATAAAATAGCAATCATGTTTGATACAAATCAATTTAAATACAATGAACAAATAATAGTTTTTAGGGACATGCTTTTCCACCCCAAAACATAAAAACTGAAAATAGGGGAGTGCATGAATACTCACAATATGCAAAATATAACAACCAAGTTTATACGAGTCAAATAAATATAACGGACATAAATAGTTTAGGACATGCTTTTCCACCCCAAAACATAAAAACCAAAAATAGGGGTGTCGTTAATACTCACAATATGCATTGAGATGATGCAAATGGTGTCTTGAACTACGCTCCACTTGTACCGCTATCGTTTTCCTACAACGATGTTACACACTAACGAGTCTCTAATTGAAATCCAATACTAGTATACTTACTAATACAATAGAATTATACTAATAATGTGTCAAAATTTAATATTATTAAGTTACAAACATTCTTCTGAAATGGTGAAATTTTATAGCTCATGTGATTAAGAAACTTTTGGATATTAATTTCCAGATTTTTGTAATATTAATTGAGGCTATTTCAACACATTTAAATGTGTTTTAAGCTCTTAAAAAGCCAAAATATTATCAAAAAATTTCCAAAAATTCTCAAACTTTTCATTTTCATTCTAATTACATTAGAGGTCTTCCAGAAATTTTCCTTTCAATTTTGGATGTGATTAACTATTTTTACCAATTTTTAAGCCTTCATAACAATATAAATTTATGAAAAATAGCATTCAAAGGATAAAAATTCCCAAACTTATTATAATACTACTATTAGACATAATTGAGCTGGGGAAAAATATAAAAAATGGTCTTCTAAGTTGCTTAACCGAATTTTATGATTTTGTGCATTTATTCTAATAAAAACTGAAATAAATAGATAACAGTTACCAAAATTACCCAAACATTTTTTTATCACTGTTATTAAACATTATTAATCTGGTAAAAATATAAGAATGTATTTTTAAACTGTTTAACACAATTTTATGATTTTTGAGCATTTATTCTAATAAAAATTGAAATAAATAGAAAAAAGTTTCCAAAATTTCTCACAAGTTTTTTAACACTTTTATTAGACATGTAGAAGCTGTGAAAAATATAAAAAATATTATTCAATTAGTCTTTCTATTTTTCTTTGTTTTATACTCTTAAATAATCATTAATTGGAGAATAATTATTAAACGGTTAAAGTAAATTACCAAATTTTTTGTAAAGTTCATTTACAATGTAAATAATCTGGAAAAAATCCCAAAGGTGGTTTTTATCTACTGGAATCCAATTTTGTGTATTTAACTGTATTTAATCTTAGAAAATAGGTGAAAAATAGTATACAGAAGAGACAAATAATCAAATATTTTCTGTGGCATCCTAACGTACAACAACGTGTTCTGTTAAATTTTCATGAATTTTGGATGCGTAGAAATATTTTTCCTGTTTTTAGTCCACTATAAACACAAAAATCAAGGAAAAATAGGAATACATTATGAAAAATTCTGAAAACATGTTTCTGAGTATTATTATCTGTTAGCAAATGTGAAAATTGTTATATATCATTTTCACATTCTATAAAATCGTTTTATTATATATTGGAGCCAAACAAAAAGAAACTTGAAAACCATATTAAAAAGTAACAAAAACCGATGAAATTTAATGTGGGGTCATTATTTAGCATGGGGGTCATCCACCAATTTACCTAGGATTTATAGACCTAAGAAAGTATTTTATGTGATTTATTGCTCTATTTTATTGCATTAATTATAATAATTCAAGAAAAATGAATTATTCTCAGGAAATTTACAGATCATTGTATCTTGTAGATGGGAATTTGAGAGAAATTGTATTTGGTCAGAAAAGGAGTTTTAGATATTTATTTGGAAATAAATCTTTCATGAACATATTTGAAAGCTTTTAACAACATACTTTGATGATCTAGCTTTTAAGTTTGAAGATCATCACATGCATGTTTGTTTCAAGATCATTCATGAGTTTGAAATGTTTAAAATTCATTTTTGAAAGAAAAATTTCGATGCATGTGGTGATTTTCCACCAAAACGTGTAGAAAAGTGCATTTCCATGGTTTTGACTTAGGTTTAGGTCATGGATCTTCACCATTTTGTAACATTCAAGATGTTTTTGGTGAAAATCTACCACCATCATCATCAAAACTGAAGTGAAAGAACATTCACACTAATTTTCTAAGAGAATGGTGTAGAAGAACAAGAAAATGCAAGAAAAACCTTTAAAACTAGAAAAAAAAGTGAAGGAGATTGAAGGATTTTCGTGATTACCATGAAGAACAACCCTAGAAGATGAAGATTTGAAGGTTAAGAGATGTTCTTGGCTGGAGAATTTCGTGGTTTTTGAGAGGGAAAGAGAGAAGTTGAGTGTGGTAAATGGTGGAGTGTGAGAGAGAGTGTAGAGAGAGAGAGAAGTGAAGGAGATGGAGTGTGAGAGAGGAGTGATTATGTGTTTTGGGAAGAGGGAAAGTATCTTGGGAAGAGGGTGGATGGTTTTGAGTGTAAAATTCCCTCCCTCTCTTTTAATTTTATAATAAAATTTCAATTCTTTTATAAAAATATCAAAGTTTTTATAAAATATACACCCTAACCAAGTTTTTGCTCATGAAACCTTGATTTTTGACTTATAAATTTAGGGTAATTGTTAATGACTTAAATTTTATTTTCCTTAAACAAATTTTCATAATTTTAATTATTATAAGATAATATAATAAGTTTCATAATTATTTTTATTGAATTTTTAAGGTTAAAGTTTATAAATATGAGTTTTTATGGCTTTTAGGGTCTTGAGATTTTTTAAATCTTTGGATATCAAAATAAATAGAATATTTGAGACTTCAAATTATATGATGGTTTTATAACTCTTTTATAGTTATAAATAATGTTTGTAATTTATTTTTATCGGTTTATTGGCATTCTATGTAGTGATTCCGAGATTCAAGCGAAATTGAGGAATCAAGTATACTAGTCTTAGTCTTCAACTGTGACTTAAGTTTCTATGAGACTTTGACCTAATTTCTACTACTAGCTCAAGTGCATGATGTGTGTATATGATTCATCAAATGGTGTTCGAGTCAAAGAGTGACCCAAATATGGATAGTCACTACAGTTAAGTAGTAGTAGAATTCACATATCAATGTAAAATCTAAGTACACTATCATTCGATCCTACTTGTTTCCAAGTTTCTAGTAGGTTATAACTTAGCTTCTAGTTACTAAGTCTATTATGTGTCGTGCCTATATGTGCAACTAAGTTTATTCAAATCTAGAACCGACTCGAATTTTGACGGTTGTCACATGTGCGTTCGAGAGAATGCTCCTACATGGACTTCATCAACTGGAAACCCCTTTCCTTTAGCGGAAATGGTGGAGTCATCACTCTGATGCGATGGTTCGAGAAAACAGATTCGGTCTTTGAAATCTGTTCGTGCCCAGAAGGGAGCAAAGTGAACTTTGCTGCCTGCACCTTCTCCAACATCTCCAACAGATCCCTTACATGGTGGAACATCCATGTTAAGTGACTGACCCTATCAGTGGCTAACTTAATAGGTTGCGAAAACCTAAAGGAGTTAATGCTGGAAGAGTACTGCCCAAGAGGCGAAGTACAAAAGCTAGATCAAGAACTATGGGAGCTCAAGATGGTCGGCTCAGACATAGTGACCTACACTAACAGGTTTTGCAACCTGGCAGCACTATGCCCTGAAATGGTCAGTCCAAAGAGTAAGAAGATAGAAAGATACATTTGGGGTCTAGCTGCCCCGATACAAGGAGATGTGTTGTTTTCTAACCCAACCAAATTTGGTAGTGCCAAACGCTTGGCCCAGCGACTCATTGACCATGGAGTACGCTATGGTGTAGAAGTCCTCGTTCTCGAACCATCAAAGGGAAAGGACTATAAACAGAAGTCGGGGAACAAGAAGAAGAAGAAGTGAACAACCCAGGAAACCCCGCAAGAGCAGCAAGCGAGTACTATGTACGCTGCTACAACACTTGCTACTCTAGCACCTGCCAGTCGATATGCTGGAAACCTCCCGAAGTATGGAAAGTGCAACTACCACCACACCGGAGTATGCCGGGAAATGCAGTGTCTAAACTGCCACAGAAAGGGACACACAGTTCGTTTCTGCAGGGCACCGGCTCAACCGATCTCCCAAGTCCCCGGAGTTGAAGAAAACAAAGCCTGCTATGGCTATGGTGAGACGGGACACTATCAAAGGGATTGCCCGATAACAAAGAACTCAGGCGCGGACGGACAAATCCTGATGATCACCGCAGGAGAATCAACTCCAGAGTCGTCAACGAGCAACGATACGTCTTCAATCTAGTAATTACTTTAAAAAATAATTTATATTTATATAAAATTAAAACTAAGGGGAATACACTTAAAAGTAATTATAATAACTCACATGTTGAAATAGATCATGGTATTCAAGAGAACTAAAAGATACGTTTAGAGAAGCTATGATGGTTTAGCATATACATCAGGGTTGTGCATAACTAAGATGTTGCAGACTTAGAGTGAGTGATTCCACCTTAATTCCTGTTCCTTGTTTGGTTGTGGACATGAGGCAAAGTTACTCAGTCGACTGTCTTATTCATCTTAAATATTCATAACTTGTATACGACAGGCAATAATAGTGGTACTGAGGAGGATCATGATATTAACTATCATCACCAGTTACCAAAGCACTTTCATTTGTATGTATGCACACATAGCAGTACAATACGTAGGAGTGTTAACATCAAAGGAAAACAGAAAGCACTAGAAAATATACAAAGAGTACATTGTCGAACACACTAGGGATACATCATCGTATGACAGACGTTTCATTCAATTGGCCAAAACTTTGTTCAGTAAAGAGTCTGTTGCTATCATTCGTCACGAATTGGCGTGGTCCTCAGCATACTAAGTTCGTATGTTTCTATCACCTCGACTGTCCAATTCTCGAAACCATCGTTTTTCGTATCGACAGTCCGACCTAAACCTTAGTTTTATACACCGTATTCTAAACCCCGAAGTACTCGTGCGAAGAGTACTTTGTCCTCCGAAGCCTTATCGTCATATGTCCGCAGACTGTCACGAAATACCACTCGTCCAGCAGACCAAGTTCGAGCACAGAGGCTAAGGACGAATATAGCTCACCTATCGCTATTCAGTGTATACGCGAGGGTGGTATATGATTATCATTACGCAGACCTAGTATGTGTGTTTCCGCCCTATCTCCTGTTCCTTGTTTGGTTCTGGACCTGGGGCAGAGTCGCACATCCGATCGTCTTACTAATCCTAATTATATACGACTTGTATACTCGAGGTAATGATAGATGGACCAAGTACAAATCCTATCATGAACAGGAGGGCAAGGTTGCCTGGTCTACGAGTGGGTATTCTGCGAATCAACGAAGTGCAACGCCAATAGTACAGTAAGAAAGCTAATTTCGGGACCAAATTCCCTCTAACAGGGAGATGATGTGACAACCCAAATTTTTTTTGCTTTGAAGACACAATCAATCAACTCAACTAAGTGTTTCCTTTCATATAGCTGTTTATAAACACTATATTCATGCTAATATGTGTCATTATATGTCATTTAGGACCTATTGTGTCTCGAGACTTCATTTGTGGAACTTATCATCCATACACCCATACCTGTTTGAATCACCCACATCAGATGAGTTCATACACCGTAATGAATCTTTTAACTGTTTTAAATGCTTTTAAGGGGGGGGGGATACAAGTTGAACACAATGTTAATTGTGTAATTATTTGTTATAAACATCTTTCAAAATGTTGCTTTTGTCTTCTATAAGTGGTCAAAACATTTCAAAAGCTATTTTACAGTTTTGTTGCTTTATAGTTTAATAAAACACCGTTTCTATAGTACAAGCATAACTGGGTAGTAAAATGAGTCTTTTCAATAACAGTTCAAGTAGAATACTAGTAAACTATAATAGGTATAGTTTAGAGGTTCAGTTCATACTAGATACAATACACGATAAAAGAAAGAACATACTAAGATACTATAACAGGAGAAAGTAGACATACTAAGATGCTATAGCATGGAACACTTACAGGATCTAACTATACCAATGAATCACTAACACATTGTTCTAAAGAAAAGGTGATAGTTATAGTGGGTATAAATGATCACATAATTTTAATGTGGATGTTCACTGCGTGTGGGTCCCAGAATCTTTTGATAGGGAGAGCGTTTAGTATGGGATCTAGCCATCACATTATACCTTAATAATCAATTTAAGGAAATCAGTACAACAGTAGTTACTGCATACACAATACTACAATACTTACATTTTACAAACGACAAACAGAACAGTCGGTTCTAGTAAATTCAGTATTAAGGGACGATAATGCTAACTTTATGATTCCTTAATGTGTACATCAAGAGATGTATATAAATAAGATCCGACAGGTAATAGCATGTGTGCATTTCCGTTTCATTTCCTATTCCTTGTTTGGTTGTGGGCTTAGAGCAGATTCACCTGGCCTATTATCTATTCGCTCATAGTTATATATATGTTCCGTATTCATTAAGACATCATAAGGGGTACTAGTTATGGTTCAAGTCATAGGACACTAATTCAATGCACAATTTTCTAGTACAAATCATGCTTTTCAAACAAAACTTTTGGTACTCAAAGCTAGGAACTCACTAGTAAAGGGTTTAATCCATTTTATTAAACCAGTGTAGACTTAAAAGACTTTAGGTGATTGACTCTATAATACCTTAGTTTATACATCATGGTTATATATCATTAATACCCAAAAGGTAGTTGGATGCGTGCTTTCCGCTTTATTTCTTGTTCCTTGTTTGGTTGTGTGCTTAGGGCAGATTCATCCAATCTACTACCTATTCGATGTTAGATTATATATAGCCAGTATAAACTAACTGATTATAGAAGTAATCACTGTGGTCATTATTTTATTATAAGAAATAAGGCTTTCTTAAAAGATATTTTCATTAAATATAAAGGAACTATTAGAATTAACTCCATGAGTAACAAGTGAATACACCAGGGTTATGTACAACAAGGACCTAACAAACAATGGGATGTGTGCTATCCGCCTTAGTTCATGTTCCTTGTTTGGTTGTGGGCTTACGACAGATGTGCATAGTCGATTGTTTGTTTACTCTGAGTTTTATATAACTTGTATTCATTTAGTACTCATAGAAAGGATTGTAGGATCATTTTTTACGTATCATATATTTAAGTCGGAAACATAGGATTTTCTAGAGGAACATGCGAACTTTTCTAAAACAGAACTTATAACTTACTACATTTTACGTATCTGTGTGTGTGTCTCTTGTAAGAGTGTGTATTTTCCCAAATCCGACTATCATTATCCAAAATATAGCTTCTACATTACCGTGCATCGTGTGAATGTTCACGAAGTGAATGTAATGGGAAAATGAAATAGTACTATGGTGTAGTATCGAAACTACAACCGTACTAACTACCTTTAACCTATTGTAATCTTGTAAGTATTGTAGTATTTGTAATAAGTGACTACTTTTGTACTAATATTGCCTTATTTGAGGGATAATGCATAATGTGATAGCTAGATCCTAGGCTAGACGCTCCCCTCTCAAAGAGATTTTGGGACCCAAACACGACTCCTGCATGTTTGCAAGCCGGGAACATCCACATTACTATGATCATGTATACCCAATATAATTATCACAATGCGTAGTGATTCATTGGTAAAGTTAGATCCTGAAATCGTTCCATGCTATAGCACCTAGTGATGTCTGTCCTATAATCGTATATGTAAACGCACTCATGTAAATGTATCTATGTAAACGTACTCATGTAAGCGTATCTAGGTAAACGTACTCATGTAGTAGCATAGTAATGTACTGTAATGTTCTGCATGTGCTAGCTGTAATGTATGTTCTCTCTCTATCTAGCATGTATAGTAATGTACTGTAATGTTCTGCGTGTGCTAGCTGTAATGTATGTTCTCTCTCTATCTAGAAGGTATAGTAATGTACTGTGTACTAGCTGTAATGTATGTTCTCTCTCTATATAGCATGTATTGACTCATGTATGAACTGACTCATTGTATGATTCTTTGTTCTAGTAATAGTATTAGTAACTCCCTAAACTACCCCTATAGTAGCTTATTAGTAATATGCCTTGTGCGTATGAACATGAAGGTATACCCTTGCTACCCAAGGGTATTGAACTGACTGATGGAACTTTTATGACTATGTATATACACATGATATATAACTAATAATTAAACGACTGTCGGACGGATACCCGATACCCTACCAGACGACATCCCAAGGGGCAAAAGGAAATAAAGTGGCAAGCCTTCCTAAGTCCTTTAAACATTTCTAATATAACTATACATACATAGGCATGCAATTCACAATATAAAAGTATAACAAAAGTTTTGTCAACAATTGCAAAGTTTGGCAACTAAGAAAGATGACTTGATGTCAAAATGTAAAACGATTTTGAAAGCAGCTTGTTTGATAAGAACAGTGTAAAGTATAAGGAAAACATTTGTTTTGAATCATAACTGTAACAGGGTTTGAAAAGATACATTCAGTATGAAAGACAGTTTAACAAAGAGTTTTAAATGAGTAAAATGTTTTGGAAACCATTTGAAGTAAACTGTTTGGTAAAACAGCTAAAAGAGTAGTAAATACTTTTGTATGCTACTTATTAATCACATGTGATTAATATAATAGCTAGAATAATTCAACTTGTATGCCCCCCCTACATAAAAGCATTTAAAAACATTAAATCATTGATTAAGGGGTATGAACTCACCTGTAGCAAGCAGTTGGGATGAATGGACTGAAATAGGATTCTAGGTGTCAAGTGAAGACTTGTACACACTCTATGATCCTAGATAACATATAATACCACATGTATGTACCCAATTAGTCTGTAAACAACTAATAAACAAAGGTAAGACATCCTAGGGCATGATAAACACTTTGTATAAGTGTTATAAGTGCTAAGGAGTGCATTAAAGGGTTGTAGGAACAGGCTATTGGGTTTTAGGGTTCAAGGGAACCCCTAATATGAGTTTACTCCCTAAAGACCTCAACCCCTTGATTTTACGGTCGTAAGCTCACAACCTTTTGACCATTTGTGATTCGAAGTCTTCTAAGTCATTCCAAGCATTCGTACTTCAGGTTTAAGCCTTAGGAAATGTTTTGTGGCATCAATACACTCCTAAATGGAGTTTACGGTCCATGGACCATTTCTCCATGAGTTTACTACCATAAACTCTTATGGACTAAGGTATTTTGATGTTTTCAAGCCCCAAACACTTCAAGGTAATAGCCTAGGTTAGATTCTAGGCAAAAGGAAAGAGTATGGACCATTTGTACACCTTTTGGGGTGTTTACGGTTTTGGGAGATACCCAAACCGTAAAAACATATAAATGAGTTATTTTTGTGCTTTTTATGTGATAAAAACATCAAGGAAGGATCTAGACAAGTCCCTAAGGAATTGTGAAGTACCAAGGCACCCTAAGGCACCCTTTGGCACCTTAACTTGGTGTTTACAGTTCAAGAACTTCTTGAATCGTGAACACCTTGTTCTTGGTGTTCTAGGGACATTTCGAGGTATAAAAGTGTAACAAATCTTGTAAGACTCTAGGATGGAAGCACTTACATGTTAGAAGCTCGAAAAGGTCCAAAAGGCCAAGAACACAAGTGTGTGTTCTTGGTGTAAATTGATGATTGACCCTTTTGGAATGATTTCACGGTTACAAGTGTGTTAAAACACTAGATTAAGTCATACAACAACTTAAGAAGGCTAGAAACACTTAATAGATCGAAGATCTCAAAAAAGTTTAGGATGATACTTGAGAGAGAAATGGGACTTGGATCTTGAGATTTGGAAAAAGTGTAAATAATGACTAACACTCATATATATACTCCCAAATTTAGGGTTTTTGTCAGAAAATATTTTATTCAAGCAGTAAACTCTAATTCCTTAGAGTTTTGGAATAACTGCATTGCATAATAACCCTAGAGCATCCTCTCTCCTGTTATCACTAAAGTGTGAAATCTTGAAATACTCAAACTTATTCAAAAAAGTCTGAAACTTGACAGCAACTGTTCTGACTTCTATTGACTTGATACGTTTGTACAGAATAGAAATTTTGGGTTGTCACATCATCCCCTCCTTAGAAGGAATTTTGTCCCAAAATTAGAATTTAGGTAAGGAAGCAGGCATGACTAAACGAGCCAAGAAGTGAGGATACTTCCTAAATGATTGGTTCTCGCACTCCCATGGGAATTTGGGTCCCTTGTTGGCATCCCAGTGAACCTTCACTTAAAGGGGAAATGACTATGAATCGTTCGCATGACCTCTCGGTCCATGGTCACTACAGTTCTTCCACGTAGGTGAGGCTCTTGTGGGGATCGATCTCTTCGAGTGGGATTTCAAGAGTCTTGTCGGATCGATACTCTTTACAAGTTCGAGACGCGAAGGGTAGAATGTATGTTACTAAGCTCGCGGAGTAGGTCTAGTCTATGAGAAACAAGACCGATTCTGGTAAGAATCTCGGAGGTCCTGACTATCTTTTGTTTAGCTTTCCACGCTTTACGAAGTGTATTAAGCCATTCTCAGAGTGAGACTTCCTAAAGAATTTGGTTTCTCACTTGGAATTTCAAGGTTTCTTTTTCTTTCTTATCTTCCCAGACAAGAGCCACCCTCTGCTGGTTCAAAGTCGTAAGGGTTTCTGTAATTTGCGAGGAGTTTTGAATGGACTACGATAGTAGGTCTGCAAGACGTAGAATTTGGCGAATTTCTGTCGGTGTCTTTGGTGTCGACAAATTCTCAACGGTTTTGATAAATTGAAAGAGTACTCAAGAATTTCCACATCACTAATAGTGTGTCTTAGGAATTTGACTCTTCAATTCCAAAACTCGTGTTTAGAGAACTTCGCGAAGAGTTTCTCCGAGGGAAATGTTTCCATGGTTTCCTTCTTACTAATAGAGTGGATAAGTAAATCATCTACACAGAGAATGATGAACTGATCCAAGTAAGAATGGCGTACCTTATTCATTAAACTTATGGATACTGCGGGCGTATTGGTCCTATCCGAGGGGTATCACTACGGACTCGAAGTGTCCGCATCGAGTTCGGAAGGTAGCTCTCGGGACATCTTTCACTGACACTCGAAACTAGTGATAATCGGATGTTAGGTCCATTTATGAAAGGTATTTCATTCCTTACGTTTGCTCAACCAATTCACCTATGCGAGGCAGAGATAATGATTTCTACTGGAAATCTTGACGGAGTCCCCGATAGTCGAGGCACATATGATACAATCTGTCTACTCCTGGAAGGATAAGACCGGAGCTCTCCAGGGTGAGAAGCCTTGTCTTCCAATTCTATTGCTGAGTAGTTCGCTAAGTTGTCCGGACTGTTCTTGTATCTCCGTAGGTGTTTAGATTGTAGGGCGATCTGGGTACAGGAGTCATACTGGGTTCTAAGTTTGTGCACATGACGATGCGATTACTCGTAGTCTTGGGCAGTCTCCGTCCTGAAGTTCATATTAGAATTCATACATGGTTCCACGATCACAATCTCGTGTATATGAGTCATATATAATTAAGATTGAAAAGATAGTCGAATAACTGATTCTTCTTTACGTTCACATCCCATTGAGGAAAGGAAGTTAAAGTGGAATCATCAATTCTAAACCTGTAGAACCTTGATTATATATCACCCCTATGTATACATTCTTCAGCGATTGATCAACTGTATGGGTCCTTGGATTGAACTTGACGTACTGTACGAATGATACTTCGGGGATTTCTTCGGAAAGAAAAAGAACTATGAGGTACTCCATGCATGAGTACTTCGGTGTTCTGATATGACGGCTTTGCTGGAAAGGCAATTTCGAAGAGAGAAATGTATGTATGAAGCTGGTATTGCGAATCGAATTGAATCTATTTGTATGATAATGTCGGAATCATATGGAAACTAAAGACATTAGAATTGAACATAAAGCGTTACAGACAAAACACAACCGTGCAACCTTCAACAGAGTTACAGTACTTTAGATCTTACCACAAGACTATTGCTGCGAACAAAGTATACTACAAAAGACAAGTATACGCAGCACGAGCATCCCTATACCGACGGGATCTCACAAAAGGTAAGACTCTAGTTGCACCAGTTTTGGATGGTTTATAAGTCTGTTACAATGAAACGCCTTAATTACATTAACATGGGTCCGGAGCGGGTTCTCCTACAGCTGTGATCCTGAGAATCTTCCCGTCTGCGCCAGAGTTCTTCGCTATTGGGCAATCCTTCTTGAGGTGTCCAATTTCACCGCATTGGTGACATATCTGGACAGCACCAACATTGGTGGTGGAAGTGAAGTGTCGAGTAGGAGTTATGGGGACACGGTTGCTTTCGTTGATCTTCTCTTTTGGACAGTTTCTGTAATAGTGCCCTGCCTCACCACAACTATAGCAAACTAGGCTTGCTCCAGTGGTGGAGGTAGTTCTACAGAAACGAGCAATGTGCCCCATATTGTTGCAATTATTGCATTGCTATACTCAGGAAATTCCCTTGTGGTGATAGTTGCACCGGTCGCACTTCGGGAATGTTCCTTCATATGGTCTGCTCGATACTGGGATGGCAGAGGTTTCCACTTGTTGTTGTTGCATGGCAATTCTCTGAAATCTCTTGCGTTCCACTTGGGCTTGACGTTTTCGTTTCTTGAACTCCGAGTTGTTGTTTTGGGCGGTGGTGACTGTTACTATTTCTTGATTTCTTGGATCGTTACAACGATCGAGATTGTTAACTCCTTTATTAGTCTTGTTTACATTGACAATGCTGCGGTTTGCAAGGACAGCTGTCACGGTAGCCATCACGGCAGCTGTAACTGCGGCTTGGAAAGCAGCGGCGTCTATAGGAAAGGCATGGGTTTTGTTGTTCGGCTGACTGTTTCGGGATGACGACATGATTCGTAACATGAAAGATAAGGATTTTGTGAGCGGTTTTGGTTGACTCTAGATGTACTTCGATTGTTCAAGTAAAGAGTAAGAGTATGTTCTCGAAAGTTTGACCTACAACCCTATGATGTAGTCCTAGAATAGAATAGAAGTAAGTTCTTAGTAGGGTCTTATGACTCTTGACATCTAAAACAGGGTACCATTGGTTGGTAAATAACATGATCCAACCCTTGAAGAAGAATTGGGAATTATCCCTAAGCTAGAATACCATATTTCAATAACTCAACTAGAGTGGGTTTCAAATAGACTCCCATGATAGCACGGTAAAAGTAATTGAATAAACAATGACACAGAAGTTAGCCGACTGTCAATATCTTTGGTATTCATGACATAAAAGTTCGGGAAATTGACCTTGTAAAAGGTCTTACATCAAATCCAGAGTAGATAGTCCTTGACATCATAAAGACCTAACTAAAGTACTTACAGTACAAGATAGTTTCATAGAAAATGCCACATCGGGCATAGACAGAAAAATGATTCCTTTTAATACGGAAAATAAAGTAAACATCTACTACTTGTGACGGTCATCCCTCTGGTGAACTCCCAGTTCAGCCAGTTGGCGTTCCACATCAAGTAGGTGTCTTTCGTACACCCTCTGGCGTACTCGGAGTACTATGAATTTGGCTCGTGATTCAGCCAGTGCTTGCAACAGGGTTTCATGGTCTCTCTCAGATCTCTCATGAGCATCTTCCAGACGAATGGTGCGGAGGGTATGCATTCTCGCATTGGCGACAACTTCTGTGATCTGATGTAGGGTTGTCCTGCCTTGAATCTCATTTCGAGCCACTCTGTAGACCAGGATTGGCAAGATTCTGTCTGCTGAGCCCCCATTGCTCAGGTCATAAAAGCTTCGGTCACCATTAAATGGCATGGGCTGATCTTGTCCTTGGCTCCATGTTTCCAAGCATTCCACCCACTGAGGCGTCGGGCCATGAAAAGCCAGACGAGGGTTAGGATTTGGAACAGGAGCTGCCTGGGGTAGGTTCTCAACCTCGGGTTCGGAGCTAGCATCATCCGAAAGGTCTTCACCACGCTGATCATTCAAAGGGATCGGATGATCATTCTCTGGTTCTTCTCCAAACCATCCAACAATGACTTCGTTCGGAAGGTACGGATTGTCGTGGGGATGGAGTCCAGCCATGTTATCTACGCGAGAATTGGGGTAAGAAAATAATTATTAGACGAACTATCTAGATAATTATTTAGAAAGTCTTCATTAGTTACATCACTATTTGTGAAGTGCATACCAGTTATATGTAATCGAAACAGGATAGGCCTTCGAATCAGTGACCTTAACTCCAAATTCACGAAGAATAGGGGTAAAGCAAAAAATTTCACAGATTCTAAGTCTATAACGTCCTAGTTACATATAGCCTTAGTGTATCCACTTAGAAATTATTAACTTAGTAATGAAGATCCCGTTTAGTTCTCAAGTATGAAGTACTTATAGTAACACCAAGTATGAAGTACTTATATAACGTCCTAGTTACATATAGCCTTAGTGTATCCACTTAGCAATTATTAACATAGTAATGAAGATCCCGTGTAGTTCTCAAGTATGAAGTACTTATAGTAACACCAAATACCCCTATAGTATTTTAGGTTTTATGTTCTATTGTTCTCATTGAGGTATTGTTGGTAAGATTTTAGACTTGTTGCAACCACACAACTATACTTAGGCACATGCTAGTCAACACTCGGATAATATAGTTGATCAGGCTATATCTTCCTAGTTTTAACTATATGTCTCAAAGTCCACTTGTGTTGCCCAACAATTGTAATTCTTTTGTACTGTCCTAGTGACACTGATTTTAGTATGAATGCAGGCACGTATACTTAATTAAATATTTTATTATTTAAAGTATAAACTCTTGGTCAGAGTATTTTAATCCCATTGTATTTATAGTTTGTATATCTTTTATGGGTTGATATACTTAATTCACTATAAAACAATGCTCTGATACCAATCTGTCACACCCCAAAACCGAGAACGGCGGAAACGTTCTAGGGCGGAGGACGTCATATACAGTATCACAACAATGAAAAGTAGTAAACAAGCAACAACATCATCCATTGCATTAATAATATAAATTTTAATACAAGTGTGTTCTGATATGTCTAATAGACACTGAAGTATAAATAAAAAATGAAAGATGAGTCTTGAACGAGCACCATCTTCTCTAAACCTTGCATCGGTACCTGTCTACTGTTGACCTGAGGATACAAGTTATTTTGAAAGAGAGTATCAAATTTAAAGCTGGTGAGATCATAAGTATTTTAGTGTCTTAATTTGTATGTAAGTATTTGTATGTATATGAAACGTAAGCATTTGTATGTATATGAATTGTAAGTATTGGAAAACGTTTTGAACATCCTAGGAAACCATATGTTTCCTACTAAAAGTATCCTTCTACCAAGGCATCTAGTATCTGTGTGTGTGTGTCTCTTGTAAGAGTGTGTATTTTCCCAAATCCGACTATCATTATCCAAAACATAGCTTCTACATTACCGTGCATCATGTGAATGTTCACGAAGTGAATGTAATGGGAAAATGAAATAGTACTATGGTGTAGTATCGAAACTACAACTGTACTAACTACCTTTAACCTATTGTAATCTCGTAAGTATTGTAGTATTTGTAATAAGTGACTACTTTTGTACTAATATTGCCTTATTTGAGGGATAAGGCATAATGTGATGGCTAGATCCCAGGCTAGACTCTCCCCTGTCAAAGAGATTTTGGGACCCAAACACGACCCCTGCATGTTTGCAAGCCGTGAACATCAACATTACTATGATCATGTATACCCAATATAACTATCACAATGCGTTGTGATTCATTGGTATAGTTAGATCCTGAAATCGTTCCATGCTATAGCACCTAGTGATGTTTGTCCTATTATCGTATATGTAAACGCACTCATGTAAATGTATCTATGTAAACGTACTCATGTAAGTGTATCTAGGTAAACGTACTCATGTAGTAGCATGGTAATGTACTGTAATGTTCTGCGTGTGCTAGCTGTAATTTATGTTCTCTCTCTATCTAGCATGTATAGTAATGTACTGTAATGTTCTGCGTGTGCTAGATGTAATGTATGTGCTCTCTCTATCTAGCATGTATAGTAATGTACTGTGTACTAGCTGTAATGTATGTTCTCTCTCTATCTAGCATGTATTGACTCATGTATGAACTAACTCATTATATGATTCTTTGTTCTAGTAATGGTATTAGTAACTCCCTAAACTACCCCTATAGTAGCTTACTAGTAATATGCCTTATTCATATGAACATGAAGGTATACCCTTGCTACCCAAGGGTATTGAACTGACTGATGGAACTTTTATGACTATGTATGTACACATGATATATAACTAATAATTAAACGACTGTCGGACGGATACCCGATACCCTACCATACCACATCCCAAGGGGGAAAAGGAAATAAAGCGGCTAGCCTTCCTAAGTCCTTTAAACATTTCTAATATAACTATACATACATAGGCATGCAATTCACAATATAAAAGTATAACAAAAGTTTTGTAAACAATTGCAAAGTTTGGCAACTAAGAAAGATGACTTGATGTCAAAATGTAAAACGATTTTGAAAGCAGTTTGTTTGATAAGAACAGTGTAAAGTATAAGGAAAACATTTGTTTTGAATCATAACTGTAACAGGGTTTGAAAAGATACATTCAATATGAAAGACAGTTTAACAAAGAGTTTTAAATGAGTAAAATGTTTTGGAAACCATTTGAAGTAAACTGTTTGGTAAAACAGCTAAAAGAGTAGTAAATACTTTTGTATGCTACTTATTAATCACATGTGATTAATATAATAGCTAGAATAATTCAACTTGTATGCCCCCCCCCCTCCCCCCACATAAAAGCATTTAAAAACATTTAAATCATTGATTAAGGGGTATGAACTCACCTGTAGCAAGCAGTTGGGATGAATGGACTGAAATAGGATTCTAGGTGTCAAGTGAAGACTTGTACACACTCTATGATCCTAGATAACATATAATACCACATGTATGTACCCAATTAGTCTCTAAACAACTAATAAACAAAGGTAAGACATCCTAGGGCATGATAAACACTTTGCATAAGTGTTATCAGTGCTAAGGAGTGCATTAAAGGGTTGTAGGAACAGGCTATTGGGTTTTAGGGTTCAAGGGAACCCCTAATATGAGTTTACTCCCTAAAGACCTCAACCCCTTGAGTTTACGGTCGTAAGCTCACAACCTTTTGACCATTTGTGATTCGAAGTCTTCTAAGTCATTCCAAGCATTCGTACTTCAGGTTTAAGCCTTAGGAAATGTTTTGTGGCGTCAATACACTCCTAAATGGAGTTTACGGTCCATGGACGATTTCTCCATGAGTTTACTACCGTAAAATCTTATGGACTAAGGTATTTTGATGTTTTCAAGCCCCAAACACTTCAAGGTAATAGCCTAGGTTAGATTGTAGGCAAAAGGAAAGAGTATGGGCCATTTATACACCTTTTGGGGTGTTTACGGTTTTGGGAGATACCCAAACCATAAACACATATAAATGAGTGATTTTTGTGCTTTTTATGTGATAAACACATCAAGGAAGGATCTAGACAAGTCCCTAAGGCATTGTGAAGTACCAAGGCACCCTAAGGCACCCTTTGGCACCTTAACTTGGTGTTTACGGTTCAAGAACTTCTTGAACCGTGAACACCTTGTTCTTGGTGTTCTAGGGACATTTCTTGAGGTATAGAAGTGTAACAAATCTTGTAAGACTCTAGGATGGAAGCACTTACAAGTTAGAAGCTCGAAAAGGTCCAAAAGGCCAAGAACACAAGTGTGTGTTCTTGGTGTAAATTAAAGATTGACCCTTTTGGAATGATTTCATGGTTAGAAGTGTGTTAAAACACTATATTAAGTCATACAAAAATTTAATAAAGCTAGAAACACTTACTAGATCGAAGATCTCAAAAAACTTTTGGATGATACTTGAGAGAGAAATGGGACTTGGATCTTGAGATTTGGAAAAAGCGTAAATAATGACTAACACTCATATATATATATATATATATATATATATATATATATATATATATATATATATATATATATATATACTCCCAAATTTAGGGTTTTTGTCAGAAAATATTGTATTCAAGCAGTAATTTCTAATTCCTTAGAGTTTTGGAATAACTACATTGTATAATAACCCTAGAGCATCCTCTCTCTTGTTATCACTAAAGTGTAAAATCTTGAAATACTCAAACTTATTCTAAAAAGTATGAAACTTGACAGCAACTGTTCTGACTTCTATTGACTTGATACGTTTGTACAGAATAGAAATTTCGGGTTGTCACATCAAATGAGGGTTCAGTCATTTCATTGGATGATATTCAGGTGGATGAGAGCCTGAACTATGTTGAGAATTTCATTCAAATTCTGGATAGAAAAGACTAAAGCTCTTCGAAAAAAAGAGGTGAAGTTAGTGAATGTGAAATGGCAACACCGGAGAGGCTCCAAATGGACCTAGGAGCCGGAGGATGAGATGAGAAAGCATTATCCAGATCTTTCCGCATCAGCAGAATTCTAGGACGAAGTCTAGTTCAAGTGGGGTGGGGGGTTGTAATGGTCGAAATCCAAGTATTTACTTTTCTTTCCCTTTGAATGAAATTTCATTGCATTATTGGTCTCTTTGTATAGTGGGCGTAATTATTGGTACGCTTAACGTACTGGAGAGGGCTGATCGCGAAAGTGTACCACGTATGCGGGGAATACCGAGGAGTACGTGCGACATATGTGGCTGAAGACCAAAACCATAATATTCAGATTTATGACCTATATAAAAGTTCTTAAGTCATTTGGACCATACCCTAACCAACCTCCATCACTCTCATTCATCTCAAAAACCCTAAAAAAATTATGTGTGCCTCTTGAGCTAGTGAGTGCCTCAATACCTCATTTTTGTTTTGTTAGCAAACAGAAGGAAGAGGAAGGATGCTTGATCATGGGAAAAGCTCTTGTATCTTGCATTTGGAGTAGCTTATGAAGTTTGTGGAGGTAAAAATCTTTCTCCTTGCTAATCCTTATTGTATATTGAGCTAGGGTTTTCTAAGAGTCCTCTTTTAGCTCATAAATCATATCTTGGGAGTTTGGGAAACTCCAGATGTTAGGAAGGATAGATCTAAGGTCCTTTAGCTTTATTATGTCATAAAAATCCAACTTAATGGTTTCTATGGCTCCATGCATGAGTTAAGACCTTTGGAAAGGTCTTAATGGGTTAGAATGAGTTGTTGGGAGCATATATGGCATGAAAAGGAATAAAGTTGCCAAAT
This sequence comes from Lactuca serriola, assembly GCF_051521515.1. Lineage (NCBI taxonomy): Eukaryota > Viridiplantae > Streptophyta > Magnoliopsida > Asterales > Asteraceae > Lactuca > Lactuca serriola. The sequence continues at coordinate 195,727,753 of NC_136408.1, read as the reverse complement.
TTATGCCTTAGGACTCTTTCAAAAACCTAGATCGGAATTTGGAACGTAAAGTCTTCATGTATTAAGCATTTAATGGAGGATGTGATTTTTCCGCTTGTATGTTGGGCATACCAATCTGTAGGCTGCTTGTACAGCCGAGGAACCAAGTACGCTTAGCATACTTTTGGAGTACGTCGGGCGTACGCTCTGCTATGGAGTTAGGCTTTAGTTGACTTTTTGGGCCAATTGGATTTCACTTAGCTTTGGGTCTGGACCAGTTGGAGATGTTGGGCCTGGAGAATTGCTTTGGGCTATTGAAGTCATGTGTTGGGCTTTATTGGGCCATGTGGCCTATTATAGATTTAGACATTAACCCTAGGCCCATCAATCATGGAAAGACTTTTGGGCCCTCATGGACGGATTTGGACTTAGGATTGTGGGCCTTTTTGGCTAGGTTGTGTTATAATTCTAATTAGGGTTATTTGTATAATTGTTCAGTGTGAGATTTTGGACTAGTAGTCGAGCAACTATTGGTCAGCAGATTGAGGTGAGTATTCTCACTACACTCATGGGTTGAAGGCACGAAGGTCGGCCCATTAATTGATATGAGATTTTTAGTAACTGACTATGCAATGGTTTTGCTAATTGTCCATGTGTGTTGATTTATGTGAAGACTATGGGGAAGCCCATGACACTTGGCAAGACGATGGGGGGGGGGGGGGGGAGCCCATAGCCCTTGGATACATGACCATGGGGGTAGCCCATGGCATTCTAAATGAACATCATGGTGGGAGTGCATGGAAAAATTGTATATATGTGTGTGGAATTATGTTGTTATGTGTTTTGGGAAAACTCACTAAGCTTGTACTTATAGCTTTGTTGGGTGTTTTTGGTACTTCTGGTTCTAAGGGAAAGGGCCCAGCTTGATGCCGCATCGTGCACTCTCCAGTATTCCGCACTAGTTGTTTTGGATACTGTGATCTTTTGAAGAATGTGTTATGTAATGGAAATTTTGGAAAAAAAATATGAATGTTATTTCTAATTATTAAATGAAATATTTTACCTAAGTTTTTAGGCTATTACAAGAGTATTAACTGCAAAAATTACAAACATAACAACCAATATAAACAAAATTCGCATCGGATGATAAATCAAAATGCAAAAATAGCAAGAAACACAACAAATTGAGCATACATTTGAATCGGTGGCATTAATACACACCTTATTATCCATAAACCTAATGTTAATATGAACCAAAAAACCAAACATGGAATCAAATCGACCAAACCTGCAAAAACAAAATCCACCATCGTCGCCCCTGCCACGAGTGGTTTACGTTGGAAAGATGAGGTCTTCAACCCATCGAGATTTAGAGACAAAATACGACTGTTAGGGGGAAAGAATCACCAATATTTTCCTCCATCTTTGTTTCCTATAACCTGTGCGAAGGTGTTGTATTTTGTGTGTGTATGAAGGGAGGCTTCAAGGGTCTCCTTCTTCGTAACTTGCTTAAATCGAAAGAACCCGACAAAGGAAATCTACAATAAATTAAGGTTTCCTACATAACCAAAAAAAACATAGGCTTCAAATGCAAAAGATGATAAGAAAGAGAAGGTGTGTGCTTGTGGTGATGGAAGAGGGGTATTCCATACTTGAAATCCAGCCAAGAGTGTGTGCTTGTTGGGACGACAGCTAGTTAAAAGGATGATAATGGTGTGGATGACGTTGATCCAGTGATGACAAAGCATGGAGTGTCCGTAGTTGATGACGATGCGGCAAAGCATGTAAAAAGAGAAATGATGTAGTGGAGGTGATCGACGATTGAAGTGAATGCGAAAAAGAGGAGCCCTAGCACAACAATGAGGGAAACCTTGGGTTTTTACATCAACTAGGAGATAAAAAAGGTGAGAAGAGGGAGCTGACCGATTCAATTGGCGAAGGTGATGGAATACTGGGTCAATCTTATCTAAGAATTTGTAAATTCTAAATCTAGATTATGACTTTTTCAATGGTTGAGTAAATAAGATATGACTTTTCTATAATGCATAACATTGTTGTATACGATGCTTTAAAGGTTGTACTTCTTAAAATTCAGTATTTGACCAAGTTTGGTTTATAAGGAGTATATATATATATATATATATATATATATATATATATATATATATATATATATATATATATATATATAGTAGCCGTTTACCCATACCAAGCGACGGGTGTGAATATCTTTTTTGGAAATTAGTTTCTAGAGGCGATTAGTTCTTTTGCGCAAATAGTTAGGTGTTTTACGTTGTTGACAGTGTAGAGACTTGCAAACCATGATGAGCCAATAATATGTGAGAAAAGTAGACAATGACAACCACTAATCGCTTCCTTCTTGTACCATAAAAATCAATCACATTTAGCTTAACACAAATCTCCAAAATATCATATCGTAAGCTCAAAATGACACCACGACAACAATTTAATTAAAGTTTTATGTTATTAATAAGAAAAAAAGGAATCTAAAATGAAAGCAACCTGTTTTTTCTTGAATTATGACCACAATGATGCATGATCAGACTTATAATAAAGATAACATGATCCATGATTACGACTATGTTTGACTTCTTTCAAATATCAAATATCAGGTGCCAAATTTTCAACTTACATTCATATACTAAATGCAAGATATAGCAACTTATTTTCCTTTATTAGCAAGAAATAGCAACACACTTTTATAAACTAAAGTAAGTTGCTATTTCTTGCAATTATAAAAAAATGTAATACAAGATATAATAACTTACATTCATTTATTAGCAAAAAATAGTAGCTTACTATCATTTCTTTTTTCAGATAACCACACAAGATAAAGTCACATGCACATATAGGGGTGTTCGTTTAGATGGATCAATTCGATCTGATCCAATTAAGTAAATCCAAATTGATTTCGATTTTCAAAATATGAATCCAAATAGTCCAAATTATAATCCAATCCGATCCAATCCAATTACAATTCGGTTTGATCGGTTTTCATAATTCGGTTTTCAAAGACCATAACATTTTAAAAGGACATAGATCTATAATATGATCTAATTTTACAGAAGAAGCAAAAACAAATTATTTATTTGTGATTTAATTTTTTAACCATCCATTAAGAAGGCATATTATAGTTTATTATTTAATCTATAAAAAACTTTAGAGAGAAAGTATATATTAATTTCTTTTATTAGGTAAAACCTTTTGAACTTATTTAAAAAAATTATAAAATTAATAAATAATTATAGATATACTGAAAATAAATATATAACAAATTGTTATTCGGTTTTTTTGGACTATTCGGTTCTTATTTTATAAACCAAAACTAATCCGACATCCAAAATAATAATTCGGTTTTGTTGAAAACCAATCCAAAAATTCGAATATCCGAATCAAATAGTTGAATCCAAATTGGACAATTGGACAATTCGGTTTTATCTGAATCGTGAACAACCCTATACACATACAGTCACATACATACACAAAAATGCAAGCACTATTTCTTGCATTACAGTAGGTGTTACCCAATGTCAAATACAATGATGACTTCAAATAGTTTTGTGTATTGCTATAAAACCATATATATGGTTTAAGCAACACTATGTATTAATATTATATAAAAAAATAATAACATTAACCATTATTTTCAAACCAAATGCTTTTGCAGCAATAGTAACATTAGCGTGTCCGACACATTTTAGAAATGGTTACATAATCAACTTGTCTCAATTGTAGCATACACCTACATCCATGAAAAAGAAAAACGTAAATATCTGATGGGAAAATGACTCTTGGGGGTGATTAACTTTTGCGTTTGTACTCATTTGATCCCTTTTTTTTGTATTCAATATACCATTGAACTTGTTGTTTGTGTTCACCATAACCCTTTTGACCGGCTTTTGACCTGTGATAGTCGGTCAAAGGGTTATGGTGAACATAAACAACAAAGACTACAACCTTGAAAAGTTGGTTACCCTCCTGAGTCATTTTCCTTGAAAAGTTAAAAGAAATTAAAGTTGCAAAATTATCAAAGACTACAACCTTCTTTGGCTATAACATATATGAAGAGCGTTTCAGAGGGGTAACTTTATTAAAACATGGTCTATGTTATGCTTACTATGATTAGCTGTCAACACCTCTCTTCAAAATGATATGATTGTGTATGAGAGGTACATTTATCAACATAAACTTTTACGTCAAGGTATATTATGGTGATGTGTCTGCATAAGCAACATGATATTGTACATATTGATGTTGTATCTCATCCCATGAATTCAATCTTAAAGCTAAGTAAACTCAAAAATCACAGCACTTGTGATTCCACTCGTTTGTAGACTTGTCTAAAATCCATGATATGATAAATCATTCAATTGAAAATGTAAATGTAGTCATGAAATGCGCCTGCTTAGTCAAGATTCCCCTAATAAATATTCAAGTGCATTACAAAGTTGTACATGTATGAATAGTGTTCTTTCGTGGATTATGTTTTGAAGAGAAGCAAGAATGAATCTCATAAAGTCATTAATATCAGTAGGAGATGACGTGAGATTTACTGTAAATGAGTAAAGGGAAAATGACTCAGGAGGGTAACCAACTGTTGAGTTTGTTCTCATTTGATCCCTTTTTTTGTACTCAATATACCATCAAACTTGTTGTTTGTGTTCACCATAACCCTTTGACCGGTATCACGGGTCAAAAGCCGGTCAAAAGGGTTATGGTGAACACAAACAACAAGTTCGGTGGTATATTGAATACAAAAAAAAAACAAAGGGACCAAATGAGTACAAACGCAAAAGTTAATTACCCTCAATAGTCATTTTCTCATATCTGAAATGCCCCTCAACTATGCACAACTTGATAAACTTTGAGCAAGATACTTTTAAAATAATGTGTACACTATTTTATAACTATTAACACTCTTTTAGGAGCAAGCCATTACACAATGAAAATTTCATTTACATAAAAGCCAATGAGTCTTGAAAAGGGACATGTATTAGTCGTGAAGATAAAAAAAATAGTAGAAAATGAGATACTATATAAGATACTCGTCAATTATTTACTAATTAAAAAATAAATTGATATTAGTTTTGAAATTAGTACACCATACAGTTTTGAGCAAGTATTGATGACTCCTCAATCTGGTGTAGTAACGTGACTTAATGCAATTTTTTTCTTATGTAGAACCCTATCACAAATCTACCCATAAGATATATGAATGAGTAGTTTTTCTTTTGGATCATCCACATGAACCTCTATCCATTAGGACATTATACCACCCAAATAACATGCAAAAAAAAAATTAAAACCATAAAAAAAACAAAAGCAAGATAAATAAATACAAGCAACCTGTCAACCGACCATGTCACAAATTGTATTTTCTCCATTAACGACTTCAACTTTCTGATTCATTTGTTGCCATTCTTTCATGAACCTTTCCTCAATCCTTGGACCTTAAACAAAAAACAGATTAAAAAATTGTGAAAAATGTAATTGTATCATATTACACCATTATATTTTAAAACTTCACCCAATTAATAATTCTATTTTCATTTCTCGGTAGTAAACTGCTCTTATATTTCATTGTTCTTTTCAAAGGACGCTTGAATGATCGATTGTAAAAAGGAAAATAGAATTGAGAAACATCTATAGATTACATGATAGCCTCAAGATCCCATGTTCTTTTAGGAGGTTCCTTCTGTTTTGTTGGTTATTTTTTTTGACGGCAAATGGGCGAAATGGTATTTTTTGAAGTGTGAAAAGAAAAATGGAAGAAATGTGAAATGTGAAATGTGCTAAAATGGTAAAAATTGGTAATTTTGAAAGCCTCAAGATCATCGTAACCATTTTTTGATTTAATGATCACTCCAATTTCAGAGAAATAAGTAAAACGACCATTCTCGTGTATTACCAATCATGGTAACAGTTATCGCACATTGTGTGGCAACAATTAGAAAGACAATGTTGGTGCAAAGTTATAAGCACAAGAAACCTTCAAAAATTTATCAATTTAGTCGTTTAACTATTTTTTTACTCTTTATATATAGTTAGTTTAAACCTATTCAGTCATTTAAAGGCTAAAATGGTTTATTTACCAAAAAAATAAATTAGCTAGCTAAACCACTAAAGCTTTAAGTATCTTAAGTGAGATCAAAGCCAACTAAGTGGGAAAAATGGATTTTTAAACAGTTAAATGATTTAATATGGATGAAATATTTACTGGTTAAATCGATAAACTAATGAAAGTAGGTTGTTCGTTTTTGGATTTTGTCCTTACTTTATTTTAACAAACATCAAGCTATAAACAGGGAAAAAAACAATATCAAATTGATGTCCAACTTCTAAGAAATAGAAAAGAAGAAAGAAATTGTAGCAGCCTAGCAAGCAGATAAAATTTTTCATTTTTGAAAATAGAAATACAATCATAATTTGTCCCCAAAAATCCATTACATCATATTGTATCAAATATCAGAGCATCAAAATAGATAAATGCGGAAAGTGTTGGAGAGTGAATGTTGCACCATTAAGCATGACCCTTCCCCTTTGAAGAGGAAGTACCTGAAAACACCCAAATAAACCGTAAGCAAGAGCTTAGTGAGTTCCAAAATTATCACATAACATACAACCACAAAATACCATGCAACATACATAAAGTTTCCATGGGCTACCCCTATGGTCTTTACCTAGAATGTCATGGACTACCCCATGGTCTAATATCCAAGTGCCATGGGCTTCCCCCACGGTCTTTACCTAGAATGTCATGGGCTACCTCCATGGTCTGATATCCAAGTGTCATGGGCTATCCCCTACGATCTTTCAACAAGTACCACGGGCTACTCCCGGGGTCTTCATATAGTCAATGCATAATGACTAACAATCCATATATCACGTAATAAGTCGACACTGGTTCCTTCGACCCATTGATACAATGAGAAGACTCACCTCAGTCTGCTGATAAAAATACTGCTCGGCTATCGGTCTGAAAATCTCACATTGAATATACACAAATTAACCTAATTAGAATTAAGTGACAACCCAAGTCATAGGCCAAAACCCTAAGTCCAAACTCCTCCAATAAGGCCGAAAATTCTTTCTTCATTAAATGGGCCTAACATCCAAGGTCCAAAAAAAATAATGGGCCACAAGGCCTACTAGGCCCAACCATACCACCTACGGACCGATAACAAGTTCAAGGGCCCAAATACTCTAATAGATCCAGACCCAAGGCTAAGTGGGGCCCAGTGGATTTTGGACTTTCATTGGATTTTTGAGCCATTTGGGCCCCACTTAGCCTTGGGTCTGGATCTATTAGAGTATTTGGGCCCTTGAACTTGTTATCGGTCCGTGGGTGGTATGGTTGGGCCTAGTAGGCCTTGTGGCCCATTATTTTTTTTGGACCTTGGATGTTAGGCCCAACATACAACCTCAATACGCTTAGCATACTAGGTTTTTTGGTGGTACGCGCAATGTACAAGATAGTACGCCCGGTGTAGAAGAAATTTTTGTACATAAATCCATTAAGTGCTTAATTCATGTAGCCACTTCATCCAAATCCAGATCTTGGTCATTTTAAAGGTCCTAGGGCTTAAAGTTGGAAACTTTATGCCTTTGCATGCCATATGGGAACCCAACACCTTATTTTATCCATTAAGACTCCCTTTAAGATCTTAAACTCATGCATGGTGCCATAACAACCATCAAGTTAGCATTTTTATGTTTTTAACATGTAAAGGAACTCAGATCTAACATTTCTAGCCACTGGAGTTCCTCAAACTCAAAAGAGAGGATCCATGGACCAAAAATGGACTTATTACCAAACCCTAACTCAAACTAGCAAAAGGATAAGCAAGTTCTGGATTTCTTAACTCCAAAAGTTCCCCAAGATGAAGTAGATGTAGGATCTAGAAGCTCAACCACATCCAAGACTTGATCACCACCTTCTCCTTCTTGCAAACCCACTATAATGGCCACCAAAATTACTTTTAACCTCAATAATTACACACTTATGTAAACTAGGGTTTAGCGACGATAAGAGGCAATGGAGGCTGTTTAGGGTTAGGTCTAAATGGCATAAGAGTGCTTAAATAAGGTTCATGGACCAAATATTAGGGTTTTGTCTTAAGCCATGTATGCCCAACATACGCCTTAGTGAGCCCTGCGTACCTGGTGCAGGTCCGCATCCAAACCGCCCTAGTACGCTAAGCGTATGCATATGTACGCCCAACGTATATAGGGACCTCCTTTGCAAAAATAATTTCATTCCAAGGGTTAAATTGGTAAATACCTGCATTCCAAATGTTACAAATCTCCCCCCCCCCCCCCCCGCTTGAATTAGACTTCGTCCCTGAAGTCTGCTGCCTCAAACAATTATGGATAGTGCCCGTCATTTCTTCTTCCGGCTCCTAGGTCCACTCGGAGCCCCTACGGTGTTGCCATTACACCTTCACTAGCTTCACCACTTTGTTACAAAGAGCTTTAGTTTTCCTGTCCAGAACCACATTGGGCTTCTCAACATAGTTCAAGCTCTCGCCCACCTGAATGTCATCTATCGAGATAATTGCAGCCTCATCAGTTACATACTTCCGCAACTGAAACGCATGAAAGGTGTTATGGATCGGACTGAGCTCATCGGGGAGATCCAACTTATATGAAACCTTGTCGATCCGGGAAGATATCCTGAATGGACCAATGAATCGGGGTCCTAGCTTGCCCCTCTTCCGAAATCGGATAACACCTTTCCAAGGTAACATCTTCAGCAAAACAAAATCCCCCACCTAAAAACTGAGATCCGAACGTCGTCGGTCAGCATAACTCTTTTGAAGAATCTATGCGACACGCATCGTATCGCGTACTTGTTGAATCAACTCGGTGTTCTTAAGCACTACCTCGATGCTTCCCATAACTCCGTCACCAACTTCCCCCAACAAATTAGAGTCCTACACCTCCTTCCATACAACATCTCGAGTGGGGTTCGGTCGATACTAGCATGATAACTATTGTTGTAGGAGAGCTCTGCTAGTATAAGGTACGTATCCCAACTCCCTCCAAAATCCAACACACAATCTCTAATTATATCCTCGAGATTCTGGATCGTCCGCTTACTTTGATCGTCGGTCTGGGGTGGTACGTTGAATTGAACTGCAGAAGAGTGCCCAACTCCTCATGGAACTTCCTCAAAAATCTAAAAATGAAATGAAAATCGCGGCGCGATACCACAGATACCAGCACCCCATGTCATACTACCACTTCCCGAACATAGATATCTGCTAACTTCTCCGCATATATGCTCTTGGCGATCGGAATAAAATGCACACTATTGGTCGGTCTATCCACAATAATGATGGGTTATGAACATAACATCATTCCTATTGTGTACATGCAACCCTAATGATTTGGATATAGGTTTTTCTCATGTTATACATGCAAATAATAATCCAAAGCATAAAACCTAATAACTAGCATACCAGTTTCAAAATTCATATGTAAAATAGGGTTTCGATCATTACCTCACTTGTTATGTAGCAATAACAGGAACTCCTTGACCTTTGAAAGCTTAGTGCCCCAAATGTTGCACCTCTAATGAAGTCACAAACACTCAATGCAAAGGATGAAGTAGGAGAGAAGAGATTTTCGGCCACCTTAGGGTTTCCTAAAGCATTTCTCAAAATCCCTTGTAATGGAGTCTGTTTATACTTGTCGCTGCTAGGGTTTTAAGTGGAAACCCTAATGTGACTGGTAAAGCCTTAAGCAGCCCATGGACCCCTTCCAGAATAGCCCTTGGATGAATTCCTTATGGGCTTTCCATAGATTTCGTCCAACCTTATCCCAAAGTGATCCATCAGCCCAATTGGAACTATCAGTGATTTGCAATATCAGTCCCCAATTATTTAATCAGTCTCTTTTGATCGCCAAATTATTCCAAATTAATTTCTGTTCAATACTAATTAAATAATATGATTTCCAAATAATATATTAATCTTGTAATATATTAATAAAACCATTTTGTGTATGAATTTATTATTCATATAATAAATTCTACTCTCTCTCCTCTTTTCATCCTATCAAGTTGCATTAGTGAATGCAACACAAAAGGACCATGCTCATAATCAAATAAAGTACATACAAAAATAGTAATGGGCTTAGAGACCTAATCCAACAGTCTCCCACTTGGATAAGTCTAATAACTATTATTGCGTATGACTTTAGTATCTGATTAGCAATCGTAGCTTTCAAAAGCCATTATCGAGCTCTGATCTTATCAGCAACGTGTCCTTTAGATAAGGGATCATATATTCCTCCATTCTAGATATCGTATGAACTGAGACATGGATTATAATCATTCTCTCTATTCATGTGTTGTTTCCCGATTTCTGATTTAAGACGACTGACAATAGACTACAATTGAACACATCAACTTAGTCTAGGCTTGGCCAAGCGCTTATGGTGTCATCACTAAATCGTCGAGGGGACCATAGATATCGCTTTTATTCCTCTTAGGGTAAAAGGAATGGATAAACTTCGACTCATATGCTTGTACTATTTACTAATCAAATCACACACAACAATACGTTTTATAACATCAAGTTACTGATGCGTTTATGTAATATCAATGTGCAACCGACTCACAAACAAGAACTCATATCTCTCCGTTTCAAGAATATAAGATATTATCATCTCACTAATCACTCGTGATAAAATCCATGAAGTGATTCAAGTGAGCAAGGGTTTAATCCAATACTCAATCTTATTTCAGGAGCACTCATGAACACTGCATCAGACTTTTGCTATGTCTAAAAACTTTAGACAATCTACAGTCGGATTCATGATAATCTTACTTCATTACCTACTTCCAAAGTATGATTGAATGTGGATGTTTGAATAACCTAGTTATTCTGGAAGTCAAAACATTCGAAGTGAAACACAAGAATAATCGAATCCAATATGGTCTCAAACTTTTGAGTATAAATAAAACACCTTTTATTTAATCAACATATCGATTACACATTATTCATTGTATAATGTTTCGGATAATCAACTTAATACTTGAATTGAAAACATAGTTATCCCATGCTCCAAGCATGCACACTATGTTTACATATGGTCCTTACTTTGTGAAATAGATTATTTGAAAACATTTCCAATTATGCTCATTTTACAATTCCCAATCCTTATCACAAGTGTAAGAATACCAAATTCTTGCCACTATTAGAATATGTTAGATTCTAAAATTTCACACAATGATCCTTCTGTAATGTCATAGCACCAAAGTCATCAAGACTTTGCTAATGAAATTACAAAGTGATGTATTGAAGATTGTTACAAGGAAACTCCATAGACATGAAGTCTCAAATTCAAAGTACATTCCTTTGAACATCCTTCTTGCATAAAAGTTTCTAATCTACATAAATCCTTAATATCCAACTCCCATTATGGAAACATTTCCATATTTTCCATATGACAACACATTCTAAATAGAATCTTATCTATTCATAATAATATCAATATGGTCCATCCACTACTATATTTCCAACTGCCCACAAGTGACCAATCCTTGGCAAACATTAGATTGTATTTGACAGTTGTTTAACTTACTTTAGTCATATCCGATTCTTGTCCTTTTTCCCTCTTAACGCTCTAGGCATTTGGAATAGAAAAAACGGTCGAATATTATAGCATATGCAAACGATCCTATACCCGAAGCGTATGGGATAGGATACATAATGTCTTACATAAAGACAAGATACTTTACTAGTCTCTTGCTATAATATTGCTATATATAGAATTCCTTTATTTTGAATCTTTTCAACATACCATTCATATATGTCCTTTGAATAAATTTGATTAAAATTTCTCGATCTAAGCTTTTAGATTTGAAATGAAGTATAAGTTCCTCTCCTTTAATTATAGCAAAACAACTTTTCAACCTCTGCAACTTTGCGAATTGAAACTTTTGTTTTCAATAATTAATATTGCTAACTCGCAATACTTGACATAATAATCATGCTCCCACTAACATGATGATTATATCCTTACCAACATAACACATATGCTCCTACAAGCTTTGACATATATTCAGAAATCAGTTGGACTTCTAGAAATCAATACTTATTGACTTTCTTACCAAAGTTCATATTTCTGATATGTGATGCTTCGATAAGAATTTATCTAAGCTTCTCAAACTCATACACCTTTCCTTAGATAACTCATATGTGTGTCTAAAAAATTCTAGAACTTACAACAATAAGTCTTAAATGTTCAAACTATTTGCCTTTTCTCACAATTCAAACTATGAAAAGGGATTCCATAATCATAATCGAATTCGAGAATGCAAATATCACAATTGCTATCTCCTTAAAATCTTCTTAGTGAAAGCGTTTTCTCACAATCATTTTCATGAAATGGAAAGAAACATTGTCACTTAGATTTTATGGTGTATGTGTCCTTATCCATGTAAATTTCTCATAACCATAATCACAAGACGATGTTTGTGACAAATCCAAACTCATATGGACTGAACTTGTTCAATCTTAATTTCTTGCTACCTAGCAGCACAAGGGCCTACCATGTCTTCCAAGTTGTTGAGGAGATCACCCATACAAATCAATGAACTTTCATTGATTAAGGTGATTTGCCTTTATGAATTCAAATGAGAACACTTATGACTCACATGCATAGTCAACTTTAAATGGAATGGGCACAGAAACAAGAATGTGTCAACACGATAGGTTACAAACCTCAAGTCGTGTGCTAGTGTTTAACAATAAGTTTATCTTGATTAGTTCTTAAAACTTTTCAAGATCATTTAGACACCCACTGACCCCTTGATATATAAGATTCTCTTGTCAAGAAACATTCATTGACAAATAAATATTCAAGAGATAGTGAGGGTTCCTATCATGACAAACACTTTACACTATTGGTCTTAGTTAGTCTTTGTCTTATCCAAAACATCACAACTACCAATTACAAATGTGCAAGAGTAAGAAAAACATTTTTTTTACTCCACATTTGATGAGTGATATAAACCTACTAAAGATGTGTCACTCAATGCACAATCTTGGAGTACGACTCTAAGACTTATTTTTAGAATGAAGTACGATTCACCTTTTGATTTAACCATTTCAACAATTTATGATTCCTCTTCTTAGCCATACTAGTGTACTAATGTATCCTTAGAGGATCAATTGTGACACGGTTTCATAATCACTAAGTTAATCATAAAATACGATACCTAAGTACCCTCCCTTCTTTTCAGATTGGAGAAACTTTCATCTTTCTGCCTAATTGATTCTTCCTATTCATTCTACCATACATTGAAACTTTTCAATGATTCAGAATTACACTCGATCTCGTAAGCATAACCATATTTACTAAACTTTTAGCAAATCATGACGAATATTCTTATTGTTCTTTGTGGTGGACTGACCTAGTGCATAACAATGCGTACTAGATCCTTTAGTCCTTCACTTGACTCACATACTTATGTGAACAAGGAATTAGTCTTAATTTCCCAAATACGAAGGTTCTCATTCATCACACAATACAAGTCGCATGATTCCAAGTTTCTGTCCAATTGAAACTTGGGTGATGAGAATCATTTCTTATTTGGTAAATTTTCGACATTAGCACAAATAACATAACTAAGAATCACATCCATTTTCAATATTGCTAGCAATAGAAACATACAAACATCAATTTTCACAAAAGTCATTGCAAGGATATATATAAATAAGATAAAAACAAATTTTATTTTATTTATAAAAACGGGGAAAATTTTGTCCTTAGAACACAATTACAAATGAAAACTATGTTACTAAATATTTCTAAGCAATCTATCATAACTCCTAATAAGCAACTCAAAAATCCGATCATCGAACCATGCGATCGAAATCCATGTCTTCGCGACCAGATTCAACTCATCCTTTAAGCTTCCTCTCTTTTCTTCGATCCTACAAAACATCAAAATGCAATCTTATCACATCATGTATTAAGAATATCCAAATAGGAACTTAGTAGAGTTAGATAGTGGATTTTACCTAAAGCAGAGTCATACATCTTGACTCTCCCATCCTTGCGATCTTTCAGGTAAGTATGGCAACTTCATAACCAATGCCCCTTCTCTTAGCAGCAGAAAAAATGGACACTTTTGGAACAACACATGGGACAACCTTTCTCTTTACCATCCGGTCAAACAGTTTGACCTTGGCCGATCCTTTTCCATTGGGAAGAGAATACTTTTCTGGACTTTCAATGTTGCCATTGTTAATGTCCATGGAAATTTGGGAGGTTGATCTACCAGTCAAATTTGCTTGACCAGTGTGCCAAATCATTGTTGATTTAGCATAGAAAATAAGTAAGAACAATGAGGGTCTTGTCGTGGGCCATCATATAGTAATCTTTAACGAACTCACTATATGATTTAGGAAGTGATTGAAGAACCAAATCAACAGCCAACTTCCTTGAGACGTCGACACCCAACATTCCCAACTTGTCAATATGTAACTTCATCTCCAAGACGTGAGCACATATAGACTTTCCATCTTCGTGTTTGCTTGCCAATAGGGCTTGAGTGAACTTGAACTTTTCAAGTTGACGAACATGTGGTTCAGGGAGAATTATTGGAGGAGGTGGAGGAAGTGAAGCATGATTTCCATTTCCATGAGCCAATCGTGGAACATCATCTTCATGTGGAAAGCTTTTTCCACAGGATTCGGGAAGACCATAGTTGTTAGATTTTGACATCTACAAAACGGGAGAAATTCAAGTTAGTTGATTCAATCCTTAATATAACACCCAAATGAAATATTAAGGCTAGGACCCAACACAATATTCTACAACTCAGAAGAGGGATGTCGTGATCCAGCTGCAAAATATTTGAAGGTAGGTAAATGAGGATTTACCAATTTTCACCATGAAAAATGAAAAGAAATTTAGTTTTAAATGAATTGAAACTCATAGATCTTGTAAGATTCATTGATCTTTTCAATGGAATGTGTAATCTCGGTTATGCCCTTCAAGTTTGTGACTGGGATACCGAGGATCACAAACAAAGCGTGAATAACCATGCAAATTAGCTTGGTACTCTCGAAGACGTATATCACCTAATCAATGTGCCGATTAACCATACACGCTCCATTGATCTATGATAATATATGAGCTACCCATTGTTATCCTTCATTGTTCTCATATTAGTGTGCCGGTTAACCACACACGCTCCACTAACGACCAACAAGGTGTAATGTGCAATTTCATGGATTAGCACCAAATTCACATTTTTCCTAAAGTAACTAAATTTGAGAATTTATAAAAGGCGTTCAGCTACTTCATATTTCATTATACTTATAATGGAAGTTTGTGTCCTATCCTACCCATTCGGCTAACGACCCTCCACTAGTCAAGAGTGCGGTGCGTAAGAGTGGATACCCAATGGCGGTCATTTTATAGGCCGCTTCCTTAAACACTCCTTATAGACCAACTTCATGAATGAGACCTACTGACGGTAAGACTGACCTTTTACTTATACATATATAACATATTAGACTTTAAATTTTATATAATATAAGGGTGTACTTTATACATTTAAAATACTAAATGGTTAAATCTGTTAATAAATTAGACTTTTAATTTGATTAAACTTAAACCATATTATTATGGATTTATTAATTCTCTCCTTTAATTAAACACTTAATTAATTTAATAAAATCCATAAGGGTGTAATTTGAACCTTTTCAAAAACACAAGGGTTTTAGAATTTAACTTTTCAAAATTAAAACTTTTTAATCAAATTTTGAATTCCAAAACATGAGGGCAAGTTTTGAAACATTTCAAAACTTTCTAGATCAAATTTAAAATAATTAAAATATTCATATAATTTTACCATTATCTAAATTTGAAATAATGTAATTTAATTTGGCAAGATAAATACAATTCAAAATTTACAAATAATTAGATGATCATATAATCTAGTAATTATCTTAAATTTTGACCATTATCTTCCAATTAGATTAGGATATCCATTACAATATCAAAAAATCAAAATTTTAATTAGTGAAATAACTTATGGTAATTATCTGAACCTAAATTTAGCCAAAAATCTGAAAAATTGTGTAACACCCCAAAATCGGGACCCAAAAACTTTGTTTTAAAATATATTACTTATAATAATATTCATCGAAAACAACATTAGAATTCCTTTTACCTCAAAATCATAAGTAATAAGTTTCAAAAACATTTAAACGAATAGTATAATATCAGAGTACAAATCTCAGGCTTCTCAAATCTGGAAATCATGTGCAAATGTGTGATGTGCTGCTACACCGCCGACTCCTTCCCCTTAGATAAAGAGTTACCTGAAACCAACACTAAAAACCGTAAGCACAAATCTTAGTGAGTTCCCTCATCATACCCATACCAAATAATGCATAATCCTCGGTATCTTTCAACCGGTAATTGTCAGGCATAGCCGGGAGCTGGACTCCCCCTCGGTATCTTTCGACCGGTAATTGGGAACTAACCTCCCTTTCAGTATCTTTCAACTGGTAACTGGGAGCTAACCTTCCCTTCGGTATCTTTCAACCGGTAACTGGCGACTATTTCACCCCTACTACTGCTAACACACATTAAGCACAATAATCATATCAAGCACATTAATCATATCAAGCACAGTAAGCATATCACATATTAATCCTAGATAATTATCACAAAGACAGTCATCTATCCAACACTCTCACTTGTGGGCCAGGATTCTGGCCGTAGACCCACCCCTACTAGAAGGAAACTCACCTCGAAGTCGTGTAGTGTCTGCACTGATCTCGGTGTGGAAGTCAACTCTCCCCGCCTCCTCAATCCCTACACGACAACTCTTATATGTTATCAACTCATACTCGTAACCCTTACTAGGGTCACTCAGTCCAAGTCAAAGTCAAAGTCAAATCCATGGTCAAAGTCAACATCTGTTGACTCAAATCTCCGAGTGAGCCCGTCAACTCGTCGACTCCCCATATCCCTAAAACGCAATAATCCCAACCCTACTCGTTGAGTCTAGCAAGAGCTCAACGAGCTCGCCTTCAACAACGCATCGGGCAATCTTCAACCGACTGGCCGAGTTCGTCCTTGAACTCGCCGAGTTGATCTTCATCCTTAAGAAGATGTTCAGTCTATGACTCATCGAGTTCCCTTTGAACTCGACAAGTTCGGCTTCATGTGGCTGGGACATTGCCTTGAACTCGCCAAGTCTGTTCATCTACTCACCGAGTCCTATGATTTCTAGGTCCCTATTGAACCTAAACAACTGGGGAAACCTTTGATCTTAACAACTGATCCAAAAACAAAAGGATTTGGTGAAAAATGCACCCTGACTCGCCAAGTCCCAAGAATGACTCGTCGAGTCCCTCTATGTCTAAAACTATACAGTCGATTATAATGGGTCTTAACGTGTCAAAACCATAAATATCACCTCATAGGGTCCATTTTATACGTAAAGCTTCAAACTTGATGTACATGCATGGGGCCTTTAGCGAAAAAGCCATAAAAAGAGGTCTACAAGATGTACGGGTCTCCCATGGCCATAAGGTTGGCACCTTTATGCCATGGGAACCCTCAATGGTTCCAGATTTGAAGCATAAACCCACTTCTACCCCCAATCTCGAATATAACTTCACTAATACTTAGAAAGATATAGAAAATAGCCCCAAATCATGATCTAAGAAATGATTAGCCAAGGTTTCAGCTTCATACCTCAAATAAGCTCCCAAGTTCATTCTGAGCCCTTGCGGTGCTGCCACTGCACCTTTACCAGCTCCACCCTCTTGTTCCTCAAATCCTTCGACTTCCTATTGAGGATCGCCACTGGCCGCTCGATGTAGTTCAGGTTGTCATCCTCCTGAATATCCTCCAAAGGCACCACTGCCGAATCGTCCACCAGACACTTCCGTAACTGGGAGATGTGAAAAGTGCTATGAATTTGACTGAGTTTGGCTGGCAGGTCCAACCTATATGCCACCTTGCCCACCCGGGCTACAACCCTGAAAGGTCCAATATACATGGGGCCCTGCTTGCCCCACTTCCTGAATCGGATGACGCCCTTCCAAGGAGACACTTTCATGAGTACCATATCCCCGACCTGGAATTTCAGGTCCAATCGACGCTTGTCAGCGTAACTTTTCTACCGACTCTGAGCAGTCTGAAGCCTGCTCTAAACCTGCTAGATCCTCTCTGTAGTCTTGAGTACCACTTCGGTACTCCCCATGACCCTCTGACTCACCTCACCCCAACATATCAAGGTCCTACACTTCCTCCCATACAACATCTCGAAGGCAGGACCGTCGATACTCGCATGATAGCTGTTATTATAGGAAAACTCCGCCATAGGAAGGTAAGTATCCCAAATACCTCTAAAATCTAGAACACACCCCCGCAACATATCTTCCAGAGTCTGGATGGTCCGCTCACTCTAACCATCCGTCTGCAGGTGAAAAGCAGTGCTGAAGTGCAGTCGTGTACCCAACTCGTCGTGAAACTTCTTCCAGAATATGGAAGTAAATTGCTCGTCTCGGTCTGAAATCACCGAAACTTGCACTTCGTGCCAAGCTACTACCTCTCGGATGTAGATATCGGCCGAATTCTCGACCGACATGATCTCCAGAATCAGAATGAAATGGGCAGTCTTGGTCAATAGATCCACGATGACCCAAATCAAATCCACCCCTCGCGTGGTCCTGGGAAGCTTTGTGATGAAATTCATAGTGATATCCTCTTATTTCCACAACGGGATATCCAACGGCTGGATCTTGCCATGAGGCCTCTCGTGCTCAGCCTTAACCTTCCTGCATGCCAGTCATCTCTCCACAAACCAAGCTACATCCTGTTGGATAAGGTGTCTAAGTCCATAACTATTTCTGGTATGTACTTGACCCGACCCGACATGGTCCATTTGGGTTGCATGGCACCATGCAATTGGATAGACTAAATGAGAGAAATAACACTTGGAGATTATTAATATATTATAAGTTCTAATATATTAATAATATTATTTAATTAGTTGATCAAAGAATTAATTTGGAATTAATTAAGTGATCAAAGGATAACTAATTAAATATATGGGTTGATTATGTAAATCGTCCATATCTTGTATAGTGGGCTAAAAGGCTCCATGGATTATCAAGTTGGGTTCTACCCATAGGATGCTCCATGGATGCTCCATGGGAGTTACAAACCCATGGGTCATGGAAATGAAGAGTCATGACACATTAGGGTTTACATGGTGTAACCCTAGATGTGTCAACACTATATAAGAATCATATTCTCCACCAAAATTGGCTACACATAGAGACTAAGAAACTAGAGGGCTTGGCCGATTTTGAGAAGTGTGTGTTATCTCAAGAGTCTTTCCAAGAGCATTTGGTGTTGTGTGAAGCATTTGAGGCATCACACTTAGGGTGCTAGGCTCACAAGGTTTCAAGGAACACAAGCAACAACAAGGTAAGTTATTCTATCTATGATTCAAGTTAAAATTGTTCCCCATGTATGCTAGATAGGAATATAACCTTGGAATTCAACTTTGCATGATAATTAGACAAACATAGATCCAAGGTTATTAGGGTTGCATGTACACTTAGGAAGTGTTAGAATGCTTAAAACCCATCAGTGGTATCAGAGCCAGGCTTGTTTGTTTGTTATTTGTGCTTAAAAGTTGAAGAAAGTCGAAAATTCTGCTGTCTGACTGATGGACTCGGCGAGTCCATGGGGAGGACTCGTCGAGTTCATGTGTATCTTCAACCTACTCGACGAGTAGGTTTATGCACTCGGCGAGTAGGGTCGACAGAGTGCAGAATTTCGACTTGAGTTGCTGGAAATGGATTAGAATCATTACCCTAAAATGTTTTGGTACTTGAAAACTTGTTTTAGAAGGTGTAATGTCTTTTCTAACTCATTTACAACAACTAGTTATCAAAATTAGAAAGATTAAATGTGATTTTGATTCTTGAAAGTGTTCATATTCATATTCTTGTTCTTATGATGTTTAGATGATCATAGGAATTGTTTGTAACCTATGTGGTAGATTAATTCATGATCATAATGTGTTTTAATGGAGTCCATAACTTGTCCTCAAGTTATGGAAAACCAAAAGTCTCTTGGGTTAAAAACCATTAAAAGAACACAAGAGTTAGGAAAAATGAAAAGTCCTCATTTTATTACTCTATTAAACTCATAAGTTACAAGAAATGAAAAGTTTTGAAAGTTTCCAAAACTTGCCCTCAAGTTTTGGAACAAGTAAAGTTAAGTTAAAACTTTAGTTCCAACCCCTAGAATTTTAAAAGTTAAAATTCAACCCTTATACTTATATTATTATGATTTAATAATTATATATATATGTATAAGAACAAAGTCGTCTTACCGCTAGTACGCCTCATTCACGAAGCCGGTCTATAAGGTGGGTATAAGGTTGTTGCCTATAAAATGGTGACTTAATGGGTGTCCACTCTCACCCACCGCTTGCTTGATCGGTGGAGGGTCGTTAGCCGAACGGGTAAGACAAGGACTTATTAATTCTCATTCAAAGTATGATGAATATTATAAAGTAACTAAATGTTTTATTAAATTCCCAATCTTAGTTACTTTAGGAAAAATGTGAATAAGGTGCTATTCCATGAAATTACACTTTACACTTTGATTAAGTCGTTGGTGGAGCATGTGTGGTTAACCGGCACACTAACTTGGACTTAACAAGGTAGGTAAAGGGTGACTTAGGGTTTATTATAGTATCGATGGAGCGTGTGTGGTTAACCGGCACATCGATTGAGTGATAAACTTTAAGGGTACCAAGTGATTTGCATGGTTACTTCACACCTCGTTTTGTGATCCTCGGTATCCCAGTCACAAAACTTGGAGGGCACACTCGAGATTGAAACATGCCTTTGAAAAGTTCATTGAATCTCAAAGAATCTAGGAATTTCTAAGAACCATTCAAAAACCTAATACTAAAATATTGCGGTTTTCGTGGTGGAAATTGGTGAATCGTCATTCACCTACCTTTCAAATATGATATAGCTTAGATTACGGCATACCTCTTCTAAGTTATATTATATTGTGATTGGATCCTAGCCTTAATACTACATTTGGGTGTTTTATTAAGGACTCTCTTATATCTAAACTAATCTTGTCCTCTTTCCTTCAGATGTCTTTCAACAATGCTTCTGGCTCTAATCCTAATGGCTCCTTTACCCTTATGAACTTGTGTGGGAAAGTCACCTTTGATGGATCCAACTTCAATGAGTGGATCAGAAACATCAGGATGATTACCCGCTACGAGGACAAAGAATATGTCCTTGACAAGGAGCTTAAGGAGATTGATGAGTCCACTGCAACTCCTCAGGAGATCGCTGAATTTCAGGCACATGAAAGGGATGCTACGAAAGTGGCTTGCATCATGACGGCCGCGATGACAGCGGAACTCCAAAAGTCTTATGAGGATTTCTACCCTTATGACATGCACCAAGATTTGATGGAAAGATACCATCAGAGTGCAAGACAAGAGAGGTATGAAATCATCTGCTCCATGATAACAACCATGATGAAGGACGGGGAATCCGTCACGAGCCACATGCAGAAAATGCAAAGGTATGTGGATCGTTTGCTGAAGCTTAATGTGAACTTCCCGGAGGATCTTGCAATAGATATTATTTTGCATTCCTTACCATCGTGCTATGATCAATTCCGCATGACATATCACATGAACAAGGAAGAAGTCACCCTCAGCAAACTTCAGGGACTTCTCAAGACCGCAGAATCAGGTCTTAAGGGGAAGTCGGTTGCTATCACTCCTACTCAAAACTCTACTCCGGTTTTGGCAATCGGGAAGAATCGATGGAGGAAGAGAAAGAGATCTTCGAAGGGTACCAAGGCTCGGACCCTTGATGGCTCTTCTTCAAGTGGAACCAAGAAAGGTTTCATTACTCCTTCTTCTGACCCAAAAGAGGCTGAATGCTTCTATTGCCATGAAAAAGCTCATTGGAAGCGGAACTGCCCAAAATACCAGCAAGATGTGAAGGATGGGAAAGTTAAACCCAACCATGCAGGTATTTACACTATCATTTCTAATAACTCACCCCATTCTAATTCTTGGGTCCTTGATACCGGGTGTGGTATTCACATTTGTTGTGACTTACAGGGACTAAGAAGAAGTGAGGATGTGGAGCAAGGAAGGATAAACTTGATCATGGGGAATAGGAAAGCTATACCTGTTACCAAGATTGGAGTTTATACTTTATCGCTAAGTAGTGGGTTTAGTTTAGATTTGAATAAGTGTTGTTATTCGCCAGGAATGGCAAGAAATATTATTTCCTTCCATGCTTTGTACAAACAAGGGTTTACCTTTTCATTTAATAATGAAGTTGGTTCTATTGATGCTTTCTTTAATAATGTTCTTTATTTTAAAGCATTACCTTGTGTTGGTGTGTATGAAGCTGTATCTGTTGTTGATAACCTAGGAAATAATGTTTTGTGTATTGATTCTACTAATAATAACTTGGATAAAGCATCATTATGGCATTGTCGTCTTGGACATATAAGCAAGAAGCGCATAGGCCAACTCCAAAAGGATGGAGTCTTAGAGTCGTTTGACCTAAAGTCAGATGATAGTTGCGAATCATGCTTACTTGGAAAAATGACAAAGTCACCCTTCACAGGTTCGTGTGAGAGGGGTGAAGGTTTGTTGGACCTTATACACACGGATGTGTGTGGACCATTCAAACATGCCACAAGGGATGCTAATCGTTATTATTTTACTTTACTGATGATTATAGTAGATATGGATATGTCTACTTGATCAAGCATAAGTCAGAGACTTTCGAGAAGTTTAAGGAATTTAAACAGGAAGTCGAGAATCAATTGGGCAGGAACATTAAGATGCTTCGATCCGATCGTGGTGGTGAGTATCTTAGTTCAGAGTTCCTCGACTATCTAAGGGAATGTGGGATAGTCTCACAATTGACACCTCCCAGGACACCACAGTTGAATGGTGTGGCTGAGAGGCGTAATCGAACCTTGCTAGATATGGTTCGTTCCATGATGAGTCGAGCTACGCTACCAATCTCATTCTGGGGGTATGCCTTAGAGACTGCCGCCCATATTCTTAATCTAGTCCCTACAAAGAAAGTTGCCAAAACTCCTCACGAGATGTGGACTGGTAAAGTACCTAAACTAGACCACATCATGATAAGCTCGAACCTCGAAGCGAGAGGTGTATTTTCATCAGTTACCCACAGCGATCCTTTGGTTACCTCTTCTACAGACCTAGTGACAATGTGGTCTTTGTAGCAAGAAGAGGAGTCTTTCGAGAGAGAGAATTTATAAGCCAAGGAGACAGTGGGAGGCAAATTGATCTTGAAGAAATTCAAGAATCAAGCGGTGAAGGAACTTCAAACTCTAGCCCTCAACTTGAGGAGGAAACTCCTGTTGAGCCAATTGACAAATCTGTACCTCTAAGACGTTCCACGAGAGTTAGGAGTGCACCTGAGCATTACTATGGATTCCATATTACTGCAGAAGGTGAGACACTTATTGGTGATGAAACACTAGTAAGTCAAGATGACCCTAACAGCTACGAGGAAGCCATGGCAGGCCCCGTGTCTGCTAAATGGAAAGAGGCTATGGATAGCGAGATACAATCCATGTATGACAATCAAGTTTGGAACTTGGTTGAAAATGTACCAGGTCCTAAGACAGTAGGGTGCAAATGGGTCTTCAAGAAGAAGACCGACATGGATGGTAAAGTACACACTTATAAGGCTAGACTGGTTGCAAAGGGCTTCTCTCAAATTCCTGGAGTGGATTATGATGAGACCTTTTCTCCGGTAGCCAAGATTAAGTCTATTCGGGTTCTGTTAGCCATAGCTGCATTTCATGACTATGAAATATGGCAGATGGATGTCAAAACCGCTTTCCTTAATGGAAAGTTGGCTGAAGATGTTTACATGAGTCAACCAGAGGGTTTTGTCAGCAACGAGTACCCTAATAGAGTGTGTAAGCTTGAGAAATCCATTTATGGATTGAAGCAAGCACCTCGCAGATGGAATCTTTGCTTTGATGAAAAGGTCAAGGAATTTGGCTTTTCTAGGAGTGAAGATGAATCTTGTGTGTATGTCAAGGCTAGTGGGAGTATAGTTAGCTTTTTGGTATTGTATGTGGATGACATACTACTCATAGGAAACGACATTCCAACCCTGCAGGAAGTAAATTCCTGGCTTGGTAAGTGTTTCGCTATGAAGGACCTTGGTGAAGCTGCCTATATTCTAGGGATAAGAATCTTGAGAGATCGGAGTAAAAGACTAATTGGACTTAGTCAGAGTACCTACTTGGATAAGGTGCTGAAGAGATTCAGCATGCAGGATTCCAAGAAAGGAGAGTTACCCATCCAGAGTAACACCAGATTGAGTAAGACACAAAGCCCTAGCACTGAGGCTGAGATAGCAGAAATGAGTCGAACACCTTACGCTTCGGCTGTAGGATCGATCATGTATGCTATGACGTGTACTCGACCCGATGTAGCTTTTGCCTTGAGCATGGTTAGCAGGTATCAGGTGAACCCTGGCAAGGCACACTGGACTGCGGTAAAGAATATCCTCAAGTACCTGCGGAGGACTAAGGACTGGGTTCTTACCCTCGGTGGGAGTGATGACTTGAGAGTTGTAGGGTATAGTGATGCTAGCTTCCAGACTGATAGGGATAATTTCCGCTCTCAGTCGGGCTGGGTCTTTACCCTAAACGGAGGAGCAATTTCTTGGAAGAGTTCCAAGCAAGAGACAGTGGCAGATTCTACTTGTGAATCAGAGTATATTGCAGCTAGTGAAGCAGCAAAGGAGGCGATATGGCTGAAGAACTTCATTGGAGACCTTGGAGTTGTACTAGCTATTAAAGAGCCAATGGAAATTTTCTGTGATAGTGAAAGTGTTGTTGCCTTAGCCAAGGAACCAAGGGATCACGGGAGATCCAGACACATCGACAGAAAATACCATTTCATTAGACATCGGATCGAAGAAGGACTCCTCGTGGCAAAGAGGATATCATCGGATGAGAACCCAGCAGATCCCCTCACGAAGGGACTGAGTAGGGTTAAGCATCTTCAGCATGCAAGGAGCATAGGGCTGAAGGATGATATAAGTTTTAGTAGTTAGATAACCCGGAAATTTGTAAAGTGTAATTGACATTTGATGATGAATAAAAGGTGTTTTATTTATGAGTAAAGTGTTGCTATCTCTTGTCAATCGTTTACTATATTTCTTTTGCATGTTTTGACTTCCAGAATAATTTTGTTTGGTATAACATATTATTCAAATCTCCACAGTCAGTCATATGTTGGAAGTAGATATGAATCAAGACTGTCATGTTTGGTTGTAGAGGTCTTGGACAAGGCTACAACAATCATGAGTGCTCATAAGTTCTGAGCATTGGACACAACCCACGCTCACTGGAATCACTTCATGGAATTTTATCTCGAGTGATCGTGAGACGGTAATATCATATAAGTCTTCAAACCTAGAGATATGATTTGTTACTTACAAGTTGGTTATGCATTGACTGTACGAAACCGCATTGGTAACTCGATGTTATAAAACGTACTTTTGTGTGTAATTCAATAAGTGGTAGAACAAACATATGAGTCGAAGTTTATCTGTTCCTTCTTGGATTAGAAGCTGGTATCTGGGCCCCTCGATGATTTTGTTTTGACCCATGTACCGGGCCCGGTCAGAACTAAGTTGATGTGTTCAATTAAGTTCTATGTCAAACAAATCGGAAATCGGGAAACAAATGCTGGACAATAAGCAAGACAATGTTCCATGTATTTGTCCGGCTGATATCTAGAACAGAGGATTATATGATCACTTATCTTAAATGGCGTACCATCATCTTCTCAGTTACGAGAAACCTTGAAAAGAGCTACGATTGCCGATCGGTTCCTGAAGTCATACTTGCAGTTATAGTTATTAGACTTATCCAAGTGGGAGACTGTTGGATAAGGTGTCTAAGTCCATAACTATTTCTGGTATGTACTTGACCCGACCCGGCATGGTCCATTTGGGTTGCATGGCACCATGCAATTGGATAGACTAAATGAGAGAAATAACACTTGGAGATTATTAATATATTATAAGTTCTAATATATTAATAATATTATTTAATTAGTTGATCAAAGAATTAATTTGGAATTAATTAAGTGATCAAAGGATAACTAATTAAATATATGGGTTGATTATGTAAATCGTCCATATCTTGTATAGTGGGCTAAAAGGCTCCATGGATTATCAAGTTGGGTTCTACCCATAGGATGCTCCATGGATGCTCCATGGGAGTTACAAACCCATGGGTCATGGAAATGAAGAGTCATGACACATTAGGGTTTACATGGTGTAACCCTAGATGTGTCAACACTATATAAGAATCATATTCTCCACCAAAATTGGCTACACATAGAGACTAAGAAACTAGAGGGCTTGGCCGATTTTGAGAAGTGTGTGTTATCTCAAGAGTCTTTCCAAGAGCATTTGGTGTTGTGTGATGCATTTGAGGCATCACACTTGGGGTGCTAGGCTCACAAGGTTTCAAGGAACACAAGCAACAACAAGGTAAGTTATTCTATCTATGATTCAAGTTAAAATTGTTCCCCATGTATGCTAGATAGGAATATAACCTTGGAATTCAACTTTGCATGATAATTAGAAAAACATAGATCCAAGGTTATTAGGGTTGCATGTACACTTAGGAAGTGTTAGAATGCTCAAAACCCATCACATCCATCTTCATGCAAGGCCGCCAATAGTTAAGACGAAGATCCTTGTACATATTTGCCGCCCCGGGATGAATAGAAAACCTGGACTTATGCGCCTCTTCCATTAATACCTAGTGCACACCTCCATTATATGGGACCCACACCCTCCGGTGTAGAGTCAACAGCCCACGACTGTCATAGTCAAAGGAGGAAACCTGACCCACAATACGCTCACTCTTACGATGTTCCAGCTTTATAGCCTCATGATGGGCCTTACGAATCCGATCCAACAGCGGAGTCACAATGGTCATCCTCATACAGATATCCTGATCGGCGATGCCTTGTGGCTAAGCGTGTTAGCCACGACATTGGCCTTTCCCGGGTGGTTGAGGATCTCAAAATTATAATCCTTTACCACATCAAGCCGCCGACGCTGTCTCAAATTCAGATTTGGCTGATCCATGAGATATCTCAGGCTCTTATGGTCCGTGTAAATTTGACAACAAACCCCATAGAGGTAATGATGCCAAATCTTAAGGGCGAAAACAACTGCCCCCAGCTCCAAATCATGCGTCAAGTATTTCGCCTCATAAGGCTTCAGCTGCCTCGAAGTGTAGGCGATAACATGCCCCCTCTACATCAGTACCGCGCCCAAACCTGAGATGAACGCATCACAATATACCAAAAAATAATCCATGCCCTCTGGCCGGGCTAAGATTTCCGCTTCACACAATCTCTGTCTCAGAGTCTCAAATGCAGCCTGCTGCTCTGACCCCCAGCGAAAGACCATGACTTTCCTTGTCAACTGGGTCAATGGCACGACTATCGTGGAGATGTCCTGAATAAATCTCCGATAATAACCTACCAATCACAGGAAGCTCCGAATCTCGGATGGAGACTTCGGGACCTCCCACCTAATCACAGCCTCCACTTTGGCCGGATCGACTGAAATCTCG
The DNA here is from genome assembly GCF_051521515.1 of Lactuca serriola. Lineage (NCBI taxonomy): Eukaryota > Viridiplantae > Streptophyta > Magnoliopsida > Asterales > Asteraceae > Lactuca > Lactuca serriola. The sequence goes on along the minus strand of NC_136408.1, from coordinate 195,700,036 downwards.
TCCTGTTTAACAAGGTGCCCAAGAAACTGCACCTCGCACAGCCAGAACTCACACTTGGAGAACTTGGCATACAAGGTCTCCCTCCTAAGAGTATCCAATACCTCCCGCAAGTGCTCCTCATGCTGCTCCCGAGTCTTGGAATAGACCAAGATGTCATCAATGAAAACTATCACAGACCGATCCAACATCGGTCTACACACGCGGTTCATGAGATCCATGAACGCGGCAGGAGCATTAGTGAGCCCAAAAGGCATCACCACAAACTCATAATGACCATATCGTGTCTGAAATGCAGTATTCTACACATCCTCCTCTCGGACCTCACCTGATTGTAACCCGAACACAGATCGATCGTGGAGAACCAAGATGCTCCCTGAAGCTAGTCACAGAGGTCATCAATCCTCGGGAGTAGGTAACGGTTCTTCACCGTTACCTTATTCAGCTCCCAATAATCTATACACATCCGATGCGACCCGTCCTTCTTCTTTACAAATAAAATCGGGGCTCCCCAGGGTGAACTGCTCGGTCTAATGAATCCTTTGTCTAACATCTCCTACAGCTGTGTAGACAACTCCTGCATTTCAAGAGGAGCCAACTGATATGGTGCCTTGGCTATCGGAGCCGCACCAGGGACCAAGTTGGTCCTGAACTCCACCTACCTCTCCGGAGGTATCCCAGGCAACTCCTTTGGAAATACATCCGCGTACTCTCGTACCATTGACACATCACTCACCGTCGCCTGACCCGCCTCTCGGGTATCCAAAACATAGGCGACATACCCCGCACAACCCTGCTGGAGGTAGCGCCTAGCCCTCACTGCTGAACATAAAGCTGGCCCATGTTGTGGCCTCTCACCCTGAATCACCAGCTCTCCCCTACCTGTGGTCCTAATCCGAACTAACTGTTGTGCACAGTCAATCATTTCCCCATTGGGGCTCAACCAATCCATCCCTATGATGAATTTTTCGCGCGCAATGGTATGGGAACCAAATCTACCAAGTAGCGCTCCTCGTACAACTTCAGAATGCAATCTCTATAAACCTCCGACGCTCGCACTGACCAGTCATCCACAATTTGACCTCTAGATGGAAATCCAACATGCTCAAGGACTTAGAAAACCTCTTGCTAAGCGCAAGAGAGATAAACGATTGGGTAGCACCCGAGTTAAACAACACCTGAACTAGGATACCATTCACATGGAACGATCCTAAACAAGACATATAACATGGCACATTAATATCACAAGCGACATAATAAAAAGTTTATGGGAAGAAAACATACTCGTCACCACATCGGGCGCGGCGCGTGCCTCCTCAGCTGTCAACTGAAATGCTCAACTCCTCACCACTGGAGCCTCCGTCGTGACCTTCTGGACATCCATAAATCGTGCAGTCGCTGGAGTTGGCACTACCGTTGGCGCCGTTACTGCTGCCGTCAATCTGGGACAGTTGGCCTTTTTATGGCCCCTCTGATTACAATGAAAGAAAATCAGGCCTGATGTATGAACCGTAGGAGTAGGGGCAGTACAATTCCTGCCAAAATGCCCAGTCTTACCGCACTTATAATAGTCTGATCCCGACCTAGTGCGGCAAACTCCCTCAAGTGAACTTCCGCATTTCCCATAGCGGTCCCGACCCTGCTGGCCCTTCGACCTAGCGTCGAATCCCTTAGGTTTCTTCCCCAAAATCCCAACAACCTGTCATGTCTCCGCTTTCCTCTTCCTGAGGTGATCTAAATCAATCTCCCACGCCCTCGCCCTGATATTCACGGAATCCAAGGTCGGGCAAGCAGAATAGCAAACATGCTCCCGAATGTCAGCCCTCAACATATCATGATAGTGGTTCTTTCGCATCTCTTCATCCCCTACATACTGAGGTACCAACAAGGCCCTCTCCCGGAACTTGGTGGTGATCTCTACCACAGTCTCAGTAGTCTGCCTCATATCAAGAAACTCTCTGGCCAGCTGCTGAAGCTCCACAGCCAGCGTAAACTCAGCCCTGAACCTGGTCACAAAATCTGACCAAGTCATAGCCTCAATGGTTGGGGCCCCCAGTGAATCACCCACTGACTCCCACCAATCTCTGGCTCGATCCCTCAAACAACCCGCAGCAAAGCGGACCTTTGACCCCTCCGGGTAGAAGCTCATCAACTGTGCAGACTCGATGTCTGCAATCCATCTCCTACCCACAATGGGGTCCTTCACCCCATGAAAGTCTGACGCACCACTCCCCCAGAAGTCCTTGAAGGACAATGTGCGCGTACCCGACTGGCTGGATGCCAAGTCACTCCTGAATTCTCGGAGGCGATCCTCCATCAGGCCAACAATCCCCTCCTTGATTGACCCGAAAATAACCAGGGTCGCCTCAAGGATACCTCTTGTGATCTCAGACGCGATGAACTCGTGTAACCCGTCATCAACCTGCTCGGATCCCGCACCCGAGCTTGATCCAGAACCGGATCCAGACCCTGAACCTCCCGCTCCATGATGCGTAACCACCATTTTGAAATTAAACATGTAAACTTCAAGGTCATACATACTCTCGAGAGGTGTCGCACGCTCTCCAGGTCCTTGGTTCCATCTGTTGGATTATATGTCTAAGCCCATAACTATTATTGGTATGTACTTGACCCGATAGTAGTATGGTCCATTTGGGTTGCATATCATCAGGATAATTTTTTTAGGATGGACTCTTGAGAGAAGGTTATAGATGATTTGTTAATATATTATAAGTACTAATATATTAATATGAATTCATATGGTTTTAATTAGTATTGATCAAGAATTAATTTGGAATTGATTTAGTGATCAAAAAGAGACTAATTAAATATATGGGGACTAATTATTTTAATTAGTTATATTTATATGTGTTGGGCTTATGATCCATGTTGGACCAAGTTTATGTATGGATACATAAAGAGTTGGGCCACATGAACCATGGATCATAAAACCCATGGGTATGGGTTTGGGTTTTACCCATGACTCTAAGAATTCAACACATATAAATACATATATGATGACCGAAAAACCGCCAACCCTAGTGTGTGGGTGCATGTTCTTGGAGTTCATGAAGGTTTTAGAGTGCATGGAGATTCTCTCTCAAGTCCTACCTTTGTCCTTGATGTGTTGTGATTCTACTTGAGGCTTCCACACTATTGCGGGTAAGCTCTTAAGGCCAAATGCATCAAGAGTTCTAGCTATATGAAAAGGTATGTTACACTAACTAGTATCTTGTGTATTTTACATCTTTGTATGCTAGTTATAGGCTTAATACCTTGGAAACACCTTTGCATGTATAATTAGTGAAAACATAGATCCAAGGTATTTAGGGTTGCATGAACACCTTAGGAGTGTTAGAATGCTCAAAACCCAATAGTGGTATCAGAGCCTAGGCTTGTTTTCAATTATACTTGATGCAAATTGCTGAAAAAATCGATTTTCTGCTGTTCTGGACAGTGGACTCGCCGAGTCCACTGATGAACTCGCCGATTCCATGAACAAATTCACCCAACTCGTCGAGTTGGTTCATGCACTCGACGAGTTGGACCCCAGACAACATGTCTTCGAGTTTTAAGGTTGTAATTGGTCTATAATCATTACCTTAAACTGATTTGGACTTATAAAACCTGTTTTTGATGGCGTAATGATCATTCTAATCCAATTCAAAAGATAATTGTGAAAAGTTTCATGTTTTTATTAGTTTAATGATTAGGCTAATTACATGAAAATTGTTTGATTTGAATTGTCTTGTTCATATGAGTTTAATCAAGATTATGAATATTGTTAGACATGTTTGTGATAGTTGTCTTCAATCCAAATTAATCTAAAAGTTATTCATAATATCTGTTTTTATAACTTGTCCTCAAGTTATATGAAAAGTCTCATTAAAAATTTATTAAAACCATAGGTTAAGAAACATGAAGGGTCTTTTTGTCATAAATAGTTTTATGAAATCCATAACTTGTCCTCATGTTATGGATGTTCAAGAGTCTCTTCATTAAAAAATTTTAAAACCTTAATTAAACTCATAAGTTATGAAAATCTAAGAGTTTTGAAAAGTTTCAAAACTTGCCCTTGAGGTTTTGGAATTGGCAAAGTTACCTCCCCATGTATACTTTAATTCCAAATTAAACCTTAGAATTTTAAAAGTTTAAAATTCAACCTTATACTATTATAATATTAAAAGTTAATGGTTATATATATATGTATAAAATAAAGTCAATATTACCGTTAGTAGGCCTCATTCACGAAGCCAGTCTATAAGGGTTGTATAAGGTTAGTGCCTATAAAATGACAGTTTAATGGGTGTCCACTCTGACCCACAGCTTCCTTGACTCGTGGAGGGTCGTTAGCCGAACAGGTAGGAAAGGACTATAATTCTCCCTTCATTAAAACTATAATGATAAATACTAAGTAACTAAACACTTATAAAGTCCCAATCTTAGTTACTTAGGAAAATGTGAAATGGTGCTAACCCATGAAATTACACTTTGCACCCTTGTTAAGTCGTTAGTGGAGCGTGTGTGGTTAACCAGCACACTAACATGGGACTGACAATGTGTGGCAAAGGGTGACTTAAGTTTTATCATAGATCGGTGGAGCGCGTGTGGTTAACCGACACATCGATTGGGTGATAAAATCAAGGGTACCAAGTCAATTTGCATGGTTATTCACACCTTGTTTGTGATCCTCGGCACCCCAGTCACAAACTTGAGAGGGCACAATCGAGATTTAAACATGCCATTGAAAGTTCAATGACTCTCAAAAGATCTAGGTGTTTCAAATCCAATTAAAACTTAATAATTATTTTGTTTTTCATGGTGGAAATTGGTAAATTGTTATTTACCTACCTTCAAATATTTTGTAGATTGGATTACGGCATCCCTCTTCCAAGTTATAAAATAGTTTGTTGGGTCCTAGCCTTTAATATTTCATATTGGGTGTTATGTTAAGGACTTAAATCAACTGAAACTTGAATTTCTCCCTCATAGATGTCTAAATTCAGACAACTATGGTCTTCCTCATCCTTTTGGATAGAGCTTTCCTAATGAAGATGATATCCTAAATGGTAATCAAGGTGAAAGATTAATCCCTTTATTGTGCATTAATGGGACTAGAAATCATACTTCACTTCCTCCACCTCATCCAATAACTCTCCCTGACCCACAAGTTCAAGGTCACTCAATCCCAATTTGGCAAGCAAAGTCTATATGTGCTTACATCTTGGAGATTAAGTCACATATTGGCAAGTCGGGAGAGTTGGTTGTCAAAGTCTTAACAAAGTTGACTGTTGACTGGGTTCTTCCATCACTTTCTAATGTCACATAGTGAGTTCTTTAAGGACTGCTATGTGACAGACTATGACATGACCCTTAATGATCTTACCTATTTGCTTGATGTTGCAGAATCAACAATGATTTGGAGCACTGGTAAAGCAAATTTGATTAGAAGATCAACTTCCCAAACTTCCATGGACATTCACAATGGTAACAATGGATATCTAGAAAAGATTTATCTTCCCAATGGAAAGGGTTCGACCATAGTCAACTCGGTTGACCAAATGGTAGAGAGAAAGCTAATTCAGAGATAGTCTCATACACTATTTCCAAAGTGTCCATATGTTTCTATTTCTAAGAGAGGGACATTGGTTGCGAAACTGCTCATTTTACCTGAAAGATCATAAGGATGGTAAAGTCAAAAAGGTTTGACTTTACTTCAGGTAAAGTCCACTATCTAACTCTATTAAGTTCTTATTTTAAGATTCTTAATACATGATGTGATGTAATTACATTTTGATGTTTTGTAGAATCAAAGAAAATTAAGGAAGCTTAAAGAAAGAGTAAGTTGATTCTGATCGTGAATAGATGGATTTCGATCGCATGGTTCGATGATCAGAATTTTGAGCTACTACTTAAGAGTTACGATAGATTGCTTAGGAATAATTAACATGATTTTCATATGTAGTTGCATTGTAAGGGTAAGTTTTTCCACAAGTTTTAAAATAAAAGAAAAGTTTGATTTTATTTATTTTAAGTATCCTTACAATGACATTTATGAGAAATTGTTGTTTATATGATTACATTTGATAGCAATATTGGAAAATGGATTTGATTCTTTCATTTGTGGTAGTGTCATAATTTACCAAATATGGAAAGATTCTCATCACCCAAGTTTCAGTTGGATAGAAACTTGGAATCATGTAACTTGTATTGTATGATGAATGAGAATTTTCATCTTTTGTAAATTAAGACTAATTCGTTGTTCACATGAACATGTGAGTCAAGTGAGGGACTAAAGGATTAGGTACACTTGGTTGTGCGCTGGTCAGGTCCACCACTAAGATCGATAAGATTATCCGTTATGATTTACTAAAGTTTAATAAATATGGTTATACTTACAAGTTTAAGTGTAATTCTGAAACATTGGAAAAGTTTCAATGTATGGCAGGACTGCTAAGAAGAATCAAATAACGCAGAAAGATAAAAGTTTCTCCAATCTAAAGAGACGGGAGAGTACTTGAGTATCTTGTTTTATGATTATTTTGGTGATTATAAAACCATATCACAATTGATCCTCAAAAGACACCTTAGTGCATATGTTTGGCTAAGGAGAGGAATCATGAACTGTGGAAATGGTGATATCAAAAGATAAATCATACTTCGTTCCAAAACAAGTCTTAGAGTCATATTGTAAGATTGTAACTTGAGTGACATAATTCTAAGACCGGTTTATAACACTTATCAAATGTAGAGTGACATGTTTCTTACACTTATACATCTAAAATTGGTAAGTTGTGATGTTTTGGAAAAAACAGAGACCAACTTAGGCCAATTATGTGAAGTGTTTGTCTTGATAAGAATCCAAACTATATGTTGAATATTTGATTGTCAAGGAATGGATCTTAACAAGAGAATCTTATATGTCAAGAGGGCAGTGGGAGTCTTAAAGATCTTGAAAAAAAAAATTCAACTTGAGGTTTGTAACCCGTTGTGTTGAAATATTTTTTTGTGCCCATTCCAGTTTAAGTTGACTATGCTTGCGAGCTCTATGAGTTCTCAATTGTTTTCATAACAACCTGGAAGCAATGGTAGGCCCTGTGCTGCCAGTTGGCAAGAAAGTAAGATTAAACAATTTCAGTCCATATGAGTCTGGATTTGTCACTAACCTTGTCTTATGATTATGGTTTTGACAAATTCGCATGGATAGGAACACTTACACCATAAAAATAAAATCTAAGTGTCATAAGGTTTCTCTTCGATTCATGAAAATGATGGTGAGGCAACGCTTTCACTAATTAGATTTTAAGTAGATAGCAATTATGATATTTGCATTCTCAAAGTCGTTAGTGGAGCGCGTGTGGTTAACCGACACACTAACATAGACTTGTAAGAAATGGAAAAGGTCTAAACAATTGAGACTATGATTACGGCATCCCTTTTCATAGTTCTGAAATTGTTTAGACACAAATGTGTGCTATCTACGGAAAGGTGTATGATTTTGATAAAGTTTTGTCAAAGCATTTCATATCAGAAGTCTGTACTTTGGTAAGAAAGTCAATAAAGTATTGATTTCTAGAAGTCCAGTTGATTACTGGGAACGTGTCAAAGCTAGTGGGAGCATAAAGTGTTATGCTTGTTAAATTATAATTGTCATGTTAGTGGAAGCATGATTATTATGTTACGTGTTGCAAGTTAGGAATGTTAATTATAGAAAACAAAAGTTTCAATTCGCTTTGAAAAGTTGTTTTGCTATAATTAAGGGAAAGGATTTTATACTTCATTCTAATTCTACAAGCTTAGATTGAGATTTTATTCAACTTTAGTCAAGGATATATATGAATTTTATGTTGGAATGGTTCAACATAAGGAAATTATATATATGTTGCATTCCCAAAATTCGATTATGATTATGGCATCCCTCTTCATAGTTCGAATTATGAGAACTTGGCAAATAAAAATTTTTATAGCATGAATCGTGTCCCATATGCTTTGGGTATAGGATCGATTGCATGTGCTATAATATTTATCCTTTCTAAATTTTCTAAATGCCTGGGGCATTAAGAGGGGAAAGGTCTAGAATTGGATATGACTAAAATGATTAAGCAATTGCTGAGGACAATCTGAGGTTTACAAAATATTGGTTGCTCATGGATAATTGGAAGTATAGTGTAAACTTTGGAAAGGACCATATTGACATATTCTGAAAAAGAGACAACTCTTGTTCAGAAGGGATAGTCAAAATGGCAATATGGAATTGTTTTCATAGGTGGAAGTTATTCTATGAATCTGTGTAAGATTAGAAAACTTAATGCAAAGAAGGATGTTCAAAGGAATGTACTTTGAATATAAGACTTCGTTTCCATAGAATTGATCTCCATTGGAATACTTTGTAATGTCTGTTGCCAAGTCTTTGTGACTTTTGTGCATAGTCATTACAAGAGAATTATTACATATAAGTTTAGAATCTAACAGATTACAGTAAATGGCAAGAGATTAGTATTCTTACATTTACAAAAGGGATTGGAATTGTGAAATGAGCACCATTGGAGTCGTGTTCAATTGATCTATTTCACAAAAGAAATGACCATAGGTAAACATAGTGTGCATGCTTGGAGCATGGCATGACTATTTTTTTAATTCAAGTATTAAGTTGATAAACCGAAACATTATAAAATTAATAATGAGCAATCAATATGGTGCTTAGATAAAAGGGTTTTTTATTTACACTCAAGAGTTTGGGGCCATATATGATTAGTATTATTCTTGTGTTTCACTTTGCATGTTTTGAATTCCAGAATAATTATTTTATTCAAATTATCCACAATCGATCATGCATTGCAAGTAGGTATTGAGTAAAGACTATCATGAATGGGTATGTAGTCAGTCTAGGTGGCAAGACTTAGCTGCAGTGTTCATGAGTGCTCCTGGAATAAGATTCGAGTATTGGATTAAACCCACGCTCATTTGAATCACTTCATGGATTTTGTAACGAGTGAATCATGAGACGATAATATCTTCTATTTTTCAAACCTAGAGATATGAGTTGTTGACTATGAGTTGGTTATACATTGATTGTACGAAAACGCATCAGTAACTTGATGTTATAAAACATGACTTTGTGTATGATTCAACAAGTAGTTAGTACAATCATACGAGTCAAAGTTTATTCATTCCTTTTACCTCATAAGGATAATAGTGATATTTGTGGGCCCCACGATGATTTAGAGATGACACCCCTAAGTGCTTGGCCAAGTCTGGACTGATTTGATTTGTTCAATTAGTCATTTATCATAAATCAAAAATCGGGAAGCAACAAATGGACAGAGAGATTGATTATAATCCATGTCTCAGTGCATATGATATCTAGAATGGAGGAATATATGATCACTTATCTAATGGATGCGTCATTTGATTTGTTCAGAGTTTGACAGCGGCTTTAAGAGCTACGATTGCTAGTCGGGTTATGAAGTCGTAACTGTAATAATAGTTTTAGACTTATCCAAGTAGGAGACTGTTGGATTAGATGTCTAAGCCCATAACTATTATTGGTATGTACTTGACCCAAGAGTAGCATGGTCCATTTGGGTTACATATCATCAGGACAATTTGTTAGGATGAACTCTTGAGAGAAGGTTATAGATGATTTGTTAATATATTATAAGTACTAATATATTAATATGAAATCATATGGTTTTAATTAGTATTGATCAAGAATTTATTTGGAATTGATTTAGTGATCAAAAAGAGACTAATTAAATATATGGGAACTAATTATGTTAATTAGTTATATTTATATGTGTTGGGCTTATGATCCATGTTGGACCAAGTTTATGTATGGATACATAAAGAGTTGGGCCACATGAACCATGGATCATAAGACCCATGGGTATGGGTTTGGGTTTTACCCATGACTCTAAGAATTCAACACATATAAATACATATATGATGACCGAAAAACCGCCAACCCTAGTGTGTGGGTGCATGTTCTTGGAGTTCATGAAGGTTTTAGAGTGCATGGAGATTCTCTCTCAAGTCCTACCTTTTTCCTTGATGTGTTGTGATTCTACTTGAGGCTTCCACACTATTGCGGGTAAGCTCTTAAGGTCAAATGCATCAAGAGTTCTAGCTATATGAAAAGGTATGTTACACTAGCTAGTATCTTGTGTATTTTACATCTTTGTATGCTAGTTATAGGCTTAATACCTTGGAAACACCTTTGCATGTATAATTAGTGAAAACATAGATCCAAGGTATTTAGGGTTGCATGAACACCTTAGGAGTGTAAGAATGCTCAAAACCCAACACCATCTCATCCTCCCTTGATGTAAGTCCCCAAAAATGCATGTGTATAAATCAGATCCGTTTGATGGTGCGAAATCCCAATCAAATGGATGATGTCAGGTCACAATAAGAAGAGAAGGAGAAGAAAAAGATAATGAATCTTGTATGTATTGATATGAATGAATATCCAGATACCAAAGATTCACACACACAAAACTTCTCTCTAGTTTTTCTCTCTCTAGAACACCTTCAAATGCACACACTTATGTTCCTTGCTGTTCATCACTCTTTCTCACACCCCTCACCCCTATATATATATATATATATATATATATATATATATATATATATATATATATATATACTTGGGCCGCAAACTGGGTTTACGGTTGTACACACACTTCCTGACCGTAAACTCATAAAATATTATAGAAAATTACAATCAACTAGAAAAGCAAAGTGTAAACCATATTTTTGACCCAACAATCTCCCCCTTGGTTTATAGCTTTCTTTTCTTTTCATAAATGACCCAACAAACTCCCCCTAAAAAGTAGCTGGCTTTTCTTGCTAATCTTCATTGGGAACTTGGCTTCAGCATTAATCTTCAAAGAATGACCTCAAATTTAACAGTTGGGCTTTTCTTCAGAATTTGGCTTTGAACGCACGTCGGGTGAGGAGGCTTGATGTACTGATTCTTGAAAGATAGCGTTTTCAGCTTGAGAATCTTCAGAGAGAACTGAACTTCTAGATCACTTTAGCAGGTTCAAGATAGCAGCAAACTGATTGAGGAGACTTCAATGCAATCCGTCACATATTCTTCAATTTCAGCTTCACCTTGCTTCTGGGGTTGAAAGACTGAATGTCGAAAGAATAATCTTCATTTATTGCTCCTTCAAATGCGAATTCTTCGATGCTCACAGATGAAGCCTTGGCTCAGAAATCTTTGACACAAACTTCATGAGTCTTATCTATACCTGAAATCATTTTTCAAATCAATACAAAACTAAAAGAAAACTTAGCACAGAAACAAAAATATTTTTGGATTTTTGATTTTCTTGAACAAGAAATAAAACATAAATAACACTATTTTTTGGATTTTTTTAATTTTCTGATTTTTGTTTGTTTTTTTTTTTAAATTTTAGTTCTCCCCTAATATTTAAATTAGAAGAAACTATGAACAAATTTAACAAAAATAAAATGATATCTAACTTTAAGAATGATTTGGGATCAAAGTTTTTAGACAACCTTAATCCACTTGTCAGTACCTTCTATCTTCACGTCTTTGTCTGGTCGATCGCCGGTATTGTTGTCCACTTAAACACGAAAAATTGTGACAAAATTAGGACATACTATTAGTTATAAGACAAAGTGATCCTAAGTTCCTAGAAACTATTTCTTAAGGACCATTCAGCTGACGACGACCAGGGATATTGTTGTCCACCTAAATTGAGCTGCGAGATCTATAGAAAATCTTTGAGTGTTCAATTTTAAATGTACTGGAACATATTTCTTGCTTCCTGATATGCCCTAGTAATCAAAGACTTCCAGAGTACTTCTTACATCGGGTGAGCAGACAATCATTGGGAGAGAAGATAGATTCAGATTATTATCACTTATAGCTTTAGAGGGATTGAGAAGTAGAAGGTTTCATATGTTGTGTACCAGGTCGGATTGTTAATCATGCAAAGGAGACAGCATATGGCTAATAGATAAGAAGAATTTCATAGATATAATATGCATAGAGATAGAGTTGCATATGTTACAGTCCAGGTCAGATTTTGACTCACGCAGAGGAGGTAACATACGACTAACAGACAGATAGAAAGAGAAAACAATTTTCTACAGACCTAATTCATCGGAATTTACCAGTCGCCCCATCAATACCGGAATTAAGGACATAATCCGCACATCGAGGAAAAGTTAAACCACGGTTCCAAATACGGGTTCATTTATTGTGACGAGTAGATTCCCATCTATATCTCCCTGCTCAATCTATCCAAGCATCGTATTGTCAGGCTAAACGGATCTAACTAGGTCAAGATTTGTCACGTCTATAAATTTCCTAAGTTCAACTCTGCCTAGTCATGTCCATTTAGAATTTTTCGTGCCTACCGATGCATCAAACCAGAGCATAGACCCTTCAACTTTGGGTACGTTACGCAGACTTAGATTGCCTGTTATCACTTGATAATATCACTTCCCATACCTTCAACAACAAACAAAACTATTAGCTACAATATTTTTTTTTAAATTTTCTGAATTTTTTATGTTTTTGGATTTTTTGAAAGTTTTTCTGAAAAAAAAAATAAAGCAGAAACAAAATATTTTTGGATTTTTAATTTTTTTATGCTTTTGGATTTTTTGTTTATTTCTCCCCCTAAATTTGTGCAAGGGAGAGAATGAAATGACTAAAAATGCGCACATTTAAACTAAGAAAATCTAAAAAATTTAATCCTCAAAAAGAATCATCTTTAAAAATCCCACAAGCACATCGAATCGAGTTTTATGAAAAGGCTTTGTGAACAGGTCCGCCACATTATTGTCAGTGTGAACAGGTTCTAGCCTGATGAGCGAACGCTCATAACAATCTCGGATAAAATGAATTTTGATGTCAATGTGCTTGGTTTTGGAAAGTTGGACTGGATTTTTAGCGATTTGAATAGCAGCCTCATTAGCATAATGAATTGGGGTTTCTAAAAAATTCAAAGCGTATTCCAACAGCTGATGTTGGATCCATATGACTTGAGAACAACAAGCAGATGCAACGACATATTTCGCTTCTGCTGTTGATGTTGAAACCGTATGCTGCTTCTTGCACTGCCATGAGACCAGTCTATCTCCATGAAATTGGCATCCTCCTGAAGTCGATTTTCTATCAAGATCACACCCGCCATAGTTGCTGTCTACAAAAGCGTAAAGGTCAAATTATGGATTTTTCGGATACCAAAGGCCCAGTTTTGGGAAACCTTTGAGATACCGAAAAATCTGTTTAACAGCAATAAGATGAGAAAGTTTAGGATTGGCCTGGAAGCGTGCGCATTGCCAGACTGCAAACATTATGTCTGGACGACTAGCAGTCAGATACATGAGCGAATCGATCATCTATCGATAATACGTCTGATCTACGGATTCACCTTCAAGATCAGGAGCCAGTAGAGGTCTCTCCGCCATGGGTGTAAGAGCAGGTTTCGCGTCTCTGAACCCGAACTTCTCCAGTATATCATCCACATACTTTGCTTGATGAATAAGGATTCTGGTAGAAGATTGTTTGACCTGAAGCCCCAGAAACATGGTCATCTCCCCATGAGAACTCATCTTAAACCTTTTCTTCATTACGCCTTCAAACTCCTTGCAAATCTATAGACAATTTGACCCGAAGATAATGTTGTCAACATAGATCTGAACAAGTATCTGATCATTACCCACATGCTTAATGAACAAAATTTGATCAATGGTGCCGCGAGAGTATCCATGCTCGAGCAAATGCTTTGTAAGAGTAGCATACCATGCTCGAGGAGCTTGATGTAACCCATACAATGCTTTGTCCAACTTGTAGACACGATTAGGGAACTTTGAGTCAACAAAGCCAAGAGGTTGATCAACATATATTTCTTCCTTCACCTTGCCATACAAGAAGGCAGTCTTGACATCCATTTGGTAGACCGTGAAATTCATGTAAGAGGCATATGCGAGAAAGATGCAAATAGCCTCCAACTGAGCCACGGGAGCAAATACCTCAGTATAGTCAAGACACTCAATCTGTCGAAACCCACGAACCACTAACCTTGCTTTATTTCTGACGATCACTCCCGAATCATCTTGCTTATTACGATAGACCCAACGCGTGTCAAGAGCCCTTTTGCCCTTTGGTAAGTCAACCAGCTTCGAAACCCCGAGCTTTTCAAACTGATTAAGCTCTTCATGCATCACATCTACCCAGCTGGGCTCATTCAAAGCCATTTCAACGTTTTTGGGCTCTATTTGATATATAAAGCAAGAGTAGAGACATTCATTTACATCTCCACTTTGACTTCTGGTTTTAACTCCATCAGGCAGCTAGCCAATGACATTTTCGATCGGATGATCGCGTTGAATTCTGGAAGGTATGTCTTGGCTGATATCATTGAGAGAAACAGGAAGAGTGTGAATGTTGAAACCTCCATCATCTGCTGATTGAGTCCTATTAGATGACTCTGCTACGAACTCATTTGCAATTTCTTCAGGAAAGAGTAGTTCCATAAAAGTTGAAATGGCAGCGGGAGCATCTCTAGACATGAACTCTCTTTCAATAGGGGTAAGCGGTGTAGCATCAGCATCAGGAGTTCCATCTTGAACTTTAGACTCTGGACTAGATGATTAATCAGATGACTCCCCCTCAGTTGTAGTAGAGGACTCCCCATCACATGGAGCAGAGAACTCCCCCTCAACCGATGGGGGTCTGTAGACAACTTCTTCGTCTTCGTCTTCATACACAATCTTCGAACCAGAAGAGGATCCACTTGAACTATCTGAAGACACATTAAGTGATTTGAAAAGAGATGTGTAATCAAATAACCAGTCGGGACCCACTCGAGCATCTGTTTCATTCTCCTCCAGCCAACGCATGTTATAGGTTTCAACGATCTGCTTAGTCCTTTTGTTGTAAACCCTATACGCGGAGCGCGCGGCATACCCCGCGAAGTAACAGTCATCAGCTTTGGCATTAAATTTAGGGTTGGATTCTAAGTGAAGAAGGGTGCAAGGGCAGCCAAATACACGGAAATGGATGACCGAAGGCTTGTGTCCATAAAGAATCTCGTACGGTGTCTTCATCTGTGCTTTGTTGATCAGAACATGATTCTGCATGTAGCAAGCAGTGTTAATCGCCTCAGCCCAAAAGAAAACAGGTAGTTTGGAGTCACAAAGCAATTTTCCTTGCGGCGTCTTTCAATGTTCTATTTCTCCTTTTAGCAACACCATTTTGTTGAGGCGTGTGAGCAGAGCTATATTGAAGCACTATCCCCTTTTCTACGCAAAAATGATCAAGAACCGAATTCTTAAATTCAATTCCATTGTCAGTACGAAGCGCCTTCACTTGATTGTTGGTCTGCTTCTCAATCATCACCACGAACTTCTTTATCAGATCAGCAACCCCTACTTTGTTGGATAAGAAGAAGACCCACATAAATTGAGAGAAATCATCGATCACAACGAGGAAGTATGAGCTTCGGTTAATGCTCAGGACGTTGACCGGTCCAAATAAGTCCATGTGTAACAATTGGAGCACTTGACTTATAGAGTTGACTTGCTTGGGCATGTGTGGTTTCCGATGATGTTTGCCTTGAGCACAGGAAACACACTTTTCAAAAGTGATAAAGTCTCTGACAGGGAGGCCTCGGACCATCTCATTTTTCACAAGACGATTCAGGTTTTTCGCGTTAGCATGACCGAGTCTTCGATGCCACAACATTGCGTTGTGTTCGGAGACCTTTGAGAATAGACAAGTGACTTGTTCAGGGAGATTGCTGTTCATATCAATAATGTAGCATTCCCATCCCGTTTAGATTTGACTAGAATCCATTCTTCTGGGATGACAATGCCTGGCTTGAGAATCATACACTCTTTATCAGTGAAATGAGTAGAGTAGCCTTTGTCGCATATTTGGGAAATGCTCAACAAGTTGTGCTTTAACTCGGGAGCGTAGTTGACATTTTCGAAGCTCAGCACTCCATTAGTAACGGTTCCGTGCTGTGCGATCTTTCCACCATCTCCGCCCGCAAAGGAAACATAACCCCCATTAAAATATTGAATTTCGCTCAGTTGGGAGATGTCTCCAGTCATATGTCGGGAGCAGCCGCTGTCGACGTACCAAGGACGACCGACATTCCTCCGCAACTGTCCCTGCAAAATGAGCGGAATCATTTAGATTTACGAAACCAGGTCATCAGTGTCCTGGGTTTCCTTTTCACTTTTTCTGATTTAGATTTTAAAATTTTCAAATTAGGATCTTCATTCCTAATCACTTCAGAGGGTTGTAACGATGGATTAGAAAGTGATTTGGGCTTCCATTGAAGTTTAGGTTTTACAACATTCTCTAGTGGTTTTGAAGTAGGTTTCATAGGAGTTTTCACAAACCTTCTAGATGTTCTACCAAAACTAGTTGAAGATCTAGAATTGCTTTTTGACGAAACCGATCTTGGCGGAGCCTTGTTCGGTTTTGGCAAACTGTTTTGAGCTTTGTTAGTAAAACCCTTTTTATTTGTTTGAAGACCAGCCCTTTTTCTCTTTTTATCATCTTTCTAATCATTATTTCGAGAACGAGCTCTTGAGGATTTTCTAATTAAAGACCTTCCTCGAGATTCATTCTCCCCTCTTGGTGACAGATAGTTTACTAAGATCCTATTTTGACAATTCCTAGCTATGTGACCACCAACACCACAATTAAAAAAAATTTGTTTATTATTTGAACTTGTATTGCATTTTTCAGATTTATTTTCTTTACAAACACTCTTACTCTTCTTAGAAGAACATGCATGAGAAATAGGTTGAGAAATAAGTGAAGGTGCCTCATTCGTTTTGACTTATGGAGTTGATGATTCTTCATGAGAATCACAAGCATCAGAATTACCAAACAATTCATCAAACATATCGAAAAAATTAAATTCAACAGTATCAGATGATGAGCCAACACAAGAAACATTTTCAGTCTTAACATCAGAAACACAATCAAAATTATTCATAACAGAAACATCAGGTTTAAAAATAGAAATAGATTCTCCAGCTTCACGTTGTGCCTGATCTAATGGTTGATCTACAGAGGAAGTAGAAACATTAGTACTTTCAATGTTAACAAAACCAGTAGGTTTGCCATATCGAAGATGTGGCTCCCTGTCAATTTCGTCCTGTGTCATAGGGATGGATGTGTAGTTATGATTGAAAGGTGGACGAACACTATCATACCCTAGACCCTTGTTTTGCTTTTCTTTGAATTTTAATTGGGTTTCATACAGTTCTGAATGGTATAAGTCTAGTTTGAAAATCGAGTCCACCCTATGTATGGAGTATTATATTTGGTATCATATTGCAATCCTTGACCGGTCGCACTTCATGGTTAGACAAAGCAAAATTTGAAGTTTATGCGATGATTGTTGGTATATATTATGATTTGAATGTTGATTATGTCACACAACTTTGTGAAGAATTTGGCAATGCAATCACTCACACCAAATTAGAGAATGGTGTTTCCTGTGTACGATACTAGAGTCTAATTCTCAAGAAGGTTTATGAACATACCAAAAGAGATTTTGGTTCCTTCAGAGGATGAAAAAGCTGAGTTTTCGACAATATCTTCCGAATGACTCATTGTTGATGATCCAATTATTTTTCCAAGTGTTGTTTGAATTATAGATGCAATGTTAAGGCATATAGATCCGAAAAAGCCACTCCTTGTTAAGTACTTGGAAACAATTGATGCTGATGTTTATGTTGGTGTTCCTCTACCAAAAGGGGCTGAGAGTTCTTCGATGATTGTTAAGGTGATGAAGAAGAAGAAGTAGACTGAGCAACCACAAGTATTCAAGAACCTGTGGTGGTGGAAGTTTCTAAATAAGTTATTCCTTTAAAGACTGGTATTCTCTAACGAAGTAAGAAGCCAACCAAGAGACCTCGTCATTCTTCAGTCATGCCATTGGTTCTAGAACCTGAAATTGATACCACTGAGCAAACCCATGTTAATTCCTCACATACTCATTCTTCTCAAAAGGGTGTTAAGAAGATAAGAAAACCTTAGTTTAACAGGATAAGGGTGTTGTTTCGTGATATTCATGTTACTGCTTCACCAACATCATAGAAACAAAGAGAATTTGATATGGATCAAAAATTACAAAAAAGAAGAAGAAAAAGAGTCAAGATCCACTTGATCAAGTCACTGTCTAAACAGATAATGACAGTAAAGTGGGGAAAATCGTTATGAATATTTTGGGCTTAGGTCACCTCGAAGGGATTCTCCTCTCAAGTCGAATTTCGAGGTGACATGAGATTCTAGTGTCAATGTAAACATATCTAATATGGATACAAACACCAATTCGAGCGATCAGACATCGATGTCCATCCCTGAGCAGACTACGATTATACCACCTAGGGTTTCACATATCAAGTCCCATACGTAGGAGGTTCGAAATCCATACATCACTGTGCAAATATCTAATACGGACATAAATATCAATATGGGTGAAGGGGTGTCAAACAAAGAAGATTTTGTTACTTTAACTCTTACAACATTAACCATTCCTACTTCAATCATTTCTACCATCAAAACCTCAACCATTGACACATCCAATTCATTACCACCATTTTCATCACCAATCCCAACTTCTCTACCCATTTCAACCATTTCACCAACTTACTCCAAAATTATGTAGGAACCCATCACTACCCTTTTCTCATCTCAATATACTCATGCAGGGAGAGTCATTCTTGATGCCGAAGTGAATGATGATGATGTGATGGTTTCTTTCGCTGATTTGCAGTTCGACCTAGAAGAGAATAATTTTCCTGACAACATGATCATGTTTGGCAAATAGTTCAAAATCCTTAACTCCAAAATCAATAATCTTCTACAAATTGAAGCAGATACTATGGGAAGGAATTTTTTTTCTGGAGTAGAGATGGAGTACTTCTTAAAGTCGCGGGAGAATCGTCTTAGCACCTTGATTGCAAGCGTTGAAGAGAAACATGTTGAACGGTTGAATATTCATTCTAAAATTTTTAAGTATGAAATTTAAAAGCTTCGTGATGTGGACAAGGAGTGTCATGATATTTTTATCAAACAAGTGACAAATATTAAAGAATCCGTAGATCTTCAGGTGGCTGAACTTAAGTCCGAAATGGCCAAAGAAGTTGAGAGAATGGAGAATAATTATACTGTGTTGCACAATAAATTTGATTTTGTTCTTGATGCCATTGCGAAGTTGGTTGAATTCAATACTTCTTATTCGACCAAGCTTGAAGCGAAATCGAAGCAGGATTCTATGGTGTTTGCCAAGTTAGAGGAATTTTTATCAAGCATTCAGGAGTCCATTTCGAAGGTTGACCTTTCGACTCAGTCTATAGTGTCTCAGGAGTCAATTTCTCAATTGATTTCGAAGATTGAGACAAATATCAAAACTGAGCTAGCACCCATCCTTGAGTTGGTCCTTCACTTACCAATAAATACTCCTCGTGCTATGCAACTGTCGCAAGGGGGAGATAAAGGATGTGGTGGTGTTAGGTCTTCGAAAGATTCAGAAAAGGAGCAGTGGTTGGAAAAATGATTTCGATGTAGATACCCACTTCACTCCCTATTTTGCTAACCAAAACTTCAACAACAACCACAAAAATACCAATCACAAAAGGGATTGTTATAAATGAAAGAGATGGAGGATCAAGTTCGAGTTCTATTCCACCACCTTCAAAAGAAGAGCAAGGTGATAAAGGAAAAGGTATTATGGTGACTCATTCTGAAGAGGGAAAGAGAAAGAAACATGCTTTCGAGAATGAGAAGCAAAGTTAGCTAAACAACATTATGAGGAAAAGGAATAATGACCCACCAGGCTTAAATATGGGTGATCCCAAAAAGTAGTGGTGTTATGAGACCATCGAAGATATAGTTTCAATTGGGATGAACGACTAGTTTTGCAAAGCGCCGAAAAAGAGTTGTGACGTTGAGAACTTGGATCTCAATCAGCTGGACTTCCCTATGAACCATGTTATTTACTTCTTCTGAGTTCAAAATCATAGAAAACTTCAAAAATAAAGATAAGTTCAAAAGACTCAAGATGAGATTTCATGCTGTGTTGGGGAAAACTGAAGAAAAAGTGTGGTCATCTATAAAGATTGTGAAGGTGATGTCCATCACTCGAGAAAACTAATTTGAAGGACTTTTACAAAACTTTCGATATGTCGTCTTCTGGGCAACAACATGGTTTGTGAATTTTCAATTGCTGACTTCCCTCTTATGAACTTGAATGACTTGGTGACAGTGACAAAGATTTTTTTCATTTTAGATACTTCGAAGTTGCCAAAGTCGAACCAAAATGATTTCATTATTGGTTTAGCTCACATTAAGGTTTTCATAGCTAACTACTATGATTTACTAGCAATAACTTGTTAGATTAGGTGCCTAAGCCCTTAACAATAATTGGTATGTACTTAACCCGAGAGTAGCATGGTCATTTGGGTTGCATATCACCGGGACAATATGATATATATGATGGACTTTTGAAAAGAGGTTAGTTATGATTTATTCATATATTATATGTTTTAATATATTAATATGAAGTCATATGGTTTAATTAGCATTGATCAAGAATTAATTTGGAATTAATTTTGTGATCAAAATAGACTAATTAAATTAATGGGGACTAATTGTGTAAATTAGTTATATATATATATATATATATATATATATATATATATATATATATATATATATATATATATATATATATATTTTGGGCTTATGATACATGATGGACTAAGTTTATGGAAGAACCCATAAAGAGTTTGCCCACCTGAATCATGGAGCATGGATAATAAGCCCAAGTGTATGGATTAGGGTTTACCCATGAATCTTGGATTCCTAAACTATATATATGACACCCTATAGCCTAAAATTGGTTGCATAAGTTTTGCTAGAGTGTTCTTGGAGAGCCATAACCGATTTTAGTGTGTATAAACTCTCCCAAAAGTCATCCTTTGTCTAAGGTGTGTTGTGAACCATTTGAGGTGTTACACTTGGGGCACTAAGTTCTTAAAGGAAAAATGCATCAAGTTCTACAAGCTACGTAACGAGGTAAGCTCTTAACTAGTATTTTATGTTGTTTATGTCAATTGCATGCTAGTTGTAGGCTTAATGCTTTGGAAACAATATTGCATGTAAAATTAGAGAAAACATATATCCAAAGCATTTAGGGTTATATGTGCACCATAGGATGTTGTAGTATACAAAACCCATTAGTGGTATCAGAGCCATGGGTTGTTTTCTATTATATTTGATGCAAATTTGTTATTTTTCCAAAACTGAAAAGCTGCCTCATAGCCCTACTTGACAAGTCCATGCTTGAACTCAACGAGTAGGATGATTTTAGGCATGGACTCGACGAGTCGATTATAGGGCTCGACGAGTTGCCTGTCCAAACAGCAAATTTTTGGTTTTTTTTGGCCTGTTTTGGATTAGGATCATTACACCAAAATGTTTTAGTTCATAAAATTTGATTTTCTTGTTATGGTAATGATCATGCTTGTCCAGTTTAAAGATAATTGTCATGATTTCAAGATTTGTATTAGTTTATATGATTAGGCTAATCCCTTGAAGATTGATGATATGAATTATCTTGTGCTTATGAGTTTATTTAGATCATGAATAAATTATTTGATAATTTTTGTTCGTTAAAAATATGATCTAATTGCCTTAATGGAATCCATAACTTGTACTCAAGTTATGTGTCACACCCCAAAACTGAGAACGGCGGAAACGTTCTGGGGTGGATGACGTCATGTCAAGTATCACAACATATGCAATATATTATCAAAGTACAACAACCATTGCATTAATAATAATAATAATTTTACATAGGTTACATTTAGCAACAACAACAAGGTAAATACATAGAATAACATATAATGCAGCTCGGCACTAGGCTGTCTTCACAAAAGCTCCCGGAGTGTACCTGTGTACCGATGACCTGAGAATACAAGTTATTTTAAAAACGAGTATCAGCATTTTTAAATGCTGGTGAGTTCATAAGTATATAATGACATTGGTATAAATACATGTTTTTCTTCGAAAATAATCTCACATAATGATGGTGATTTGAGTTTACAGAGTATTAGTATCCTTTCCAGAAAATCCCATATTTTCTAATAAAAGTAGTCTTCTACCAAGACCCATCTGTTTTATGTTTAAGAAACATTTTCCCCTTAAAGGTACTATCATTATCAAAATATGATTTATACTTTAAAGAATATGTGAGGAGATCATAATCATAAATAATAGGGAAAATAATATTTTTACCTCAGCAGTAACGTTCTGGCTAAAAGTAAATAAAACATAGACTCCAGGTGGTGTTGAATGAACAACACGCCTCAGAGAGTCTAAAAAGGATGAAATACAGACTCCACGAAGTATTAAATGAACAATACGCCTAGCAAAGTCTAAACGGTAAACAAAACATACACTCCAGGCAGGATGCTTCGCAAAGTCTGAAAAGAAGGAAATAAATATAGACTCCAGGTGGTATTGAATGAACAACACGCCTAGCAAAGTCTAAAAGGTAAACAAAACATAAACTCCAGGCGAGACACCTCGCAAAGTCTGAAAAGAAGGAAATAAATATAGACTCCACGTGGTATTGAATGAACAACACGCCTAGCAAAGTCTAAAAGGTAAACAAAACATAGACTCCAGGCGGAACGCCTCGCAAAGTCTAAGAGGATAAAATACAGACCCCAAGGTAGTGTTGAATGAACAACACGCCTCGTAGGGTCAAAGAAAATGAAGTACAGACTCCTGATGGTGTCGAATGAGCGATACGTCTTGCCAAGTCTAAAATAATCTTTAATCCTAAGTAGGTTTATTTAAAGATTTAAATGTGGCCTAGTGTATAACTAGGAAGATATATATATATATATATATATATATATATATATATATATATATATATATATATATATATATATATATATATATAATGATAATCTTATATATATATGAATACCATGATGACACTTATTACCTTAAAGCCATGAATTATAAGGTTAATGTAAAGATACTCGTAACCATACTGATTGACAATCGAATACTTGACGACCTGCTGGCGTCGGAATGAATGTGACATTTTTCACCCCTTGGCTTGGTCGGCCGGGACTATAGCTAGCAGTCAGGATGTGGGAGTGTCTGTCTCGTATAGATCTATACATACAATGCCCGCCCTCCCTCCAGGAGGCTCTGGTTACCAACTTGACAATGGTGGAACCTGTGTCATGAGGATGTATCTTGTAGTTTGAATTCTATAACCTTTCTCTTTATTAAAAAGTATGAGTGTTTAGAATATATTTATAACTAAGTTCTCTTTCATGAATGTTATGGTTGGTTTCTAAACTATACCTATTATAGTTTACTTGAGAAGTCATCTAGATGCCTTTGCTACCCAAAGGATGATGATCTGGCTGATGGAACCTTTATGACTACATATGTATACATGATATATAACTACTATTTAAATGACCTTCGGACGGATAACCAATACCCTAAAGCCACATCCAAACAAGGAAAAGGAATTAAAGCGAGTTAGCCTTCCTAAGTCATTTAAACATTACTTATATTACTATACATATACAGGCATGCATTTAACAATACAAGATGTAAGAAGAAGTTTTGGTAAAAACCTTTGTAAAAATTTATAAATAAGGATTTATGACTTGATGTCAGTTTATAAAACAAGCTTTGAAAACCTTTAGCTGGATAAAACAGTTTAACATGCAGAAATCTATTTGCTATATAGTTATTAATCACATGTGATTGATATAATAACTCTATAGTTCAACTTGTATCCCCCCAATAAAAGAATTTAAAATCATTTAAAAGGTTATTTCAGGGGTATGAACTCACCTGACGTGGGTGACTAGGATGAACGGACGGTATAGGATGCTAAGTGTCAAGTGAGGACTTGAACACACACGCGAATCCTATTTAACATGTAATGATACATTTAAGTATCTAATTAGTCATTTAACAACTAATTATGCAAGTAAGGACACCCTAAAGCATGAAAACACTTTGCTACAAGTGCTAGGAGTACCAAGGGTTGCATATAAAGAGAGTATGGCCTCACATTGGAGTTTACTCCTCAAATGGTGACCCTTAGGGGTGTTTACAGTTTCTAGACCACTTCCCCCATGATTTTACGATCGTAAACTCATGGAAGTGGTGCCATTGGGTGCTCAAAGGTCCTAAATCACTCAAGGAATTATGCTAGACTCGAATCAAAGGCTTAGGAAGTGATTGGGGCTCGAAATGACCTCCCTTTGGAGTTTGCGCTCCTTGGACCACTCCTTGGGAGTTTATGGCCGTAAGCACATGGGTTTACGGATGTAAACTCATGTTTGACCATTTCTGTCATGTTTTGGTGGTTCTATCTTATGCATGCAAGGTTCTAGTCACTTATACAAGCCATAGAAGGTGTTAAGAGCACTTAAACACCCTTTGAAGGTGTTTACGGTTTTGGGAGGTCTTCCCAAACCGTAAACTCATGTGAACATGGGGATTATGATGATTTTAGATTGTAAACAAGTTCATATTAAGCACACAAGAAGCTAGGGCAAGTGTACTTACGATCTAGGAGCTTGAATTATCGATTTTGGCCAAGAACACTAGTGTGTGCTCTTGGTGTTCTTGATCTTCTTGATGAACACTTGAAGATCTAAGAAAAAGACAAGATTTCATGGATGAAATCGTGTAAAAACACTAGACTAAGTGTTATATGAACGAATCTAGGGAGAAAACACTTACATTTTGGTGGATTTGACTGAAAAGTGATATGATACTTGAGAGAGAATATTGAGTGTTCTTGGGCTAGGAAGTGAAAAATGAGCTAAAAATGACTAAGTGCCATATTTATACTCTTTGGGGTTTACAGCCGTAAACTCCATTTTTACATCCGTAAACTCCAAACTTTTGGAGTTTCGCGACTTACATGATATACGGCAAACTCTAAAGTATACTTCCTTATTTTTGTTTGCTTGACGAATATAAAATAAAATACTCGAACGGGCTTAAATCTGGCAAAAAATGTTTTGAGATGACTTTGGCAAATTTTTGATGTGCTTGATTGCGGAGTTTATACAAATGAAAATTTCAGGTTGTCACATTATGGAAAATGAAAAGTTTTCTTTTAAGGTTATTAAAACTCATAGGTTATGGAAAATGAATGGTCTCATTTTTAAGAGTTATTTTTAAATGGTTTTAAAGTCTTCCATAACTTGTCCACAAGTTATGGAACATGAAAACTTTTTTCATAAAAACCACATTAAACTCATAAGTTATGGAAACCAAAAGTTTTGACAAGCTTCAAAAGTTGCCCTCAAGTTTTGGAATTTGTAAAGTCTCACTTTTGAATACTTGAATTACAAACCCTAGAGTTTTAAAAGTTAAAATTCAACCCTTATACTATTATATTATTATAAGTTTACTAATTATATATATATATATATATATATATATATATATATATATATATATATATATATGTATGTATGTATGTATGTATAAGACAAGTCGGTCTTACCGTTAGTAGGCCTCATTCATGAAGCCGATCTATCAGGGGGCGGGGTATAAGGTTACTGCCTATAAAATGGCAGTTTAATGGGTATCTACTCTCACCCACAGCTTCCTTGACTAATGGAGGGTCGTTAGCCGAACGGGTAGGATAGGACGCTAAACCCTCTTTAAAAGTATAATGAATTATAAAGTAGCTAAACCCTTAAAAATTCCTAATCTTAGTTACTTAGGAAAAATGTGAATATGGTTCTAACTGATGAAATTGCACTTTGCACCTTGTTAATTCGTTAGTGGAGCGCGTGTGGTTAACTGACACACTAATATGGGACTGACAGTGCGTGGAAAAGGGTAGCTTGATGTTAATCATAGATCAATGGAGTGTGTGTGGTTAACCGACACATTGATTAGTTGATTTGTAACATTAAGAGTACCAAGCACATTTGCATGGTTATTCACACCTTTTTTGTGATCCTCGGCATCCCAATCACAAACTTAAAGGGTACAATCGAGACTTAAACATGCCATTGAAAAGTTCAAGGAATCTCAAAAGATCTAGGAATTTCAATTCATTTAAAACTTAATAATCAATTTCGTTTTTCATGGTGGAAATTGGTAAATCGTCATTTAACTACCTTCAAATATTTTACAATTGGATTACGGCATCCCTCTTCTAAATTGTAAAATATTGTGTTGGGTCCTAGCCAAAATATTTCATTTGGGTGTTATATTAAGGACTTAAATCAACTAACTTGAATTTCTCCCATTATAGATGTCTAAGTCAGACAAATATGGTCTTCCCGAATCCTTTCTTCATAAAGATGATATTCCACAAGACGATCAAGGTGAAAGATTAATCCCTTCTTCGTCTTGTAGTGGAACTTAACTTCCACCACCTCCTCCAATAATTCTCCGTAACCCATAAGTTCAAGTTCACTCAAGCCCTTTTAGCTAGCAAACAACAAGATGGAAGGTGGGTGTGTGCACATGTCTTGGAGATGAAGTCACACATTGATAGGATGGGAATGTTGGGTTTCTTTAGGTCGAGGAAGTTGGTTGTTGACTAGTTTCTTCAGTCACTTCCCGAGTCGTATAGTCAATTTGTTAAAGACTACTATATGACAGACCACGACATGAACCTTATTGATCTTGCCTATTTGCTTGTTGCTGTTGAATCAGCAATGATTTGGCGCATTGGTAAAGCAAATTTGATTGGAAGATATACTTCCCAAACTTCCATGGACATTGACAATGGGAACATTGGAAGTCCAGAAAAGCTTTCTCTTCCCATTGGAAAGGGATCGGCCATGGTTAATTCGTTTGACCAAATGGTAAAGAGAAAGGCTATGTCTGAGATAGTCCTGTGTACCATTCCAAAATAGTCCATATATTTCTACTGCCAAGAAAAGGGGCATTGGTTTCAAAGCTTCCATATTTACCTGAAAGTTTGCAAGGATGGCAAAGTCAAAATTTTGACTCTATTTCAGGTAAAATCCACTATCTAACTCTATTAAGTTCCTAATTGGAGATTCTTAATACATGATGTCATGTAATTACGTTTTTGATGTTTTGAAGAATCGAAAGGAAAACATAAAGGAAGAGTAATCTAATTCTGATTGTGAAGAGATGGATTTTGATCGACTGATTCGATTATCGAAATTTTAAGCTGCTTCTTAAGAGTTATGATAGATTGCTTAGGAATAGATAACAACATTGTTTTCATTTGTATTTGCATTGTAAGGATAAGTTTTCCGCAATTTTTCTAAATAACAAAAATTTTGAAATTTATCTTATTTTTAAAATTTCCTTACAATGGCATTTGTGAAAAATTGTTACTTATATGTTTCCATTGATAGCAATATTGGAAAATGGATTTGATTCTTTCGTTTGTGGTAGTGTCAAAATTTACCAAATAAGGAAAGATTCTCATCACCCAAGTTTCAGTTGGATAGAAACTTGGAATCATGCAACTTGTATTGTGTGATAAATGAGAACTTCGTCTTTGGGAAATTAAGAATAATTTCTTGTTCACATGTATATGTGAGTCAAGTGAAGGACTATGGGATCGGATACACTAGGTGTGCGCTAGTCAGGTCCATGACAAAAAACGATAAGATTATTCGTCATGATTTACTAAAGTTTAATAAATATTGTTATACTTACAAGTTTAAGTATAATTTTGAATCATTGGAGAAGTTCAATATATGGAAGGACAAATAAGAAGAATCAAATTAGGCAGAAAGATAGAAGTTTCTCCAACATGAAAAGATGGGAGAGTACTTGAGTATCGTGTTTTATGATCATCTGAATGATTATGAAAACCATGTCACAATTGATCCTTTAAGGATATCTTAGTGCATTTGTATGGATAAGGAGAGGCACCGTGAATTGTTGAAATGGTTAAATCAAGGAGATGAGTCATACTTCGTTCCAAAACAAGTCTTAGAGTCATACTATAAGATTGTAAATATAGTGACATATCTTAAGGAAGGTTTATAACACTCATCAAATGTAGAGTAAAATGTTTCTACTCTTGTACATTTGAAATTGCTAAGTTGTGATGTTTTGGATAAAACAAAGACCAACTAAGGACAATTATGTGAAGTGTTTGTCTTGATAAGAAACCGCACTAACTCTTGAATATTTGTTTATCAAGTAATGTTTCATGACAAAGAGAATCTTATATGTTAAGAGGTCAGTGGGAGTCTTAAAGATCTGGAATGTTTCAAGAACTAATCAAGAGTAAACCTATTGTTAAGCACTAGCACACGACATGAGATTTGTAACCTATCGTGTTGACATACTCTTGTTTCTGTGACCATTCTAGTTAAATTTGACTATGCATGTGAGTTCTATGAGTTCTCAATTTTTTGCATAACAATGGTAGGCCCTTGTACTGCCAGGTGGCAAGAATTTAAGAATGAACAAGTTCAGTCCATATGGGCTTGGATTTTTCACTAACCTTGTCTTGTGATTATGGTTATGACAAATTCACATGGATTGGAACACATACACCTTAAAAATCTAAGTGTCATATGGTTTCTCTCAAATTCATGAAAATAATTGTGAGGAAACGCTTTCACTAAGTAGATTTTAAAGAGATGGCAATTGTGATATTTTCATTCTCAAATTCGATTATCATTATGGCATCCCTCCTCATAGTTAGGTCTAAACATTTGAGACTTATTGTTGTAAGTTCTAAAATTGTTTAGACACACATGTGAGCTATCTAATGAAATGTGTATGCGTTTGATAAGCCTAGATAAATTCTTATCGAAGCATCTCATATAAGAAATCTTGACTTTGGTAAGAAAGTCAATAAGTATTCATTTCTAGAAGTCTAGCTAATTTCTGGGTACATGTCAAAGCTAGTGGGAGCATAAGTATTATGCAAATAAGAATGTAATTATTATACTAGTAGGAACACAATTATTACGTTAAGTGTTGCAAGTTAGCAATGTTAATTATAGAAAACAAAAGTTTCAATTTCGAAAGATGCAGGGTTTGAAAAGTTGTTTTGCTATAATTAAGGGAGAGGAATTTATACTTCATTTCAATTCTAAAAGCTTAGATTGATTTTTAATCAAATTTAGTCAAGGACATATATGAATGTTATATTCAAAAGATTCGACATAAGAAAATTATATATATATATATATATATATATATATATATATATATATATATATGGAAATGTTAATTGAGTTCTCTAATTCGATTATGATTACGAGATCCCTCTTCATAGTTCGAATTGTGATATGGCAAATAGAAATATTATAGTAACAGACCGATCAAGTATCATGTATTTATGTTAGACATTATGAATCGTATCCCATATGCTTCGGATATAGGATCGATTGCATATGCTATAATATTCTCGTGTTCTAATTTTCCAATTGTCGTAGGGCATTAAGAGGGAAAAAGAAATAGAACCGGATATGACTAAAGTGGTTAAACAACTGTTAAGGACAATCTAAGGTTCGCCAAGGATTGGTCGCTTAAGAACAGTTGGAAGTATAATAATGGATGAAACGTATTGACATTATTATGAATAGACATGATTCTATTAATAATGAGTTGTCGTAAGGAAAGATATGGAATGTTTCTATATTGGGAGTCAGAGATTAAGAATATCTGAGAAAGTTAGAAACTTTTATGCAAGAAGGATGTTCAGAGGAATGTACTTTGAATTTGAGACTTCACTTCCTTCTAATTGTTTTATTATCAATCTCTAGTGGAAAGTTTTGTAATATAGTTGGTCAAGTCCCTATGACTTTTGGTACCATGACATTACAAAGGCTGCATTGCATGATAGTTTAGTAGTGACGAGAATTTGGAATTCTTACATTTGCAATAAAGATTTGGAATTGTGAAATGAGTGTCATTGAAATTCTTTCGGTTGATCTATTTCACAAAGGAAAGACCATAGACAAACATAGTGTGCATGATTGGAGCACTTCATAACTATTGTTTTAATTCAAGTATCAAGTTGATTAATCGAAACATTATACAATGAATAATGTGTAATCAATATGGTGATTAAATAAAAGGTGTTTTATTTATATTCATAAGTTCTGAGACCATATTGGATTAAATTATTCTTGTGTTTCACTTTGCATGTTTTGAATTCCTAGATAACTAGGTTATTCAGACTATCCATAGTCGATCATACTTTGGAAGTAGGTATTGAAGCAAGACTATCATGAATCTGACTGTAGGTTATTCAAACTATCCACAGTCGATCATACAATGTATTATGTGTAATCAATATGGTGATTAAATTAAAAGTGTGTTATTTATATTCATAAGTTCTAAGACCATAATGGATTCAATTATTCTTGTGTTTCACTTTGCATGTTTTGACTTCCCTAATAACTAGGTTATTCAAACTATCCACAGTCGATCATACTTTGGAAGTAGGTATTAAAGCAAGACTGTCATGAATCTGACTGTAGATTGTCTAGGTGTTTTAGACATAGCACAAGTTTGTTACAGTGTTCATGAGAACTCCTGGAATAAGATTCGAGTATTAGATTAAACCATGCTCATCTGAATCACTTCATGGATTTTATCACTAGTGATTGTGAGACAATAATATCTTATATTCTTTAAACCAAGACACGTGAGTTGTAGTTTGCAAGTCGATTGCACATTGACATATGTAAACACACCAATAACTTGGTGTTATAAAACATATTGTTGTGTATGATTTGATGAGTAAGTATAAGCAAGAATTTGAGTCAAACTTTATCCATTCTTTTTATCATTAGAGGGATAAAAGCGATATCTATAGGTCGCTCGATGATTTAGTGATGACAAACCTAAGGGCTTGGCCAAGCCTGGACTGATTTGATTTGTTCAATTAGTCGGTTGTCATAAATCGGAAATATGGAAACAACAAATGGACAAAGATAATGATTATAATCCATGTCTCATATCCATATGATATCTAGAATGGAGGATTATATGATCCCTTATCTAATGGACTCGTCATTGACTAGATCAGAGTTCGATAGTGGCTTTTAAGAGCTATGATTCCTAGTCGGGTTTTGGAGTTGTAATTGCAATAATAGTTATTAGACTTATCCAAGTAGGAGACTATTGGATTAGGTGTCTAAGCCCATAACTATAATTGGTATATACTTGACCCGAGAGTAGAATGGTCATTTGGGTTGCATATCACCAGGACAATTTGATATGATGGACTTTTTGAGAAGAGGTTAGTTATGATTTATTAATATCTTATAAGTTTTAATATATTAATATGAAATCATATGGATTAATTAGTATTGATCAAGAATTAATATAGAATTAATTTTGTGATCAAAAGAGACTAATTAAATTAATGGGGACTAATTGTGTAAATTAGTTATATATATATATATATATATATATATATATATATATATATATATATATATATATGTTTTGGGCTTACGATACATGATGGACTAAGTTTATGGAAGAATCCATAAAGAGTTAGCCCACTTGAATCATGGATCATGGATAATACGACCAAGTGTACGGATTCGGGTTTACCCATGACTCTTGGATTCCTACACTATATATATGACACCCTATAGCCTAAAATTGGTTGCACAAGTTTTCCTAGAGTGTTCTTGGAGAGCCATAACCGATTTTAGTGTACATAAACTCTCTCAAAAGTCATCCTTTGTCTAAGGTGTGTTGTGAACCAGTTAAGGTGTCACACTTGGGGCGCTAAGCTCTTAAAGGCAAAATACATCAAGTTCTACAAGCTACATAAAGAGGTAAGCTCTTAACTAGTATTTTATATTGTTTATGTCAATTCAATGCTAGTTGTAGGCTTAATTCTTTGGAAACAATATTACATGTATAATTAGAGAAAACAAAGATCCAAAGCATTTAGGGTTGTATGTGCACCATAGCATGTTGTAGTATTCAAAACCCATCATAACTGATATTGAGATTGCTCTGGCAGTTAACAAGACTTCAAGCGTTCCATAGTCATTGTGGAAGGGGAAGGGCAATATTTAGAAATTTGAAGATGGAAAGATTAGAAAACAACCATTTGGTGTGGTGTTTAGTGGAAAGAAAAAGATCAGTAAGATAACAAAGTTTTTGTTTCTAGTATTTGATGTGGAGAGGTATACAAATTCTCATTATACAAGTATTCTTAATCAAATCAACAATTGCAAAATGAATGAAGGTGAAGATAAGGCTGATATTCAAAAGACAATTCTATCGTATATGGAGATTTGTAATGTACTTCTACAGACTATGAAGCTGATGGCATTATTTTGTCTTTTCTCACTAAGGGGGAGATTGTAGCTTTCGAAATGTATATGGTGAGTAGTCGAAATTGGTCAAAGTGTGTTAGGGTGTGAAATCAGGGTGATTTCGAAATATATATATTTGCAAGGCATGTTGAATTCAAACTCTGACGTTTAGTCCTTGTACTTTTTGTGCATTTGTAACATCCTATAAATAGGGTAGGTATAAGGGTATAGAGAATCTTTTATGTTATTCGTTATTATAAAACTCTTTAAAACTTATGTACTCTTATAGACATAAATGAGCCAATCAGATTTATTTACTTGACATGTTCTTTCTAATTTATTTGATTGATTTCATTTTAATTACTCAAATATTACTCACATCAATATGAAGCACTTTGTAGTTGACGTATAAGGACCACATACATCAGTATGGATGAGGTCTAATAGTCCTTCACTTGTTTCACAAGTTCCAGTGAGAGGTGAATTAGTCATCTTTCCTTATGGACAAGATTCACATTCATCATCTGATGTTAGGTTAAACGTTTCCAACACTCCATCCATTTGGATTTGGTCAATATGTTTCTTGTAATATGCCTAAGACGACAATTCCATGAGCAGACCTTGTCTAAAAAACTAGAATAACCAATGCTAAATACAATATTTTCATGTTTATTCACACACACAATAGTTTCATACACGCCATTATAAGGATAAGCTTTGAAAACAAAAACACCATTACATAAAACAAAATTGAACCATCATTATTGTCAAACACATAACGATAACTTTTTTCGAAATAAAGCATGAAAATAAATTATATTTCTTGTTATTTCTAACAAATAACAACAAATGTCTAAATCAACCCTAACAAACTCATAAAAAACAAGCTTGTAAGTCCAAATCATGGAAACAACTGATGTACACCTATTCCTTGTGATCATGTTCAGCTTCTCATGCTCGACCTCTTTAGTTTCCCTTACTCCCTGCATATCAGAAAAAATGTGGAAACCACATCTTGTATCATGGATCCAAGAATTTGAAATACGAGTGTTATTTACTTCTATAAATTACATACCACATGTGAGCCAGGCACCTTTCCCTTTGCTTCTATTATTTCTTGCAAGCACTTTGGGAAGCTTTTCTTCCATTGTCCTTTTTTTCCACAATGAAAGCACACAACATCTTTCTGATCACCGATAAGAGGAACATCGAAGTTGACCTTTCCCTTTGACCCAACATTGGACTCTCCAATATGGGTTTTCTCTTTCTATTTGGGTTAGGAATAATCCTTCCTTTTATTCACCTTTTCCTTGTTGAGTAGCCATGTTAGTGTTAATTACAATACTATTTGAATGAGAATTCTACATTCCATCTTCAGCAGTTTAGAATAGACCATGTAGGCAAATCAATTTTGTTTCCATGTTGTTCAAACGAAAAGTTAGAATAAACAGATCATAACTACTAGGCAAGGAGTTAAGCAACACATCAATGGCAACTTCCTTTTTGAATTTACATTGAGCTTCTCTAGTCTTTCCACATGTATATGTATATTTTGCACATGATCACACACATATTCTGTCACAACTAGCAAATTTGGCTAGGAAATCCTATCCTTAAGTAAACATTAACAGTGGCAACAATTTTAACCATGACTTGAAAACAGGATTTATGAGTGTTCAAAGACAACAAACCTCCATTTAAAAATCCAAATGAAAGATCAAAATTCAATACAAACATTTCGAATGGTCAACTATAGATTGGAAACCCTAAAAATCCCGGTTTAAGTCCATTATGGACTAGGATTTTCTTATTGGGCCTAATGGACCAATAAGCCTCCAATTTGACTATTTCTGGCTTAGGACCCTTAAAAGGGCTCTAATTGGACCTACTTCCATGAGATTTAACGTTTTGGGCACTAACGGGCCTAAAATGTAATAAAGTTATCTAATGGGCCTTGTTGGGCTATAATTAACCTAATTAGTTTTATTAGGCCATAATTGATTTAATTAACCCTAATGGGCCACAAATGATTTCATTTATCCTAATAGACTTCAGTTGGGCCGTGGACCCTCATAAAGGGCCCAATGGGCCAAGAATTAGGAATTTGAGCCTCATAGGATCATAACCAAGAAGTAAGGCCCAATCCACTTCTTCTTTTCTCTTCTTTCTCACTTCCGGCCTATTAATAAAAAAATGAAAGAGATTTGCATGAAAAGAGGTGGTGACACCTCATTTTTGTTTTAAGGACAACCAAGTAATTACATAACATGCATCTAAGTAAGATATTAGCCATGGAGTAATAACCAAATTGAAAATCCACTCTCTTCCATCTCTTCTAATTGTGGCCGAGAACCACAACTCACCCCAAACATCCTCATTTCCTTCCAAACATTCTCAATACTTCACTCAAAAAACTTCCCTTCCTCTCTAAAATTTTATGAGTTGGAGCAAGATTTCTAGAGGTTCTTCAAAAAATTTCATCACATTTGGTAAGTTTTAGTTATACTTCATAGTTTTAACTCCAAGTTACAACCTAAATCTCTCCTTAACCTACATCATTTCATGATCCATACCCTAGAACTTCATAGAACTCGAGATCTACTCAAGGGAAGCTTGCAAGAGCCGAAAACTTCCTCTTTTCTTCACTAAAACCAAAATCAACAAGCAAGGTAAGTTTATACCCCCTTGTTTTTGGTTTTTACTTGTTTTTGGGGGGACAATACAAGTGTTATGTGTTGATCTATGTGTGTTTGCATGTTATATGTGATTTCTTTCATTTATGTTGTGATAATGTGTTAATACTTAAG
This sequence comes from Lactuca serriola, assembly GCF_051521515.1. NCBI lineage: Eukaryota > Viridiplantae > Streptophyta > Magnoliopsida > Asterales > Asteraceae > Lactuca > Lactuca serriola. The sequence continues at coordinate 195,664,901 of NC_136408.1, read as the reverse complement.
ATATTTCGAGATCTATAGCTAAAATGTTAAAGATTCATAAACAAAAACATAATAAACATCATACATCATAGATCTAAGAGTCCTTAAGTTTAATAAGTGAAAAACAAAGCCAAAGATCTTTACAAGTGTCATTTTTGCAAAAATAACCAAGATTGGGTTGGAAGTTGATAATTTTCGGTTTTATGAGGGTTATAAAGTATTTATTTATATAAAAGCTGGTTTTTATGAAAATAATACTTTTCAAAGGACCAAAAATATAAAATTTTACTTGATGGGCTTATATTTGGGCCTCACAAATTTTTGGGCCCAAACATGCGAAATTGAAGAATTTTAGGGGATAAAATTGTAAATTCATCAAAGTATGAGTCTAAAAGATAAATAAATAAATTTCAAGGGTTGAAATTGATTTTATTGACAAATTGGACTAAAAATGCAAAGTTTTTGGATTTTGGGCCAAGATTGTGAAATTTGTGGA